>NW_027526204.1:81961927-82561927 GCF_048455015.1 Haemaphysalis longicornis | reverse complement strand
ATATACAGATTTTCTTGTTTGTTTCAGAAAACTACATAGACGAGCTCCACCAATAAAGTTTCGCTTTTCATTATTAGAGATGTCATAATCGTAGTGCGGGAGCAGGTATGAAACACAGTAACACTATGAGGATTCTGTTATTTTCTCCGTTATAGAGAACACCTGTTTCTGGCACTTTAATCCAGGAATAAGGAGCACGTAGGTAGTTGAGGAAACCAAATAATTTCTAGTTATGTTCGGTTTCAGGTAAGAACTGTAGAGAAGCAGGTATCGCAAGAGTATATTTTCTTTGCTGGGCGGCCTTTGAAGCTTAGGGACAGGGGCCGCTTTGTTAGCTAAAACGAAGGTAATTAGGCCATATGGGCCAGAAACATGCTAGCACCTTTACAAAGTTACCAACGATGTTTAGGAAATCGAGTGTTCATCCTAAAAGTCCTACATATGGCAGTCTAAGCGCTACTACGAGACAACATCAGAAGAAATGGAAAGAATGTTACGTACCGCGAATGCAGAAATCTCGCACTAAACTTACAAAGGGTAACCCTCGACACAATTAATTGCGGAGAGAAGTAGTGAACATCGAAGGCGAAAATCAACCGACCGTTCAGCATCAACAGACGGGAATTGTCGAGGCTCTGTGTCTGAACTTGCTGGATAAAACAATAGAATACTTGGATTTATATTCTTTTACATTGGCCTCTGAAAAAGTCTTTATATCAGATTTTGTGAAATGCGTGCCTTGTGTTCCCTTCACTACAGATAGCTTTCCGGTTTAGATATAGTACCCTCCGCTGGTCACAAGTGCAGTGTGTCGTGGTTGCTCTCCCACCGTTTCCATAAATCTTTTTTTTAGTTTCGTTTCATCCATACAACTGCGTGTACGCTGAAATTGCAGAAAAATTCGTTACAAGGTGGCGTCCAGTAGAGTGGAAGGCACAAATGTGGGAAAACAAAACTGCTTAAAAATTTCGTGGTTTATAATGCTGTGATAAGGTGTTTGCGGGAGGCACGAGGTCTCTTATTATCTCGCGTACATTATTCTCATTTTTCTGATAATAGATGCCAGGCATGGGAGACACCTGGTTCTATATATACCATAAAAAGATTGTTTAATAAGTCAGCAAATTTCATCACACAGCTTCACTCACCAAACAAACTTGTCCTCAACAAACAAGCGGGTTCTCACCGTAGATTTCAAACCTTCGAATACCATGAGCGCCACCGCCTCCATATTCGTGTGAAGCATATTCGTGTTAAGCACGCCTCATGTATAAAATGGCCAAGCAAGTGACCAAATCAAAATAATGACAGCGGTTACGCTTTTTTATTACTTCTATTACTGAGGTGAAGGGGACACTATCAGTTTAGTATTACGGGTAAAACAGCCATTGAGAGATCAATAGAATTGCGAGGACCCACTTACATTTATATTCGAAGAAGTTTATAACAAAACATTACGTAGGTGACCATTGCACGAAGCAACAGGACCTTTTCATGGTTTCCAGGAAAAAAGACTATGGGAAAAAATCTGACTAAACGCCAACGTCGTTTATAAGCATGCATGTATAACTATGCGGAAATTTATGATGCACTTTCTGAATGCTCGCACATAGATATCGGTGAGCAGCTACACAAATCCGCCTGAAAATCACAGTCTCGTATGTAGATTTTATAGGTAGGCTTTTGCATGTCCAGGTTTTCTTGAATTTATTTTATTATCAAAAGGACCATGTTTCTTTTCCGTTCGTGGTACGCAGTAATACCTTAGTATTTTGATTCTAAAACTCAAGATAATGACCGTGATATATACAGAACAGAGACATATGCTTCACAGAGATGTGTTAGTAATATCAATGGCTTGATGTCAGTGCAATTCTCATACCCAGCTGCAGCAGTTCCTTTCTGAAGCACAAGTTACAAATTTTTTTTGCAAAAGGTTTCATTTTATCCAACCACATCAGTTACCACGCCGACATTGCGCTTCAGCGCCTTGTGTAAATATTAAAATAAATTTCTTGCTCGCTAGGTTCGTGACAATGGTACTTATAACTTACTCCCCGCCTAGTGTGAGGATTTCTAAAAGGTTCAAAGTGCAGCTAGAACATTTTGTGGGAATATACAAAATCGTTTTCAGAATTAAAAGCGTCGCTAAAAAACGAACAGAGAAAAAGAGATGCTAGCGAATCAAGCACACGATGTTGGAAGTGCTTCAATATTGTTGTTACACAGAACCGCCACTAACAATGTAAATGACGGCTGTAATAGCTAGTTAAAATATGATATTGTCACGGTGCCACTGGTGCATTAATGAAATACCGCATGTCTTGTTTTGTATGCAGCAGTTGTATTTCTATGTCCAGAAAGGCGCGGCAAGAAACCGACACTGCTAATGCAAAAAAGAAACGTATGGTCCGAAGCTAAACAACACAATGTGGAGAGTTAATTCTTGGCGCCTTGGCACTGGAACAATTATAAAAAAACGCGGGAACATGTGAGGATAATAGAGGTGGTCGTGGTAATTAGCAATCTATATTCGGAGTCACCAGCTGGAAGGAAGTTCCGGTTGAAAATATGAAGCGAAAACCCTGGAACTCGGCAATGAGATGTCATACACAATAGCATGCTAGCGCAAATCAGCTATCTTGTTTTTTACGCCTGCATTGTTTCTAGACGCATACAAAACCACTCGCAAGAACAACATAAAAGGTGCGCAGCTTACTACAACGAATGAGGATGAGGCGCAAAGCTCTAAAATGGAGCAGGAACTTCAGAAGATTCACCGCAGCTGCGGTATTTTTAGCATCGACTGAAATTTTATGGTTCAAGCAATCTTGAGTCCACAGTGCACAGGAGCATTTCACATCATGTTGCACCTGCCTTTCTTGCAAATGGGATGTTCACGTCTGGGAACACTAACTTATTTATAAAAGTAAATTTTACAACCGTTTACACGTTGTGCACGATGTCCTTAGGTGCTTGAGTGATATTTATAATAGCAAAGTTACGGACTGGTTGATTAAAACTTCAAAGAAATATATCACAGAAGGAGAAAAGATGTCGCTGAGGGCTGTGACGCTCCTTTTATGGGTTAACCAGCCTTTTAGAAGCAAACAAATGTTTTTTTATGGTGCTCTGCCTTGGCAATAGAGACCAAAAACCGAAGTGTACTTCCCCTTCTAACACTAACACTTTTTTGTGCACTGCGCAAAAGTTCGAACTCAGCACAAATGAGCATCCACAAGAAATTTGAGCTTAATGCCTATACCGGGGTGGAGTTCATGAACAACGTTTTTTGTAAAGCGGCCAGAGTGTGTGTTTTGCCAAATTTAATGGAGTTACACGTGATGGGCGTACATGTGGCAGGAGCGATGAATGCGGCGAAACAAAATATAGAATTGTAATAATAAAAAAAGACTACCCATTTGCTGGGAATGACTTAAAGTATTTTCGGTGAGCTTTGATTTTGAAGACTGGCAAATAAAGTGACAAATGAATTTTCACGATTACGGAAAATGCATATTCTAAGTGAGGATATTTAGGATGTAGAAAGTTCGGTCCAAGTTTAAAGGATATTTAAATCCAAATTAGTCGTATTTCCTTAGGACTTACGCTTTTTATGCTAACAACAAACTTCTTCGAGTTCATGTTTATAGCCTGTCGGACTCGGAATGATATTTAATAACACTCTGGCGCGCTCGGACTTTTTGAAAGCTGCCGGGTTCGGGCTCATATTTTAGAAGTTTGTCGGGCTCGGGCTGGGCTACAGCTCACATTTTTAAAATTCGTCTGTCTCGTGCCGGGCTCGGGCTCACATTAAAAACATTTTTGGTCCCGCACTTGGTCTTGGCCGTGTCTCTTTTGGGCCGGGTCGGGGAGGGCCTAGAAACAGCATCCCATGCAGTGCTGTGCAATATACATCGAGTGGTCGTCTAGCGCAGCGCGCGCACCGCACGAGTCCTATTCTTCAGCTCAGCTTCATGGCATACGAAAAAGTTTCTCACCCTTTGTTAACACGACGCAAAAAGACTTCTTGGTGCCGTAGGCACTGTTGTTCTGGGGTGTCGCTTTGTTGAACGTAATGTCCGAGAAAGCACGGACGAAAAATCTACCAGAACGTCAGACGGCCCGTACGGCTTGCCTTACAGCAGCGGAGGCAGCGGTGACCGTTATCGCCATGGAGGATTGCTATCGCGCATGCGGGTCCCCAGTCGCGCCGCGAAGAGGCGGTGATAGAAAAAGTGAGAGGAGCAGCGTTTTCCCTGGGCCGCTGCGTTAAAACGCAATTATATAACGGAAACTAAAGAAGTTAACATGCGCCGGGCTTTACTAACTGTCCCAACTTTCAGTTTAGCCTCAGGCTCTTGACTGCTTCAACTACTTTTCTGTTCCCCACCGACGCCACGAAACAACCAGAGGGACCTAGCTATCCGCTCTTCTCCGCCATTTTAATGACGATGACCGAGGAATACAACACATTCGGGTTTTATTCTTCTCGGTGTCTTCCTGGACTTTTCGGTTTTTTCTTTTCGCGCTGGTGGCGGTGGGCATAGGTTCTGTTCAGTTATCCCCTGAGACCTGTGCTTTGCCGTGCAAAAGTTGCATCCTTTCACACGTTTTTTTTTAAATTTTCCTTCCTCCATTCTTTGGCTGTAACCATTAGAACAAGGACACCACAAGCCCACTAAGTCCCCAACGCCCCGATAAGGGCGACCGATTGATGTGCAGAGAAATCGAAGCTCTCAGGACACGCTGTCGATCCATTAAAATTTGCCTCCCATTTACCGGTAAATCTTCGGCTGCTCGATACTTTCGCAGCTTCATAGAAAGCTGACCTGAAAAGCATGCAGCACCTAAGGTGAAGCTATTCTGGAGAGCAACCAGTGGATTCACTTTGTTAGTGCTAAGGGGCATGCTTGGTTGTCGAATAAATTGTACTTCCCGTGATTTTTTAACATCGGAGTGGTTGTATATGCCATAAGTTCGCCACTGCAGGAAAAAAAATACCAAGAAAATGCCGAGCACTCGTGAGCGCGCGCCTCGCGGCGACCGCCGAGTCCCTAGATTTCGCATTGGCTTTAGCAAGAAATAACTCCATCGCTGTCTTCAAGCGCTACCACGCCAGTAAGAAAAAGTTCAGCGCTAATGCTAAAGTTGAAAATACACACCGCTCTGCAGAGACTGAGTCCTTCAATGCTTCTCTGGTCATGGAACTCCCGGCCAAGTTTCGTAGAGGGACGAAGGCTACCGCGAGTGGCGCTACCGCAGATCGGAGGGCATCGGGTGGTCGGCGCTGCTCTATAGCTAGTCCGGCAGGCAGGAACGCAGTAGCAGCATGCCCGTTCGCACCAAATTTTTTCGCCAGCCACAAAATGACAAGTCCATTTGAGCGGCCCATGACACGTAAAGCGAAAGCGCAGTGTTGATAAGCCGGAAAGCGTCTGTTTATCTTACTCCGTGCTCCGTTCCCTGCCAAACGCGCTCTGACCGTGCCCCCGGCTGCCCTCCGGTCAACACCAGCGCCGCGGCGCGGCAGCGTACGAAGCTCTCCAATAGCGGGATAGCGAAGTTTCATCACCAGATAGGCATTGAAGGACTCTGGTAGAGATCACCCCGGCGTTCGCATTCTCTAAAAGCCATTGTGGATAATTGGAGACATGGCGGCGAGTGTGCCACTCCTGCACGAGACTATTAGCAGATACCCCCAACGCTGCCTTGAGTCAATAACAAAGAGCTGGTGGAAGTCTACGATGCTGAGGATGTGTTTAATCCCCCACTCGCGGCGAAGAAGACGACGACCTTTTCGATGCATATGACGACGATTACTTAAAAACCAGCTATGCAAATAAACAATGATACCGAACGTAACTATGCGTACGGGAGTTCTCGTGGACAATAACTTTGCCATCTGACTCTTACACGTGATTACAAGCTTCCCTGAATTGTTTTATTTTCGCCGGGGGTTTGCGGAGAATCGGATTACTGGTCTTTTTTTTATTATTTGAAAGCTGTTGATTGATTTGAAAGCTTTTGTTTATGAAGTTATTATTAGATGTGTGACCAATAAGTGGGTTGCTCAGCCAGTATCTATAATAGATCGGAAGAACGCCGCCGCATTGTTTAGGTGAACGTTAACTATAGTTTGAAATAAGCCGACTATGATCGAGAGGAACACTGGCAAGTACGTAAGGTTTAATTATTAGAGCTATTTTTATTACTATTACATATGTTATTTCAGCTCCTCCTGCCCGTCTTCACGAACAACTTCATAAAAATTTCAAACTGCCGCTTTTTTGGCGCTGACTCATACATGTCTTCCGCTCAAGTTTTTTTATTTGGGCTTTATCTGTACTTCTGCACTCATTGTTATGTTTGTTAATGATTCCGCAACCTTGCAGGAGTTCTTTTGATGTCTCATAACCATTCGCTGGGCCTTTTTTTAGCTTTCACAATTCCTTGTTATGATTGATTGATTGATTGATTGATTGATTGTTGGGGTTTAACGCGCCGACGCAACGCAGGCGATGAGGCGCGCCGTAGTGGAGGGCTCCGGATTAATTTTGACCACCTGGGGATCTTTATCGTGCGCCGAAATCTCGTACACACGGGCGTTTTTGCTTTTCGCCTCCATCAGAAAAGCGGCCGCCGCGGCCGGGAATCGAGCCCGCGACCTCCTTGTTATGATTACAAGCCTAGGACAGTGGGTGGGCCAGATCTCCTGCACCGACCCCTCAGTCCATCTTTGCCTAGGGTAGATGGCCTGGGCAGCCAGCGTGGACCAGGGCCTTCCGGACCACAGGAGGCACCTCACCGGGTGGGCGCCCAATTACAGCGATTGAATTTTCGTAAATAACGTTTATTCGGGCGCTAACTCAGAATGAAGTTTGGTCCGAAAAGGTCATCATGCATATCCATTTTATGTAAACAGGAAAGGTTGGAGCGGTAATGAGATAGTGGATGTAACAAGGCGAAATAAAGCGCGAATTTTAGATCATAGGTGGCAAAAAAGAATGTTTTTCTTAGCAATGGCGTGCTTTTAAATACCGGACTAGCGGGCTTTGAAGCTTAAAAAGCAGACTGTAACGCTGCGAAGGTCACGAGTCTCCCGGAAACAATCCGATGCTGTAGTTTCTTTTAGATGAGCAAAAAGATAGATTACTTGGGGAAGAGAGAAGGTGCCTCAACCGTGTTGACGTCCTCAAAACGCAGGACACACTGCGAAAGTCAGAAACGTGAAAGCTGCATGAAACTGTCTGCCTACCTATCCATTCTTTGAAAGCGTCGCACCTAAGCGGTCGCACCTAAAGCTAGTGAGAATAGTACTAATCGTAGAAATCGGCAGCATTTTTAAGTCTTTTCAAGAAAATAGCATTGTTATCCAGAAAAATTGTTTTGTACAAGCTCTCCTGCGAGACATTGCAGCGGTGGTGAGATAAACATAAAAGCAGAAAGTTGGGGAATTCGGATAACTTATGCGTATTTCGAAGTGCCATAAGGACGAGAACACAGGAGAAGTTGTACGGGAGAGGCGTCAGACGTCAACTGAAAATTACAAAAGAAAAATTACTGCCATCCCGCCCTGCGAAGGCGGATGTCCAGCAAAGCTGCTGTAAACCGCTACAAATGCTGTCGGGGTACGGTATAAAATGTTTCTCGTCATCTCAGTGGGCTTTTCGCTTGCGCTGGTCTTCTCGGGCGGCAGGTGCTTGGTCCTGTCTAGCCTGACGCATGCGCTCGGTGTCTTGGTCACGAACTGCTCTGTTTAGTGACACTAGTCGTGCCTAACCTACAAACATATTCTACAAGCATAATCTATACCAGGCGCACGTGGACATTGTGGCGGGAAAGGGGTTCTCATTGTTCACAGGTGCCTTATCACCCATAATGCGGTTTTGATGCTTGTTTTGCGTTTTTGTAAACAAATACTCTGCGCTATGCTGATGCCTCATTAGGCTGACCCTTGGGCTCGCCGCCAGAGATGAGAACAGCTAGGTCCTGACTGGGATATATATTTATTTATTTGATTTGTTGTAAGGTTTAACGTGCCGACGCACCACACGCGTTGAGGCGCGCCATAGTGGACGGCTCCGGATTATTTCGACCAGCTGGGCGTCTTTAACGTACGCCGAAATCCCGCACACACGGGCGTTTTGGCTTTCCACCTCCATTAGAAAAGCGAAAAGTGGCTGTTGCGCCCGGAAATCGAACCCGGGTTTTCGTGCTCAGCAGAACAGCGCCTTTGCCACTGAGCCATCACGGTGGGATGGGTTATATTTCTTATCGCAGGAAAATTTCGCACCAGCTAGAGGCTACCTGCTTCGCTGCACAACGTAGACAGGCTAAAATTCCGCACTCCTTATACACGTGCTTCTCCACATGCCATACTATTATGCGACATTTTTTTTAAGGGGACTCTACGACACCTTCGATAACCTCCTTCACTATTTCATATGCGTGTGTAATCACTGCGAAAGATTTAATTATCGCCGGTATTGAGCGGCACTGCGCGATTTGCTCTTCGCCGCAAGAACTCCTTCCATCATTGTAGCGTAAGCTACACTGGCCGAGGTTGAGCAATTTTGCGTGGACCTTGAAGGGCCGTTCAGCGCAAGCACGAGGAGCATTGGATTGGACTGGATCGGATTGGATTAAATTGGATGCATTGGATTGAGTTGCCAATACAGATGGAGTACAGGTGTGTAGAGAATTGGGTCTGCACATTCGCCGGCCAGCGCATTCCAGAGGAGTGACGTCATAGCCGCGGCAGACGCACTGGCGCCGCCGCGTGCCCAGCTGTGCGCTTCCGTTGCGTAGTAACCAAGTCTGACCCTGCGCGGGAGCCTCTTGATAGCCGTTTTGCGTGGCTCCTGGAGAGCCGTGCTGCGCATGCGCGAGGAGCAGCGACTGGACTGGACTGGGCTGGACTGGACTGAATCGGATTAGATTAGATTAGATTAGATTAGATTAGATTAGATTAGATTGAACTGGACTGGACTGGACTAGATTGGATTGGATTGGAAATCGTTTTAGGAGCAGTAAGGATGTTATTCATCCAATCTCAGACAACCAGGAAACCTCAGAATAACCAGCTGAACCTTAGCTCACGCTACGTATATCCTGGCATAGCCGAGCTAAGACACTGCTAATTTTTTGGTTTGCTTTTGTGGCACTTTTAAACTGGCTATCCAATGTGTTCTCGGCTGTAACTGAAGGAAAGCCGGCAAATAGCCGCTATTACTTGTATTGCTGTAATACCATTGCTCGAACAAATACGCGCGCCAATCCGCTCAATGAAGGTGGTTGGAAACCAAAGCTGTAAACGACACCCACAACGATTAACCATGCAACGTCACTTAAATTCACACACGGGGCTCCACAAGGAGTGAAGCCAGAGACAAGTGTAAATGCACTTAACCGCACCCTTTATTACTTCAAAGAGATCTTTGCTGAGGTTAAACCATTTCACATTCCACGAATGGTGGTTCGTGGAGTTGTATTGGTAAGGCAGAGGAGCGGAAACTCTCTTTTTATATAAAATAGAGGAAGCTCCAACCCGGTGTTACACGATCTCACTTCTCCTACGTGTCTGCCGCAGCTGACGAGATCGGCGGCAGAGATGAAGGAGGTGTGAGGTGCCGGGAATTTGTGTGAGCTTCTTTTATTTTTACGAACTCCTAGCGCATGAGCAAGGCGACCACACGGGCGCTACACGAGCCGTGGACGGAGCGCACAGCGGTACGAGAGGTCGCGTGACGCTATTACATGGCATTCAGCAACAACGCAGGGGGTAGTCCCGCAGATGTGCTCGGTGAGTGGACCGTCTGTCTCTCCCGTCTCCGCGTGGGTTCGTATCTCAATCGGTAAGACAACGAGCTCTCGTTACGTTTCCCTATTCATTCCTTCTTCGATTTTTGGCGGTGCCAGTAACTTCTTTTAATTTATTGATTATTGGGTTTAATGCGCCGGCGCAACGCAGGCGATGACGCACTATCGCGGAGGTCTCCGGAATAATTTTAACCACCCGGATACCTTTAACGTGCGGGGAAATCTCGTCAACACGGGCGTTTTTACAATTCGCCTCCACCAGAAATGCGACCGCCACGGCCGGGAATCGGTGCCGCTACCTCGTGCTCAGTAGAACAACGCCTAAGACAGTGAGCCACCGCGGCGCGTAACTTCTTTTATTTCTTCGCGGGTGTCTTCTGGTGACACGAATGGTCGCGACAGACCCCTTGGAGGCTAGAGGTGAAAACGGCGCTTTGAAAGTCTAAGATCGCTGTAAAAATGTTTTCAGCAAGTTTATAAGTGACCTGATGGGTATAGAGCAGTAATTTTTGGCAAAGTTGCTTTTTGACCCCCTATTCTAGGTTGTAGTATTTTTGGTTGACTACGTTCTACTATCATTTAGAGTTCTGAATAAAGTTTAAAAAGATGTTGCGCCATCGTTTTAAGGTAATCGAGTTCCTTTGCTGACAGCGCCGGTGAAGGGGTGCTTACACATCTTTTAATCTAGCTGCTACTTTGGTATGATTGGAATATTTTTGTTCCCGTTTCCTCGTGGAAGCTGCGGGTGTTCTTTGGAACTTTTACGTACAGGAGCAGCGGCTGCAGTTACACGGAAACTTTTTTACGCCCGAGACCGAACGTACTGCTGCTTAGAGCTCTCGAAGTCGCTCATTTAGGCCCCGCTGTCTTTGGCCCATGGAGCATTGCCAAAAGGTTAATAGTAACCTGCACTTCATGCCAATGTTACAATACATGAACTGAGCCGCATACCTTTTCCGGCAAAATGCCTTCTTCCGATCTTTTTTCTGACTCTACACATTTGTAACCATCATCCCGGCGTAGAAAAAAAACGGCAGTGACATTTCATTTATATATTTTTACGTTGGAATCACAAGCACAGCATGTCAACCATCAATAACCGGGTGTTTACGGTAACTAAAACACATCGCGTACGGGCAGTAGAAATCCACAGGGATTCGGGACAGGTTATTTTTGGTAACTTTCTATTTACGTTAACAAACATAGGTGTATACTATCTGAACTGTAATCAATAGCATTCATTGGCGGCCTTCGTTTTTTTTGTAAGAAAATGACCAAAATACAAAGTAAATCTTTTAAGATCTACAACAGCGCTCAGATGAGATAACGAAAAGTCGAGACTGCACTTGGCGCTCAGTACAACAAAGAGTTATTATTCACCAAGCTGAATATATACCCTGGTAAGCACAACAACAACAAAAAAGTGCGAAGGCAACGGATTCTTTCTGTACAATGGTGCACATGCACGAAGACTACGATCAATGACTTAGGTCATAGCGCCTTTCTTTACGCAAGTCAATTACATAGAATTACAAACTTCTTTGGCTCTGCTCACCATCGATGATCCTTTCCTTTTACATAGCCTAGAGGAAGTGTCAGAGTACCTGCGACGCCAAAGTTCTAGGTGTGTTAGCGCCTTTTGGGTCGACATCAAAGACCTGTATGTTTGGTTGCGACAGGGGCGGCCAAAGGATGATTGCTTGGACAATTGGAGTTCTGTTTCGTGTCGTCGGCGCTGGCCTTTATGGAAGGCTACTGCGTCCAAGATAAAGATGTGTGCATTGGCGCTTTCTCCACTCCGGTAATAAGCGATTTGTTACTTGCACGGTACGACGTGAAACTTGCACCGGGCATCGTCGGTAGGCAGACTCTGTAGGTTTTTTGATACGTGATCGATGTTTTATTTACCGTAGAGCGAAAAACGACTTTGTGTAGCTGAGAATTAGCAATGCAGTGATTCTGGGACTGTTTAAGTCAACCCTTCTAGGCTTCACGTTAATTGACTACCAAAAAGCTATCTGCCGCCGCATCAGGAACATTAGAAAGATACTCGAGATTAGTAACGCAAAGAAAAAAAAAATGTCGAAATAGCAAAATAATAACCGTTATTAGTCATCAACATAAATTCATCCTCAAATATTAATTTTCAACACACTCCCGTGTTGACGCTTCGGCAAATCGGTAAATTTTTATAGGTTACACAAAAAGCACATCATTCAGCTGGCGCCTGAGACATCGGCAGATAGCATAACCCCATAATGAGTTATGTAGACAACCCGTTCATGAATTTCACGAAGTCATTCGGAATACAGGCATTTAACAAACATAATTTAAATGTTTTCCTGGTTTCTGTCTTCACTGAGCCCGTTTGGTAGCATAGGAAAGAAAGAAGAAGCACAGGGACAAAAATTTAGATCACGGGAACGATAGAGCAGTGAGCACCCGTTGTACCCCAAGGTGAATGGGGCACGATCTAGCATATTTAAAAAAAAAACGATGTTAGCTCGCGCTGTGAACTCGTCGGGAAAGCGGCAATAAAACATGCCTTCTAGCACTCGACACCGAATGGTTTTACGATGCCATAAAAACGCCAACTTCTAGCAGTGCAAAATTGTAGATGAGCCTCCCGCAACCTCCAATGACCAGCGCCGAAAACGACGTACTTATCCGGGACAGGGCGTATATTTGTCGTTTTAATGTTCGGTTGTACGACAAATCACGTTGCGGAAAATGTTTTTGATTTTCCCAAGTGTGTTCCCAAAGGGGCATGCCATGCCCACGCATATCTTGTGCGCCTTCCGACAAGAACTGCGTGTTAAGGCCGAAATCGCGTAAAAAAGCTTTGGTCGGAAACGAATAGAGTATCTTTGTTTTCGGTGCTTTGAATTGCCCAGATTGTTTTGCGGGAATGTAAGCCGTGAAAATGCGAGTCACGTTCGTTGCGCTTGAAGCGGAAGAGCTGGAAGCCTCATGTTTTTGAATAAGTGGTACCAGTTACATATATGCTCCGGCACAAGACTTACCCATTAAAGGGACCCTGTAGCACTTTTATCAACTTTTTCTAAAAATGTTAAATGCTTGGAGAAAGTACTCAACCAACACATCCAGTACTTATATTATGGTGTCGCAAAGCACCTCAGCCAAAAATACGGCTCCATAACCATCACATAAGTTAGAAATCCACGCAAAAGATATTTCTCCCTTTCTCGAGTCTTCGCGCTGATTGTGCACTCGAATTACCTCATTACAGAATGTAGCTGCTATTGGCGGCTTCCTTTCTGTTGCAGCGATGAACGCATTCGATAGCCACATTAAAAAACAACAAAGCCAAGCAAAAACGGAAAGAATATTTCTGCGCCAATCGGTTGATTGATTGTAGGGTTTAACGCGCCGAAGCTACGCAGGCGTTGAGGCGCGCCGTAGTGGAGGGCTCCGGAACAATTTTTACCACCCGGGGATCTTTAACGTGCACCGAAATCTCGAAGACATGGACGTTTTCGCTTTTCGCCTCCATCAAGTTTTGCAGCAAAGCACGCAGTACCGATTTGCATTGTGGATAGCTATATCTTTGACAATGCTTCCATAGGCGAAGGAAAGAGAGAAGGCGTATATCGGAAGTGTTGCAGAGTCGCTTTAAAAATGTGTTTTTAGCCAACAAGCCAATTCCAATGGCCAGGAATAAGTTGCATATTATTTTAGGGGCGAAGCTCCTAAAGCCATGGGTCTGTCCATCCCTTGTGTCTCGTGGTACGTGACCGCCGCATGCTTTCGGAGATGTCGCAAAGTGGGCCGCGTTGCACGCGCAAGAACCGGCTGCAACCGCAGAGCAAACTCGGCACTGGGAGCGCGAGCTTGTCTGTGTTCGCCAACGGAGGCGCGAGCGCACGTCCACTGCGAGGGGGAGGTCACGCAAGAGATCACGCCACGAACGCAGGCAGTCGTTCTCGGAGATCGAACGATACGCAAGGACCTTTGCTCGTTTCCTCTCGTCTTGTTCGGGCACAAGTTCACCCTAAATAAAAGTTCTTTCTTTACCGTTGTGTCCGATCCTACGTGACAAATTGTGGTGGAGGTGCGGGGTAGTCCTTGATGGCGCGGGGTCTTTCACCAGGTCTGGGCCTTGGAGCATTGACTCCGAAAATAAAAGTTGATTTGTACAATGTACGCACACAGTCGTACGTCTTTCTTAATGATGTAATGGGCGAACTTTCACGGGAGAGTTACGGTTACCGATGATCTCCCCCTCTCGAGCTTCGCCCCACTTATCATTCATTCCGTGGATATGGCGTGATTTTTTTAATCCTAGATTTAGGCGAGTATAGGACAAATGCTTCTCCCATTTCTTACTAGCGTTACGGGCCATTGTCTTTGTCATGTCACATTAAGCGTGAGCAGCAAACACCAGCAGAATATTTTTTATAGATGACAGCGCGTACTGCCGAGGCTTCAGTGCCTGTACACGAGGAAATGGATTGCATTTAATTAAGACCCCCTACATTCTCCATACTGACTACAGTTGGAACACTTAAAAAGAAAGGAGTTTTGCAATTTGTTATGTTTGGGGTTTTGTGTTATAAGACCTGGCCCAAAGGGGATCTGCTGTGGAACTGTTTACCTAAAAACACAGTTCCAGAAATAATTTATTTCATTTAAGGTTGGTTAAGTGTTAAACCTGATCTCAAATCGTTCTATCCATCAAGCGAAGACTTCAAAGCGCCATTTATATAGCACGAGCACGACAACAGGATAATCTTTCGAGCCCCACATAAAAGCACGTTTTTATAGCCGACATCAGTTTTCCTCGTTGTATAGGTTAATAACATTTAAAAAAAGAGAAACTATTCTGGAATGCACACACGCGAACAGTCTTTAAAGAAAAAAAGCTTATTGAGAATTGTATTGTTTCTTTTCACCACAATATTTTTTATCCTGCTCGCATGCTCGCCTCAAGGTGATAGTACCCGCTATAGCCAAACACAGCAAGGCGTACGTTGCCTTGAGTGTCTTCACCCGACCGCTTGCTCTAGAAGTAAGTATAAGTAAACAACTTAAAGAAAGTTCGAGGGAACATTGGGACAAGCAGTTCGCGGAGCGAGAGAGCAATTCCAGCGTATCGACAATCCACTTGCATAAAGGCGCTGCTGGTTCTTCAAAACACTCCTACGCACCGGAATCGCGAAGGATGCGTTCTCTTAAAGTGCCCTCTAGGGACTTGGTTAAAGCCTCTGCGATGTCATTGCATCAAAAGTATTCCAGCAAAATGTTTGAAAAAGGTTTGCGAGGGTGTTTAGCGGTACCCTTGCCCGTCCGCCAATTTTTTGAGACCTTGTTTTGGTGTAGGACCAGTTATATTCAACATCGTTGTTTCCACGTTCGTAGGTTTGTTATTACCAACTTTTGCATACAGTAATTTTTGTATGAGCTAGCACGGACGTTCGTTTGTAGAATTGGAAGGTGCACAGGAGTGACTTTACCTCAGTGGTGAAAACTCCGTACTGGAGGCACGCGATGATGCTCTGGTTCCGTTGCTCTGCTTTCGCTTGGCTACACGCAGAACGTTTTGAGCGTCTGCCGTATTTATACGCTAGGAAGACCATACGCTAGGAAGACCGTACCTCGCTGCACTGGCGCTCTGCTGCAAGAAAAACTGCTGCAACAAAAACCCACGCCCCTACTACCGCTGAACAGCACCCCCAAGTCACAACCCGAAAATCAGACCGCACCCCCCGGACCTGATAGTCAGATTCAGTATGTCACTCAGACCATGCTCCAGAAATTCGGGGACCAGCTCAGTGAAACCCTTTGTCAGAACCTGAATTCAAAATTTGACAACATGCTTGCCAAATTCGCAGACACTATTAATGCTAAGATCGCCAGTCAGAACGCGCGCGTCACAGCCCTCGAAAACACCTCTCTGAGACCGATGCGCGAAGGGGGAGCGGGACCCATCAAACCCACCAAACCTTACTTCCGTCCATCCTCGGCG
The DNA here is from genome assembly GCF_048455015.1 of Haemaphysalis longicornis. NCBI lineage: Eukaryota > Metazoa > Arthropoda > Arachnida > Ixodida > Ixodidae > Haemaphysalis > Haemaphysalis longicornis. The sequence goes on along the minus strand of NW_027526204.1, from coordinate 82,546,119 downwards.
GACAGTTTTAAAAATCCTGCGGACCATGCTTAATTCCCTTAATCAGATTACCCGTAAGCCTGACGAACTTACCGTCTGGCAATGGAACTGCCGAGGGTTTCGGCGCAAGCGAGCGAACCTCGAACATCACATAAAACTTAACCACTCGGACGCCTTTCCTGATGTAATTTGCCTCCAAGAAACTGGCGCTTCTGCCAGGCTCCAAAATTACAAATCCTTCTCCGACATGGAGGAAGACAAAGCCGTAACATCATCCAAATTAAAACCGGCTGTCACCACCCTCGTTAGGCGCAACCTCACGGCCATTCGCCACGAGACCGGCGCGGACACAGCGTCGGCGGCGCACGTTCTCGTAGAGTTAATTCCAACCCGAAAAAGGGACTGTGGTAGCATGTTTGTCCTAAACGTATATAGCCCGCCCAAGAACAAGTCCAAATTCACCAACCTCCTATGGAAAACTCTCGAAATCTCCCGTGGCCACGCTATACTTATTGTAGGCGACTTCAATGCCCACCATACCGAGTGGGGATACAAACGGGACACCGTTAAGGGTCGTAGCCTTTGGCTAGACGCCCAACAAGAAGGTCTCAGCCTTGTTACAGACCCATTGTACATAACCCGAATCGGCAATAGCGTGAGTGGAGACACGACGCCTGACCTATGCTTCACTAAAAACATGCGGAGAGAGGCCACGTGGTTTAACACGCAAGAAAATCTTGGTAGCGACCATTACATCGTAGCCATCACAAGCGTCTTCGGTGGCGTTACGCATAAATCTGGAAAAACGCTTCGACTGGTCGACTGGGACGCGTTTCGAAAAATTCGTGCAGCAGAACAAGCTTCCCACTCTGACTCAAAATTCGACTCGGGAGCGGCAGAGATAGTCGATATTGAGGCATGGGCTGAGCAACTACGTCGAGATGCTGACACAGCTACCAAAAGTATACCCGCAGAGGCAGGCCTGTTTCAAGCAGACGCACGGCTTCTTCACATGTGGGAAGCCAAGAACAGTCTACGACATCGACTCAGCAAATATAAACTAAATCGCAACCTGCGTCGTCGGCTTGCCCGACTTGACAGGGAAATCGAAGACTATACTCAGCAACTCTTGCGACAAAATTGGCACGCGGCTTGTGATCGCATGGAGAAAGAGATCGGGATGGCTAAGACATGGCGGATCATGCGTTGTCTAATAGACCTTGACAAAAGTAAGACGACGCAACGACACAATCTAAATATTGTCCTCCACAAATTTAACGGAACCAACAAACAGCTTCTCCAGGCCCTTCAGGATCTCTACATTTCCCCTTCGGCTACCGAAACGCTCCCCCCTTACTCGGGCAGTGATAACGCCTTCCTCGACAGTCCCATCACCTTAAGTGAGGTACGGGATGCCGTTGCGGCCCTCCGGATCGGCTCAGCGCCGGGGCCGGACGGCATAACAAATAAGATACTCCGCAACCTAGATGACGACTCCATCGAGACTCTCACGCGCTACTTTAACGTGTGTTGGGACGCAGGCCACATTCCCGCTCAATGGAAAACGGCCAACGTAACCACCATCCCAAAACCCGGAAAAAAGCTCCAAATTGAAAACCTTCGTCCAATTTCCCTCACCTCTTGTGTAGGAAAACTTCTGGAGCATGTAATCCTAAACAGGATCAACGCCTACATGGAAAAAAATTCTTTATACCCACACACCATGATTGGCTTCCGCCCCAAACTCTCGACACAGGATGTGATGCTTCGACTGAAACACGACTGAAAGCGCGCTCCTCGTCAACAGATACTCGTGCCGTTCTCGGGCTCGACCTCGTTAAAGCCTTCGATAACGTCAAACACTCGGCCATCCTAGAGAATCTCAACAGCCTGGGGATCGGAAGGAGGGTGTACAACTACATCCGCAACTTCCTCACCGATCGAACAGCAACTATCACTATTGGCGGACTTAAATCAGACAAAATTCACCTAGGCAGTAGGGGAACCCCTCAGGGTTCGGTTCTTTCCCCCTTCCTTTTCAACGTGGCAATGATCGGTCTGCCCAATCTCCTCAATAGCATAGAAGAGCTCCAGCATAGTCTTTACGCCGACGATGTAACACTGTGGGTGTGCGGCGGTAGTGACGGTCACATTGAGGGCACTCTCCAGCAAGCCATAAACACAGTCGAAAAATACGTTACACCCCGGGGCCTCAGCTGCACACCCGAAAAATCAGAGCTTCTTATCTACCGTCCCACCAGTAGAGGGAGGAAATCTACTTCCACTCCCCCTTCAATCCAACTTTTTGCCGCCAGTTCGCACCGCATTCCCATCGTCTCGAGTATTCGCGTTCTTGGGCTTCGAATACAAGCGAATGGACACAATTCCGAATCGTTGCTAGCGCTCGAAAAAGTTGTGCACCAAACAACCAGGCTAATATCCAGGATAGCTGGTCGCAACCACGGAATGAAAGAAGCCAACCTCCTACGCCTCGTGCAGGCCTTTGTAATAAGTCGGGTGACGTACGCCACTCCGTACCTCCGGCTACAGCGGGCAGAGGCAATTAAAATAGACGCTCTACTCCGCAGAGCCTACAAGCGAGCCATCGGTCTCCCACTAAACACGTCCACCGAGCGATTTGAGGCCCTGGGCCTGACAAATAGTCTGGACGAACTGATCGAGGCTCAACGGCTAGGGCAACTCGTACGGCTGACCTACAGCACAACGGGGCGCCACATACTCGACTCGCTGGGTATAGCTCACCCCCACAGTGCGCCTACTAGTGTCGCGATCCCGTCAACAATACAGGAAAATATTCAGGTCTCTCCGCTCCCGCGTAATATGCATCCTACACATAACAGGGAGCGGCGAGAGGCCAGAGCCCGTGCCCTGCAAAGACGCTTTGCGAAAGTCGAGAACGTTGCTTATGCGGACGCGGCTGATTACGCTGGTCGCGAGGCAATGGCCATAGCGGTGGTCAACAATCAGGGCAACACCATCGCCTCCTGCTCTATCCGAGCGAGAGACTCGGTGGTTGGAGAAGAGGTAGCCATTGCTTTAGCCATGGTTGCCTCCACAAAAATCAAGACAATCATCTGCGACTCTAAATCAGCAATTCTAAATTTCTCACGAGGACACATATCAAGGGAGGCGTCCGCAATCCTCATTTCTGGTCTCCACCTCGAAAACCGGACAGGCAAGATCAACTTAATTTGGACCCCCGCCCACTCCGGCCTTGCAGGGAACGAGTCTGCGCACGAAGCCGCTCGAGGCTTTACCGACCGAGCGGACGGCCCTTCCGATGCGGAACTCGTCCCAATGTCAGGCAGGGAGAGGCTGTTATGGTACAGTGATATCATCGGTCATTACCGTTTAAGCCGGGCCCGCTTCCCACCCGCGCACCCATCCCTCAGTAAACGGCATTCGGTGGTCTGGCGACTGCTACAGACCCACTCGTACCCAAATCCCCTAGTGTATAGCTATTGCTACCCAGGGCGCTATTCCCCCCAGTGTCATAGATGTCAGGAACGAGCGGACCTGGCGCACATGCTATGGCAGTGTCCGCAGGCGATCATAAATGGCCGCACAATCACTAACAGTGAGCAGTGGGAGACCGTGCTGCTCAGCTCCAGCCCGGAAGATCAACTCTGGGCCGTCCAGCTGGCTGAGGACGCTGCCAGAGCCCAAGGGCTCACGGCCGACGACTAAGCTACACAGCTGGCAAATTGAATAAAGTTTACTCTCTCTCTCTCCCTCCGATGCCTCCTTCCCGCTATTCAGTGCCCATAGAAGCGAGGGTGCAGCTACGTCTTCTATCAACCCAGCCTGTCAGTACATGTTGCAAGTACACCACCAGAACAAGTAGATTAGGCAATTTGCAAAACTGGAAACCTAACAGAGTTAAAGTAGCATGCGAACAACTCGTCGAGATGGCTCAGTGGCTATAACGTTGTGCTGCGGGGCCCAAGGGTGCGGTTTCCATTTCATGTAGGCAAAAAGCGAATCCACCATGTGTTCGAGATGTTGGCGCATGTTAAATAAAGATCCCCAGGGGGTCAAAATTATTTTGGAGTCCTCCACTACGGCGCGCGTCATCGCCTGTATAGAGTGGGTGCGTTAAATCCAACAATCAATCACTAAGTAAATCACGCAAACGGGAAGACGCCGTTTGCGAAGTTTGTTCGGCAGCCGCAACGTGCGCAATATACTTGTTCCTTTGCGGAGTTCTACAGGCAAACAAGTATATAAAAGTATATAAAGGCTTACACTTCGAGGTGCAGCAAAAACGCACGTGATCTAACGTTGTGAGCAAGAATACTTCTAAACGTTCTTGTATTTTTTTCTATTTCACAAGAACGCCGGACATTGATAAAATTTCTACTCAATCGATGAAGTATTTTGATTTCAGTATAGACAGAAAAAGAGGCAATTTCCAGAACAAGAAAGTACCGCGGGAACAACTTTGGTTTATTACAGACCACAATTTATTACATTGGTTGTATTACAGTTACGTCCAGGGAAAACTAAAAACAGCTCACTAAAAAACCCTAGTTCTACCACGATTACGTAGGATTGACTGCACTTATCGTACAGCCAGCCCAGCACTTAATTAAGCGGCATGGGAAAATTTCGAGAAACGAGCATACTGTTCACACAATCCCTTGGAAATGCAATAATTCTGGCACTTCCTTGCACCGACGTATTGTTCTCCAAAACAACTTCCGCCTTATAAACTCCCGCCTGTTCATTTCTACTTCCAGCACACGAGAGACAGGCCCTAACCAGTGCCGGAGCTATTGTTCTGCGCACGCTGCTATTGTCATTTCCGCACAACAGGAACCGTTTCCCCGGCACATGATGGGCTACGGATGCGGAAAACTCTTTTTCGTTATAAACTGACGAGAAAGGGAGCGCTAGAATAAAGGACCGCCATAAACAACTTTTAGGATGCCTCACTAGGCCCTCAGACAAAGCACAAGTGCTTGGAAATAAACGTTTTCTTAGGTGAAGAATGGTGAAAAACAGAAAAAGCGTCTTCTGAAGTGTAAGAAAGACGAGGAAGAGAACAGTGCGTAAAAAGAAGAGCCGCGTATATACTTCTTAATGCTACTGCTGCAAGGCCTGTCGCGAAAACCATTGGCAACAAAAGGTAAACATACAGATTCTTGCGACTAAGGAGCAAGGATGCAGCTAGAGTTATTGGAAAAGTACCAAGTTCACTTCATTTCATTTCCTTTATTTCCAACTTGTAGGCTCGAGGGCGGTACTATGAGGTGGGGGGGATCTTGGCTGAGGTATGCAGCTTATTAACAACAAACAAGGGTAAACAAAAAGGAAGGCCGATATAATTGCAAGATTACAGAGGTAAAACACAACTCGTCGGGTGAAACAGCACTACAGATGTATTGAACAGTTTAACCATAGAAATGCCAGCAGCTTAGCAGGTCACAGCTCATTGAAGGAGACAAAAATTTGTTCATTTTTTTAGCACTAGCCCTGTAGCGCGCGTACTGATTCTCCCCTTTGTTATCGTAACTATGCTGAATACCGCATACGTTGCTTTCTCTGTTTCCTCCTCGCCTTAGAAGTAGCGTTGTTCGTTTGGGGTAAAACGCGATTTTAGCCGACCTTTACACCCCGAACATGTTTCAGGAGAATCAGGTTAACCCCGATTTCTCCTCGAATAGACCTTTCCAAAGTATCCATCTGCACAATCGTGCGCTGAAAGTCCGCCGTTCTTAACCCGTACTTGTTGGAAGCAAGCCCCACAAATACAGCTTTCGAACTCATTGAGTTTTGGCACAAACCTAGCGCTCGCTAGTGCAGGCTCGCAACTGCGGCGCTGATGTTGTTGTGCCTAGCTAATGGAATCTGTGATGTCAAAAAAACTTGCTCCCGGCTGAGATACGTTCCTGCCAGCCTGTTGGTCTCGAATGCAGACCACCATGTTTCGCATAGAGATGATATTGTGTATAAACGAGGACGTGTAAACAGTTGCTGACCAGCTTTTCGTGACTACAACGTTTCATTTCTTGGGGGTTAGAAATGCTCTCTACTGCCATGATTACTGATTCAAGAAAAAAAAAACGCGAAATTTCGGAGATTATTGGGTAGAAAACTCTGATTTCCCCGGGATAAGCAACTTGAAACACCAATTTTCAAGCATAAAAGTTTAGAATTACGTGATATCTTCTGATAAAATATGCTGACTGTATTGCTTAGTACACCGCTATATTTAACCCCAACAACCCGAATTTATGAATGGTTTTATAAAAAAAAAAGCGATTTCTCCTCGATTATTAGTTTGAAAAATAGCAGCTAATTTTAACTCCGCCCCTCTCACCGAGTTTAAAAAGAACACAAAATCTTAAATCGCAAAACCCTAATTGTATGCAACAAACGTACGGTATCTTGCGATGTCAGGCGTCTTCTTTCCCGAGCCCTCTGCCTGTATAGCGTAGAAACCAGAGCTACGTCATCCTTCCATTGTGTACTTCTCCAAGGCTCAAACTTTTCCATCTTCATTTGGCCAAGTTCCGTTTCCGTAACTCACCCTCTCCCGCTATATATGCCTTGTGTCATAATAAAGCGTATGATTTTCAATTTGAAGTACAAGTGCGTGCTTTGGGTTGCCTCGCGAAGGGAGGAATCTTTCTCGCTTCCCGAGACGGTGGTCATGTTTGTAGAAGCAGCGGGTAACGTACTTGCGCCTAAGATGAGCGTAAGTGAGACCGTATACTGCAGACAGCGGTTATTTGTTCCGCATTAGACATACGAAGTTTTAGCAACGGTGTGTTCGCTACAGTGGAGCCGGCCAGGGGATAGAAATTTGTTGCGGCGATATACGCGTTTTCTATTAACTCGCACTTTTCCGGACATCCGTTCAAAGCTATTTGAAGCCGCTACCCACGTAGAGCGGGTGTCTCATTTGGCAGGCGAAACTACTCAACAGCAATGCCAAGCTCATAAGCAGATTAGGGTTTCTCTCGGCCGTAGTTTGAACCTGCATTCCAATTTTGTTTTTATTGAACGTTCTGCAAGACGTTACTCCAAGCAAAGTAACCCTTCGCATAAGACGAAATATACCGGCTTCATGGGATTCTATGCTTTATTTTGTATTCATAGTGTTTGATTTCCCGTCTTTCCGTGTTTTCAACTAACGAAAACGTTGCCCCAATATTTCGATCAGACCCTTTTGTTGAAGCTCATGGTCCTGCAGACATTTTGAACCTTTTTTCCGACTTACCTTCTGATAGACGCCATTAATTTCACTTCAGAACCGTGGTTCCTACTTTCCAAAATGGCTTTGCGACATCCTTTCTACCGCAGGTTACGGGGAAACGCGGAAGCCTGCGGTTAATTCCTCACGTTTCAGAGCTCGAACCGGAAAGTACTCGATCCATGGAATTCATCTTCGTTTGCACCGACAGGCCTTTACTCACGGAATTAAGAAATATTCTCCCCCGTTCGCTCTGATATTCAGCTATTATTCCAACGCTTGACAACAACACTTATGGTACTTCCATCTGCTAGCACACCGGGGAAGTTCGTTTATTACGGAATAAAACTTTGCAGATGCAACAGCGCAGGGCCTTTTTTGTCGTGTTCTCTTAACGCCTTCATCCACTTGCTAGAGGAATGGCGGCATTCATCTTGTTTTTTTTACCAAGAAAATGGCCGCCTATTTTGTTCAAATGTACTGGAAATTAAACACATAAGCAAAGATTGATACCGGTGTTGAACAGCAGGTAGCGCAGGGGGGGGTGATGGTATCTATCGGAGGATTGAGTTACCTTGAAGTCTAGCATACAGCGAAGAAAAAAAAAGCTCTTACTTGGTGAGAATAGACGCATTATTCTGTAGTTCTTTGGTGGGATGTTGTTGCATGACGCGTATAACAGGGTTCTGTTTTCCTGGCCGCTTTCCTGATGGAGGCGAAAAGCAAAAATGTCCGTGTGTACGAGAATTCGGGGCACCCTAACGATCTTCACGGGGTCAGAAAAATTTGGAGCCTTCCACTACGGCGCGTCTCATCACCTGCGTTGCTTCGGCGAGTTATACCTTACAATCAAATCAACTTAAAACCAGGCTTATGTTTTCATTCTCTGGTTCACGGCTGTGCCGTTCGGGTCGTTGTTTTCTGTTCTCGGGTTCTTTCTTGCGTGCCCTGCCACCATGGCGAGCCCTTAATTAGAGCACAAAAGCTGGTTTTAGAAGTCCGTTAAGGAAACGAGTAGAGGGAGACATTAGGACAAGCAGAAAGCGCTTGCCACAACCCTTCAAAAAAGGCGGTGATGAAAAATAACTTCCCGCAAAAGAACATCAGAACAATGTAGATAGGCTATTGCCCTTATATCCCTGAATGTTTTTTATCGAAGCCTACACATCGGTCAGTCCTGTCAGCCCTGTGCAGGGAACCGCATGAACAGTTGCTGACGAAAATAATAATGATGTACGAGCGTGGCGCCCAGGTGGCTCGCGCCGTGGCCTCCCATTAACAGCGGAATTTTCGGCAATGGAAGTGCGGACGTTGCCCCCTCTTCTCCTCCCCCCCCCCCCCCCCCCCCCATTTGGCACATCAATCAGCGGCGAGTGTACACACTTTCTGTCTTATATATTACGGACGCAGCTACGGAGCTCCACATATTGTCCGGGAAACGACGCTGCCTTAATCGTCTGCAGAAGAATTCACCCGTGCACGTATTGGTGCCCTTCACCCGTACCCCAACATCATCTACTACAAAGCCTCCCACGGTCTGGCACAACTATTCTTGGCCGTCTCTGGCGGGGGTACTCATTCTTGTACCCATACTTGTACTCATAATTCGTACTCATACTTGACAGGAATGGCAGCAAGTATGGAGTACGAAACGTACGGGACGCCAGAGACGATGCATCACGTTTAATGCGAGTGCTTACATTACTCGCCTGAAAGAAGCTGCCGTCAGCAATGAGGAACCTGGACCCTCGGCGCCCATTTTCGGAGGACAAGGATCTATGTCACTGGTCTTCTCTGTTATCAGCTCACAAGGCCGCTAAGGAACTCAAGCGCCTCCTGCGGGCGACGATTCTAAACAAAGGACTGTAGACTCAAACGCTCCGGTCCCAATAAGTGAACTTGAATGCTTAGTGTTTTAGCGCTGGGCATACCCCTCTGCTCCAACTTTACTCCTTTCTCTTCGTTCTCTATTTCTTGTCCTATTTCCATTTCCCGCGTGCAGCATAGCAAACTAGGATCTAGCCAGGTTAACTTTGCTGCTTTCAATCTACCTCGTTCCTTTCTTGACCATGCGATCACAGAGACACATCACAGTGAATAGGTCGAAGTTACCGCTCTAGAAAAACTGCCGGGCACTCACCCGCCTTGAAATTTTCCGGGCGACAAAATTTATGATTTAGATTTTTTGGTATGTTCTACCACACACATAGACAGCTAAATTAACAACCAAAATTAGAAAAAAACACGTACCAGAAATGTTTGGGAAAGGTCTTTTTGAAATCAGAGGAAAGAAGTGCGCTAAATAGAAAAAAAGTGTTGAAATCCTGCCAACCCTGGCACAAGGGAACCCAGTTCGAGCGGATATTTAGGCAGCCGTTGTTTAGGTTTTCATTGTCTTTATTTCCATTTTCGTGATATCAGACAACTGAAAGTGTCTGTAGTATAGAAAGTTCAGAAAGTAAAGCAACACTCCAATCGGAACTGTACAAGACAAATCAAAATGACAGAATAAATTTCGTTTGCCCGGGATGAGGTAGACCATGACCCGCACTCTAAACAGGCAGGCACAGCAGCCGGGAAGAATCTTGCGGTTAGAATTCCTTACGAACAGCATCAGTATAAATTGAATTTTTTCTTTGAGACCTGATCTGGATACTAGACGGAACGGGAAACGCAATTTACTGTTCGCTTTGCTCGCTGTGTGGTTTCTTTTATTCTCTGACCCTTCAGACTGACGTTCGCAAAGAATATTCGAACAACAAAATTGTCATATCTGAAGAAAATAAGACATGATTCCAACCTGGCATAGCGCCATGTCATAAACACGTAGTAAAAATCAATTCACAATATCGTCTTAAAATAGGGATTTTTAGTGTGGAAACACAGTCAACAGGCACCATCCGGTTTCGCAAGTATTAGCTGTTCACTCGTTTTGTTTTGTGCCAATCACCTGATTTGTGAGGAGTCCACCATTTTCTCGCGTATAACGCAATTTCTGAAAAGTTGACGAAGTGCAGAAAGTTTGAGGGTGCAAATATACTACAGCCCGACGTTGGGCCTGATTTCAACTGGCACAGTTCGACTCATAATAAGTATGACGTAGCTTGGTATGCCGTGAGGCTCAACTGGAAGGGTGCCTAAGAGAAGGCGCCATGAAGGAAAACCAAGCTTAATTTATTAAAAGACGGCTTTGTCCAGATAGTAATGATAGCGCATTTATTACAAACTCCAAAAATCATCGAGATATTAAAGATAAGAGATAAAGCCGTGGCGATTCCCCAGCTAGAGTACCTGAACCAACTTTGAGACACTTTGTATGACGTCAAAGTATCTTGTCTGTGCGATTGGCGAGCAAGGAAGTAAGCCACCACCGAGGAATACTACTGGACCATTGTAGTGATACTTGTTTTTGCGGTTTAACCTATCATTTGAAGGCTAATGTTCATTTCACACACTGAGAACTATGCTTTTATTGCCGGCCCATAATTTGTCACTCCTGTTAATTTTAAATAACTACAGCGCGAAATTTACTTTTTCAGAATTTGGTGCGTTTTCTTGGCTAAATATACCTTTTTTTTTCTGGTCTTGAGCTCAGTGAATTACGACAAGCTTGTTCTTTATTGCTGCCTTCAGCACAAACATGAGGCGTTACGGCTAACCTTACTCTGGCGTGTAGTGGGGATCACTAGCACCGTTCTCAAAAGCGAAGGGTACAGCATTTTACCCATTTTACGGTGACCGGCTGGTACTTATAGACATCCTCAAACCGCAAGGTGGAACGTTAGGGCTACATTCAGGCACCTACCCGACAGTTGCTACCGTTATTGTTGCAAAGTGATTCCTATCAAAATGGCATTACATACTCGCGTTGGTGTGTTGCGTAATAAATGCGGGAATGCTGGCTTTAACAGAGCGCGCTCCTGCCGACCCTACCACCCGCGGTGCCTGCTAAGCCACGCTTCAATAAATGAATGGATGACTGAATCCTTCCTATGGAGCTGAAGCACACGGAAAGCGAACCGCATGAAACCCGTGCAAGTGCGCGTGACTTACAAGCCTGGCCGCGTAGACGCACCTCGGCCCCCTCTTCTAACGCCCTCTACTGGTTGGCTTGGAGAACCGCTGAAAAGGTCTCACTGTTGCGCTTGAGTGGACCAGGGGCAGCCTCGTAACTCTTCCCGCAATAAGCACGGGTTTCGAGCCTCAGCGATTCTAGTTTCATTACAGTTTTGTAGCGTAAGGTACACTGGCCGAGGTTGAGTTGTTTCACGTGGGCCTTGAAAGACCGTGCTACATTAGATTGGAGCATTAGATTGGATTGGATTGGGATTGGGATTGGATTCGATGGGATTAAAATTATTTGTATTGAATTGGAAATCCAATTCAATTTGAGACGGGCGTGTAGAGGAGTGACGTCATGGCTGCCGCAGACGCACTGGCGCCGGCGCGTGCCCAGCTGTGCGCCTCCGTTGCGCAGTAGCCAAGTCTGACGCTGTGCCAGAGCCGCTTGATAGCCATTTCGCCTGGCTCCTGGAGAGGCGTGCTGCGCATGCGCGAGGAGCAGTGACTGAACTGGAATGGACTGGTCTGAACTGGATTAGATTGGACCGGACTGGACTGAACGGATTCGACTGCATTGGAAATTGTTTTAGCAACAGTAAGCATAATAATCTAATACTAGACAACTAGGAAACCTAAAAACAACCAGCTAAGCCTTAGCTCACGCTACGTATATCCTAGCATAGCGGAGCTAAGCCACTGCTTTTTTTTACCTGCAACTAGTTGACTTTCGTCAATTCTAGAAATGTTTGTAAAAAGTAAGCATAGTTGGTATTTTTATGCTGGTTTACCGTAGAAACACGTTTATGAGTTGTATGTTTTAGTAGGATAAGCAGAAGAATCACGTGGGAAGGATCTAGGCGGCCAGGGTTAGTAAATAAGCTGCCTGTACTCGGTATTCTGCTTGCTTACTCTGAAGCCTACCAAAGTGTTACGCTGTTGAAGAGCATTACGAGCGCTCAAATTGGGTATTAGTAAAATGCTTTTTATTAAGTTATCTGAACTAGAGTGTTCTCGCATGATATTCATTGACTGGGGCAGCCAAACCAGCCGCGATTTTTAGTTTATGTTGGGGAGGTATGCCGTAACGTGAGCGAAGGCGATTCTTGTATTCATATACGATGACAATCACTAAAGTTACCGTCGAGAATGTTCCTTTTAACAACACTGTAGAACCACCTAATTTCTCAATGAAGTTGGAGAATTTCTTGCTTATTTGACATTAACAAATTGGAGAAGTTTTGTAAATTCGCCTCGTACTAAACAGCGTGATTCGACGTAAACACGAAAACCATTGTAGATTCCGGCTCTTCTGAAAAAAAGACACACACTGAATCGAGCACGCAATGACAACTGGTAACCTGTGTTGTTCCGTCTTAACGTATGAACATAGCGCAGATGTATTTTCCGGTAAACAAATGTCGAATCTTTCTTATGCCTTGTCTTCCCGAAGTTGTTCACATGTCACGTAACAAATTATCCGGTGTAGCACTGCAACTGTCCAATGTATAAGACGTGAAAAACTGAAACCCCTTCTTGCCGGGCCACGTAAACTGTCAGTCAACGGGCCCGAGGACATTAAACGCACACGGCACAACAAGCAAGAGAAAGTTTGTGGTCCACAGTTTTGTTTTTCTTCTAGGAATTCATTGATAATATGGCTCGTGCGAGGAAGGATTCCTTCAAGATGGATCAGCTAGTGAATAGCCTGTTCCCGGCGTCTGAACGGCGTTAATAAGCCGGCGTTCATCTAAAGCCTGTGCATAATACAGATATGTGTCGCTGAAAACGGGGGGATTCCTTGCGAACGTTCCTGAAGGATGCGAATGCGAAAAAGATCTTCGTCTGGGGAAGCCGCAGGGTTGTTGTGTGGCGGAAGAACAAACTATTAAGGATGACGAATTCACTCATTACCGCAAGATTGCAAAAAAAATACTTTTTTTTTGTTTTACTCGACGTAAGCTAGACTTTGGCATTAGGTGCGCCGGTAGAAGGTTCTGATTAAGTTATACCTGATGCGGTTTTTAACGTGCACTGAAATCTCGACACATGGGTAAAGAAGAAAGACAAGCCAAGCTGAGCGCACTCTAATGAGTGCAGGAAATAAAAAGAATGTTTGTTCGTAATTATAATTTGGGCATGCTTCCTAGCCAATTAAACGGAAGAAACTTGCAAGGAATCGACCTTGCAAAGGAACAAACATGGGTCTGCCCGTTTCGTTCCCGTGTCGTCGCTATCTTACTGTCGGAATCTAAGACACCAACCCACTCCGCTCGATTACGGACGACATAAAGCAGTTCGAAATGGGCCCTGAAAAGCCCCACGTTTAAATGTACCACCAGCGCAAGTGACATGTCCTCGGTGATGGCATGAAGCCTAGAAGCGCGTGAGGTCCTCACCCCCCTAAGTCATCCCGCCACCGAGGCACACATAGGCTCAACGCGAGAGGGAGTTATCGGATGGATCATATTTCCCTCCCTCTTTTAACATACCAAACCACTCGACTCTCAACTGGTGATGTGCTCGTGCTTAGACTTGCGCGACACCGGGGAAAATGTCGCTCTCAACGCCCTTCAAGATTAACCCTAATTACTGGCTCACTGGCTCACGGTAGCAATCCAGAGGGCAAGTTGCTCTTCATAGAGGAGGGTTTCGCAGCTTCTCGACAAGGTGGAGCATGAGACGGCAACAGCGGCGGGTTTGCGCTCTGCGGGAGCAAGTTCTGGTTTTGCGTCGATTCGCAATTCTGTGTGTGCCGACGCTCATTCCATTCCAGCTAATTATTCTCCTAGTGAACGACACGCGCTGGTCCCATATCGAGTAAAAAGTGCGACTACTATATAGGCACCATCTCTGTTGTCAGCCGGCAGCGCGAATTGTGAAAGAGGCATCTCTATTGGTGAGAGCTTGGAAATTAGGCATTGGGAGTGGAGGGGAGAAGCATGAAAACGGTGACGATTAAAGCTGCTTCATCGGAATAAAAACCTTAGGGTTAGCCTGGTACACCATTCCAGAAAAGCGAAAATGTTTATGTACGTAGATTGAGTTCACCCAGATAATGCTCTTGATGAAAAAGGTTACAAGTATTAGCACACATTTAGTGGCGCGTTCCTGGCGAGAGGTACAATAGCAGGCGAAATCAAAGCGCTGGAATGAAATTTTGTCATCCCAACAAAATTGCCTCCAAACCCCGCTTGGAAGGTGGCTGGACTGCGAAGCTGCCAACAACAAGGACAGCCATTACCCATGCGACGTCAATAGAATTCACACACATAGCTCTCCAAAGAGTGAAACCAGAGGCAAGCGAAACGTACCTAACCACGCCCTTTATTACTTCACAACAACATTCACGACTGCTTTATGATTAGTGTGGTACGCGAACTGGATGACTTGCTATACCGGTCTCTCTGTTTTAGGGCGCAGCCCTCTGGCAGGTGCTACTGGCTTGAGCGAGCGGTGGCAGCGATCCGAACGCAGCAGCGTCGGTTTGGAGGAGGGCCGCACGTGCAGCAATGCTGTCATCTTTCTCACTGCCTCCCCGTCACTGTTGTTTTGATGCGTCGCCGCTAAAAAGTGCCCTCCCATCAATGATCTGTTCACCGCTAATCCAAACAACATGAACACCGTTATACATTATGTGGTTCTGACTTCACAGCCGGACGTTGAATGAGCGCAGGTTGGAGACCTGCCGCTTTGCTCGTTATAAGTACACCGTTTGACACTCCGTCTCTTTGGTGGACTGTGGAAGATGCAGCTCATTTTCAATCAGAGTACGAAGTGTGCGTTAGCCACGCGAAAGGGGTATCTGCTGGGTGCATGCTCTTTCTGAACAAGCGCCTCCAATGCTGTGTAGTATTTGTGTCCACTGATCGAGAGCGACGCCTTATCGTATGTGACCTAATGGTTGTAGGCCAGTCATGGAGGTTTCTCGTCGTTTATGCACCATCCCAACCTCGTGAACGGAAAGAATATTTCCTGTCATTACAGACTCACCTGGGTACTGAGCGCTACTTAAAGGTCCTAGGGGACTTTAACTGTGGGTGTAACACGAGTAACGGGACATGTAATTACCAACGATCGGTCATTACCGCAATATCATTGAAAAACATTGCTCGTGACTTTCACGTTTGTGACATTGGAGACAATTTCCGACTGCAAAATTGTTTTACACATTTTCAGGGAGCCTCTCACGCTAGGCTAGACCGTATTTATGTTTCTTTAGATTCCCTACCGTGTGTCTATGACTACTATGTTCATCCGGTATTTTTCAGCGACCATTGTCTTGTATCTGCTGCGCATGGTAGCCAACAGTGCCGGAGGGGTCGCCTGCACTGGGAATTGTGGAAATTTAATCTTTTTTTACTATCCCATCAGCCCTTTTAAATCGTGTGCCAGAAATTATGCAAAATTTAAGAAATCGCTATGACCTGCCAATGCTAGCACGGTAAGGATCATTTAGGAAAGAAGTGAAAGTCACTACTATTGAAAAGGCTACAGTGATGGCGTTTGAAAAGAAAAACAACATAAATACCATAAATAAATTGTAGAGAGAGCTTTATGAATTTGAAAGCCGATTTCCAGGTCAATATATGGATGGCATTCGGAATTCCTAGGTGCAGCTACAGACGTTTGATGCTGAGAAATACCGGGTAGCACTAGTGCGGGCGAGATCACAACGCTTTGCTGAAGTGCAACCGTGTCGCCGGTCTCTAGGTGATGAGCGCCGTCATGCTCGGTCTAAACAAATACTTGAAATTGAGTATAAAGGGAAAGTTACTGATGACACTACTGTGATAATGATGGTCTTCGTCGATTATTATAGAACTGTATACCAAGCTCCCAAAAAAGCGGTGAGCGAGGACCCCATTGAGAAATGCATTAGTTTACTGCTCAAATTAAACCAAGACGAGTGTGAATCTATGGGCCAGGAGATGAGCATTCAAGAATTGGTGTCTAGCATTGAATCTTTGGCGAAAGGCAAAACCCCAGAACCTAATGGTCTCACTGCCGAATTTTAAGTGCAATGCACTTCTTAAGCGACCCTGAACCGGCGTCCACCGGCGATGTCCGCGCACGTGGAGATGGGCGCGCGCAGCCTGGCCGCTGACATGGCACATACCCACGTGTGGGATTGGCCAGGAATCTCCTCGTCTTCCTTGGCAACGGGGGGAGATGGGCGCGCGCTGCCTGGCCGCTGACATGGCACATACCCACGTGGGGGATTGGCCAAGAATCGGGCGTGAGAAGGGCTAATGCACCCGCTTAAAGGAGTACTGACACGAAATTTCAAAGCTGAGATCCACTCTAGCAATCAAGTACAACGACAACACAAACAGGTGTCTGTGAATAAATGCATCTTCCTTTCTTTGTAGTTGTGTGTGTGTGTGTGATCTCTTTCGCGAACATTACCGAACCGCGCAAATTCAACTCGTGCATTCGCACTTTCACATTCTTCCCCTCGGGGAAATGCGGGGAATTTTTACCACCCATTCTGTTCTTTGCTGGCTTCATTTTTGAGGTTTACCGCGAGGCTTACAAGACAAGATATCTTCCACCTACGCTGTACAAAGGCCACACTGTTCAAATCCGGAAAAGTAATGATCCTGACAAACTGCGTAAAGTAGAAGAATATCGTACCATTTTTTAATGTCATCATCACCAGCCTATCTATGCCTACTGCAGGGCAAAGGCCTCTCCCATTATTCTCCAATTACTCCGGTCCTGTGCCAACTGTGACCAATTTATCCCTGCAAACTTCTTGATCTCATCCGCCCATCTAACTTTCTGCCGCCCCCTGCTACGCTTGCCTTCTCTAGGGAACCAATGTAGACTATAAAATATTCGCTAAGATATTGGCCGACCATCTTCAAATTGTAATTGAGCTACTAGTTGGTGATTATCAGACAAGTAGCATTTGTGGGCGATCTATTCAAACTAACATTCAGATAGCAACGTTTATACTGGAGTGTGCATCGGGTACGTCAGCCCAGGTAGCCTTAGTACAACTAGATTTGGCAAAGGCATTCGATCGTGTCAGTCATGAATTCCTGTTTCGTGCTTTACAACATGTGAACTCAGGATCTTAGCTTACCGAAGGTATTCAGTTATGTCATGCTAATGGCTCGACATGAGCGATAGTCAACAATCGACTAACCCAATCAATTCACCTTCTTTTATCGGTTCGTGAAAGGCGCCCATTATCCCCACTCCTGTTTTGCTTATACCTGGAACCATTATGTATGAGCATAATACAGGACATTATTGTTAGAGGAGTTACACTATCGTCCTTCGAAGTGAAAATCTTAGCATACGCCGATGATGTCAGTTTGTTTTGTTATGACAAGGCCAGTGTGGATGCTCTTTCCCTTACACAAGAATTTTGTGAGCTTTCAGGGGGCCCTGAATTTCGAGAAAAGCTAATGATTTTGGTTGGGAGAATGGCGAACCACACCCAATTGGATTGGAATAGTGACCTAACTTATTTAGGAGTACCCCTCTTGCAGTTTCGCACTACTGACTCGCATTGTTCAGAGCAGGCGGTGAAGGTACAACGCCAAGTGAATGACTGGCGGGGACTGCAGCTGTCCATCTTTTGTCGTGCTCGGGCGCGTAACACGTTTCTTGTGAACCGACTTCTTTATGTCCAACAGGTGTTACATTGCTCACGACTTAGGATACAGGCTTTTCACCCGATTTTCGCAACCTTCATTTGCTGTTGGCGTAGTGAGCCACTGCTTTGCGATAACCTTTTTTTTCCGGTTGAGCGATGGGGACTTGGGCTTGTTCATGTTTTTGTTTGGCAGCTTTTTTCTTGTTTATTCTACTTTCGAGATGTTCAACATCTTTTTTGAAAGCTGTACTGCAAATATATCTTCACATTTTCTCCGTGATGTTGTGCTGTCTTCGCTGTCTGTGGAAGCAGCCCGAAGCCCACGAGGTTTCCTCAAAGAAGTGGCTGACACGTTTCGCTTCTTCCAGGTTCAGTTTACCCTTGAGTACATATTTACTGCTTCGCGCGAGTCTATTTCTGATGCCCTGGTTTCTGGGCTTTTTCCCGTACCTTTATATCGTGTTCGGTACCTCCAGTGTTCGTTCCAGGGTGTGTAATAGAGTGTGTAAAATGTGTGTTCTGCCAGGTGTTAAAACATTTTTCTTTAAATTACACACTGGCACACTTCCTGTTAAATCTTGGGTGAAAGAGCGCGATCTGTTTATAGCTTGGTCGACAGACTGTCGGCTCCATTCTCGACCAGAGAAAATGGATCGCTGTTTTGTACATTGCAGAGCGGCTGTCTATATCTGGGACAATTTACAGCGAACGCTCAGAAAATACATAGATATTACGCCTTTCTCTATCCGATTTTTGCCATTCGACTATCCTGGTGAGCCGCCTTATGACCTGTTTGTGTTGATTGGTTTCTACAGCTTGTGTCGATGCCGCTTATGTGATAGGCATGCTAAGCCACCAAGATCAACTAAGTCATATTTCCTGGAAACGGTGGCATTTGTACATAGTGTTTGTAGTTCACTTGACCAACCACCTGACTGGTTTCCTCTTTTGAACGCTTGTCGGTGTTTGCCTGAATTTTGATTTATATGTGCTTCTCATAACTTCAGTGTACTCTTTTGTTTGCTTGACTATGTATTCCTCGTACTGCCATCTCTGAGCGTATTCTCCCATGTAATAAAGAAAAAAAGAAGTGGGCGTAGCTTAGTCGCTAAGACAACGGGTTATTCTTCCGCATCTCCATTTGGTCCCAGACTCGATTCTTGGTGGTGCCAGAAGTTTGTGTCGCCAGTAGCCAGTAGTAGCCTAGGATGTTTTTTTTTGTGTAGGCAGTAGTAGCCGAGGAGTTTTCTGCTGACGCGGACATGAAAATTTGGTTGGCTGGTTAGAGGTAAACCACTTAGAACTAAAACATTAACATAAAATGGGAGAGTAAGAAAATACACTTTAAAAGCAAACAAGTACGCAAGAATACTGCGAAACAGAAATTCCAAAATAGAACAGTGCACTTAGAGCTCAAAGGGCTTATTGGGCAATGCGGCGCTGGTAGAATAAACGATAACACAGCTAATCTTTAAGTAATCAAACTTGCAAACAAAATATAAGAACTAGGAGAGAAAAGCAGCCCCGTGTTAGAGACTTGTGGAATAATTAACTCCAAGCTTACTGCCCCAACAGAGGGAGCTTGAGAGACGAGCGGCGAGAAAAAAACGAGCTCGGAAATTTGATTACTTCCGGCTCCGTTGATTCGGGAAGGGCTTTTAACGCTAGAGAAGGTGCCGTCCCGCCGCGAGTGACCGCTGTAGGAAACCTAATTTGCGTGATGGGGCGGAAAGTAATCCGGAAGGCCATCACTTGTAGGGCTTCGTTAGATGATGGCCTCGGGGTAAGGCCATGCAGATGGACTCCCTCTAGCTCTTGAGCGCGAACTGTCTTTGATGTTTGGGATATACGCAGGAGTTATATTTGCAATTCCATTAAATCTCCTGGTGGCTGCATCAAACTCTACCATGAAAACTTTGAGATTAATGTGGGTGATTGAATGGTAAAGAGGATATTATTACGATGTTTTCTTTTCTATTTGGAACTGTGTACTGGCGTGATAAGTATGAAACGGTAAGCATTAGCCCCCATTTTGTATGAGAGAGTGGGTAGAATAAGGAGGAGCAGGACCGCTTCATAGCCGCACAGAAGGTGAGAGCGTAGTGCGGCAGGACCCGGCCGTGAAAAAGGGCAGCGAAAACCTCATAGGTGCGCAAAACGGTGGAGTGGTCGTCTCGTCGTACGCGACTCCGTCGCCCCCTTGATAATTCTGTGGGCACCGCTTGCCTGAAACACGCAGAATCTTCGCGCAATCCTTACGCTGCACCCCAGTGAGCAGTTCTTTGTTCCGTGAACATGTGCAACTCAAGAAAATCGCAATATGTTTGCGGCAATCCGCCACCATATGAAGGCCTCCGGGGCAAAAACATTTCGTTCGTAAATGCGTACAACCAAGAGAAGCTGAAACGGCCGACCGGTAACAATTCTCTATGTGTATGGGTTTCAGTGAGAAATGTATTTGTTTCGAAAAAGTTCCACCCGCCGGCGAATATGACGTCGCTGCCACTGTAGTGCGGCCAATGGTTGGAGATTACAGATCATAACGGTCAAGCGCCCATATTAAAAGTAAACGCCGAGATGTCTCATCAAAGATGAAAGGTGGTAATCGTCGGCGTTCCCAATAATGTATGAAAATGGCTGCCGCAATGATTAAATAAAAAACAAAGAAACACTGGCGCAGCCTGCGCTCATTGTGCAATACAGTAGAAACAGCACAGCTGGCGATTCCTCTCCTTTCGTTGGAGACCCGGATATTGCATCATCATCATCAGCAGAAGCCCACTATAGTTCATACCACAAGCTAGCTGCAGCACTGTGGAGGCTCCATTGTTATCAATAGTGCGCCCACTGAGGGCGCCAAACTCGCCGTGAAGGGGGTTTTGAAAGGACACTCCCTTCTGCCCTCTCGGCAAGTGGCACCGCAAGGCCCCGGCGCCTTCTGTCGCTTCCTTCGCGGTGAGTTAGGCGCCCTGAGGGGGACAACAATGTAGCCTACACAGTGCTGCAGCTAGCTTGTGGTATGAACTATAGGTCCACTGCAGTACGAAGGTCTCTCCCGTATACCTCCAACCGCTCCTGTCCCGTGCCACTAGTGTCGATTTGTTGCCGCCAAATTTTCTTTTTTTTCCTCCTACCAATAATTCGGTCTCCTCTTTTTACAGACCCGTCTGTCGGCGTCCCCCTAGTGTCATTTCGTCTTATTACGCGGCCAGCCGAAGTCCGTTTCTTTTTCTTTATTTGAACAATCATGTTTTCTTATAAACGAAGCCAGTTTCCCGTTGTACATTATTATTCGGTCCATGGCCCATTGAGTGGACGAAGTTTCTTTCGAGATGTTTTGGAAGGTGCCAAGTTTTTCACTCCACATGTCATCACCTCACATTTATTTATGAACGTGCCACTGAAAGATCTCCATGACTGGTAGGACGGGATCGTTTCGTCCGCCGGGTTTAACATCTCTTCCAAAGCGGACCGCATCAGCAAGCGCTACAGCCGACGGTCAAGTCCAAACCGAACGGCCGTGCTATGAACCCAAAGGAAATGATGTGCCCCCATGATGCGATAATATCCAAATAACACAGATGCCGGTTTGTACCGCCAGGGACCCTGTGTAGATTCCAAACATGGGAAGCGTTTTTTCTTTGCACATATTATTGTTCCCCATGTTATTGTTCGTTGTCCAACCACGGGGAGCGTATTTTGTTTGCACATGTTATTGTCCCCCGCCGCTGCTAACCCGTACCCTTCAGTTCTTTGGGATTGCCCAGGAATTAGGTTTCCCATTGGACGGCGTAAAGGTCCCGGGTTCGATTACGAGAACCTAGCTAACGTTTTGCTCTCTTGAGGCTTCAAGGTTTTTTGGTGCGACGGACGCATTTTTGTCGGCCTGAACAGCTTTGCAGTTAAACCACATTTGTGTTAGTGTCGAATTTTTACCAGGTTCAGCGAACCAATAGCCAGGTGTGTTACGACTGCTGTTACTCGGAACCCTGTTAGAGGGGGAGCAAAACTAAGCGTTATCTGAGCATTGTGACGGGTAGACGGGGCGGAACGTGATCAAGACTTACGACGTCACTATGCCTAGACCACCATTCACCCCAGTGAATGATGGTGTAGACATAGTGATGTCGGACGTTTGGGACTGTCGTTTGGCATTGCAGCCAGGGGATTGCTATTCGTGGACTGTTCGATACTGAAATTTCTTGCTGTTTAATTTGGCTAGGATGGCTTCAATGAATGGAAGCAAAAGCTTTTTTGAAGCCTGGGATTCGCACTGTGGTGGAACATCAGTATGTATGCCAATTGTTGTCCTATGCAATGATGGTCTTTTGAGTAAATGCTAGAAAGGTTGTGTCATTGGTTAAAGGGCTGGTAGCTACCGCAGGGACTATGGTTATGCAACCTTTTTCCTTAGCAACACTTTCTGTTTGAGAGATATTTCATTAGGTGCATGCATCATCGCTTTTTGTATTTAGGTTGCAGCAACCCGGAATGTCGGCTGCTGAAGGAGGCGAGAAAGCAGACGTGCAGCTTGTTTGCAGTTTGAAGACAAGACTTGGTTTTCAAAAGATGCGTACGCTGACAGTGTCCCCCGACGAGGGAAAGAAGGGGGACCCCGCGTCCTTCAAAACAGAGAGGAAAAACGCCCCCAAAGCTAGCAGACGGAAACGGCGCCAGAACTAATGCCAGGAGTCGGCCGGACAACACGTTATGCCTCCACCGACGGCAACCTTGGAATCAAGCGGGGGGAATGACGCCCGAAGTAAGCAGGTGGTGCCGTCGCCAATACGCGTCTTCCACAAAGACGCACTGTCGTCAAGCCGGCGCGAGACATGAGAGAAAGGAAAAAGCCCCGTCTCGCGGGAGCCGCTTACGCTGGGTGTCGAGCGAATTCCGCTACAGGGTCATTGAGGCAGATGTTTGGTTAATTACTACTTAAAATCGAAATTTCACGTAGGTGGATAGGATTACACGAGGGAGTTATTGTGACATTTTAGGCGTCTAATCGGAAAAGCGGCTACTGCTTCGAACAGGTCTACAATGAAAGGAACGGAGGATAGGTAATTTCATCTACGTTGCGTTACCTGAGCTTGAGTTATTCGTTAAAAAATAGTATTCAGTATCATAAGGTCGAAGGCGTTGCACACGAGGAGCTATTCCGGTGCTGCACCATGATATGCCGAGTAGTGAATGACTGGACAAAAGTCACAAACCATTATTCTTATCCCTTTTTGGTGCATAAGAACCATTGCCACAAACAGAACGGCCGCAAACAGTGTTGATTGCATGGATTGGAGTACTCGAATTATCTGGCACATCACTTTGCAACTCTGTTGAACAAGTGGAGAATTGTGTGTGTTATGAACGTCCCCCCAATGTATTCCTTTGTGCGTCTGGGCCGATAAAGCTTAGGAACACGCCTGATGTTGAACAAATGTAGTTGGATGGGGTATGGAATTAAATCATTGCAATATTTGGTGGATTGGGTGGTAAGTTTTCTCAGCAATCTAGCAAAAATGTTCCGATGAGCGTTAGTCCTTCCTGAGAAACCCTGCGTAAGGGCTAAGGTAGAAAAAATTTGCTCAGCTTGGAGTAGTGGGGCAAGGTTTGAGAAACAGTGGAGCCGGGGGTATACATAGCATATGCTGGTTTTGCTAAGGTTTGCTGCGTTTTGCTACGCTTTGCTAAGTTTTGTTAGGTTTTGCATGTTCTTGCGACAGTCTTGCCGTAATTGCCATATTTTACAAAGCCGTCCCCGTCAGTCCCCGACGCTGGTAGCGGATAGCAGCCTGGGTACAAAAACAATGTCGAGCCCCTGCTCCGTGGATCTGAAACCATTTCACCACTACTGTAATCTGCGCCAATATTTATTAGAGGCAGTATCAAGGCAGGGCAAGTTTTAGCGAGGCTAAGCGGAGTCAAGGAAATTTTTACCTGGCCGTTCCGATCTGTCCCCACACTCGCAGCGGACCCCAGAAGAGACATAACAGCCGGACCCCAGCAGTGCGTCTTTTTGGATGCAAGGAGTCCCGGCACGTCTTCATGTTCATTTCTTGGGGGTCGAGCTGGGCGGGAAACGCACCGAAAAGAACTGGCATAGCAATCTTCCACTTCTCGTAGTCATTTATGGAACTCAACGTAGACAACTTGGTGTCAAACCACAGCTTATCGCACACGCGTCAGCTGTGGCCAAACATCTCTTGTCAGGAATTCGCGCTGGAACCCGCCGTTCGCGCCACCTACGGATTTCTGGGCTTGAATGGCGTTCTGCGTTAGTCAAGATTGGGGGTTGTTTTGCCGGCGATTCAGCGTGTACTTCGCTTCACGAGCGCTCTACTCGGAATCTTCCGCTCCTCGCTGCCGTTTATACGTTGCGGCTTCCGTATGATACCCGTGGTTGGATCGTAGCCACCTCATATGTTCTCGAGCAGGGACACGACGACGTTCGCGCAGGGCTTCTTTTTAATCGGGAGTTGCACATACTTCTTCGGCCGACCGATGTTTTCCGGAAGTGTGAACGATGTGCTCGGGTGTGGCAAAACACGGGTGTGGCAATCTTGTCCAGCTGCATAGATGAACGCTTTAACACCGAATGCATTGAACGTGCGCAACGGCTTGGCTCTTAATCTACATGTAAATGCCGTACCTTAAGTGAGACATTTGGTCACTACAAAATAGGCTAATCCTTGAAGAAGCGAAGGGTATTAAGCTTAGGATGAATGCGTATAAAATCGGCGGCCTGATGGGTTTTGTACCATCACAAGGTTTCGCGCAATCTGAAAAAGTTTATGACGAGGTACGACGTCCCTGTAATTTTTCAGTCCCGAGCAAGCTCGGTCAACGTTGCCCTCGTGTTACTACTGATAGCAAAAAGACGGCATTGAAAAGACACGTGAAGCGGTTCGTTGATTGCGCAGTGGGTGTGGTTTATGAAGTTTCACTCACCTGTGTAAAGTCCTATATCGGGAAAAAAGGAAGTTGTTTGAACAACTGCCTGAGGGAGCATGTGCAAAATTTATACTAATAATAGGTCACACGACTGCGCAGTGTATGTCCTGCATAAAGTTCGTGGCAGGGTTTTTCGAGACCGAGATGCTGGAAAACAACAACAATAAGAAGGCCCCAGAGTTGCTGGAGGCAAATTTCATGAGATTTGAAGGGAAGGTGTTACATTAGTGAAACTTCGGTGATATTGTTCATAATTTCTTTTACTTACACGTGTTGGCACACATTTTGCATATGTAAGGGTGTTCATGTAAATAGAAAATGCTAGTATTTGCTAATAAACAGATGGAAGTTAGCGCCGGCCGGTATCCTGTTTTTTGTGTGTTGCTTTTTCGCTACTCATTATGTTTTTACACTGTAGCCAACACGCCCAGCAACAAGTTCTCGATAAGATCAAGTTTTTTCACTACGCGCCGAACTGAAAGACTAAAAAAACAATACCTGAAGGCTTTTTATATGGAACAAGTTTGGTTCGTAAAAGCTATTAGAATTTACTAAATCACAGCCTGTTTCTCCTAGCTCAAACACAAACAGCTCCGCATGAACAAAACGCGATATGTTTGCGTTACACTTACTGCCACAATCAAAGAAGTCGACTAGAAACCTCAATTTTGAATGAATAAATACGCCGCATAAAATACGCCTCCAAAATATTGGTGGCCATCTTCATAGCAAACACCAAAGCGTCATGGTGCGTATTCTTCTAACCTCTCAGTTCTTTACAGTAAAGTCCTTAGCGTATGCTAGCATTCTTATGTTAGTATGTCAGTTCTGTCGTTGACACACGCGATCTTAATATCTTAGTTCTAACGGAAACGGAGGTCTTGAATCGACCTAGCTGTTACAGGCCGTACCGATGGGACCTCACGCAAAGGCATGCAGGCAGGATAGTCATCGCTCTTAAAAATAACATTGCGCAATCCCCGATACACATTTTCACTTCTTTTAAAACCAATTGGGCACTCATTGAAAACGGCAGAGAGAATGTGTATACTGGGTAAGTTATAGCCCCCCAGTAGCCCCTTCACGTTTACGAACGTGCTACATGACGTAATTAATACAGTCAGCAGCCTCTTTACGACTTCTCCACTATTTCTTCGAAAGTAGTTCTTCGCAGATTCAATGCGACAACAATGGAGCCATTCCCCCGTCATGTCCTTTACAAACCAAATAGTTTTTTCAGGTCTGTTCTGTATTTATTTGCTCCCAAATTTTCACTGACCACATCAGGACATCCGCGTCTGCTTGTTATATTGTTTTAATTTTAGCAACAGCCTCTCACATTTCGTCAGACGTAAAATACATTTCTGGCATTAGTGACCTTTTTTTTCATTTACTGTCATTGTAAATGTTAAATTGCCAAAAAATAACACTACGTGTGTTAGGGACTATCAGTCAGGTCACTTGCATGCAATTAATGTCAACCATTCCTTATTTTATTGATATTTTATGGATAGGTTTGAAACACGATCGGTTCATGACATCGGGAATATGTTCAAAAAAGAGGTGCATGAATTAAGGTATAAATATATACCCCAAGAAAAGTATTTTCAAACCCAATACCCCCTGGTACAACCGAAATATCAAAAGGTTAGCTAACCTCCCCAAAAAACGTCTTTACCGCACTGAAAAAAAAAATCACCAACCAATCAGCACTGAATGGCGCATGCTGATGCATCTAAACAATGTGTTTTTTTTCTGTCAAGACAGCAAATGCTAATTTTTTACAAAATACGTTGCTGTCTATGCTGTTGGCAAACCCTAATAATTTTCGAATTGCGGAAATTCTCGTGACACTAAAGCGATTTCGCTGATACGTGGTCACGCAACAAGTTTTAAGATGAGGATTGTCCTGCACTTTCAAATTTACTTTTTATAAACACCTTTTCCGACTCCTCTTTTTCTGATGATTATCAATTTCAAGAGATTACCGTTTACGTATACTTGCCCATGTTGCCCTTTTGATGCACTCAGCTGGCACTGAAACAATTTGTTAAAAATGTATTCTGCTGCTATAATTGAAGAAATCAATGTGAAGTATTTAAAAAGCATATGCCAGTACTTTTCGGTTTTCCTTGCTATGCTCTTTCAACAATACTTTGAATCGGGATTCTTGCCTTTTTAGTGGAAGATGGTAAATACCAGTCTTTACCAGATACCAGTCTTTAAATCAGGTAGTGATGTATCATCTAGAAACTATCGTCCGATGAGGTTCACCGACATTCTCTGTAATATTTTTGAAGACATCATTTACACTAACCTTGTCTGATTTCTAGAACGTTATTCTTAGTTTCATCCTGCTCAACATTGATTTCGCGAAACAGCATTCGTCAAAACACAGCTTTTATCATTCGACCAGTAAATTCTTGCCACTCGCGACGATGGTTTCTTCGCAGCTTGCGTTTTTCTAGGCTTATCGAAGGCGTTTGACAATGTATGTCACCGGCTAATAATGTTAAAGCTTCGCCACCGAAACCTCGACAGTATTCATTCAAATGGAGAGAGTGTTTGGTTATTCACCGCATCATTTTGTGTCAGCTAAGAGGTTGAACTCCTCCCGGACAATAGTAGCGTCGGGAGTCCCACAGGGTTCAGTTTTAGGACCGTTACTATTGTTGTATACATTACGACCTGCCTAATGTGTCTTATCACCTATTCACGGATGATTTTATTGTGTTTCGTGATATTGCAGTTGGCGCTGACGTAACTACCTTGAAGGCAAACCTAGATAATATAGCCACCTGATGTAACAACTGGCGAACTGAGGTCAACGTCTCTAAACGCGGAGCAACGAAATAACTCATACTTCAACGTTAAATCCTATGTAATCTGTCAAAGGGCAAACATTAAAACCAGCCACATCATGTAAACATCTAGGACTTCACATCATTAAGAACTTGAAGTGGGATATGCACATCCAACACATTACCGCCAACGCTAGCTGTGCTTTGCCCTCTATAAGATGCAGCTTCTCCCACGTCCCAAGTGGCATAGAACTGCTTCTTGAAGAAACCTTATTAAGGTCAAAACTTGAAAATGCCGCTTTAATCTGGGATCCCGACCCACAATTTTGATTCACAAACTAAAAATGCTCTACAGCAGCTTCACCTCTCTCATTCTTCGAAACTACGTTAGAGCAGCCACCAGAAGATTCATGAAATTCACACCTAATTTACAAATTTTAGCGCTCCCTCGCAAAATTTCTCACCTTTTTCTCTTCCACAAACTTAACCATTAACCACTTTTGAAAAACAAATTCATTTTTGACTTCTTGTGCGTGTCTGAACGATGGGACCATGCGCAGAAAGTTTCTCTCAGCTCATGTCACTCGTTTTTAGGCAGCGTCTTTCTACTGCGGACTTCAACGGACTAGGACTGTCTTCCCGCCACCACAACTGCTATTGATAATGGAATAAGTTCAGGTCTGGTATTACCAGTGAACGTGAAATACCCAGCCTTGTATATCGTTTTATTGCCAAATAACCACGCACTTTTTTGAAGTAGCCCTGTATAAATCAGGTTCGTTGTTGGATGTTATTGTTTATGAGCCTCCTTGAACTGTATATGTATTTATCACTGATCCCCGTTTTTTATGTAGGTACCCTCTGTAATGGTTCGGCCATGAGGGCACTTGTATATAAAAAAACAATAAAGTACTAATGTTCTTGGCTCTGTTGATGTTTGCACGTCTTGCCTTTTGTGGTAAAGTAGCTGTTAGAATACTCGCATTAAAAACGAGAACGTCAGTTGTATTGTTTTGTAACAGCAGGCAGTTATAACCTAATGAATTACAGTGAGCTATCACACGGATCACCATCCTTTCGTGCCGTATAGCAAAATGAACAATACAATAAAAATCTACTAGCGATGGCTGTACTCCCTCGTGCGAAATTTGGGCACAGCACAAGCTGCAGTCTTCTTTGTCACCGGGCATATCTGCTGCGTCAGTAGAAGAGATCGCCTGATCAGCGAACGAACGGTGGTGCGCGCTGCTCTGCTGTAACCGCGTCGCCGCTGCCGGCCAGCGTTCTGTTGCCAATCGTCTTTGGAATTCCCCCGTGAATATCACATAGTTCCGATTATCCACGCACGGGCAAGCAGCGACCATATTGTTGAACGGGCAAGCAGCGACCATATTGTTGAAAATTGTGTTTGAACCTCCCGCACAAATGTCACGTGGTTTGGGGGGAAACAGTGAGAGAGGGGACGCCATAGCCGTGCGTGCGGCTTTCCTCCTGACCATGACCAGAACCTCCTGTCTGTTTTCTTTCTTCCTTCGCTGCTGCGTTCGGTCGCTAGGTTGAGTAGGTTACGCGGACGCCTCCGCCGAAAATCTTATGTAAAAGCTGCCAGAGGGCTGCGCCCTAAAAGAAAATTAAGAACACTATAATTGTCAGAATCGTTGCGGGAGCAGGAAAAAAGACAAGGATGAAGGGCATACAATACGTGTGACAGCGAAAAATGCTCTACCTAAGAGAATACCAGAATGATCATCACGATGAGGAAAGCATGTTGTTGTTTCCCCATTTCTGCTCGCATACAATGGCTTTCGCGCTGGCCATAGAAGCGCGAGTTTCCTTAATTCTATTTTATGGAGCCAACACATACTACCAGTCCCTTTCTTTCAACCTTTTAGTGAGTTTTGTCCTGCTGGAAGCTTGAAACCTACTTTAGAGCTGCAAATTCTGAAAACGCCATTATTAAAAGGCAGTTAACTAGAACTTTCAGGTGCGCGGAGTAAGGGCGTCGTTATATGCACGAAGAGAAAAGGTACTTAAAGCTTCTTTTCGGGTATCCCACAATGTGCAGTAGAATATCAACCATTGTTTCCATAGGCACCATGAGCACGCTTTTTCCAGCGAACCGCGCGAAATTAATGACAGGGTGCCGACTATGGAAGGGGGCGATCCTAAAGAAAGATCATTAATCTCGTCTGGGCGGGGAAGCCTTCGCCGCACGGAAGCGGTTCAAGCTCGTTTATTGCAAGGTTCGAAGGAGAAAACTGCTCACGGCTGCGAATAGACTCCTTGTGAGTAGAAAGGCGCACCCAGGAATTAGGGAACGGCGGGGCGAAGCGAGAGGGGTTTGGATGGTTAACGAGGGCATGGGTGTGACCGTGATGGGACGAAGAATGGCGTTGGTGAAGCGCTCGGCACGATACTCATGGGAGGTGAGAAAACTCTTTTGCTTACGGTTTTCATTTGGTATACACTAATGTGTATTTGGCTTCGGAATATACCCTTTATTATTACGGATTGCATTCTCTGTATTAGGTATTTCTTTATTGCCTTTGCATTTGTTCTCTATGTGTCTCACAAAGCTTCAGCTGTGTCTGTCCTCTTATGCATCGTAGATGTTTGCTTTGGTCGCCCCAAGAATCCCTGATCTTGGGGCGACCAGTTAGGCAAGACGCATAACAAGGGGACTGCACTGTGTTCGCCAACAAGCAAATTAATCAATTAGTGTGGCGGCAAAGAAGTATCGCCTAGGTAAAATGCCTATTTGCTGAAAATAATGTCCGAAGGATTGGTGCATAGCCTTATTCGTTACTAATCGTCAATTTTGTGCTGGAGCTACTAAAAAGACTGAAACCATATGAATGGAGGTGAATAGCTGTAAGGATCTCATATACACTTAAAGGATGAAGCGGCGGCACCTGCAAGAACAGTTTTTTTTTTTTTGGTGCTGCTAGGGACGCGAGAAAGCGCCTTCGTATCCATGGCACCCCTCCGATAGTCTTACTGCTGCGCAAATCCATAGACACCCTCAACACCGCACAGCAGCGGCCCACTACACCACCCGTTATCTAATCCCATATGGGAAACTTCACGTGAAAAGTGTTTCTTGGGCTGTGGGTGAACCGCATGAGTAGTAAGGCTTGGCCTGGGTGAAGCGAACAGTGTGGGTTGGTGATAGGGTGTAGCATGGCTTCATCGCAGCGATGGAGTGCATGTAGTGAGTGAGATTTCTTACAGGGCCTTGCAATCAGTCGTAGTGTCTAGCGAAAGCTAATGAAGTGAAGCTAGTTCTTTCTTGCCAAGCTTAATCATTTTTAACGACGAGAGTCGACGGGTACAAGACATTTTGGGTGAAACCAGCGCGAACAAGCAAAGACGAAGGAAGAGAAAGACAAGGGCAGCCGCTAGGCCGACGTTGCTTCGAAGTTTAAACGCTGAAAATATCCCAATATAAGTGACATAAACTTTACGAGGGTTGCTAGCTGGGCTAGTTGAGAACACATTCTTGGATGAAACGAACGCGAACTTGAACAAAGATGAAGGAAGTGTAACATAAGTACAGTCGCTGGACCAGCGTTGTAGGGTTAGTTGCTTGAAAGTTTAAACACTGAAACCTTGGGTTTCAGTGTTTAAACTTTGTTTTGTTAAACTTCAGTTTTGCATCTTGGGCTAGTTGGAAATAAATTTTTGGATGAAACCAGTGCGAACTTAAACAAAGACGAAGGAAATGGAACACTGCAGTTCATTTTAGTTACGTAGGGCTCTTTTCAGCGTTTAAACTTTCACGCTACTAACCAAGCAACCTTGACCTAGAGACTGCCTTGTGTTAAACTTCCTTCGTCTTTATTTAAATTCGTGCTGGTGTCATCCATGAATATGATTCCAACTAGCTCAGCTTGCAATCCTCCTGAGGTACAAGAAACACTGCACTACCATTTTCTGTGTTTTATTTTTTCACGCGAAAAATGTTTAAGTTGACTGTCGTAGGTGCTTCTAATAGAAACCGATCGCAGAACGGAAAGACAAGCGGCATTGAAATGTTACAATTTTGGCGTCCTGTGCTTTCGCATAAAAACTGCAAGAATTTGAGGGGCTAGAGTGTAGGTGGCAGACGCAAGAATCCCGTATTCAACCTTAAGCCGGTGACGCCTAATAGAGAGCTGCTTTGAGAAGTTGCTCAAGAGAATGGCAGGAGTGCCAAAGCAAAGCATTAGTTCACGCTAGACCTTTGTAGTAAGGCACGGCCTTGTATGCAAAAAGAACATATTCTGCCAGAACGCTTTTTAACAGCGAAGCTGTTAGCAAATCGTAATTTTCTGTGTCTGCAGTTCAAAATACCAAGAAATTGCCGGGCACGTACACTTGGGCGCGGGCCTGGCGGCGGGCGCCTTGCAGTCTACAAAACCAAGAAAATGCCTATAGTGCTCGCGTGTGTGTGTGCCTCGCAACGACCACCCAGCGTCCCCTTTTTGCGCGTTGTCAAGCAACGCACATACACTTAGAGAGATTGGTAAAGATTGTGGTGACTGCCCGGCAGTTAAAAAAACCAAGAAAATGCCGAGCGTTCGTAGGTGCGTGTCTTGCTGCGACCTCCCAGCTTCCCCGGCGCATGTTTATGAAGCCAAGCATAGCCGCCTAGGAAAATTGGCCAAGATCGGCAAAAAATTACTCCAGCGTTCGCCGTAATTGGTTTATACTTGCTTGGAACAAGAAACCCTCCAGCATTCGCCGTAATCATGGCAGTACTTGCTCGAAACGAGAAGGACACGCCATAACGTACGCCCCTCCAATGAATGTGAATGATTAACACTTCACAAAAAAATGAAATATGGTCACAAGTAAAGCAACAAAGTGGAGCAAGGTCGTTGGGGCAACGAAGAAGAAGCCAATCGGCTACAACCGGTCTAAATTATCTTTCCTAAAAGTCGCGTGATTAGAAAAGAATTCCATTCATTTTAACCATCCTCTGTTGATTGGCCGATCCCCTGATTGGGTATGTGCCATACCTAAAGGCGCAACAACAACAACAACAATCGTGGACTTGGGCCGTCGTGATGGTAACTCCAGCTTTCGCCGTAATCGTTTAGCTCTTGCTCGTAACGGGGAAGACACGTCATAGCGTACGCCCCTCCAAGGTGATGTCCAATGACTAGCACTTCCAAAAAAAATTGAACAGGCTCACACGTACAGCAACGAAGATAGTCTAAAGGCTGTTACAGCATCGAAGGACAAGACAATCGGCTACAATCGTGGACTGATGGTCGGGAAGGTTGCGTACAGCTTCGCTGCGTTCAAGTCTTAAGCAGTAGTGTGAGCTTGCTTCATTTTTTGTGTCAATGCAGACACTACACAAGAACTATGATTTTCTTCGCTTTTGTTGATCCACGCCGGATGGCCACTAGACTAAACATGTGCACTCTTAGTGAAAATAGCTGGTGTTCATAACCAGAACCGTGTAGCTACCTATCTGCCAGTGACGCAGCCTAACCTGTGAGTGACGCATGACACTTCCAAGGCGCTGATTGCAAAGAGAAGAATAAGCTTCTAAGTAATTCCCCACGTAATAGATTTTGTCATTGAGGGCTCTCCCAATATTCGGTTTAATGCAGTACCATTTCCTGCCATTGTGATATTCGTGTAGCTGGCACGTGATTGGAAAAATCTTCAATGCTGTTCATAGAAAAATTTAGCGGGATAGACCTCTCTCGACGTTACCTACCACACGATGATTCCGATACATTTTGACACGTTGTTTTCGAAATACCGACAAAGATGCCCATCTACAACGCCCTAAATAGCCAACGGCTTGATACGGAAACGTAGTAAAATTAATAAGTCAGGGAACGTAGTGTAAAGCCAATTTTACTTTCAAAGCACTCAATGCGGAAAACACGTTCTTTCGGTATGAGGCAGCTGGCAGACTTGAACCGCTTTTCCGTACGTACAAAAGAACTAATAACTTAATAGACCTGACTTCGCCGTTGTTAGTCGGAAGGCTCTTTTGAGCTGCTGAAAGAAATATGTGTCGCGGCCCGCCTGGAACCAAGATCCTCTCCGTTGCCAAGAAACTGCGTTTTTCAATGTGCTGCTGCGCCCATTTGTTCTCTTAAGCGCATTTTCGTAAACCCGATGCCTCCTCGCCCCATGGTCAACGCCACTCGCGTGCGCATAGAACAAGGTAAGGAGAAAGGTAAATTTGGATCTCAGTTGAAAATGGCTACAGAGAAGATTAGTAGCGACAAGTTCTGCGAACAGAAACCTTTGCGGGCATCTTGATTGGATGTTGAGTTTAAAGCGTTGAAGCTAAACCTGCGCTATGAGGCACGCCGTATTGGAGGACTCCGGAATAATTTAAATTACTTAGGGATCTTTACTATACGAGGAAGTCTTGAACGGGGCGCTTTTGCTTCTTGCCTCCAACAGGAACGCACCCCCCGCTGCCGGAATTTAAGTCGCGCCTTTCGGCTCAGAAGCACAGAACCTGACTCGTTGAGCCACAGCGGCGAGTGCGGGATTTTTGGAATACTTTGTCGTACAGGATCACGTATGCCCACATCTAGGAATACTTTATTACATACGATACACTTGTGGCGGCATCTATGCTGCTTCAAACAGAGGCTACGAATGATAATAACGATTTTTAGGTTACCTCTTGTACCGTGTTACCCTGTGTACTGTATGTTCAGACCGGAATTCACATGGGCGAGCGGGCATTGCCTGGAAGGCCGCTCCCAGAGCGGAAGGAATGCCCGTGCACGGCGAGGCGGGGGCTGGTACTGAGTGGAACTAAGCCACCCTATCGGAACGAACACATGTCCAGTCGGGTCTGGTACGCACGGTGCACGCGGAACACACGATACACACATTATGGTGATAGTCTCCATTGTTTTTAATGCTGCGGTTTCCTGTGGACGCCATCTCCTTAATGTTGTTGTCTCACCTAATTTATATCCTGCGTTCTACAGTTCTAATAACGTGAACATTTTTTGCGGTGGTTCTGTGCTGGTGCGTGCAGTTTTGTAATATCTACAAGCCAACTTAAGACATTCTAAGGCTTCTTTGGTCTTAGACACATGCCGCTGACGCTGCGGACGTGGGTTTATTGACTCCTATTGGCTGATCGCCTCAGTGCAGATTAGCCAGCGATGCCATCCCCAGGGAGACCGAAGACATAAAAGGTGGGGAAAATATTCCCCGATACTGCTGGCTAACGAAACTTCAAAACGCATTGGAACATTTTTTCTATCTGTTTTTTTATATCTCAAAAGCCTTCATGAATACAGAATATCTCAAGTTCAAATAAACGCTTTGTTCACCAATATTAAATTAAAAAAAATCCCCTCCGAAGAGACCAGATCCGGATTTTGAGCGGTTATAAAAAAACGTCTCTTTCGTGTATTCTTTAATTGGGGCGTCGTTTCAGTTGCAAAACCTGGGACCTCTGGGATCCACAAAAAATGAAGTAATGCATTGTTGCGCTGCGCGAATTGAGCGTCGCCATTTTTAAGATGATCTGGGCTCAATCAGGATGCACACTTTACAACAGAAACGAAATAGACACAACTGAGAATACTGGCCCATTTCGTCCCTTGTACATATCATTACATATTGAAAAACAAATCACCGCTTTACTTCAACAGCAATGAACTTTGACACCCTGTTTTCATGGATGTAGAAGATCACCCAGCATAAGCAACGTATTTTTATTGCGAATATTTAAAGGGCTCGACTTACACCAATGAACAGTTCCCTGAAGAGTGGGTGAGTGAATGAGTGATTGAGTGAGAGGATTAAGTGAGTGCGTTGAGTGAGTGAGTGTGTGAGTGAGTTATTGAAAAAAGTGAGTGAGTGAGCGAGCGAGTGAGCGGGAAAGTCAGAGTGAGTAGACATGTTGAGTGGAGTGAGTGAATGTGGGAATGAGTGAGTGTGAGTGAGTGTGTGAGTAAGTGAATGACTAAGCGAGCGAGCGAGCGAGTAAGTGAGCCAGTGAGCGAGTGAGTGAGTAGGCAGGATAAGTTGAATGAGTGAATGTGAACAAGTGAGTAGACAAGGTGAGTGGAATGAGTGCATGAGTGAATGAGTGAGAGTGAGCAAGGGAGTGTCTGTGGGAATGAGTTAGTGAGTGAGTGAGCCGGTGATAAGAAGAAGCATTCGGCTTCTGTGATTGCTGGTACGATACTTTCCCTCTATTGTTTATTTACAAGTGCGCAGCGTTTTTGTGGGCTGGATTTTCTGGTGTCGCCAGGCTGGGTACAGACATCTGTACAATAAAGTGCAGATGTCTGTACAATAAAGTCTGTACAATAAAGTACACTCATCTTTCTAGTTCAACCTTTGCCGGTATGTCTCAAAAAGTGATTGGAGTGCTGTAGTAAACGTATTGCACAAAACTAAAAAAACTCCCTCTCGCCCCCAGTTTATGTTGTGCAACTTCCGCAGAAAATACGGTAGACCTGCACAATCTTTGGACGCACGGATGGAGCTGTTTACGTGTCAGTGGTCTTGGAAATAAATGCTAGCGTAAACAGATTTGTTTGCTTTGTTTTCTCCTTTCATTGTGTGCAAGTAAACGTTGCGTTTGCTTTAATTCTCTGAGTGCACATCCCCGTCGGCCCTGAGAAAAGCAGTTTCTTTCCAGATTACACAATTAGGCAAACATAAAAGTTGCTTTCGTATTTTTTTTCTCTTCCCTAACGAACTTTTTTTGTCGTTGAAGTACGCTGCATACGGTGTGGCTGCCAGCGCAGACCACCCACGTTCTTGCTACGACCGTTTTTCTGTGCTTTCTTCTCCAAGCGCTTTGCTTTGGGTCAAAGAAGACGGTAAAAACTATTTTGTTTGAAGGCCGATGGGTAAATGCACGTCGCCAAACTCTGCAAGCGGCTGGAGTGGAATCAGTCATGTTTCTCATATAAATGGGCCTGAAAAACTGCTAACTGTTAAAGTGACAGCAAAAGATGATGGTTATCAGAGAGTTAGTTCCTCGGGGATAGACGTGTCATCATTTTAAATTAACTTGTCGAAAACAGGTGCCTATCAATGCACTGTAGTGTCACTTCATTTTAGTCATTCGGAAATTGTCGCTAGAAAAAACTGCGGTTTATATCTGCGTCGTCGCATTGGTCGTATCACAAAGGCTATAGACCTTTACCACTATAATGCAACCGGCATTTTTGTAGTTTCGAGAAGCAATGAGATTTTTAATAACCAGCTAAAGGCGGGTATACTGCAATGGAGGCGGTCATGGATTTTACGCCCCGCACTAGCTGTGTTTGGAAAGGCTTTAATTCTTTTGGTGGGCGGACCAGTAAAGACTGCTCTACGCAGGGCGAGATATGCGTCTTCGCAGCAGATCCCCGGTGCCTTGAACGGTGAAGGCGTGTGCACAAACAAATGCACGTGGCCATAGCAAATTAGTATTGTGGACTGCCGGTTCCATTTCTACAAAATTGAGGGTGATGTCTTTGCGCGAAGATGGACGACGAAATCATTTGTTGGTGGAGCGGTTGTATGGGGAGTCGTCCGGGACACACCGAAAAACACACGGAGATATTTCTTTATTGCAGCGAACGGAGGATGGCAGGATGTCATCAGTGAAAGATGGACGTAAAGCACGTGACTAACGTTCGCGTTCAATGACGAAACAACATTTTCTGAACGCTGAATAAAACTAGGAATAAAAAATGGCACCACATCTGCTCCTTTGGTTGCAAACGCTGAACACCGACGATACTCGACTGGCTCCACTACCATGTGAACGCCTCCCTGCCCTTTTCCGCTCACCTCTCATGCCGTTCCTCTCCCGTCTTGTTCATCCCAAGATAACATGCTACAGGCTTGCTCAAGTCAATTTAAATTTACCGTGTTCTACAGCTCCAGGCCGGGTGCCTCAATGCAAGCGCTGCCGTACGGCCGAAGCCGGCGTGATTCGAGGCACCACACTAGTGTTATTAAACAAGCTGCCCTGCTCCACGTGCATTCAAAGCGAACGTGGAAGCTATCCAGTGGAAGCTTTCCGTAGCGGCGGCGCGTGCCGCCGATGAATGAACAACCAGACAACTTGAGTGCACACAGGAACAAAAGCCCCCTTTATTCCAAATTGCGCATGCTCATATACCTAAACAACACTGGCGCCACCTGCGGCAGTGATCGGGGAACCGAAACCAAATTGACAAATATACAACACATTCCCTTTCTTAAAAACAGCCATATGGATTAGTAATGTAGTAGGTTAGTATGTTAGTACATATGCAAAATACTATTCAAAAATACAAACGGTACAATGAACATAGCTATATATTACTACAAAATCACATCATTTACAAAAGAAATCCCCCACACTGGATATGTCCGTTCTATTCGCTTTAGCACAACTTCGCTCGCTATACGTTGTAGCCATGACGCTCTGGTGGTAGTCTCTTGGTGGTTCACCCTGCGTTGCTGTGTGACTGCTCCTGGAGACTTGGCCGACTGCGTCACGCAGGCGACCTGTGCGCCTGCGCAGCCGACGAGACATGGGTGCCTGCGCAGCCGAAGGAGACGTGGGCTCCTGCGCAGCCGAAGGAGACGTGGGCTCCTGCGCAGCCGAAGGACCAGCAGCTGAAATCGTCGTAGTTAACTCTGGGGTGGGGCCCTTACGTGTAGGCAGAGATCCTCCTCCCCTAGCTGTACCGTTTCCTCCCCATGCATAAAGGGTGGAAGAGGCTCGTGGCACCTTTGAGAACTTCGATGCATTCCACGTGTTGCCGTCAGCCAGGTGGAAAGAGGATTGTCCTTTCCTGCTGATCACTTCTCTTGGTCGGCTGAATTCCAGGTCGCCTTTAAATCTAGTAGTGGGTTTCTTCACTGACGAAGTCACCAACGTCAACTCTGCTTTCTCCTGCAGCCCTCCGAGCGTCCGTGTAACGTTTGCTGCTCTGTTGCTTTTGATTCACCCGCTCACGTAAACGCCGAAGTTCCAAATGAGGAACATCAAAGAAGGTGACCGATGGATGCTCGATGACATCCAACCGAGTTCTTGGCAGCCGCCCGTGTAGCTGAATAGCTGGAGCCCTTGCCGTTGTAGCATGCGGTGTGCATCGGTAAACACCCAGGTACTCTTACCGCCTGGAGCAAGGGTCGCTGCTCAAGAACCGCCACTTGAATGAAGCTTTTTAATACTCTGTTAAAGGAGCCATGAAGAGAAAACACAAGTTTGGTTCATTCAAAAGATTGTCTCGTTAGAATCATACTGACACCACTTTTAACGTAAACTTCGCTCAAATAAGCTACATAATTAGGAAAAACGGGAATGGTCATGCGACCCACCAGCTCATTTCCCGCAACAGAACCTGTGATGTCACATGGGCTAAGCTCTGCGATTGGCGGAGGCAGGCAGAAGCAGACGCAAATTAGGTAGAGCTTACAAACTAGACGAACGAGTGATTTGCGCTTAAATTTAGGGCACATTCTTTACAAAGCAATAGGAATGATGGGACAAACAGTGGAAGTTACGAAAGCACATGTAAACATAGAAGTACTGATGCGTTCTGCTGTTCGTACTGCGCACAGCATGCTTTGGTTTAGCTGCACAGCACTATGGGGCTTGGGGTTGTCTCAGACGACACTGGCCGATTGACGCAAGCAACGGTGTCTTACGTGACCCCATTTGTCGAGCGAGCACTGTTTCAGGGAACGAATATTTTCTCCCAGAACAAAAACAAGCCAGGTTTAAATGCGGGCAAAAACAAACCAAACGCTTGCCACGGTATGGTGGCGCCATCTAGATTACGGAACGTAAAGAAACGCGGGAACAAACCAACACCGCTACAGGGTGGAGACAACCTTTGAACGGTCCCGTGCCGCCGCAATTGGGCCAACGGGCTCAACGCGTTATTCTTTTCGTTTCCCACGAGACCTAGCAACGCGAAACAGACAATATGATTCAAACTTCTTCAGTAAACCGCGTTGCGGCGATAATTTTAGCGCGGTTTTGACACAATGACTTGCTTCGGCGGCGAGCGAGCAACCGAACATGGCGGCGCCAGCGTTACGTGTCTCTACCCTGTACGGCGGATGCGTGAATGAAGGCACTCTAGGCTGCAGAGCGGTCGGTTCCCGTGATGTCACTTGGGACCACGAAAACGCACGATTGAGCGGGAAAATCAAAATTTTAACCTAAATTGTTTAATTTCTCAGTGAATAAAGCACCGTTTTTATCCGGACAAGCGCTGGGGGCACTATAAAACACGAAATCTTTCGAATAAAACCAACTTGCATTTTCTCTTCATGGCTCCTTTAAAGCGCTCCACTTGGCCGTTCGCTTGTGAATAGTATACTGACGAATGTTTGACCTGGATGCAACGATCTTGAAGAAATGCCTCAAACTCCCGAGATGCAAACTGTGGACCCTTATCGCAAATAACCTCTTCTGGGTAGCCTTCGCGCGCGAACACTGATACTAAGAAGCGTATTACTTGTTGGTTGTTGTCTCGCTACAGAAATGCACTTCGGGCCATTAGGAATAATAATTGACAAGCGTGATTGCATACCTGCAATCGTAGGGCGCCCTCTCAAATGGGCCTACAATATCCATGCCTAGTTTGAGCCACGGCTGCTCTGGAAATGGGACCGGTTGCAAGGGTGTAGCTCGCACCTTGACGCACTTGTCTGCTTCCTGGCATATGCTACATCTCTGGATAGCTAGCCCGACTTGGCGGTCCATTCCCGGCTACCAATACTTTTCGCGCCACCGCGCTTTTGTTCGCACCGCTCCGGGATGCGACTCATGTGCTGCAGCGATTACCTGCTGCGTGCGTGATGTGGGAACCACAAGCCGTTCGCCATGCAAGATCAGATTGTCTACTACAGAAAGTTCATCACGTACTTGGAAAAACGGCTGAAGCTCGGCCGATAAGGATTTGTGTGCCGGCCACGATGATTGCACAGATTTTGCTTTGTTTCATTGTCCTATCTTGCAACTGGGACTGCTCAAACAGTTCTCTGGTAATGCAGGAAGGAATATCGAGAAGTGATACAACCTCGCGAAACAGCGTTTCTTCTTCCTGGAAAGACGACGCGGGCAAGCGTGAGAGCGCGTCCGCCACCTGGTTTTAGGACCCCTTGCAGTACTCGACGGTATGGTTGTACCGTAGTAGGCGTTCTGTCCATCGGGCTACCCGCAAGGGG
The DNA here is from genome assembly GCF_048455015.1 of Haemaphysalis longicornis. Lineage (NCBI taxonomy): Eukaryota > Metazoa > Arthropoda > Arachnida > Ixodida > Ixodidae > Haemaphysalis > Haemaphysalis longicornis. The sequence goes on along the minus strand of NW_027526204.1, from coordinate 82,505,342 downwards.
CGCCTTCCTGTTCCTTGTGTTTAAAGCAATGCCCCCAAGGCTTGATGATCAGTGAGCAACGTGAAGCGTGAAGTGGCGTCCCCACAAGTACACGTGCCACCGCTCGCACGCGCAAACACAGGCCAACGCTTCCCGTTCTACCGAATATTTAACCTCAGCTGGCGAAAGAACTCGAGACGCGAAAGCGACAGTGTGCAGATAATGTCCGTTCACCTGCTCTAGGACCGCTCTAAGTCCGCACTCTGATGCGTCCGTCGACACTAAGACTGGAAGAGATGCATTGAACATTCTCAGTATAGTGCTAGATGCCAGCGCGTCTTTGGTCTTTCTGAAACTAGCGTCTATCTCGTCAGACCAAACGAATCGCTGCCCCTTTCTTGGCAGGACACGCATTGGTTCAACCATGTCAGCGAAGTTGGGAATAAACCTAGAATAATATTCGACCAATCCCAGAAATGATCGAAGGCTGGCTGGAACACTGGGCGCTGGAGTGTCTCGGCTGGAAGCAACCTTTTCCTTCAGCGGCACAGTACCATTTGCGGTGATCCTGGTTCCCAAGAACGAAAGCTCCAGCGTATCGATGACGCATTTTGTGTCCAAATTGAGTCCTGCCTCTTTTATACGCCTCAGAACTGCGGTAAGATTCGCCATGTGCTCCTCTCTCCCCTTCCCAAACAATGATGTCATCGATATAGAACAGGACGCCGGTGCAACCCTGCAGAATTTTCGACAGCATACTTTGGAAAGCAGATGGTGCCGAAGCGAGCCCAAAACACACGTGCTTAAAACGAAAGAGGCCGTCGTGTGTTATAAAAGCCATTAAATCGCGGCTCTCGGGGTGAAGCATGACCTGATGGTAAGCTGATGCAAGGCCAAGCATAGAAAAGTGGGTTGCCCCCACTAGACTATGCAATAGCTCTTCTGTGTGAGGGAGGGGAAAGCTATCTGCTACGACGGCTTTTTTTACCTGTCGAAGATCTACACAAAGGCGGATACCTCCATCTTTCTTTTCAGCCACAACAATGGGGGACACCCACTCGGATGCCTCTATTCGCTCTATCACATCCATTTTTTCCAAGCGGCGGAGTTCTCCGAGACTCGTGGCCGCAGTGAGAGCGGAAGGCGCTTGAGTTTTGAAGCAACTGGCTGAACTGTGGACCGTGTTTTGACGCGGTGAACAAAACCCTTCGCGATGCCAAATCCTGGATCGGAAATAGCACCAAACTCTCCAACTAATTCTGATGGAAGGTTAATGAACTCCGCCTCTGCCTTGACTGCGGTGTGCTCCGTTCGAGCGCTAATACGCACCTCTGTCGTTTCAAGGCACTGTAGTGTCGAGCCATCAATCTGCAGACCGAGCGCCCTGATTGAATCAATACCCAAAAGCGAGGTGCCTTGTTCAACGACATAAGAAAGAACTCTTGTGCAGTTATTGTACGTGACATCAGCAAAGAAGCAACCACACACTGGAATTGGTTTCTTCGAATAAATCAGTAGTCTAATTCGAGCAGCTGAAAGCTCCTATCCTTCCAAATGCTGCCTAAATAGGTCATGTGTCAAAATCGGAACTGATTGCCCTGAAGCTACGAGGAAAATTCGTTTCACCAACTGTTACTGATATGTAGATTGCGGGACGAGTGGATGTCGTCACAGCCAGAATGCTCAATGCTTCTTAAGTTATCGAATTTTCGCCGTCTAGTACACGAACCGGGGCGGCGTTTCTGTTGCAGACTGACCGACAATGATCCATAATACCGCAACCATGACACCGCTTGTTTTTGGCGGGGCAGCGGAATGAAGCAGCGTTGTGCCGAGGTGAACCGCAGAGGTAACAATGGGCCTGTTGGCTGCGTGACCGCATCGAGGGGTCGCCGGAAGAAGGTGCGGGCGGTGGGGTGTTTCCGCGAGCATTTATGCGCTTAACATCTGCAGTCGCAAATTCCTTGCAATCATTGGTTGCCTGCTCAAACTGCGTCGCTATAACTACAGCTCGAGCGAACGAAAGAGAAGACCCTTCAAGCAGCAACCGCTCCTGCAAGTTCCGAGATAATACGCCCGCAACGAACTGGTCAAGCAAGGAAATTTCCTGAGAAGGAAAAGAGCACGTAGCAGAAAGCTCACGTTACGCGGTAACGTACTCATGGATTGCTTCACCGACTTGCTCCACGCGCCTACCGTAACGGTGCCGTTCGACCACAAGATTGGTTGTTGTCATTCAGTGCGCATGCAGCGCTGCGACAGCGGTATCGTACAGAGGGCAACACCCTTGTCTATAACAAAGGTTTCGTACTTATAGCCTTGTCTTGCCTCGGCCATTTGAAGAAAACTATTGTGTCATTCTGAAGTCTTGACCATATATTTTGGCTTCAACGTTTTTTTGTGAAAAGTTTCAGTCCGCAGTTTTCAGAGGAGACCACTTTAAGTTGAACTCAGTGTTATAGACAAGGGTGTTCCGCACTGTACGACGACGCTTCATGCTTTGTCTGAGTAGTGTCCTTGACAGCTCCAGAATCTGTATCAGTAGTTGTTGGCTCACCGGGCTTGGCGTTGGCCGAAGATTGAAGCGGTAGTGTGGGAAATATGCGCTGGCCTTCGACGACGGGGCTGTGGAGTAGGAGAGCCTTGCGATGGTCCGGCGCACAGTCCGAAGCACCAGATGCGAGCAGAAAATTCTCGAAGATGCGGATCCATTGCGGCCAGGCAACTGCAGGGCGGCCAGGTGTGGGCAGGAAGGGGGCGGCGGTGCCAGTCCGGAAACACTCATGGCGCGGGAAACAGTCGGCCAAAATGACGAAAATCACGCCCCCTCCTAAACGGGCATCCTCATCGCCAATGCAGTGGCGGCGTGTGCCCCCGATGAACGAACGACTAGACAACTTGAGCGCACATCGGAACAAAAGCCCCCTTTATTCCAACTTGCGAAACACTGGCGCCACCTGCGGCAGTGATCGGGGAACCGAAACCAAATAGACAAATATACAACACTTTCGTTACTGATTCCGTTTCATTTCTTTAAAGTCCGCCAGGAGCTATCTTGGCGCTGGCAACAGTAGTCGCCGATTTTCTGCAGTTTATGTAACACTTCGTTTGATAACAAAAAAAAAACAAGCATTCATGAATTTTGTAGTGAAGCAACACTGCAAAAATCCCTTATGGATTGATTTTCTGCCTCAGATTAGCGTAATGTTTTGTTGTTGTACAAGAAAAATAAAACTAAGAGGAGAGACCAAGGGCCGAGATGTACCGGTGATGCGGTGGTGTTCTATTTACAAGATGGCGAATGAGTGGAAAATGAAGCAGCTCGACCGAGAGCTGCTCCCTCGTGGTGACCGGCACCGATACGATCATCATCATCGGTGAAGCGAGGATTCTCCATAAGGTGTCTACATCTTCCCCGGCCCCAAAGAAGCCGTGTTCAGTCCAAGGTAAATGTAACTGGTAGCGAAGCTTCCATAGAAGCCCATGCGTTTAGAAAATGGGGGTCTTAAGCTGCTTATGGGCTTAGCGCCATCTGTGTGAGGGGGGAACACTTCCGGTGGAACAAAAAATAAACAGGATGTGACGCAAGATCCGGTCAGAAAGTGACGTCATTTTGGTGGCATTACCGTTAAAATGTGACTTCAAAATAGCCTTAGCAGGCCTCTGATCGCTGAGGGCTCATGTCATCGCCATCTGACACAAGTTGGCGACCCCTTGGCGTGTGTGCTTCAAGTCAACGCCAGCCTAACTAGTACAGACTCATGACTCGAGAAACGTACTTAAGGATACTCTCCTATGATTCGCCTCGGTGTTTAAAAAAAAACATCTTGCATTTTCTCTGAACCTTTATTCTGTATTCATGGCTCCCACTGCTTTATAAAATCAATCAGTTGTTTTTTTTTTATTGCAGTGGGTGGCGAACCAAGAACCGAGCACGTACCCCTTCCCCTCTTTCCCCGCCTCCGCCCCATGAACGGAATTATTTTTTAGATGCGACTGCATCTCATTCACTCGCCTTGTCCATGCAGCGTCTTCGGCGTTGTTGTCGTCCGCCCCTCCCCCATTCTCCTCGCCAGGCGAGCTGCGCTCTCCGCTAACCACATCCTCTCCTCTCCGATGCCCCTCTCTCGCGAGGGGCATTGGATTTGATTCGAATAGATTGGTTTGGCTTGGCTTGGATTTGGATTGGATTGGATTAAAGTGGATTGTGTTGCGTCATTTCCGCGGCAGACACACTGGCGCCGGCGCATGTGCAATACCCTCTCTTCCGCGGTCTCCTCTCCTTCGGGCGCGCTGCGCATAAAACCGGTGTGCCGCTCTCGGGCGGCTTTTCGGTCGACGGTTGCTCTCCGCTTGCGCTTGAACCCCCCTCAGCGTCGCATCACACCACGGTTCCCGCGAGGGGAGGTGGGCGGAATTTTTCTCCATAGGATACAGAGCACAAAATGACACTTCACTACTCTCCCCGGCTTCCCTTTCATATCAAAAACGTGCCCACTCCTCACCCCGATATAAATATCTACCAACGCCACTGCTGGGTTTAATTGCACATGCTCAGGTTGCGTGCGTGCCTTAATTATACATCAAGGCTATATAATGCTTGCTCGGTTTGTGTACTTCTGTTCTAAGAGAAGTAACGCATAGTCATGCTATAATCAAGACATTTGAATTTTGTTATTATTGGAGTTTAATCATACCAAACTTTCATTTAAAAGCCTTTTTGTAGATATAAACTGGTAGTGTGAAGTCCCATCGGTAGAAAAATCAATTTCGCTCTGTCAAATCCCCGTACCCCCTCGTGGGTACGTGCAAGAAACATTGAGGGCCTCATCATCATCAAGATGACTCAATCGCACTAATGACAGGTTTTTTCATGAGTGTCCAGTCTTTACAGCGATATACTGTTAACCGGCTCCGTCAGTGGCCGCTGCTCACCGTGGTCGCTCACCAAAGTTCGCCTGAGACGAAAATGCAAGGGAAAAGAAAAATGCTTTACGGCGAACTAAGAGACACGCACTCGCTGCAGCTGAAAGCACCGCCACTCTAAACCACCGCTTATCTTAGCGCATTTACATTGCGAAGATTATCATCCCCTTTTCACGCAGACGTTGCTGCCAGAGATATTGGCATTAACGCGACAGACCTCACATTAAAAGGACCATACAGGCCAAAATGCAAGATAAGGCTTTAGCAATCGCACACTTAAGAAGTTTCGAGTTATATTTTACAGATATTCCGTAAAACATTACCACGAATAATGTCCAAAAAACGTGTATTTTTCTGTTAAGGAAGATAATTTTTCCACTATTACTATTGGAATTAACGTGTAGGCTACACGTGGCCAACCTCTTTCAGCTTCAGCGGTTGAAAACAAGAAGAAGAACAGCACCAAACGGGCCGTCTGGTATGTGGCATTTCAATCTTTATTTTTCTATAATCAAGGCTGCGCAAATAACATGCAGTGTGCAAGAAATATAAATCGCGTATGTCTTTTAAGGGCCTTAACGAGCGTTAGCCGAAAACGTTGCCGAAAAGCTTGCTAGCCGAAAACGTTCCTCCAGCGAAGCTGGCGCTGAGGTTTTCGCCCTCTTCGACGCGTTTCAGAGGGTAAATTATACCCCCATTAACTGGTGTGTTTCCAATGCGTATCACTGTACTTGGAATGCGTTCCAGTTCTTAAAAATCTCTTCTCTGAAGGAGCCACATGTTCTCTGTTGATATCGTATACTTGGTATACCGGTGTTAGGGAAACGTTAGACTGCTCTTGCATAACGTAAATATCCGGCACATGTCTGAAACCGTATATTCTTTTGTTTAGAGTACCAACGTGTTCCACAGAAATAACATCAACGTACATGAAGTAAACAAGCACGAGATAGCCACAAACCTAATGGAAAAGTCCACTAGGGACACAAACACTGCTTACTCACCAGACAGGGATCGGGTGGGGTATCTGACCGAAAGCTCGCCAACATTGGGTGTGAACGCCTTCACGAAGTGATTAGAGATGGGATCTTGCTGTTGTAGTGCTGGTGACGAGTGGTCCATTGCTTATGTCCAGGAACCTCCCATCTCCACGATTGAACCCCTGACACAACGCAAACTTCATACGAATTTTCTTACACCTTGGTGGGTGCAAAAAGAAAGAACTGTGAAATCGGCGTTGCATTAGTGAAAGAAACCGTTTCAAAATAAGCCATACCTTCTTCTCTGTCTAATTTCACCCATGTCTCAATTATTGTAAGTGTAAACAAATATTTTGGTTTATGGGTCAATCACATACCCATTTTTTCGACAACTCAATAACTGTTCGGGCAGATTGTTAAAAATGCTGCGCATAATACCCTGAAAATTTTCAGGAAAATTAACGTGATAAACAGAATACATATTTAGTTAATGTGGCCGCTTTACTTTAACACATCGCAGCCTGGCGCTGCCGAAAGGTACCGGCACTTATGAGCGTTTGTAGGTGTGCGTGTATTATTTGTTTTGGAATGGAAGGCCGGAAAAATAATTTATATGGCGAGAATTTACTCTTGTTATGGTTTCATTGCCAGGCACAAAAATTAATCAGGATTTGTTATGAAGTCCAGGGTGCAGAAAAACAACCAATGTTTTTCGAATGAGGACGGCGGCTTGAGCAAAGTCGGTTCTTCCCAGAATGCACATATGTTTTTGTCCCAGCTGTTGTCTGGCGAGTGAGGTGTTGACGTGTTGAAGTGGTATTTATGGTTTGGATGTTTTTGTTCAGACAACAGCACAAGAAGTATGACAGTTGGCAATTTGAAGTGTCAAAAGCTATAATCGACGTGACGAGTGCGATGGTAGCAACCTTCAAGTCTTCTTTTGAGCGCAACCACTTCCAGATGTGTAACGGTGTGCAGGAGCTGTTTGAACATTGAACCACGCAATGGGCCTTCCTTACCAAGCTCGTATTTTTTGCAGTATAGCACGAATATAGATGAGCCAAGACGTTGGACAAGACGCGTCAACAGCGCAGTCAGTCGCCAGCGGTGCAGCTGAAGCTTTGGAATCCACCTTGACATCTGAACCACCGGCCCCGGCCAGTGTAAAAGCGGAGAAGCCTGAAAGTGTCGCCACCGACGGGGCGCAATTTCGTACGCCAGATGATGGCTTTGCACGGATCAATGTCCAGCGGCAGGGCCCGCCACCCGTGTTCACTTGCCGCTTTTGCCTCGGCAGTGACAACCAAATGAGCATGGTCACTCCTTGCAACTGCAAAGGTACGCTCGACACAAAATGCAGCTTATATATTTTATGGTACTATGTACCAACGTGCAGCCAATTCTAGCGTAGCGCCACAAAATCTGAGAAGGGAAAGAGTACATGAGAAAACGCAAAGAGGTCGAGCATATAAAATGATTGACCGGCTGCGCCGTTAAGATTATAGGGGAGAAAGGGAAAAACAAATGAAGGGATGGTCAAATTACTTACACGGAGACACTACCGTGAATTGAAACCGCTCCTGCAAAACTTTCTCGAGTCTTCTCCCAAATCCACAATTCTGGTGACAGCGAGCAACCTACACTGTGCTCCTAATGGTGTTTTTTGTAAACATCCCGAAAATCTTCTGAACAAAATTTGTTTCAACGGGGACAAACCAGACGAGAGAGTATACTGTCAGTCGTATAAAGCAAAGAATAAGAAGGACGCTCCAGTAACGTCCACTTGTAGTAAAAAGAAAGATGAAGTTATTTGTTAGGGTTATTTGATTGTAGGGTTTAACACACCGAGGCACGCAGGTGTGTTAAAACAATAGTATTTCAACAGAAAAAAATAGTATTTCAACAGAAAGCAAAACAACCCAACTGTTTTGTGATATTCTACATGTGATATTCCAATGCTGTGTCAGCACTAACAATGTTATTGCGTGAACCCCGCCGCAGTACCCGTGTATGTATGCAGATAGTGTGTTCATCAACGCCCCATGAACAAACAACATAATGAACACATGGACGAAATAATGACTAACCGTTTTGAGGAATTCTTCTTTTGTACACTTGTTAAAGGTTTATGTAGACGGATGGGAATATTTGTGAAATAGTTCTTCCCATTAGTTCTTCCGAATGCTAGTATGGTAGCCTTTCACCCCGCTTCTGCAGGAATAGCCGCAAGTAAGTGAACAGAATATTTTTTATCTCTCCTCCCGATTTTAGTTCCTGTTACTGATCTTGCAACATTCTCGAGGAAATGGGTTTTCTGAATCACCAAATGGCCTCCGCGTAGTTATCCCATGGACAGGCGAATGGACTCACGATGGGGCGTTCGGGGAACAATGAGGAAACTCTACTGTCTAGACTGAGCTAGTCTAAGACATCGTTCCAAAGTCTACACAGTAGGAGATGACCGTTCCGTAGAACTCCCAGAGTGTTAACTAACCCTAAGGCAGTAGGCTGCCAGGAGTTCCTGCTTGCCCTTAACCCGCCAGGCGACGACGCGAGTTCAACCAATTTTCCCAGAAAACAATGTGAAAGCTAACGTCAGGCTGTGGGTGTGACAGGCGGCATTTCGAGTAAAGGTGACGTACTGATGGGGGAAAGGCCAGCTGGGTATAGGGCAAGTGGGGCGAAATAGGACATCATGTATATAGTGCATACGGGAGAAGGGAAGAAGAAAGAATATTCGTGCTTGCTGGACCATAGATGCGGCTATACAGGAGAAGGTGGGGTGGGTGACTGGAGAACACCGCCTACAAGCAGGGAGCGCTCATTTGTGCTGTTGGCGTGCCTGACGTTCAAACATATTTTATATGCCAGGATGGTGCACACTTGGTCACGACATGGGTGTACCCGGTAAGAGATCTCGGCTAAGCACGCCTGCATTAGCATGGCCATCCAAGTTGGCAAGAAGTCACACGACATGAAGTCACAGACTGGCCTCCCCTACCGCGGCGACTAGCGGCTGGACGCATGGGGAAGCCCCGGATCATGAGTGTAATACATTCTCTACGGTTAGAGCTTGTGGCTTGTGTCTGCTGTTGATTGAGACGCTGGACATTTCGTGTTACGTGTCGTATTTGTACGTGCACTCTCGATTGCTGAGCGTTCTAAAATTCCAACAATTGCTCCAGGCATAACAACATTAGAAAATGATCTGCGCCAGTTCAGCAAAATAAAACTATGCATGGATACAGCGCCACTGCACCCCAATTCTTTAACGCTTGGACGTAGCTCACCTAGGGTGGCACCTAGTGCATGGCAATGCGGGGTGACCATGAACCGATGACAGCTGTTGCGTTAGCGGAGACACTTGACCTGATATAATGCGCTCACTTCAATACACGCAGATTCTTTCTTCAGCCGGGCCCATGCCAGTTGCGTAGTTTCGCAGGCAAGGCTTCACGGAATTTGCCGTTGCCAGAACTGCCACTACGACTTCAACATCCGCTTGAACACCCAGAAGGTAATGCAGCGAGCTTATTGTTTGTGTTAATTCGTCCTGAAGGGTTTACTTTTGGGATAAGCCTCTTCGGTTCGTAACAGTCTTATTGGTGGGCTTGCTGAACGGTCGGATAAACTTTAAAAATATTGCGTACTCTTCACACGGTCAATCAATCAATCAATCAATCAATCAATCAATCAATCAATCAATCAATCAATCAATCAATCAATCAATCAATCAATAGCCTAATAAATAATTTTTATTATAATAATGAATATAACTTTATTATTTAATATTAAAAATTATTTAATTAATAAAACGTATTATTACATATTTATAATTACGATTACATAACCACCCATCACTTCATTAGCCAGTTTACATTACGCTATTATAGAGATGAGAAAAGGTAGTCGAGCTTCGGCAGCCGTCGTGCGGGTAATTAGTGTTCACCTCGTACGCGCACGATTAGCCCGCAGTCTCTTAAGTTGGAGTGACAAATTCTACCAAATAAAATAAATACGAATAAACCAGGGCTGTCTATTTGATATAAAAATATAGGGGCATGTGCTAAGTTAAGGATAATGATAACGGGTATACTTTGCATACGCTTCGTATTTGCCTTTACTCAGTGTGCTTATTTTCGCTCAGAATATGCCTACTGAAAGAAAACAAAAATACACAGCCTTGCTTATGTTGGTAAAAACGAAAACCACGCTGCAAAAGGAAGAAGCAAATCTGCTTTCTTATCATATTTTATCTAGTATTTTAAGGCAATACTTTCGTATGTGATTAGTGTGAATAAACCACAGTAAATTTATGCGAATGAATTAGAACATCTCAAAGAGGTGTGTGCATATAGAGTAATCACTTTTTTATTTTATTTGTTTCAAAAAACCCTAAAGGACCTCTGGGGAGGGCATTACATGGACTATTACATAGGTACTGCACCGTGATTCTAAGATTTCCCGAATATCAACTACTGAACTATCGGTATTTGCACGACCTATCCGATAGTTCCACTACCTCTACCCCTTTGTGAGCCATATCATTTTATAAAGAAACCAAAACTGCGCGCTTCCCCTATTTTGTGCGGCCGTGAACGATGCTTACTGTACTCTACCCTTCAAACCCTTTCTAAAAAACTCCCACCTCCCCTCGCGGGAGCCCCTGTGTCGATGCGACGCATAGGCGGAGCTGCGAAGGGACCGCGTTTTATAGCGCGCATAACGTTGAGGGGACTGCGTAAGCCGGTCCCAGTCGATGACGACGTTGGCGTACTTGTAAAGCGGCGTGAACTCTAGGTGTTTGAGCCTAGCGTCGATGTTGCTTCGCCGGGGAACGGCACACCGGTTATATGCGCAGCGCGCCCGAAGGAGAGGAAACCGCGGAAGAGAGACTACTGCACATGCGCCGGCCCCAGCGCGTCTGCCGCGGCTATGACGCAACGTGCCGCGGCTATGACGGAACACAATCCACTTTAATCCAATCCAATCCAAATCCAATCCAAGCCAAGCCAAGCCAATCCAATCAAATCCAATCCAATCAAAGCCAATCCAATCGAATCCAATCCAATGCCCTCGCGAGAGTGTGTTCGCTATCGGAGAGGATAATTACTTAAGAGGATAGCGAGGGGGATAACTACTTAAGTACTTAAGTACTCACGAGGAGCAACTTAAGGTTAAGGGAAAGCGAAACGCAGCTATAATGAAGCATAGAGCTCTGGGGGGGTATAACAAATATGAAGTAGTAAGAGGAATATGGAAAGGAGTAATGGTTCCAGGTCTCACGTTTGCGAAGGCTGTACTCTGCTTATAATCAGACGTTCTATCAGGCCTTCAAGTAAACCAGAGAACGGTAGCACGTTTGGCCTTAGGCGCGCATGGAAAAACAACTAACGAAGCAGTTCAGGGAGATATGGGCTGGGCGTCGTTTGAAGTTAGAGAAGCTCAGAGTAAAATATGCTTTGAGATGAGGTTGAGGGCAATGGATCAACGAAGGTGGGCAGCTAAGGTTTTTAGTAACCTATACTTGAAAAGCGTGGACACGCAGTGGTTAAGAGAGACTAGAAGCTAACGATGAAATACGGAAAGAACAGTGGGGAATCCAAAACAGCCAAGGCAACCAAAAAAGAGGTAAGGCAGATTGAAACGAATAAATGGAGGGAAAAAATGGAAGCTAAAACGTCGTTAGAGATTTACAGGGCTGAGAAGATGAACATCAGAAAGGAAAATTTCTACAATAATTCCCAGGGCAGTGCTTTGCTTTTTGAGGCTATAGCAGGTTGCATGCGAACTAAGAGTTTTGTGAGGAAGTATTCACAAAATGATGGGGTATGTGTGGTCTGCGGAAAAGAAACAGAAACTATGCGGCACATAGTGTTAGAATGTGAGGGTATCCATCCAAATCTACATAAAGGGAATATTGGGCTTAAAGAAGACCTAGGATTTAAGGGTATCAGAGAGGAAGTTAACTTCAAGGCTGTCGAGGGGGCGAAAAGAAGATTAGAATGCTGGTGGATGAAAAGCAGAGAGCGGAATATTGCCTAGGACAGTTACCACCTGTAACAGGGAAAAGAAAGTATTTCGGGCCTAATAAGCTTTAGTGCCTGCCCTAAGCAGCGCTAGTAATAAACGAAGAGTGTAAAACATGGTTATATTAGTCCTTTTTGGTAAGATGACATGTCATCACCCCGCTTCAAAGGGGAACCCAATAGGAATCAATCAATCAGGAGAGGGGGTGAGCGGCGGAAAGCGCAGCTGGCGCGGCGAGGAGAATGGGGGAGGGGCGGACGACACCGACGACGACGCCGGAGGGACAAGGCGAGTGAATCAGATGCTCTGCATCTAAAATGTAAAACCGGGTGCAGGTATAGAATCTTGCTTTGTGTGTTCTATTTCTGTTCAAACAGGGACGCACGTACTTCTAAGCAAAGCAAGAAGGCTAATAGAAAGATGAAACCGGCTGCATGCGACTATTTCATATAGCTGTCTTTCGCAATATATTCATGTTATGTTTCCCGTAGAACTGAAAGCGGCCGCGATAGTTTTGTACTTGACGGAACTAAGGTTAATATCATACTGCTGCCTAGTTTCAACGTCGCCGTCATTCATAAACACAGTGAAATTGCCTTACACCTTCTCACTACAACAGGAACTCCCCGTTCCGTTCTGGGCGCTCGAAATTCACTTATTTGGTGTGAATTATAAATGTCGGCTCGTGTGCGGTGTCTGTCAAACACTTGGCATAAGCGGGTCTAGTGACGTCGAACTCTTCATCACCCCGTCCTCAGCATCAGGGACTGGAAAACAATGGCAACACCGCAAGCAGAACACGTGCGGACTAGGCACGAAGATATGATGCTCGAAGGAGTGAAAGATTTCCAGAGAAAAAATGGAACTTTGAAAAACACCGTGGGCGCTTCTGACCACCATCCTATGCAGATCATGCTAGTTTTTCCCGCATCCGCCGTCACTTTTTATCTATACTGGGAGCACAATCCCCCGCAATTAGGCAGGGTAATAACCGCCCTCGTGCCTCCCCCCTTCCCTCGAAATATATTCTTTGCAAAAAGTAACTTCACTGGAATAAAAGGGCGGTTTTGGTTATGCAAATCTACACGCTCGGTAAAAATTAGGTCGCACCGTTTCCAAATCTTTTCAGCTGAAATATCTGCCCCAGTAGCATCAGCTGTGGTAGTTTTCTCAGTTCTTTGCAGCTCAAATATCTTCCTCGGGGCCACCAGCTGTTGTACTCTTTTTTACCTCGCTTATGGACATAGCATTGCACCTGCAATGCTCCTAAAGTGCAAGTTAGTGAAATAAATTCATTTGTAGACGGTGCGAATTCATCACCATAAAGCGGGAGACGCATTGACGATTGGTGCATGCGAATCGCATGCGACTGATCGTAACGACTGTCGCCACGACTAGTCGTACGTGTGAATTTGAGACACATGGCCCGATCTGCGCGTGCGATGCGTTTGGCGCCACTCCGCCCACTGTTTTCGCTCCATGGTCAACTACGACGATCGCTGAGCTGAATTTGTAGATTCCGCGCGTCGTTCGCAAGAAATGAATAAAGCAGGCACTCGTGAAACGTTTTCAGAATTTGGAAACAGCCGCACACACGCCGGCCGCGCCTGCCAGCTCGGCACACTCAGCGGCTCTAACCGGCGCAGACGACGGTAGCAACCGCTTGTCGCTGCTCTTCCGAATAAGTCTGGCCGGTAACACGAAGTTCCACATGCGAGAGCGTAGGTGTTAGTGTGGTGAAAAATTTGCTAGGGATTGTTGTCAGGGCTTATCTGAAAAGCGGCGTTCACATATCTGCCACGATACTGAGCATACGCTGACCGGCGTTGGAGGTTCGGTGGTCCGACCGTTCGCCGGGGCGCGGGGTCCGCCGAGCGGCCGAAAGATGGCGATACATGCGGGCAAGCATATAAACAGGCCACGCAGATGTCTTGGTCACCGATCGCACAAACGGCACTTCTAACTGAAATAATGTCCCACATGCTAGGAAGGGGATGATAGTGTGGTGAAAAGTTGTGTTAGGCATTGTCGTTCGTAGTTGCACATGTAGCGGCGATACAATATCCACCAGGATGCTAAGCCTAAAGTTCCCATCACCCGAGCCGACCAGAGCAAAGCAAACCGGTTGCGGGCTAAGTGGGCTCTCATTGGCTGTGGTCGCACCAGGATCGCAACGATGGGGCGACTGCATTTGGCTTGCCAGTCGCAAGTCGTGAACCTCCTCCGACGAGCGAATGACGCCAAAACCGGTACTAACGATAAGTCGTAACGATCAGTTGCCTGCGATTCGCGTGCACCAGTCGTTTATGAGTCTCGCGCCTAACGCTCTTTCGTTTTGTTGCTCGTGATTGGAGAAAATACGTTCGACACAAGACGAAAGAACCATGGGATCCTCCCAGAAAACAGGTGGCGGATTGCAACAACCGTTTAAACAGTTTTTGGGCTTTCTAGCTCCAGCGTCTTCACTTAAAAGCACTGCTGCCGATGACGTCCGGTGATTTCTCCTTGGTATGATGGGAAAATTGCCAAACTGCGAGAACTTGAAACGTCGTGTGCGTAAAATTGCAAAACCATCTTATGGCCCTGTTTCCTTAGTTTCAAGCAGACGAAAACTTCCGAGTAAGAACTACACATTGTGGCAAGGGATACGCGATGTTGATTGCCTGGTAAGCAACAAGCGTGCGTTCCATAACCTGCCGACTGAAGGAAGCAAATTTGACACTATTTTCCCCTGCCACCACGCGAAGAGGAAGAATTGTTACAATACTACAGTCTTGTAGGGCGCGTTGTGCGTGGTGCAATTCTTTTACCAGTGTAATTTCTCGCGTACGCAGCACTTACTGCGGGGCACTGTCTGCGCATGTCAGTCGAAAACCTCAATATAGAACCTGCAATCCAGTCGGCACGTTTCACTAGGTTCTGTCAGGGTAAGAACTCCCTTGTGGACAAGGAACTTGCACGGCTAGCTCAGAATGTGCCGCTCACCCTGTTCGTTTGTTGTGTCAATATTACAAACTCTTAAAGGGAGCTTGCTACTCGAGCCCAATGAGTCCAGTCTAGTGTCGGCACAGTGCTTTTGCAAAGGTACTTCGAATTCAGGAATCGCAGTCGTTCCAAGTACGGCAGCTTCGCCTATTTGGCTTGACACTCTCCATAAAAAGGCTATTCCGATTTACCCTCTACGAAGTAGCACGAGTGGTACTTTCGTAAACCTGGGTACCTTATGGGCGCTGTCAACATTACAAATCATTTACAGGCCCCTACGCTTCTCAGAGACATATTCCCGGATGAGTATGAGGTGGTCCAAGATGGTCACCTCAAAGAAATTGCCCAGGTCATAGTAATATTCCATCTGATGGAGGCGAAAAGCGAAAACGCCCGTGTGTACAAGATTTCGAGGCACGTTAAAGATCCCCAGGTGGTCAAAATTAATCCGGAGCCCTCCACTACACCGCGCCTTATCGCCTGCATTGCGGCGGCGCGTTAAAACCCTACAATACATAATAATAATAGGAATACGCCTTTTAATCATTATGTCTCGAGGAACAAAGCAGCATCCTGTTTTCACAGCGCAGCATGACGATGCTAACCCTGATGTATTTGCGAGGAGTAGTCTTCGTGGTTGCTCTTGTCGGCAACCAGTGTAAAATAATGTCTACGTGGAGAGCGATGCCACCGGCACTCAGTAGTCCGGGTATCGTGTCTAGAAAGAAAACACTGAGAAGTCCTGTGACTTGATATTTAGTATTTAAAGAAAGTTAGTATTTAAAGAAATACCGTAAAAGTAGTACAGTCTATAGAAATGATGCTTGAAAATTCACTTTTATTACCGCCAGGATTTACATTCAGTTCTACTTTAAAAATCTGCCTCTAAGGGGGTAAATAATATATCGGAACACGGATGTGCTCAGAGGTTGGAGGTCTGGAAAACAAAAAAGATTGTGGCATCAAGCCAAAAAAATATTAGTGCTCGGAAACTATGCGTACTTGCGACGCATCGGTACCTATTAATTCGACCCCTTTTCCTTTTATACACCCGCAAGTGTTGTGCAGCAGTTGATTGCGGTATCAAACGAAGACTATCTCGGAGCTCTCTCGCAAGTGTGTGAACGCCGAGTGTATTAGCACCGTTATCAATTATTATGCTGCGAGTGGAGAAATGATAGCTTAATTATTGCATCCCGCGCAGACTTTATATCGCAGACTTTATATCGCTATATATTTGGACGGCACTTGCCTGCAACAGGTGCACGTCAGCAACAGTACTCTATTTCTAGATAATCTAATTCATGAATGATCGCCAGTGTACCTTTGGAAGTAACTCGTGCAAAGGACAATCAAAAAAAAAAACAAGAGAAAATACTAGCTAGTAGTTAAGGTGGTGATAAATATTGCAATGAGAAGCCAGGTTTCCGACACATTGAAAGAACATAAGGATGTTGAAGTGCTTCCGGAATTTGAAATGGAAAGCTTTCTTAATGAAACAGATGGCGTCAAGTAAACAAAAACTGAAGCAATTCTCAATAGGCCGGTTGGTTAATTGAGATGCTGTGATAAATTCTCTTGACACGAGGCGCGTCCCTGAAACCGGGCTTTCATTGTGTCAAAACCGCTACTAGAAAATCACGAAAAAGCAACGGAGAATACGTTCAGACAATGCGGATAGTCATACATACGGGCATCAACCATGAAGAAGAAATCCAATAGTATACCCTTACGTCATAATCCATATATCGTAATTATTTCAGGTCTCCGTATGATACGTTCACTAGGTGCGGAAAAAATCGCCCCAACGGTTCAATCGGTGTGTGTGATTGTGTCTTTTGAGCCTTTGACCATCCGTTGGGAGCTATTCTTATCTAATCGAACGTTCTTTTAACGAACGTTTAACGCACTTTTGACGCATTTTTACTCTAAAAAAGCTTTAGTCCTTCTCTAAACGTTTTTAATGAAGGGATCACGAAGTGTTTATGTCGCTCTTGTTAAATTTGTCTCGTATGTTAGTCTTCGTTTGTATCTGGTGCCCAATGGCTGATGAGCATTGCTACTTTTCTAGAGATTCATCGACTGGCTCCGGGACAGAGAACACGTGTTCGACCACGTCATGTTCCTAATCGGCCTCGGCTTCACGCTAAGCCTCACTTTGGTGCTGACCTTCGCTTGGTTCCAGGCCGGAAAAATGATGTCGCACTGGTCTTGGATCCTGAATGTGCCGTTGACTCTGGTGCTGATAATGCAGAGCTTTATCTGGATGAGCTTTGCCATTTTCAACCTCTGGTAAGCCCTGGGCAGGAGATATCCGAGTGCCGTCGAGAATTGTGTATGCTCAACGCGGCTAATTCAGGAATGTGCACCACTCTTAATATGCATTTATTTTCAAATAAAATCATCGGAAAATAAAATCATAAATTCAATAAATATAAAAAATCATTTTTTCGCAAATAAAATTATTATCAAAGGGAGCTGTTATTTTCCAAATATCTCGTTGCATGTAGAATGTTGTTTACGACAGCGTTATTCGTCAAATACACTTCACAGGAAAGTACTTATCTTTAAAGTTATCCTCCCAAAGGGTTTGGGTAATTCCAGAGCAATAACCCTTAAGGTCGTCATAGGCATCAAGGCCCTCATATATAGCCTTCATAGGTCACGACAAACCATTTGACTCAGTCGGAACCTGAGAAGTCATGCAGGCATGGCGTAGTCAGGGTATACATGAGCAGTACGTCAGAATAGTAGAGGATGTATACAATTGGTCCACATGTACCGTAGTCTTCCATAAGGAGAGGAGTAAAATTCCTATAAGGAAGAGCGTCAGACAAAGGGACACATCTCTCCAACGTTGTTCACACCACGTTTACATTCGGTATTTATAATATTCGATTGGAAACAGGAGGGCGTAAGGATTAATAAAGAACACCTCAGTAACCTGAAATTTGCTGAGAACGTTGCCTTGCGAAGTACCTAGGGGAACGAATTGCAAAGCCAGATTATCGCATTGGACACGCAAAGTAGAATCGTGGGCGTAAAAATTAATAAGCAGAAATCTTAAGGAATGCTGAATAGCTTCGGGAGAGAACATCGGTTTGAGAAAGGTGGGGAGGCAGTGAATGTGGTAAGCGAATAAATATACTTAGGCAAAGCAGCTCTCGGGATAAGAATGGGGTGGAGTGCCTTCCGAAGGTATTCTCAGATAATGAACGGCAGCCTACCATTGTGCCTGCACAGGAAAGTGTATAACAGCTGCATCTTACCGGTACTCACCTAGGGGGCTGAAACCTCACTAAAAGGGTTCAACTTAAATTGAGGACGACTCATCGAGATATGGAACGAAAGATGATCGGTTTAACATTAAAGAACAAGAATAGACCGGACTAGGTGGCGTAAAAATGCGTGTTAAGGACATATTGGTGGAAATTGAGAGGAAGTTGGTGCGGGCAGGGCTTTTAATGCGAAGTCAAGATAACCGTTGCTCAATAAGGGTATCAGAGTGGACCCCTAGAGAAGGCAAGCGTGGCAGGGGGCGGCAGGAAGTTAAAGGGACAGATGAGATAAATATTTTTGTGGTGATAAAATGGTCGCAGTTAGCACAGGACCGGCAAATTGGAGTTCAATGGGAGAGGCCTTTGCCATGCAATGGGCGTAGATAGACTGATAATGATGATGAACCCTTAAAACGTGAATCTTTACATACGAGTGGGTGTATCGCAATATCATGGTATTACAGCTGTACTATATGCGGGCATTTCTAGTATTGAATTTGGGAATCTTCTGCGTGCAAAGTGTCACGCTTGCAAACTAGTATTACAAATCGATTTCGTTGTTTATCGATCGAATAGTACTGAGTACACTGTAATGCACCTTCAGTGGCTTTTGTGTTACTATCCAAGAAAACGTGCAGGCGCATCGGCTTTCCAGAGCTTATGATGTAACCTGAAATATGTGCGACGACGTCTTTCACGGCTCTACTTATAACGTATTAGTTCCCATGTATCAAAAAACATTCTCTTATGTTTAGAGGTATGAACTGGAGTACACCTCTTAGATAAAAGCCGCACGTTTCCTGGCTTCAGCCTCATCATTTACAAAAGTGCCCATACACTGGTCAGCGGGAACCTAGCATATTTATGGAAAGCTTCAAAACTCTGCGCAAGTCCCCAACTGTACAAATAGAAGAGCATAGAACAACTTGAACCATGCAAAACATTGCCACCTAAACTTCCACATCGAGGAACGCATAGAAAAAAGTACGCTGAACGAGTTTGGATAAAATCGTCAGCTTGTGTTCAGAGAAACAACCGCTCCCAAGCAGCATGACGAGTAGCACGAAGTAAGGGGGTTAATTCGAACCGACAGATTTTTTTCCGAGAGTACATTAACCCAGTACTTGCCATGCCGAAAGACTACCAAGTAGCATACCTCCTGTAAAACTTTTCTAGTTAAGGGTAAGGAGTCGTTGCTCGTTGCTCTTTTCCTTTAATTCTAGCAACCTTTAACCAACCAGCTTAAAAGCATATCAACACTCTAACCTGAGCTTTGACAGCGAAACTGTATTAGGCGAGGGTTTCTGTTATGTTTGCGGTAAGTGAATAGAAAAACACTTTCCTTTTCTTTAAGAAAGAAGCCCTACACGCCATGACCCACACGATTCTTTGTGACGCTAGAAAGCATCGTGGTCCCAACGAATATTGCCCATACAGGGATGTTTAGTTCCTCTGCTCAGGAGCTCGGGACGTGGGAGTGACAGCGGCACATGCTTCGGACGCGTCCACGACGAAATTCGTTTTCTCATGCCACTTGACATGGTGAAGTGGTCCTCGTTTAAGAGAGACATGGTTAGGGTGCCAGATATTTTGTTCTGCCTGCATAAAATGTCCTGTACCACAGCCAACTCAGACACTCAACGATCACAGGCCCTCCTGACGACTGGCTCTTATTCACCGCACTCATTCTAACGAGCGCGTGATCCGAAATCTCCTCACAACCATGATGCCGACACACTTAAAAAATTATGAATGAGTAACCTGCTTCCTGGTTAACGGGAACCCGCTGCATCGAACCCTAATTCCAGGCCGTTAACTGAAGATCAGGAGTAATATGTTTGATTTTTTGTAACACCGTAAACACATTCCCGAAGACTACAATATGGCTAGGAATTTTGGCGGGTGAAATCAGGTATACGTAAAAATATCGGCGTGTCTTTGCAGATTCTATGTCCTGGTCAGAGCATTTCTTGAGGCGCTTTCCCGATCACAATGTAACATAAATGATCGAGTGTATAAAACTAACTCACAGTTATTAGCCTCAACAATGGGTTACAGTGTTGACAGAAACATGTGTGCAAGCTGATTGAAAGTAACCATCACCGAATGAGAGGCATTGAGAATGGTGGACTCACCATGACTCCGGATGTGGCCCCACTTATAAGAGACAGGTAACCGGAACGGGGATTTCCGGCAAAGCGACCGATGACATGATGGCATGGCATCGGAGTCTAGTGCCCTCACGGATGCGGAAGCGCATGCAAGGATGTATGCTGTTAAAAGACAATGCCTTAGCCTGTATAACTATCACGCGGGCCTGCTTTATGTCCCATCAGCTGCTCCTCCGCAGATTCCTCAAATACATTAGTTTTGAACTTTTCTATCAAATGCTGCCGAGGCATAGCACGAGACCTGGGTACCAGTTTTATAGATGACAATCTATTGACGCTGTCGGATTTGCTGTGCTAGGTCCCATCAATCTGGTTCAAAATATTGCCCTGTGTCTCGCGCCAACGTATCTTTGATAGGACTATTAGCCTGCTTCTTTAACCCAGTTCAGTAATTCCACTATTTTTGGCGCCGGCGGTGAGTGATTCTGACTTTCTTCCAATCCTTTCAAGAGATAGTGACTGCGGAAGGCGGGTTATTTTGGGATAGAAGAAACAATTGTTGCAGCAAATTAAGCACAATCGCTTTGCTGTCCTCGATCTGTGTTCAAATTTACGTGTGTGAAACAATTGTTCGTTAGTTTTCTTGGCGAAAAGCAACGTGAAATTTGTACCTGTATCTTCTTACCTGTGCAGCCTGTACAGGAAGGCCTACCTCCAGTGGAAGAGTGAATCTGCTCCGCCAGCTGCCCGGCAAATCGAGGCGTCCTCGCTTCAAATGCCACATGCACGTGCTTTGCCTTGAAAAAAAAGCTGATTGAAATAACGTCCATGCCGCGTTGAATATAAAACAATATCGCTCCTAAGGCCAGTGTTCCTGATTTGAGGAATATTTTCAAAGTCTGGAATGCCCAAAGGTGGCTGCGTTTGAATAATGAAATTAGGGTTCAGTGAAGCCGATTATTTCGGTTTTTGCAATGAATAATAACTGTTTCTTCTCGCCACACATAGGTACGAAGCAGAAAACTACCTATAAAGCATATTACTGGAACAGAGTAATATTGACAGGCAAAGAGAATAGAACAGACGGAGCCTTCCTTGCCTCATCAAGTTTGTGATATTTCGTCATTATCAATGTATACCAACTGGCCCAGCATCGGTACTTCTGAATCTCTGAACAATCCTCACTCACATGCAAATGTAATTAGTTTTCGATGTTATACGGCGAACAAATTGGCTA
This sequence comes from Haemaphysalis longicornis, assembly GCF_048455015.1. NCBI lineage: Eukaryota > Metazoa > Arthropoda > Arachnida > Ixodida > Ixodidae > Haemaphysalis > Haemaphysalis longicornis. Next base: position 82,483,816 of record NW_027526204.1, on the reverse strand, counting down.
AAAGCCTTGGCATTCTGTGGGTCGTGTTAAAGGGGTCCTAAATAGGCTGCCGAATGTTAGGATTTCGCATAGGCAGTCACTGGAGTACTATCCAAGGAACGTCATCCCGCAAAAATTGTTTAAATGGGTTAAGTATTAGCCGAGTTATTGCTCCTTAAAAGGGCCCACCGATAAGGCCTGGGGATCTCCTCCTCAAGTAGCTCCTCCAAAGCACTGTGGAAGCCACAACGTCATTGACCCGGCGCAAGACCACGGAGAGAAACAGGGCACTCCATCACCCTCCTTGATGTACATGCAGTCATTGGATGCGCTAAGCTCTGCGCGCGCTTTTTTTAGCACTCGACGCGCATGCTCCGCCCACCAGATTCCGGTTGCACGGTGAGTGCTGTCGCTGTGGTTCGCGTTCGCGGCGCCGCACTGGGCAATGTCTCGTGCGTCATAGAGGCGCGTCAGAGCCAGAAAGAACTGCGTCAGAGCGCGGTAGTGTGGCGGCAAGGTATGGTTGCTGAGCCAGGAGAGAAAGTGAAATCTTTTTTTCGTGTTTGTGCGGCCCCTGCTTTACGCAGAGGTGTAATATTTAGTATACGTTGTCGTGAAGGGGTACTCTAGCGATTGCGTGATTGAAATGGCGACCTTCGGAAGCCTATTTAGGGCCCTTTAAAACCACTGCAAGCTTTATAAATGAGGATTGGACACCGTTCCACAATTGTTGAGTTTACTGACCCAAGCAAAAGGAATCTGTGTAAGGTTGGTGTTCGCTGGAACTTTGGCGCAGATTGTGGTATAAGCGGATTGGAGTGTGCTGCACAGAACAGCCGTTCCCTTTACTGTCCAAATGAAATAAAACACCTCTGAAGTTAATTTTTATCTCTTTTATTGCGGGAGGGATTCGGTACACCAAAAGCTCCGCTGGCTATCACACTCTGCTGGATAGGATGGGTCCCTATATTCTAATTTTTATTACTGCAGTTATATTTCTAGTTTAGAAGTCGACACTAGCATATTACCCCTAAATGACTTGAAAACGCCATGCTCTGCAGAGGTCTTAATAGGAATCAAGTTAGCATCGTCATGCTTAGCCTCAAACATGTAGGGCTAGGCTGACTTTTTGATTGGTCACTTGCTCATTTTGGATTTTCATAATAACTCAGAAAAGGTGGGTCTCATCTTTATTTTTTTGCAAAAAGGTGCCTTAATTGAAAAGAAAATTGGCGCATCTTGCACTAGTGCTGCGAGGCTGGAGGAATAGCAGAGCTGGTTGCCAGTCTCCTTTCATCAGAGACCTGGCTCTTGCAGATCACATGGATTTCCGAATTTGCCGCTGAAAGTGTTCAATGACAGGCGGGCTCGGATCGTTATACCGGCAGGTTTTTACATCTCTCGGAGAGTAGACTGCATTAGCACGAAGGAGAACTGGTGGCAACCGGCTTCACGAAATAAGCGTCTGTAGCTTGACCTGTTCTGGGATCCCCACTTGAGGAGCGAACGCACGTGAACTGGCGAGAAGAAGGGGACGTGAGAATTCACTCCACGCACACAGTGAGCGGTCATGGCACGCGAGATGATGCAGCTAGGCAGGGCTTGGCTCGGTCTACGCGGCTGGGCGAACATAGTGCTGGGCGCCTCGTGCCGAAAGAGTTTATTATTGGTATCTTTTGCGAACGCCAAACGACCCATCTCGAGCCTAAACAATTCGGATGGTAAACTGGCGCAATTATCAAAGGAATTGCGCTGGTGGTGTTGTTCTTGTTCAGTTTCGCCGGGCGTCAGCTGGAAAGGCGCCAGCGGGACATCATCTGGCTAGGGTTTAGGGTGGGACATGTCGCTTGTATCTGCAGTGCACGTTACTAGTGCGACCATTATGGTGAAAGTGTCGCACTCACGCTTCTCTGGCTGGTCCGTGCCAATTTAAAAATATCACGTTATGGTCTTTTTGGGGAGTTATTTGGATATAAGAAAATATCGGGTAATTCTTTACTTTAACACTTCCCTATCGTGTTGGGAGAAATAATGTATACGGTCAGAGAATATTTTTCTTTATTTAATGTATGTTTGGTGGGCTCCTAGTTACAGGACGTATTACAGTGAAGCGCAGACGCTCGGATAGAGGAATATTTTTTAGGTCACTGTGAACCCAGAAAAATGACTATGATATGGAAATGCACCTTAGTCACACCGTGACGTGTAAAAACAAAATAGACATGCAATCATAATCTGCGCTACTCTAGAAAACAAAAACAAATTTTCCACCCTACCGGGCGGTAAGTCAGACTCCTCAATTCTGGACGTTTCATGGCGTACGAAGGGGCAATAGGCCTGTCCTGAGCAATTTGAAAACCCAATTCTTTTAGTGATTCCTGAAATACCCTTCATAGTTCGCCAATATCCTAGGGAGGGCACGTGTCGCTGTTTTTATTGGGACACGGGAATGCACTAACTGCTGCAAGGACAGCAAGAGCGAATGCACTATTGCTTTTCGTTTTAACACAGATGTTCAACATAAGCCACGAGCCTTAAAATATTCATCCGCTACAGTGAATTTTTCTAATCCTGTCTTAAGGATTTGTAATTGTGGCCGTTTCAATGCGCCGAGCAAGAAGTAGTGGAAGTGTGCAAGGAAGATAGAGAAGCCTGGATACTCCGTTCCTCATGGTTATCAGGCCAACGCCCGTGTTGGCACGTGCAAACACATCGGGAGCATCATCATAATCATAAAGGTTGCGCTTACCTTTTTGCACTGCCTATTCAGTGGAACAGACCACATTCAGCTTTATCCTGTGGACCAGACAACAGTGTGGCGTCCCGCTTTGAGCATTTGCTAAAAGCGCCTCGCTAGTCTGCTCTCGCGGTGTAGAGCGTCTGGTTTTGACGTCAAACGTCCGGGTTAAAGCGTGAACAGTTTGCGGAAATTCCATTTTCAAAGTGAATATTTAACCCTAAAGTGTTATCGGAAATCAACTAGCCCGATATTTTTTTGAAAAAGGCTGGTGTCGTTTTCTTTAGTTTGGTTTAGATTAAGAAATAACGAATATGCGTTAATATGGTCCAGAGAATATACCTAATCCTTACCCTGTATTCTGGTCCATAGGATAATGTACACATCATCCTGTAGTCTGGCCTCAAGAATGCGCACTGCCTTTCCTTTTACCCATCCTGCTGATAGAAATATCATTTGTATTAAATTTCGCGGCAGCCAAGACCCGGGTCGGAACGCGTCAAGCGAAGCCGAATGCAATTACGGCTGCCCGGGTCCCTGAAGCCTAGGTCTAGATTGGCGCACAGGCGTGCGACAGACGGATGCGGCAAGACCTCAGTTCACCTCTCTGTTGAGGCGCTGCCTCACACGACATTTCGGCATGGTGCAACTGTATCGAACCATGCAACGGCACCCGTCTTGTGGACAATACAAGGTGGGACCCTGATATTCCGGCGTGACTGAAATGTGTCTGCCACACCAAGGTAGCCGCAGGGCCTGGCTCTACTAGGCGAGAGATTTTTCTCGCAAAGACGTGTAACTTGTTAAGCTAGAGACTTCTGCTTGTGGGAGCAACCACAAGAGAGTGGACCCACTCCGTTTTCGTACTTTTGTCTCGAGAACAATTCGACCTATATTGTATGTTATCAACGGGGAAATGTTGCGTTTACTTAACACATTTTCAACAGTAGTGAAGCGCGCTGGCTGAAGGACTCATGAACATACCAGTGCAGGTTCGACCCTGGACGTGGCAACACCAAGCTGTTTTCTTATGCTCATGTATTTCGGATGTATTTCATGCTGATGCAACCAGGAATAAACGTGTAATATTTGCCTTTTTGTTTGCTTGCTCGCGAGGACACTCAAAACGTAACTTGCCGAAAAATTGCCAATTGAGGCTTGAAACTGCCCCAGTATGTTGACTGCTGAATGTACTGCTGATAAATGCACTTACATCCGCGTATAACCGTCGTCCTCCACAGCGCTCCACCGGACGCGGAAATAATTCTGTATGATGGAATTGAAGCAACACTAGCGTATTCATGCCGCGGTGAGATTTCCCTAAAGGGCCCTGAATTCAAGCCTGCTCCGCTTGATTTCCCCGCTGCAGCCCTGACTTCACTATCCCTTGTCGTGTTATGAATCAGTTTTCAGTATGGCGGTCTTGGCTTTTTTGGTGCGCTACAACCCTCTTGTTCTGCAACATCTGAAGAGTCAATAGACTTGTCTGACGATCTACCGAGGGCTTTTTCGCAGTTACACCCCTTGTAAGTTCGCCAGGGTTGATATTATGTGATACCTGCTTCGCTGGTAGCGTAGGACCTCGTAGGATCTCTCTCAAATAGATTTTGGTGCTGGCTGCGGACAAAGTATCGTTGCTCTGGCCACGGTGACGCTTAACCCTTTTCACAAGATCCTTCCTGTCATCAAAGTACATATTCCTGCCTAACATGATAACCCTCTCACATGCGCTCTTTTGGCAGCGGACTAACGTGGATTAAACGGGGTGAAAAGGGCGCCTGGCATGGTTGACCTCACTCTTAAGATTGACGGAGTTAAAACCCTGCCCAACATCACCCTTATTGCCTCAAGTAACTGGTAGTCGCTTAGTCAATTGCAAGGGTGCCATGGCGATTAGCAATTTAATCGTCCGGTCTCAGGAACACTTGACAGGTGTCTAAGCAGGGCGAGGGTGAAGTTATTGAAAACCAGGTGGATTGATGACTTTTAGCGACGGTTGTTTCAATGAATAGCAGTGACGACTTATTCAAGCATTTATATTACATCAATGAGTACGCAATATTAAAATGAAATATCCAACTTCAATCTCGAACTCCAAGTGCACGCAGATTATATGAGCGACATCAGCAGGGACATTTCTCCCGCCGAGAGATAGCGACGGGAACACACATAGACACCACGCCGCCCAGCGCGGTATGGTGCGTGATTGACCAACAGGCATCTTCCTTCTCGACTAGGACTCGTCGGAGCTTCGTGCAGGCGGAACGACGCCTACGACTCATCGCAGCATCGCAGCTTGTGTCTCCAACTTGCGCGTGAGGGAATAATGCAGCAGCCATGCTTCAAAATTTCGGGGCAGCAACTTTAGTCTGAGGGTGTAATTAGCCCTACTTTCCGTGGCCCCAGAATTACCAGAAGTTTGGCTGTACGGCTGTAGCGTTGCGTTGGCACGATGCCTGTCTCCTAAACCTCCCGCCAGATGCTACGCTCAAGTGTCTCGCGCTTAAACACACTCGGAAGAAGCATGTCGCTCCTAAAGCATTATACTCGTGTGGTTCACAGGATGCAGTGCTGCTGGATAACAGAAAAGGTGATGAATGCGGATTTTTTTAAAGTGGCTGCTATTACTTTGAGAGCTGTTAACACCCCCTGTTTCACGTATGCAGTGTGCCCATTTTCCATATTGCCTACCATCATTACTCCTTGTTGCGAGTCTTCTATAGGCAAAATAAACTAGTTTCGCATCACTTCCTCTGCGCAGAAGCAAGGCTTTGACTGAAGCTGACCAGATATGCGATTTCAAATTGAGCCTCCCTCGCGTGAAGGCTCCAGAGCCCCAGATATTGCAATCACGTCTAGTCGACCGACGCAGCGGTTGCGTCGTGACAGCGGATTCGGAGACGTTGAATTACTGCGCGCTGCAGTTAACTCGACGCAAAAACATCGCCGCAAGCCTGAGCATCGCTGGTATTCTGACGGTAAAGAAAGGCATAGGAACTTCTAACGATTCATTACAAAGGTGTCTGAATGAAGTTTAGGCAGCATGAGAAACGGGTAGCGCACGACAGGGTATTTGGCCAAGGGATACAGATCGAGCTAACGGTTAAATGACATTCTGGAATGAAGTGTCTGTTTTCTTTCAGTTCCAAACAATAGATCCCAAAATAGTTGCAGTAAAAATATTCAAGATATTCAGTATTGCTAAACTGCCATCTTCAACGCCGATGCTCGTTTTCTCTCATCAGATTTCCCATTCAACTACAAGCACCAAGCCAACACGTTCGAATGTCCTTTCCCGTGTTGTTTATAAAGTGACCCTTTTATACATCCTTTGTCGGTTTCCGATTGAGCTTTTTATTGTTTAATATAAATAAACAGCCAGAAACCTTTAAAGTTGACAACTCATCAATTTGAAGAGTCCTAACCTTTGAAGTTTGTTTAAAGGTTCCTCGTGTCGGCAAAAGTGAGCTAACCCATGTCTGCCAGTAGTTCATAGCGAGCGTGAACGGTCTGCCAACATAGTAATACACTCCTGTAAATTCTGCAGTGAAGTTCCATGCCGCTGTGTATTTCAATTATCAAAAATAAACGGCTCCTATGTTATCTTTAATGTAATCTACCTTTGGTACATATTGAAAGCATGCACGCAGCGGTCAAAAAGTATAAAGATACACTTTCCTCTCTATAGCCAAAAAATTAAAATTTGCAGTTTTTCGAACACAACAATAAATATCAGCGAAAATCTAATTATCCCCCAGGGCTTCGAAGAATACGCCATGCAATGCTTCTGGGCATCTTCATGAAGCACTGAAAATTTAACGCACTTTCCTAAGCCGCTTACCCTACAGCCAGAAGAAAACAATTGGGCACCGCCAATTGCAGGATGTTCCCAGTTACATTAACTTCTTATGTTCTCTATCGTAGCTTTACCTCTCGTCGTTTGTTGGAGTGTCCAGTTCATACTATAAAAAGCAACCGCGCTTCGCATGCCGACGTTAGCAGTAATCAGATGCATTGGATTGGCTGGCGTCAGGTTGCACGGCTTTTATGCTGAGTTGTCGCAACTGAATTCAAACGACATGTGATCACACATGTGTTTTAACACAACAGATGTTCAGGCCAAGCTTTTTTTCCATCCTTCGCACCGAAAAATCTTGAAGGCCCAAGAAAAAAGGCCGTGTATCTGCTCTTTTTGTTGCAACTGTCGACGAAAGACGATAGTCGACTGGCGCCCCCGCCATGTAACCGCCTCCCTCCTCTTGCCCGCTCACCTCCCATGCTGTTCCTCTCCCGTCTCGTTCCTCCCAAGATAGCACGCTAGAAATTTACCCAAATCAATGTAAATTTACCGCATCCCACTGCTCCAAGTGGGGTGCCTCGATGGCAGCGCTGCCGTACGGCGTAGACGAGCGTGAGTTGAGGCACCCTAGTAAACGTTTATAGAACCACGTTGCCCTATTGTACGAGCGTTGCAAGCGCAATGTGGAACCTTTCGTTGCTGTGTCCGTTTGATATCTGAAATGCCAACAGAGCTACAGTAGCACTGGCAACATCAGGCGATGGTGTTACGCAGTTGATTGCATTATATTTGCTATCGCAAAAACGAAGCATGCATAATTTTTTTAATAATGTAACACTTCAAGTAACGCTTATGCATTGATTTTCTGCCTTATAATGGATAAAGTCTTGTTCTTGTTCAACAATTTTGAGAAGTATGAACATTGACACCTGACTTAGGTGTTGGTATTTGGCTATGGGTATATAAGACTATTGCGCAGCTTCAGCTCCACTTTGGGTGCCGGGCGGCAGATTAGAATCACAGGCGGGAAGGCAGGCAGGTGGGCGGGCGGGCAGGCAGGCGAGTGGGCGGGGCAGGGCAGGGCAAGCCAGGGCGGGACACCCCAGGGCAAGGCAGGCAGGGCAGGGCAAGGCAGGCAGGGCAGGCCTTGGGGCAGGGCAGGGCAGGGCACGGCACGGCATGGCACGGCAAGGCAAGGCAGGGCAGGGCAAAGCAAGGCAAAGCAAGGCAAGGCAAGACAATACAAGACAGGGCAAAGCAGGCAGGCAGGCAGGCATGCAGGCAGGCAGGAAGAAGAGAGGAGAAGTGTGTTCGAGAAGCTGTCGGTTGGGTGCGCCCAGCCGACCGCAACACCAGCGCACGTGTTGTCTTGTGCATCGTCAGATTGCGCTTTAAACATAAGTCGAGAAAGAAACAGGCATCCAAACTCATATTTCAGCACACTGCTATGATTATATGGAGTACTTAAAGAGGCAAACATGTGCGTCTTACTCAATTAACCATCACTATTTCGGGCTCTTTCCTATCCTTTCACATATCAAATCGTGTGAATAAAGCAAGAAGCTATACCCCGGGATCTGCCGGGCTATACGTTCTGCCGCCAAGTATGAATGTTTCTTGCTTCCATGTATCAAAATAAAAAGACACCCACTGCAATAAATTATTGATTGCGATAACGCAGACTGGAAAGAAATGCACTGTGGAGTTCCACAAGGGCGCCTGTTAAACTCGAAGAACTGTCTATGGCTGGGGGTTATCTTTATGTGCCAAGACGTAGAACCGGATCTGGGTGGCTGTGTGCTGCTGAGCCGAAGGACGCGGGTTTCAGTCCCGCCTGATGCGGTCGCTTTTCTGATGGAGGCAAAAAGCAAAAACGCCCATTTGTTCGAGATTGAAGCGGACATTGAAGTCCTCTGGTGGTCAGAATTAATCCACAGCCTTACACTACGGCGCGCCTCATCGCCTTGGCAGTGTCGCCGCGTTAACGCTTATAATTATCAAATCAGTGAATGAGGATGTAGATTGTGTATGACCTTTAACACGCCGACGCTACACATGTGATGAGACGCGCTGTAGTGGAGGTCTTCGGAATATTTTGACAACCTGGTGATCTTTAATGTGCAACGAGATCTCCAGCACACGGGCCTTTTTTGCTTTTCTCCTCCATCAGACAAGCTGTCGCCACGGCCCATAATCAAACTTGCGTAGTAGGATGGATATGGATGCTACATTATCCTATTATGTGTGTTCCAAGGCATCGGTGCAGAAGAAATCGACATCCAGAACCGAGTTTAGATACATTTTTTATGATTATGATGGCGTGCTTTTCGAAGCAAATATGCTCCTTATTGATGAAACGCCAAAAGTTTAGCCCCACTGCTATAAATTCGTGCCTGCCACAAAACATACGAAGACTAAATGACCTGCCATGCTCTACAATGCCACCAAAAGAACAAGTTCATATTTACCCGGTTTAGCTATGCGGTTTGGATCGGTAGAATAAACTCGCTGTAAATAACTTTGGTGGTGTAGTGAAAGGGCATTGGTGGAAAAAAACTGGTTCCTCAACCAAAAGTTCCCCACATTTGTAATGAAATGACAGGGTGCCTGTCGAAGCACACATATTCCTTCTTGATATGAGAAAAAAATTGGCCGCGTATCGTCTCCTTTTGTTGCAAATGTCTACAAAAGACGATAGTCTTTGCCAACATTGGCCAAGTAAATGCCTCCCTTCGCTTTCCCGCTCGCCTCTCATGCTATTCCTCTCCCGTCGCGCTCCTTTCAAGGTAAACACGCTCAACGTTTGCTCAAGTCAATTTAAATTTAACGTGTTCCAGTCCTCTAGGCCAGGCATAGAGTTTTTAAAAAAAATCTTGAAAATCTATGAGGCCGGGTGCCTCAAAGCCAGCGCTGGTTTACGGCGAAGGCGCGCGTGAATTGATGCGCCCTACTTCAACATTTCTAGAACCACGTTTTCCTGCTGCACGTGCGTTCAACGCAGAACGTGGAAACCTATCTAGTGGACAAGGGTGAACTGAAGGGCTTGTTGGTACATCATATCGTTTGAAAACAGCGCGGAAGACGGGACGGAGCAAGCGCTTGTGTCGTCTATTACTTGCTCCGTCCCGTCTTCCGCGCTGTTTTCAAACGAAACTATCTAGTGGAACCTTTCGTAACTGCTGCGGCTCAATTTCGTTAAATGCCGTCGGAAGCTAAAGTGGCGCGGGCGATAGCAGGTGACGACTGAGTGATTTCTTTTGCTGCAGTGTATGTAATATTTGATTTCGCAAAATTCAAGCATCTATAATTTTTAATAAATGAAGACTGCAAATATCACCTATGTATTAATTTGTGGCCTTATATTCGCGCAATGCCTTGTTCTTGTTCATCAAGCTTGACAAGTATGAACATTACACTGTACTTAGACGTTTAGATTTGGCTGCGAGTTTATAAGAACTCTTATCCTTTTGGCGGGGTGGATGAATCGAGTCAAAGACAGACAGGCAAAAATTTATTGGTTTGAGTAGCCCAAGAAAGACTATCGCCTTTCATATCTTGGCCGCGAGCGTGTCTCTGTTACCTTAAAAATGCGAAGGTCGAGCAAGCACCTATAACTGTGAATCATTATCCGAACAAATGTGATGCAACAAAGCTGTTAATCAGAGAAAAAGAGCAGGCACACTGCTATAAATTCTTGAGTGCACTAACTAAAAAAAAAACTGAGAAAGTGTTTATCTATAATGTCACGCCCAAAATCTTAGCCACTAATAGAACCCTCTTGAAAGCGTAGATCGTTTAAAGCTGCTCGCTAGACGGGGCTTCTTTTGCATTGAGATAAAACAAATTTAACGACCCACTACTTCCTTCCTGTTATAAAAATCCACCTATGAGCTCCCTTCTTTTCGCTTATTAGGTACTTTATCTGTGGTAGCACGGTACAGAATCAATAGCCGAAATTTGTTTTGCAAATAAGAAAGGAACCCACTTCAGTTTCTCGGAAAAGTTTTAAAGCAGTCTGATGTTTTTGTGCCATAAAATCATGCCTAGCATTTTTCATTGCACTGCAACGACCGTCTAATCAGTTTATCCGAAAAAATTTGAAACGGTAATTTAGGTATTAAAAGGTAACCTTAAAGATGGACAAGTAAAACAAAAAATTCACATCTAGTAGTTCAAGAAAATATACTATCAAGGAAGAATAGCTACAAGGCACCATGCCTACACAGGCTGATCTCTGTCGGTGGTGATGGCCCATAGATGTCGGAGCATTGTTTCTTCCCTGTCCTTCAACGGGGTCTTTGTTCCTCGGCCGTTACAAAGAATATCCCCGCCCGGGGAGGTGTGAGACACCGTAACTCTTGGCTATAGGCTTTATAGCGTTTCATGTAAAAAAAAATGCCGGGAGAACAGCGCAGGGCATTGTTCTTTGGGGTGTTAGTGGGCTCCCTAACACAAAGACGCTTTCGCCTCAGGATCTAATCTTTGTGTCGTGAAGTATCCGGCTTCAATGAATTCCCTGAGGTTGTATTTATATATATTTATTTATATATATTTATGTATATTTATATTCCCTGAGATTATTATATAAGGTAGTGCAGCGTTATAAATTGCGGTTTTTGTCGGTACTGTTCTGGCAAACAGTCATATATCTACGTATATTTATAACAAATGAGCAAGTCCACACGCTTAGATCGAGTGCTCAAGCATAGCGAATCAATTTCGCACTTAAGATATCTGGTGAATATGTCATAAAGATTATACGCAACAACTAATCGTAAGATTTTATGAATAGAAAGAAAAAAGAATGAATAACAATCAGAGGCGCACATGCACACATATATACAAAAATACACCGACAGAGACAAACACAAGCTGACGTCTAGTTGGTTGACAGTCTCCCAAGAAACCCACAACAGCTTTAAAACCCCACACCGCACTACCTTTGCTGTTACAGGGGCTTAGAAAAGCTGTCACGCTAAGATTTGTCACCCGTAGTGAACTTCGCGCCGTCATTTGCGTCGAGTAGGTGAGTGGACAAATTAAAACACGTGTTCGGTGGCCTCTCATGCATCCGAACGGGTACACAGAGGTGATGCATAATTCATATTTCCCAAATAGAGTTTTTCGTATCGGTTACTTTGTGGCTTAGGCCTTGTAAACACCTTCATTTGGTTGGAATAAACCATGTGGTATACGAAACGAAAACTGTGGGTCGACAGCGTAAAGAGGGGTGCACTGCTCGTCCGGTTCCGCTATTACTGCAGTTGTCTGCTCTATTCGAGAGGGGTAGCTAATCCGCTGGAGGCCTCCACGGAGCATTTGAATGCACTATAAAACTATTTTAAAGGTCATTTTTGTTTATTAGTGCGTGATACGTATTCGTTCCCGGGACCGGACTCTCAAACGTATTCCTTTTGTTACTGTTAACAGAAGGACATAATCGATATTTCAAAGAATGTTCGGTGAGTGCGCCTGAAGCTGGTCCTTAACACTTCTACAATAGTGTACGGGACAACAAAAAAACCACTTTTGAAGCTATTTCCGTAATATCTCTCAGATTTCTCGGGGAAAACCGAAAACTCCCGTGCGTCGGCATTTCGTCGCTCGTTGAATGAAAACTGAAGGGATGTGAAAATATTGCGGGAATGTTAGCGCAAATTGTAGGCTGGAGCATCTAGGTGAGCTCTCGCTGTGTTTACCCGATTTAATTCACTGCAAGAATTATTTCGAAAACTCTGCCCTTCTGTCTGCATTTTGCTTGCCGATCTCCTGTGACGTTTCGTGTGAAGTAAAAAAAATGGCTTGGTTTCATTGCGCTGTTGCACGGCTGGCCGACCCTCCAACAAAATCAGTCGGGCCAGCGTTTAGTCCGCCGGCGGCCGGCGGGTTTGTTAGTTTGTAGACTGTATCAAGCTCTAAGACCAAGTCGCTCCGCAAAAGCGAGAACGCGACGTTTCTCTTATTGGTACGTTAGTAGAAAAATCTAACGCCAACCGAAGACAGGAGAAGAGTAAGCGAACCTAATAGTGGGAATAATTAATAAAAATCAACAGAACGTGTTATCGTAGAGCGTGAACCCACGGTGCGGCAAGCCCTTCTTGCACTGCGTGAACTAGCACAGCGGTCGTCAGCACAATCACACAGCTGCGGTTGTTTTTTCATCTAACCATTGCGGTTCCTAGACACGAGGTATCCTGGGAATTGGGGGGACGCTTAGTGCATGGGCGCTGTAAAAGAAATAGTCAACTATTCTGATTTAAATGTGAAAACTAAATAAAAATGTAAACTGAATGTACATTGTACACTTTGTATTTCCATCCCTGGAATCACTGGCTCATGGCTTTGTGGTCTGGAGCACTAGGTAGGTACTGCGTTTTGCAAGCCGGGAGAATGAATATCAGAGAGCGCATGTTTTGTTAAGTTACGTTATTTTCTATTGTGCGATTTACCATTTTTGCCAGTTTTTAATTGTATAGTACATTGCTCGACGAGCAGGGTCGCGGAAGGCGTAAAGACTGACAGTGATGTGCTAGCCAGTTCTCGTTGGCGTGGTGTTGCCCTAAGCACTGACTGGTTGCGGGAGCAGTCCCAAATCAGCCGGCCCTTGGCCTAGTGCGAACTCGCCTCTTACAATACAGGCCCAAGGGCAAGCTCCAAAGACGGAGGAAAAGCGCATCGCATTTGAGCGTCTGCAGTGACGCGGAGGGCGTTCATCCACTGCGTACGCCTCGGTTAGTGATTGTTGTGGTTTTAAGCTGTGCCTATCTGACGCTCTGTCGCATTTTACAGCCGACAACATGGTAGAAGGGCGGTATGGCGATTGCTGGATATCAAGAATGCTCATCCAACGATAACGTCAGATGCTGAGCACTTTGTCTCTCAGAACCTAAACTGAAACATTCAGACATTCTTCAATCACGTACCATATTGTACTAACGTTACTGCTGTTCGTGCGGCTGCCGCAAACCCCCGCATGGTAGTTTTTCTTCTTTCAGGCTTTGTAACATAAGTATCGGTTTATCGCGTGGACAAGCGATGAAACGTGTTTATTTGAGCCAGTCGACGGAGCGCAAGCAAAGACAAAAGCTTCACAAATTCACTTCAGTGTCCCTTTAAAAACCACTGAAGGTCAAAATATAATCTTTAACCCTCTACTACTGTGTCTTATATCCAAGGTGTAGTTTGGGCGCGTTAAATCACAGATGTTTATTTTTGCAGTTGTTTCGCACCTTACCTCCCTTCGTGTTGCCTGTATTGTCATTCCTGTGGACGCGCAGTGCACAATATCACTTGGACCTGCACTGCTTCTGTTTAATATCGCTCCGCCCTCAAATGACCATGGAGATAGCTGGCGAATGGACTACAATAAACTACATTCGGAGTTACGTCATAAAATTCTCAATATTTGCTGAAACGCGGCCCGGAACAAACAGTGTAAATGCAGGGCGTACACTTTATCACTTTGTACTACATCGTACAGTGAAAAAAAACCTTAGGCTTCCATTCCCAGTTGCCAAAACACTACCTTAGTAGCTCATACTTCTAATGCAATAGTCGCGAGGCTCACTGAGCGATTTTTTTGGTTCCTATAAGTCCTCAGGAGCAGAGCTTATTACGCGCTCGTGGAAACTCGTTATCAACGAAACTGACGCCGATGCCGAGGCTACACAAATAGCAAAAAACAATTATGCAAAAAATACCTCTAGGATCCCAAACACCACTCAATGAATTGTTTATCGAAAGAAATAAACTAAAAGTTGTCCAAGTTGAAATAAATTCGGGAAATTCCTAATTACTTGAATTTGTAGGGATTCTCCCCTCTGAACTTTTGCGCAGTTCCGTTCGAATTACCGCGCGCTTTCTTTCCTGCCAAAGAGAAGCGAACTTTAAAAATACGGTGCGACTCAGGGAGCGTGGCACTTCGAATGCCAGCTAGATAAGCGCAGGGACGCTTTTCACCGGGGAGCCACCAGCCGGAAGTGCCGCCATCCAGAAGAGACCAGCCGCCTTCCGCCACCTTCAAGGAGCCCTAACGATAGCAAGTGACAGCCATTCGTCCCTCCACGCTGTCAGCCTCCGGAAATTCAAGTGCTATGGCGAATGCATCTCCTCTGTCGTTTCTGTTTTATTTCCACTGCTCAAGTAAAGCCCATATTTAAGTTCTGACTTTCTGTGAGGTGATGTTTTGGCAAGGCTGCCACCTAAACCCCCTCGATTGGCCGTATAAACTGCAAATTTTAGATTACTTTTTCAGTTTCCTGCGGCCTGGTTGCCGCCGCAAGCTCTTTAGAGATTGATGGATGGCGCCACATGAGGTAGTTACTAAACAGACCAGATAAAAAAAATTAAGCATTGGGCACTCAAAACCCAATGGAAGGCTTGCTTTATCTAGATGTTCCTACATATAAGACGGTTCGTTGCAGCTAATACTTTAGCAAGCCTACCTTAAACAACAAACGGTTCTCAAGCCATGCTTAAGGACGCATAGTGTGATTGGTCCGTGCGGCTAGAATAGGTCCACCCTTTGGTTTTCAGCAGTCCGGCTTTAGCTTGTTTCCTTACCATTCTTAGTGTTGGGGATGGTTTATTGCCCTGAAAAAACATTGGGTGTATATAACCAGTGGAGGGATGATAAAAACCTTTTTAGACCAAAAAAGTATGATTGAATAGGTCAGGGCGTATGTTGCTGCTTAGCTCTCAGCTTACCTAAATTCGGAATACGTTTTCAATATAGCCTGTCTCTCAGCCTCGGCAAGGAGAATAATGTTAGACCTAACTCACCTTCGTGTGCGCTAGCTACAGATTTTAAATCCGTCCGCCCAAACTGCCACCGAGCCTAAACACATTTTATGGTTGATATTGCGACACTGGGTTGTTCGGAAGTACTCTACATCGACCAGATTTGGGGGAAATCCCCAAGATGGAGTACGTTTCTGCGAAGGAAAGTTTGACACCCACCTTAATGCAGCCATACGGCTACAAAGGAAAGCTATACAGCTTTCTCAGAAACTTCGCAGTTGGAGAAAAATTGGTCCTGGTCCAGGATTTGAACCCGGGACCACCGTTTAACCGGAGCAGTCAGCTCAACCAACTGAGCTAACTAGGAGGCTAGTCGTTTGTAGCGCGAGAGAGAATTGATAAACAACTCCATGTGAAGGACAGGTATTATTCGACCACGAAGATTCAACTGCGACATTTCTGAGAAAGATGTATAGATTTCCTTTGTAGCCGCATGGCTGCATTTAGGCGGATGTTAAACTTTCCTTCGCAAGTACTCGACTTATTCGTAATGGCCATAACGGGTTGGGAAGTAACATTTTTGATAAGTGGTTATAGTTGCGAAATTCTAGATTCACATCAATAACACGTGGAGATTTTTAACAAAAACAGTTTTGGCAAAATATACTTTATACGTCTGGTTGATCGTTCCGAACACTATTGTTTTCCACAGTAAAGCACTTGAGCGATGGAAATCAAAGAGCCTCTGGTGGCTCAGGATTAATTGTACGTGTCATAAGCCAAGGTAGTAGGTGAAGGGAAAAGTGAAAGAAAGCACTATTATGAACATTGTGAGGCCACTTCCACCCGTTTAATGGAGCTTTGTTTGAAGATGTCTGTACTGTATTGTGTTATGTTAACACTGACTCGCCTAAAAACATTATGAGATGATGCAGAAGAAACCTAATTAGAAATACTAGTGCAGCTTCACGGCCTCAACCTTGGTCATTAAAATCCGTCGTCCACTGAGATTGATGTCCCTTCTGATCTTTCCTATTGGGAGGATAACTGCAGCATATCCCGCTTCAACTATTGCTGATGTCGTGAGTTCTAGACCCATTCGAAGACGCAAAACAATTCCTATGGAGGTCAGGAAGAATAGTGCAAGGTAATTTTTTTAATATGATGCCGAACTTCTTCAACGCACTGTCAAATGGCCTTAGCGTGATTTTGGTTTAATTCAGCTTATTCCCGTTTCTTCAGTATGGCTCGCATTTCAACAACCTAAACTTCTCTTCACCGCTATTGGCTACGTTGTCCGACTATTTTTGTAGTCGTATTGCTTAGAGAAATGGTTGTGACGCAAGGATATACGTAGTGTCTGCTTAATGTAGACTGGTTGCATGTTTTCTTAAGCTCCGCTTAAGAAACATGCCTTAAGCTCCGCCGCAAACAAAAACTTTGAGGAACAGTTATTACTCTAACCAAACTTTGTTAGAAATTTAGCTTTTATTCATGTTCTTAGCGTGCGAGAAAGCATCTGCGGGCCCGAGTTCTGGAAGGCGTCGCATTTATGTTGTTCGGGTATCTTGACTGCTCAGTAGCAAAAGAAACGCTACGTGAAACTGATTACGTCAAAGACTACTTACCAGGATGTTCGTAGGCTGGGACTACAAATTCTAATTGGGTTTTTCGCTATTAAATGATCGAGTTTGCCTAAAGAGCAACGCACCATGCTTAAAACACAAAACGAGGGCTGCTATTTTTATCGAGCGTAACGATTACTATTTCATAAAGACGGCCCGAGGAAATAATCAGACAGTACCGCTTTCGAGAATACATCTTTTATGGAACCAGGTCGAAAACTGCGCCACTCGCTGCAAGTGCCATCAGCGCTCCGGTTCTCCTTTTTTCCCTGCAAGTTCGCGCTGTTCTATCATTGTGTTTCCCTGGAACACTCTGTTATCATCCGTGAATGTCAATTGTGCGCGTGGCTCATCCAAGACGTGTCATTTTGAAACTAATGCTTCGGGGGAATTGCGTCTGTCAAGTAACCTGTTCATTTGCATGCGTAAAGTATAAAGGCGGAGCATATAACAAGTCTTATGTGCCTTTTGATTATCTAATAGACCTCTCGGGCACGGGACAGCAGTCTAATTCGCGTCCACGAAGCTCTTCCGTGTGGGTGCCGTGACCTTCAGTGCACGCTTATATTTGAGAGGTATATCATTTATGCAACTTCATTATGAGCAGGTGGGGACCAAATTCTATATAAATAACTCAAAGTACTAAAGAATTTCGTTGTTAATTTGCGATTGCTACGGGTTCGTTTGAACTGGATACTTTGAGATCTTTAGAGCGGCTGCAAGTACCAGGTAGGTCAGTAAAACAGGTGTCTCTCATCTTAAGATTTTGGTAGTTTTTTACTTCGTTATGGAATTACGAGGTACGATAGAGAGAGAGAAAGTAAATCTTTGTTAAAAAGGAGAAGAGGTCGGCCTGAGAAATTAATCTTGGGCCTGCTACTTCCCTCTTTGGGGAGGGTAGTGTTAACAGAAAGAGAAAAGAATGAATAAGGAAGGCATGGGAAATTACAATGAAAGCGACAAATGAACTATGTACAAACAGTAAAACAATAAACGTCTCACGTACAACGGGGCGCTGAATCAGATGACTACAGTTCACTTTTTAGCACACGACTATCATCAATGAAAAAAAAGAAACTGCTCAGACATTATTTCGCAGTCTGCTCAATTTTGTCGCAACCTAGAGGCGAGAATCCAAAGAGGGGTCACCAAGAAATGTAAGCAGGGCTTTAACGGCTAGGCTTCGCTTCCTGTTGTCAGCCCACGTGCCCAAAATCTTTAGTTCGGACAGAGGGCGAGTGTCCAAGCGTAGGAAAGCTGTCTCAAGGTTCATTCGCTCACTAGAGTACTTTGCACAAGCGCTAAGCATATGTTCGATAGTCTCAGGACAACCGCGCAGAAAGCAGTCTGGGGTGTCCTCTCGTCCGATTGTGTGACGATAATTCTGAGTCAATGCTACTCCAAGACGCAGCCTGTGTAGCAATGTCTCTTGACTTCGGCGAAGACGAGGAGCATGACTGACCCAGAACTTGCGCTCTGGATCGAGCTTGTGAAGGCGTTCATGTCGTTTCTTCTGGTCCGACGAATGGAAGGCTGCAGCTTGTTTACGTGCTCCTTAGAGTATCGCGTTAGCATCCTGTCTTGTGATCGGTATAGACAAGTAAATTCCATTGTGGTGTGCCTGTTGTGCTTCTGCATACGCGAACTCATTTCCAGCGATGCCACAGTGACTTGGTATCCACTGAAACACCACCGTGTGGCCCTTTTCATTCAACTCTTAAACAGAATAGCGACATCACTGGTCAGCGGATCGTACGCGCCTTGACTTGAGGTATGCGCAATATATCTGCTTTGACAACATGACAGCAAAATCATCGCGGTATTTAACTCATTCTCCACAAATTGTATGACGACTTCCAAGCGCGTAAAAACAATGGCTTTCAAGGAAGACTCGCAGCAAGAGATAATTTTGGAAGTGCAATTCCTTCTTGTGGTCTAGATATTTAGGCACTAGCTGGCAAACAAATTATTCCTAACATGCTGCTTCACCTCTCCTATTTTTATTGCAAACAGTTATAGCCGGCCACCTATTGTCCGTCGAAATAGGACAACGAGAATTAAATTTATAATGCCCAAATACAACTAAAAGTGCTTAATAACGCTCCACTTGCCAACAAAAAGAGAGCTCTCATCGGATGGCCGTACCCTCATTACTAAAGATTACCGGTGCAAGCATGGCAAACGTAACATAGAAACAAAATATACCCAACGGAAAGAAATAGTTCTCCCCGCGCACATAAAATTGCTGAGTGCTTCTGAGACCTTTTGTTGTCCTGCATGAAAGCCTCAGTCTTTCCTCTACTGTACTTCTTCTTCCAAGCATCGATAGCTTTACACCTTCGTTGCTTGATTCTCGAGCACGCCTCGGCTCTTTGAAGGTGCCGATCTAGTACCTCTACAGTTCGTTCCTTCGCCCCTTGCAATAATCGAGCGTCAGCTGTTTTCGCGCGGCCAAGATCTTTCCGGCCTCTTCCAGATTAATGATCTTTCTTTAGGCGCACCTGTTACCTCGAAGGCAGACCGTCATTAATTTCTTCCGCTTGGTTAAGGCACTTCTGTATGCGTGTGGAGGGTCTGGAACTCTTTTGTGTAACGAAACATAACTTAAAAGAATGTTCAAGAAGCTTTTGTCTGCGCGGATACAACGGCCCCCTTCAATTTAGCGTTGCCCGGAGTTCTTGTTAACGGCGTGGATATGGGCTGCACTCGAGCCCTTGCCAACGTAGTACGTGGATCCGTGCAGGAAGCAGGAATACAGCGTAGAGTTTTCGCTTTGATGACAGTAACGCAAACTGATTCCACTGAAATTCAGGGAAAGCGAGCTGAAGAGCTGCAGATCTGAAGTTTTATGTACACACTTAACACTGGTGTCTCGCGGAGGAAGTGGCGGGGACTTCCTGCCAGAATATAAATGCGAAAACGCCACTAAAGCCGCACTACCGCCCCTGCTGTTCTGAAATATTTCACTCTACAAGTGTGTTAAATGTGCCGGCAAGTTTCCAGTGAATGCTGCCCGTAAATAAAGAGAAATGGCGAAGCAAAATTACACAAGACCATTATGTGTCTTGTACCGGCGCCGTCTTTCAAGATGCTTCTTTTGACCCGGGGGTCAAAAGAACT
Organism: Haemaphysalis longicornis; assembly: GCF_048455015.1. Lineage (NCBI taxonomy): Eukaryota > Metazoa > Arthropoda > Arachnida > Ixodida > Ixodidae > Haemaphysalis > Haemaphysalis longicornis. The sequence continues at coordinate 82,463,817 of NW_027526204.1, read as the reverse complement.
AAAAACTTTCATACACTGCAAATAAACGCTCTTATAGTATTAAGGAATGCGAGATAGGCAACCGGGTTATAGAAGCCCAACTGTTGCACCGGAAGAAACTGGTTCAAGTCCTGAGAGAAGTGCAAACCGACAAAAGAGACCGAAGCAGAGCATTGTTGAAGCTGCATTGCAAAAATGATCAGCTTATCTTTGAAGGCGTCTAAACTATCAAAGCCACAAAGCCCAAATAGTCCTCATTAAAGATTATTATGAGTTTTCCTACCACAAAATAATGTTCTAGATATTGGTAAAAATGCAGCAGTTGGGAGCTAACAGTATTTTTACCGTTTTTCTGCTGAAATACTTGATCTGTTGCATGCACTGTTTTTATTATTGCGCCCTCTTTTGTCTTCACTTCAGGCTCCCGGCTTCGCGAAGCAACCCAATAGCGCTGCCTGCAGCTTTTCATCGTGCTGCCTTTAGCTCTGTCGCCTGGTAATGTTTTGTGTAAGTTCGGATTTCCATGGGATGTCCGGCATGCTTATTAGATTTCAGTAATGAAATCAGCTTCGACCGTTTCAGACTGAACCCGGATCCGTACTTTACAAAGTAGCAACCACTCTGTTGAAGGTACTCGGCGTCGTCTTTAATTCGATTGAGCTACAGCATCGTCAACATGTAGCAGCTTGACTTCGGCCAACGCGGGGGGCTTCGTTTTTACAGTGGCAAGGGCGATTTTAAAAATACGGAATAAAATACTTGTGTTACGTTTGAGTGCTATTTTTAGGTAAAGGAACACTCGTACTGCTATTCAAATTTGCTCATTTAGTTATTGTTTTTTTAGACTTATTTTAACAATTTGGCTGTTTTATTCATTACACGCCATTCTGTATTCAACTTTGCTGTTTCAAGAAACAAATATTTTGTTTACAATTGCATATTCCTTCTTTCAAGCCGTAGCACATCAAATACACTCAGTGTTAGTTTGTTATATTTATTAAATTACAGTACCCCCCGACCATAATGCATTCGAGATAGGAGTGGTTACATACAGTAACGTAATGGTAAAAACCGTAAAATAAAAAAGGGTTGCAAAAACGGCTTCTAAACATACAATCACAGCTGACGCATAGTATGCCAAGCAGAAACTTAAGTTGGCTTATAAATATACAATATTAGCTAAATAGAAAACAAGAGGACACGGAAGAAAGGCCCTATAATTATACAACGTTGACTATGGTGTTCTTAAATGGCTCATGATCAATAATGGCTGTGGTTCATGCATGAACGTGGTTGCGGTGGTCTTTATAACTCCGGACAATCGCAGTTTTGTTTGAATTGGCTTTTTTGTTTCCATACCCGGTAGAGGCAAGCGAACGATTTTTCCTGTCTATCCCCTGTCCTTCCACAACGTATAGTGTGTGAAAAATGTGCACCTTCTTAAAGACATACTTAGAGCTCTGGCTGTCGCGTCTGAAATAGTTTGCCACAGAAACCTATTCTCCCATATTTTTGTCACGGCCGTAAAAAGAAATAACGTAGTTCGCTTCCCTGTATGAGATGGAAGGAGGCAACCTCGCATTTACTTGGAAATTGTCTGAAATACGAAAGAATAATACTTGACGCAAAACAGCGAATAAGTGTTGCGGAGCAGCAAAAAATCCCGGGCCATCTACACTACCGAGAAACATGGGGAGGGGCGAAGAATGCAGTGTATAAGTGTATACTTAGCGCCTTGGCGTTTTTGAAAATGGAGATCAAACCATTTTTGGGGCAGTTTTATACAGCTTTGCTGTAAAAGTCTCGTGTCTTTGAGGCAGGATGCATTCTAGGTGGAGGCGTAAACGGGCGTCCCGGCGCTTTTTTAGCACGCGTTTCGCTCTAGTGCGAGGCCTAAACAAGTTTCCCAGTCTTGTAGAACCGCGACTACATGAGACGATGGTTACGACGACGACGACAGGAGACGCCAAGATCCCAAGCCCCTAAAAACCGAAGCCCATCGCCACCTACGTGAAACTAGGGTGGGGCCAAGCATGCAATCTATAATTGTATTCAATGCTTGTAAGTCTATATCTTGCCACACGGCGCGGTCTAATTGGGTGCTCGAGAAGTGCCGGCGGGAGGAGCAACGGGGCGCTTCCTGAGGAGGTGGCGCCCTCTCTTGAGTTGAGCGGATTGAAGCAATTGAATGGGAGACTAAGTGGCCGTATGTTGCATTTGTGTAAAACACCTACATGCTAAGAAGTATGCTTTACAGAAAAAAACATGGTGTTCGAAACCAATTTTGCCACGGAATTTAACAAATTTCTGTTATATTCTAATTAAATCTTCGCTATTTTGTATGTAAAATTAGTGTAAATTATGTTAGTTTATTGTGAACCGCTTTTATTTATTTTACACGTTTTGTGACCATCGTTAAACACCTTGATTTTTCCCGTACGGGGCACCTTGAGTATCACTCTAAATTTTTTCACACATACTAAGCGTGCAACACGCTTCTTTCCCCCGCAAACTTTGTTTAGAGCACCACGTGACTGTAAATACGCGTGGGTTTCTTCCATATAAGCGTGAAGCGGGTTCGAAAAACCAGCATATTCGCTTTATTTTCCTAGTGATGCAAGATTGCATGCGGCTAAACCGCAAAAATCACGCTAAGAAAAATCTCGCTCCAGCGATCGCGCCTTTCCTAATCACGCATATACATATCCCAATACACATCCACAACAGAGCCATGGGCGCGCTGCTGCATGTTGCTGCGAATTGCGCTTTTTTGCTTTCATTTGTCATACGGAGGGATGGAAAGGTGCCGCTCGCTTAAGCGGTTTTTTCGGGACAACGGAGTAAGAGCCGTTGGAGGCATCGGCCGAAGCAGGCGGTTTGTGCGTTGTGTCTTTCTGCCATTCACGTGTGCACTGCGCGGAGGGTTCGCTTTTTTTGGTAAAAAGTAGCGAAGAAGGAACAGTCTGATGAGTGATTTGACCTTGATTGGGAGGTGTGGTGCGGCGCCTGGTTGGTGCGAGAGAACACCGAGTGTCAACTGCCGGTAATTCTCGCGCGACACGCGGCGCCGGTCACTAGGAACTCCACTTTTGCGGCCGGATGGGGTTCTTTTTCCTAATTATTTCCTTGTGTCTTTGCTGATAATATATTGAACTATTTTTTGAATGACGACGTTTTTAGTGTGTTCTATAGATCTACCTATTTACCTCGCAACTTCGCATTAGTTAGTGTCAGGCCTAGTTCTCTACCTAGCTTCTGTTGGACGCGGATCACGCAGTCGACCGGGAAAGTTGAGAAGACAGAAGGAAAGGGTACGTTTCTCGTTGTGGCTCGGAGTCATTTCTCTCGTTCGCCGTCCGGTTTCCGTCTGTCTCGGTGTATGGCTTTCGGCATGTTTGGCTTGTTGGGGGTAAACTTCGCGGCCGCGCTTGTGGTTCGCGTCGGTGGCCGTTCTCGGGCGGGGAGGCGCTACAAGGCGGGTGATGGACCCACCTGCTCTTTCCTTCCTCCGCAGAGCACTTCAAAAACGAAGAAAAATGTTGTCTAACGCAAATTCACACAATCGACGCGCACATTACGAAGCGCTAAAAATTGTGTTCCATTGCACAGAACAGCCTCTTTACGACCGCATTAAAAATGTGCTCGTTTCTGCTGTACATCGCCGGAGAAGTTTGCGTGTTGTACGAGAGTGCAAGCGCATTGATTGAAGCCGCTTTTTATCATCACCAGGTTTCACCCGTGGACATCGTTGGCCGGTGCACTATGAGGCGACGTGAACCAGCTGGTATGTGGCAGAACCCAGAACAGTCGTGAAGTTGCAACTGGACACGCCACTAGAAAAAACGCTTGGTGCTGTGTTTGTGTGTGCATTACATAAAGAAGGTTACGTATGTCTATTTTCACGCAGTTTCTAGGATTCGTTCAAGTACTAGTTACACATGATGGCATCGAGGAAATTTCATGGCCGCTAAAAATTCCGCGCGATTTGTCGATAAACTGCACCTCACCTTAGTTAAGTTCATAGGAGTATTCACATCCTGCTTTAAAGCGGCATCAACACCCTATCTGGAGCCTGTTTTATAGCTCCTATCTTTATTTCTCAGATTTCTATGTTCAGAAGCATTCTTGTAAGTTATTGTGAATAAAAAAAATTCGCTCAAATTTGAAATCTGTTTAACTTTCTTTGACTGTAATCTTGTGTTCAGAATATCACCCTTTGCAGCAATCTTCTCCAGAATTCCTGAATTAATTTTCTTCACAAACGTATGGGTATAGGCGCTGAAAGAATGCACATCACAGGCCTAATTGTACGGGATTCTGGCTTTCGGGGCACATTCGAAGGTCTTCGAAACAGGCCATAGTCATGGCTTCCCTAAAGGAGGGGAAGGACACAACCTCTCCTGCCAGTTATCAACCCATAACCCTCATCAGCTGCGTGTGCAAGCTCCTCGAGAAGATGATAAACAGAAGACTCGTGTACTTCTTAAAGTACACAGGTCTTCTCGAGGGCTGGCAGGCAGTCTTAGGCGGGGCGATGTACCAACGATCAACTGGTAGAATTAGAGTCTTTTATCAAAGGTGCTTTCCTCCACAAGCAGTATTGTATGACTGTATTCTTTCATCTTGAAAAAGCTTATGAAGCCGCTTGGCGGTACGGTATCCTCAGCGACCTGAAGCCCTTTATCATGTCCGGTAAAATGATAAACACCTGCCAGTTACATGTCTGAAAGAAGCTTTCGTGTAAGATTTGGAAGCGCACTCTCTAGGGTTCACGTGCGGGAAAATAGCGTTCCACAAGTTGGTGTTTTGAGTTGCACTTTACTCAGAAAGGCATTGCCGCCATCCTTTTCCTGCTTAATATATGTAGACGACGTACAACTATCCTTGAAGTGTTGTAACCTGCTTACCGGCGAGCGGCAAGTACATTTTCGTCTTAACAAGCTAGCTGGCTGGGCAGACAGAAACGGTATTAAATTTAATCCAGGATAGTGTACTTGTGTTTTGTTTTCCAAGAGGCGTGGCATCTGGCCGCATACAGACATCAAACTCAAGGATATCTCTATTCCAGTCAAAAACGAACACAATTTTCTAGGTGTAGTTCTTGACAGACGACAAAAAACAAGTTTGGTCCATTCAAAAGACGGCCTTGTTAGAATCCTACTTACACCAGTTTTCTCGTAATCTTGGCTTCCATAAGATGTATAATGAGGAAAAAAGGAATTGGCCATGCGACCCACTCGCTCGTTTCCCGCAACAGAACCAATGATGTCATGGCAGACTGCTCTGCGATTGGCGGAGGCCGGGAAAAGCAAACGCAAATTAGGGTGAGCTGCTAAGCTTGCAGAACGAGCTATCCGTGCTTAAATTTAGGCCATATTCCATTTAAAGCAATAAGAATGGTGGGAAAAACAGTGGAAGGTACGATAGCACAGTCAACATATAAGTACTGACGCGTACTGCTGTTGGTAAGGCGCGCACATTGCTTGGTTTTGCTGCACAGCACTGAAGGGCTTTGGGGTTGCCTCAGACGACACTGGCCGATCGACGCAAGCAGCGGTATCTTACGTGGCCATATTTGTCGAGCGAGAACTATGTTTTACGAAACGAGTATTATCTCCCACAACAAAAACAAGCCAGGTTTAAATATGGCTTGCGACGGTATGCTGACACCATCTAGGTTTAGTAACGTAAACAAACGCGTGAATGCCGGTCTAGAGTTCCCTGAAACCAGCGCCGCCATACAGGGTGGAGACACCCTTTGAATTGTCCCGTGCCCCAGCCATTCGGTCAACATGCTGAACGCATTGGTCTTCTCGTTTACTACGAGTCCGAGAAACGCCAAACAGATAAGATGATTCAAACTTCGCCAGTAAATCGCGTTGTGGCGATAATTTTAACGCGGTTTTGATACGATGACTTGCTGCGGCGGTGAGCGAGCCACCCAAAATGGCGGTGCCACCGTATACGTGTCTTCACCCTGTACGCCGCAGCCGTTTATCAAGGTATCCTAGGCTGCAGAGCGGTCGGTTCCTGTGATGTCATTGCAGACGACGAAAACACATGATATAGCGGGAACATCAAAATATTACCTGAATATATTAATTTCTCAGTGAATGAACCATAGTTTGCATCCGGATAAGCTCTGGGGCACTATAAAACACGAAAGCTTTCCAATATAACAAACTTGTATTTTGTCTTCAAGGCTCCTTTAACAGAAATGCTTAAAGGCAATGACTATCTTAAAGGTTCCTTCACATACTTTATATGGTGCTTAGAAACAAATTGTTTACGTGTTTTTACTAGCCTAATGGGCTCAAGATTAGATTAGGGCAGTGCTGTCTATGGGTCAGCGAGTAAAACATCCTCCAAAATGCTGTAACCAGAGCTTCATGTGGGGATTCGCCTGCCATGTGGCGCATTCCGCATATTCCCGTTCCAATGTCTCGATGCGGAGTGTAATAAATGAAGCTGCAACGTAAGCGAGCCTACACAGAGCTCCTTTATGATTTTAAAATTTCATCAATGCCTCACCATCCTTTTAGGTCATACCTTTACCACATATCCAAATTGCAACTTGCTAAATCGTCCATCGCTATCTGCACGATTCTCTTACAAAGGTAGAGTTAGAAAAGATATAAGCTGGAGCTTTTTGTATACTTTTTAGATGCCGTCAAACTTCTGTAACAAATTTTATAGCAAGATGGAATCTCGGCCCTGTGTCATGCGACACAGCTTTTACGCATATAGAGAAAACCCGAGCGCCCAGATGTGCAATCCTGAAGCATTTCTTGTAGCTGCAAAGAAGTTGTCGCAATGGTTTTAGAGGCATCAGCGTTCTCACGTACCTTTATCAGCTCTTCCGACATCAACAGTTTTATAAGGCAGCTCTGATTTGTGGCCAGGTAAGACAAAAGCTCATTCACACCGAACAGTGCAGGAGCACTCAATCACACACTAATGATTTTGCATCCACTGCATAAAAAATGTGCTCACGTGTACTCATAGTTTTTTCCTTGTAATTTTAATCTCCGGGGCGAATAACACTGTTTGATGTTAAGTGAACCCTACTGCTTGAATATATAGGGGAAACAAATACAATTGCAATGAACTCCCGTTAAGACAAACTCGGTTAAGGCGAACGCAATGGTTAAGACGAAAAACATTTTTGCTCTCTTCTGTCACATAACCAAGGGCGAGTCGGTTTCAGTGGTCTTACTCTTGGTTAGTTCTGGTAGGAGACCAAAATCGGCCGCTAAACCTTGAAGTCGGCGCCTTGCTCGGCTTGGGCTGGCTTGTCGGATTCCAGAAGGCATAGGACCATAAAGGCTGCGTACCCGAAACCCAAACAGTCTGTCACGCAGCCAAAGACGACGCAGTTGACTTGAAGGTAAAACAAGTTTACTGAAGCAGACTTGTGCTCCTCTTACAACTGAATGTACACACGGGTGGGGAAACAGCAGTCAACAATGTGACGTGCGCAGACTAGTGTCACTCCCCCGACAGCAACGCACCCGCGCCTCGGGCGCTCTAATGCGGTAATTACCCCTGACAATATACAGATACGGTGGTTTCACAAAGGACCCGTAGGGCCGCTCGGACTAGACAACCTTTCCCAGATGCGCATCCTAGCCTCTACAGACAAATGATGACAGGTGAAAAGGATTCTCGCGGTTGCGCTATTCACCCGTCGAACACCGCGTAAGCTCGACCGACATGAAAGAAAGCACAAGCTGCGTGCGGCGCGCTTCGTGGTTACCCTTGTGCCGTTGGCCAGCGAGGAAGCACGTTCCGCTGGAGGGCGCGAGCTAATTGGCCAGCTTGTAGAAAGAGATACACAAAAGCGACTTGTGGATTTTTGTACTCGAGCCTTGGCATCAAAAACAGCCAAGTCCTAACAATGTAACGTTTTCAGGAGGAAGTTCCTGCCGTTCCTTCGTAAACCTAATGAGTCACCGTTACATTTACACCGCCCCTAATGGAACGGTGGCGTTCCTCCGTTCCCCCAAAACGAAACTAGTTCCAGGAACGCCGTTCGTTGGAATGCCATTCCGTACAGCACTGGGGCTATCCAATGCAATCAAGACCCGAATAACCAGCTTGACATGGTGACCCGAGCAAGGACAGCTCGTCGAAGCCAAGGAATACCGTACAAGGGCTGCATTTCACGGGTGAGGCCCACACATCAGTCTCCGCTGGACAAATAAATTTTTTTATCTCTCTCTCTCTCTCACTATTTTTTTCAGAATTCATCTCCCATGGGTCTTAAAGCAGCCATGAAAATCATTAATTGCGGCGTTTCTAGTGTGTGAAAATCCCAAAGTCAGTACACAATGAGTACATAATTCGGTACATACATATTCGGTATGGGGGAATTAGTAGTACAACTGAAACAATGCTCGCAGATTGGCACAAGTACTGCGAACGACGGAAGGGTACGTAATGCCCGCAGCGGTGGCTTAGTGACCAAGGCGTTGTGCTGCTGAGCACGAGGACGCGGGTTCAATTCCCAGCCACGGGGGCAGCTTTTCTGACGCGGGTGAAATGCAAAAACGCCCATGTGTACTAGATTTCCGCGCAGGTTAAAGATTCGAAGTTGGTCAAAATTAACCCGGAGTCCTCCATTACGGCGCATCTCATCGCCCGTGTTGAGGTGGCGCGTTTAACCCTACAAACAATCAATCAAGGGTATCTTAAGCAATGCGAGAAGGACTTCAGTGAAAGTTAAGAAATGCATCTGACTTGCCCTTGCTGATACAGATAACGGTGACAATCATCACAGTTGACATTGGCCGTCTAATTAAAGCTCATGTGTCAGCCAAGGGGACGTTGAAAACTACAGCTTACTACTTCATATCATGGTGAACCATGAATATGAAGTTTATTATGCGGTAGACATTCATATTTTCTGTAGATTCCTATCCTCATCTCTCTCTCTCTCAGAAACATAACACCTCTCATCCCCTACCTACGCTCTTTACCCATTTTTGTGTTCTAGAAACAACAAATCGGCATCGTCGCTGCACCAATGATATCATTATAATGGGTGCTCATCATCGAGTCATTGGCTCTCGCACGACCTGTTTCGTTTTCCTCACACGGCAGTCTTCTAAATATAACCACCCGCGTAGCACTGAGGCGTCGCGGTCCTTATTCTCTCCCCGTATTTTACAACCCTCTTTCATAGACTTCAGCAAGCCAAAGCCCATATCTATAGGCAGACATCCTAGCATTTTTTGAATAATAAAATTACCCTATAATCTTTGCCGCTGGTTCTGATGGTAATAGTGCCGCTTGTTTCTGTTTCGCTTTCCAAGCATGTCCTTCCTATATCGTCCACGGTGCATTTGCGCTTATGCCAAAAAAAAATCATATCAGTCAAAACCACATCTCCGCAATTGCTATTGGCGTAGTTCGTATGCACCATACCCTTTATCTTTTTGCAAACTCTATTCCGTTATTTTATCCGGGATACATCGATAGACAGCCTAATAGTATGATATTCCTTCAGACTCACGTCGTAGAGAACTGTACGGTGAGACATTGGAGAAGCAAGAATTTTTAGTTACGGTTTACGTGAAGGGAGGGTCTGTCTGCGGGGATTAATACTACACCAGTAATTTTGTTTACATATTGAAAACGAATTGGGAATTCGACTGTGATTTCGGCACATGTGAAGAGCGTAACAGAAAATTTACATGCCTTATAAAAGTTGCAAACGACATTTTTCGAAGCAGTTCTGCTTATTTTTATGGTAGTTAGTTTTGTGTCACAGCGTTGAGTATTTTACGAAGCGCTAAATTTTTTAATACTGCCCGGATGAGGTCTCGCGACACTGGCCCGATTGCTTCGAGAGTGAATTGCCTCCTCTGTGAACTATATATTTCAGGTTCCGGTATTCGCAAGGTTGGTGTTCTATGTTCCCGCTCAGCGGAGCGGAAGCATTTGTTGAAGTAATTGACGAGGGGCCCTTGAACCGCGAGTACCCTATTTGGCGCAATTTAACTAATATAGTAACACAAAGCATTCCACAGGTTCTGAGCATTTTTCGAACTTCAGAAGTTTTCCTATGGTAGATAAAATTTCATAAGACACAAACCTAATCCCTCCTGAATAAATTTGTCCCCTTTAATTGAGTACGCCAGGCAAATTAGGTACGAAGACCAGCAAACTACCAAAAGTATAAAATTTTGAACATCAGCTGTAGTACCGTCCGCCCGTTGAAGTACGCCCCAATCAATTGCTAGTGGTAATGTCGTCAGTCTCCGAGAATGCAAGTGAAGGCAAAGAAAAAAGGGTTGTAATTGTAATATTTAATAGAAAACGGCAGCAATTATATTCGTGCAAAAAAGGCATTCTCTATCCCTGAACTTCAGATATCGAGTTATAATCCCCAGTGAAGGCCGTTGTTCCTGTCTTGAATACGAGTTCTCGCACATGAGAAGAACGCGGGTAAATGTTGGTCAATGTAAGATCTCCGCAACGTTAAATAGTGAAGTACATAATAAAGAATACGCCGACCACCAGAGAAAAGAAAACAATGACGTTTCGGCAACCCGAACGGGAGCCTTGGTTGGCGTATTCTTTATTATGTACTTCAGTGTCATTCCCGACCAGACGGGCGTTCGTCGAAGCTTCGATTTCAACGTTAAATAGGCTTCGATCCCAACCTCAATATTCAAAGTACATTTTATTTAGTTCTGCACGCTTGAATAAAAAAGGAGCAAATTTTACGCAGACACTTTTAAAATTTCAGGAATTGCGTCGAAGTAACCGAGCTTTTTATAACTGACTTATCGTGTTTTTCCTCAGAGCTCTTACATGCTAGACTTACCATAGTCATCAGGACGGGCGTAGAAGTTTGGATAGTCGAAGGGTGTGATACGTATAAACTGCTGCTGGAGGACCAATACGAAAAAACTCATTCGAGACAACCTTTCCTATAACAAAAACCTTAAAAACTATATATGACGAGAATATTAAGAAGCACTTATCGCCCGACCGAGTAGTCAGCGAGGAAGATCCTGCCTGCTGGTCGCGAGGCGAAATCGGATGCCTTGGCCCGCAGGAAAAGTCGTACTGACAGGTACGTCGGATGCCTGCCATCATCGTTCATGTCGCAAAGCAGCACCTCGAAATGCTATGCCTTGCCAGCGGAAAACCTCATCGCCCTGATTCCGCCTTGATTCGCCAGAACTCGAGGAAAGTCTGCTCCAATGTTTCCCCTTACCGTTCTGCTGTCTGCTTTTAGGGCACTGGCTGCGTTATTTAGGATGCTAGTAATGTAAACATTCCTTTTTGCGTTCACTTTGTTGACTATGCAGACTTTACCTGTTTTTCTGGCGCATGCTTAGGTGTTTTTACATGCGGACTACTTAAAAACAAGAACTTTCTTCCGACTTCACTTGCCATGTTGGCTGGAAACTACTTTAGGTCGGTAGTAAGGTGCAGATTTGCATTTTTAAGAGCTTGGCTGTCGGATTTTTTGCATGCAGAACACTCAGTCATTTCTTTTTGCTCCTCTTTAGAAACAGCCACCTTATTCGCAGTGCCTTCTCTAGTTTTCAAAGGTTTTTATCCGTTTTCAATGTAAACAATGGTAATTTATATCTTCTCTTTTAAAAAGATAGAGCAGAGCGTCCGCTGCATTTCTGGCGGCGTGTTTTTTGCGGTGTTATGGATGCAAATAAATGCTAGTTTTACAGACACTGCGCATGACAGCGAGCGTACTTAACAACAGTAAAGCCACTCCTGGTAGCATGCACCACTGACACACACAGCAGACACACTGAAGGTATCTTAGCTGGATTACGGATAGGCCACACCCATGTAACACACCGCTACCTGCGCACGGGACTTCCAAGACCCCTGTGTAGCAGGAGTGGAGAGAGCCCATTCGTGACCCACGTACTAAATTCAATGCAAAGCACCCGACACAATACGGCACAAACACTTCAACCCAACCCTACAGACAAACAAATTTAACCTCACCCAGCATTTTTCCTGTCTCGCTATCACAAGTTTTTGCTCAAGGCGTTTTTCTCTATTTATGGGATGTAAAGTTTTCAGACAATTTTATACCGCACGTAATCACAAACTGGCCTTCTACACCAGCCATCCACATTGTCTTTTACTGATTTTACTTTAGTTCTGCTATTCTGTTTTAATGTTTACCTGTCAGCTCTCATATATAACAAGTGTTTTGGCGCTCTTTGCCCCAGTTGGTGTTGCGCAACTAACACCCAACCATCGTCAACAGCTAGTTTGTTCAGAAGGTTTCACCAAAACAAAGGGTGCTTCCTGTAAAACAGTCAGGGGACGAGTATCATGAGCAAGACACTCATCTAAAGGTTGTTGACACTGTTTGTGTGAGTAAAGAGGGAAACTAATTGTGCCATTGTATTTTAATACTTGAACTGCAAAGGTGTGCATACCGAACGCTGTTACCGTACAGCAGTTATCATGCGATTTGGCGACCAGGCATTTCAGACTTACAGTATTCTACGTTACGGCTTCTGAAAACAGGTATCTTGCGGTTGCACTCGGGAAAGGAATACGTGTGTACAAGTCCAACGATATGAAAGTTCTTGAGATACCAAAGATTGAACAGTGGATCTTATGTCTTGGTAGATCGTTCATACCGTTGCTAGTAAAGGCGTGGTTGGAGCTCCCGCGTAAAGGTATCTTTCATCTTGCTGATAACGTTACAAAGTAGACGTTCGCTGTCACCTAATCTCCCTTCATTGCATGTTCAGGGAATCAGTGAAAAAAAGTGGGGCGTCGATCTTGGGTGTTGCCCAAGCTCGACGCCCCATCATTGAGGAGTTTGGAGGGAAGTTCTTACCTGTCTTTTGTTCCGCGTTCATCCGTCTACAGCAACGCGTAGCCACACTCTACCAGCAGCATAACACGGTTTTTCAGCGTCGGTGCGCTTACATTAGCCCGCCTTCAACTCGAGCTCATTGGAAAGCGTCCTTGGGAAGAGAATCTTCGCCTCCTAACCTCATCTACTTATTCCTTTTCTCCATCCTGTTACGAAAACCAATCTTCCACCCCCTTCACCCTTTTCGATTTCATTGGCAGGTTGTCAGCTTGCGCGATGTTCATGTGGCCCGATCGGGCCAACGGGTGGATCAACTCATCGGGAAGCAGTCAGGAGCAATTCCCACAAAATGCTGGTTAGGCAATGACGCATCTAATAATTGAATTCTGGAAACATACAGGCGATTGATTAATGAGGGAACAATAATGATTCTACAGCAATTATTATGCCTTCCGCACATGTTTTCGTAACCCATAAAAGATATACCTGGCCAGTGCCTCGCGCATTGCATTCAGTAGATACCCCAATGTAGGGCTCCCAACGCTTGGAATTCTCGTTCAGCGCGCTATGCAGGTTTCCACACAACGAAAGAATCGAACTGTGAGAGCATTTGTCTTACCGAAACTTTTCAGTCGCTTCAATACTAGGCCGCACAGTGCGTTCCTGCTTACCTAGATAAGAATCCCATTAGTTTTGCATTAAATTTGCATGCCCCGCATGCGCGTGTTTATTCGCAGCACGCGGTTTCCTTAGCGCTGCTCCTCAAAAAAAAAAATTATCTCAGCTCAGCCGCATTCACGGCTCGATAAGCAGCGCAGCGGATTCGTAGAACGCTTCACCTATATTACCAGAAACTAGTTCGAAGTCTGCAAATTTTGAGAGCTCCGTTCATTATTTCTTGTTCACGCAGTATTCTTACATTGTTTTCGGAGATGGTGCATTTGTGGAAAATATGTATTCCGTGGAAGAGAGTGTTACTTCAGCACTGTTGATGGCGCTCGCTCCTTTGTTTTGAGCGCAGTGTCTCTTTTCGCCTCGGAATGGGTCTTGCGAATACTGCTTCAACGGAATAAGTTAATACTAAAAAAAAAACTTGGATTAGTTGTACGCGATCATTTGAATTTTTGGAATACATGCGGCCCTTAAATAACTTGTAAGAGAAAAGTTCGATATGTCTTTAGCGTTCCGTGTACTCTACAACACTCTGTCTCAACACACAGGCACCCCACACATGACGTATGAACATCTTTAGTATTGTGTAACGCTTTGTGTGTGGACTGCAGAGACCCATTTGAGGGCCGGCGTAGTTTCTGGAGGGAAACAGGACTGTGGACCAACAGAGCGCGCGACATTACATGGCGCGAATAGCACAGTTATATCAAGTTATCGTTCCCTCCTCAGCTTTAGTCCGCGGCTTTCCCACCGCCATAAAACGTCGTGAACGCCACTTATCTAATAGCTCCCAGTGGGCTACGCCGGATAGGCAGGTGGAACGATACGGGGCGGGTAATATTACATTAATATTATATGACTTATTAAAAGCAAACAATGAACGCGTAAAACAATAAACGCGTCAGCATGAACATAACTGTTTACAAAAGTCCTGTGACATCAGTGGCGGGAACAGTTTGGTGGAAGACTGTCGTGATGTCCCGTAGGTGCTTCTGTTTTAACAGCGAACCTATGCAGCAAATCATCATTTTCGGTGTCCGCAGTTAAATAAGAAGAAAATGCTGAGCATACCAACTTATGGAGATTAGGCAGGAATGCCAATCATACCCACTGAGGGAGATCGGCCAACATTGGCCAAAGCTGGCATGCCGACTCATTGAGTTTGACCGAGACTGGTAAAAAAAAAAAACATATCCAGCGTTCGCCGTAATCGTGACCGCACATGCTGGGACCATACCGCTCTACCTGTTTTTATGCACAGAGTGAGGCCAAAATAATAAAATGGCTGGAAACAAGGCAACATTTTTACGCGCTCCATGTTAGTCACTATAAAGACAGAGGTTGAGGAAAATATTTTCCCCTGCACATACGCGATGGCGGCCGACGTTCATTACCTTGGGTAGAAACAATGCACGTTGCGCTCCTTTTTAGCCCGGCGAGTCTTAGCGGCTACTTTTCAAAGATTTTGTGTTACTGTTGGGCTGCGTCACACAAATTTTTCTTCCATTCATTAGGTGCTCTATCTTTACCCCGCTTCTAGCGAAACAAAAAAGCTACTGATTCTCAGAGAAATTGTACTAATGAATTCTATCTACACTCGGCAGACAGATGAGAATCGCAAACACGGTCTTTGGATGGGGGAGAAGAGACAACCGATTCTCACACCAGAAGTATTATTATTTCTCGACCGAAAGCCCCTCAATTTTGCAGCTGCTCTCAAAGATATATAAGATTGATTGATTGATCGATTGATTGTAGGGTTTAACGCGGCGACGCAACGTTAAACCCTAGACCCGGCGACCGTTGCATCCGCAGACTTTCCCATCTCTCCTAACTAGGACCGCGTTAGTAGACGCTGGAACCCGCGGCCAAGTGCTAGGCCAACGCCCGCGCTATGAACACAAAATAAATTGTGAGCGCACTGAATTCTATGATCACCCAATCGGATAGACGCCGAGTTCATTGCGATAGGGCCCCAGGTTTGATTATGAATTCGGAAAGCGTTTTTTAATTTTTAATTGGCTGCTCAAGGTATTTTTTCCCACCGCAGTTGACCCACACCCCTCGCACATTTAGGCTGGCCCGGTGGGGAGGTCGCCTGTGTCCTAGGGTAAAGGTCCCGGGTTCGATTTCCTGGACTTACCAACAAATTGTTTGTCTTGGGGCTTGACAGTTTTTCGTCTATGGCGGACGGATTTGTTGATTGATAGTGGTAGTGCATAACGCACCGATGCAACGCAGGTGATGAGGCGCGCCGTAGTGGAGGGCTCTGATATAATTTGGACCACCTTTGAATCTTTAACGTGCCCCCGAAATCTCGTACACACGGGCATTTTTGCCTCCATCAGAAAACCGGCCGCCGCGACCGGGAATCGAACTCGCGACCAAAGATACGTAGGTGCGTCACTTTTTCTGCTTCATCGAATTGCCGTCCAAATGATTTTTAGGGCATTTTTATTGTCTCGTTGTCGAGTTCAGCCTGTGCACTCAGCGTATTTGGCACACCGCGAAGTTTTTTTCCTTTTCTTTGCCGGGCTCATTCAAAAGAGACTCTTATGTCCCTGTGCAATTTTGCTTGTACAACTGGGATACACAGGAGAAGGTAGACACTCTCACCTCCCTTAACACTTTTCCCATCTCTGACTAGATCTGCCGTTCCCCCTGCAGAGTAAATATTTATAATAATATTAACAGTCTCTGGCACGTATTCATGTATGAAGATTTCCCTACAGCCGCATTTCTGGTTACAGAAACAGTTTTACTGTCATGGCATTCATGATTTAACGTAGACCTTGCGGTGTTCCTTCGAAGGCTTCCTGTAAGGCACGATATGGCGGCTGATCAGTCATTGCTTTTCGACGATCTTCCTGTTAGCTAACGTAGTATTTGAAATAGTGTATAAGCCTAAACAGAGTACCGTGAGGTCGAGAGCTCCTGTAAAACCTTTTTTGGCCGAGCAGCTCTCAGTTATGTGAAATATAATTTATAGGGGCCAGAACCACCATTTTGTGAACGGCGTCACGAGCTACGTCATTCTTTATCAGGGCGAAGAACAGCGGGAAAAAATAGGACGAGAATAAGTGCGAACGTTTTCCTAAATATTTTTTTCAGATTGGTTCACGTACCTAAATCTTCCTTGCCGGAAAATGGGCCAGCATTTTAAAAGGCACAGGGCCTAGCGAAGACGTTAAATTCACAAACCCTTTTGGATGTGCCTGCACGTGCTGTGTGGTATCTATTTCGGCCTAGCGGTGTTGCGGTTGTGTGTCATGCACCATCCTAGATGACCCCAGCGCTGATTAGACATAAGTCGCCAGCATACTCCAGTGGAACGCTCGTGGAGACGCTTCTCGTGGTGCCTCCCAGTTGCACGCCAGAACGGGATTGTTCTAGCAGTCCTCCCTGCAGACACGCGTAAACGGGGAGCACTTAACCTGATGGTCACGGTACACTAATGTCTGACTCTTCGTGCTCAACTGAGAGAGATAACGAGCTGCTTTCCTTGAAAAAAAAAACTGTACATAAACTGCATGTAAGCACGGTGCCATGTAGTGACTGATTGATTGAGTGTAAAGTTTTATGCGCCGACGCAACGCAGGTGATTAGGCCCGCCGTAGTGGACGGCTACGGATTAATTTTGACCACCTGGGGATCTTGAACGTGCGCCGAAATCTAGTACACACGGGCGTTTTTGCTTTTCGCCGCCATAAACAAAGGGGCCGCCGCAGCCGGGAATCGAACCCGCAACCTAGTGCTCAGCAGCGCAACGCCTTAGGCATTGAGTCACCGTGGCGTGGGTGAATTTATTTTTCGTTGATTTACTTAAAGTTTTAGTCAACAACAGTAACGAATTGAGTACATCATATTATGGGGAAGAATTCTTTGTAACGAATTCGCTTAGGGGCTAAAGCGAGAAAACGTGAGGCGCGGAAGAGCTACTTCACAATAACATGTCGCTTTGCCATCATCAGCGAAGTCGTGGAGGCCGTAACATAAAAAATAGCACTGAAATCTAAGTGAAAAAGCAAAAAAGTAACCTACAAAACAAACAGACATGAGTTTATCTAATGCTTCGGGCAGCCTTTAAAAATCGTTGGGAAGGTTTGTGTCGATAACCCCTAGGTAAAATCCAGAGGCTTACAGCCCACGTGGTTCTCCAACTGCGTATTTTTAGCGATTCAATGAATCATCTGGGCCATAACAGCACTCTCTCACCAAAGCAGGTTCTGGCCACCAAGGTGTAGTAGTTGGGCGCCCCATCCAATTACTGACAAAATCAACTCTCGGCCCTCATTCTCCAGCAACTATAGATCACCTGCCCACGGTGGCGGTCAGAACAGAACCACAGAAGAGGTTGCTGACAATCTCTAGTTCCGGACAGGCTGCCTTTGAAACATGACCCTGGCAACGTTCACCCCACGCAATTTGTCTAGTGAGGGAAGCATAGCGCTACTTCTAGAGGAGCTCTCGTATATTAAGTGGGTGTTAGGTTAAGCGAAGTAAGAAAGATAGGAGAAGTCTACATGGAGCAAGTAGAAGGCGTAATCTATGCTTCAGTAGAACCCAACAGAAGAGAAACCACGGGGTGGGATTTTTATTCCACAGAGAAATGGCAGGAAATATGGAGGAGTTTTTCGGCATTAGCGAGGGAGTCGGGGTGTTGTGATCAAGCTAAGCAAGCGGTAAAGATTAACTAGTACAGGTGGATGCGCACACAACTAGCTACGATAATGAAGCCGTAGGCAGCTTCTACGAGAACGTCGAATCAGAAATGAAGAAGGCAGCAACCCAGTTCACGATTGTGAAGGGAGACATTAGGCCAAGGTCGGTACGAAGAAAATGGGAGGAAGGTAAAGGGAGAACTTCTGAATAGGCAATAGCAACCATCCGGAAGATACACTGGTGGGTTTTGCAGAGAGAAACACCCTGAAGTGGATGAACACATTTTTGTACATACAAAACATCAGGAAATGAACAGGGAAAAGCCACGATAGTACAAGAAAACGCTAGGTGGACTTTATTATAAGTGGCAACTCTGGTATAGTGCAAGACGTAGACGCGCTAAATAAGATTCGGAGGAGCGATCAAATGATTGTTCGAAGCAAGCTAGCGCTGCATTTCTAAAGGGAAAGAAGGAAACTTGTGAAAACTAAGAAACTCTGCATGGAGACAGAAATGGCACGATCGCAGCAGTTCAAAATAACTCTTCAAAACAAATTCTTGTTTCTGAACAAGCAGGCAGAGGTCAGTGTAGACAGGCTAAATGAGAACCACATATTGGCACTCAGCGAATGAGCAAGCTGTGGGAGAAGTACCATGCAGAGGAAAAATTAAAAAAATTAGCTATGTAAATGAAGGAACTACTTGCCAAACATAAGAACTTAAAGTTGTCAATTACGGTAGATAGAATTAAGTTAACGGAGATCTGTAAACTGATTATTGGAAATATAAAAGAGACATTCGTGGATATATAATGGCAATGATAGAGCGAACGCTGTAAATAGGGGGAAGCTTGAAAAAAACTAAGAAAAAGGTGGCTATTGACAAAGATAAGATGTACGCACTTAGAGACGAGCGGGGTAACATTATGAGCAACTTCACGAGATAATAAAGGTAGCATAACGATTCTACACTAGGCGTTTTGAGAGCGACGTTAGACAAGGGGAAACTAATAAACGTTCAAGCTCAACTTGCGATGTCCTACTAGTGACCAAAGGGGAACTTGCAACGGTTCTCAAATGCATAAAATTAGGAGAAGCTGCAGGTGACGACGCCATAACAGTAGATCTTTTGAATGAGGGAGGAATTTTGCACTGGAAAGGCTTACTGTACCATTTTCGGTATGCTTGAAGAGTTAATCATTGCCCATCGCTTGGAAAACGCTAACAATATTCTGATTCATAGAAAGGGAGCTCCCAAGGACCTCAAGAATAATCAACCTGTCAACATACTGTCAGTTGTCTAGAGGTTGTTTACCACAGATGTAGTTAGCACCACAGGTGACACCATGAATTGCGACCAACCCATAGAGCAGGCTGGGTTGGTTGCTTAGAGGTTGCTTACTGTACCATTTTCGGTATGCTTGAAGAGTTAATCATTGCCCATCGCTTGGAAAACGCTAACAATATTCTGATTCATAGAAAGGGAGCTCCCAAGGGCCTCAAGAATAATCAACCTGTCAATATACTGTCAGTTGTCTAGAGGTTGTTTACCAAAGATGTAGTTGGCACCACAGGTGGCACCATGAATTGCGGCCAACCCATACAGCAGGCTGGGTTATGGAAAGGGTACTCAACCACTAATTACATTCATTCCGTTCATAAAGTCATAGAACAATCTAGAGAGGCCACTACATCACTTTACATAGCATATGTAGATTATGAGAAACAATTTGATTTCACCGCAGCCTTGCTAGAAACACTGAAGTACGCAAAAAATAGGTAAAACACACAAGAATTCTGGGACGAATATATAAGGAATGCGCGGGCCGAATACCCCCCTCCCCCCCTCCCGAAGCAAAGTGATAAATTTTCGATCCAAAAGAAAGTAAAACAAAAAGATACGATCGTGTCAAAACAATACGAGCATGTCTCTGGAGGGCGTATTTATGAAGCTTAACTGGAAAAACATAGGAATTCAGATAAACGGGGAATACTTGAGCCATTTGAGTTTTGAGATCGACAATAGAGAGTTTTAGCAGTCCATTCGTTCCGTTCGTTACGTTGTTACCGGGTTACCGGGAGCAGTCTGCGTCCGCGCGCTCGGAAGGGTGAGGAGGCGGGGACATGGCGATGGCCGGCCGGCGGAACTAATCCCCCTACCGTGACGAATGCCCAAGTGACCAGACGGGTCCCGGTCAACGCGCTAGCTACGTACGCGACGGAACGTACGGACTGCTAAATCTCCCTAGTGTCCTTCTGCGTGCGAGTACAGAACACATGCGAACAATTCTTAAAGAACTACCTTCATAAAGCACGGCCGTGCGGCTAAAAATAAATATGACTAAATCTAACGTAACAAGGAGTAAGCGTGCCAGAAAGTCTTCTTCAGCTTAGGTAGCGAAACTCTAGAAGAATTGAAAGTATGTGACCACCTCGGAGATATGGTTAGTACTGACCGCAACCACGAGCGATGAATTCGGCGCAGAATAGACATGTGTTGTGGAGCACTGGGCAAGCACTCCCAAATAAGGGGTAGTAAGCTGCATCTGTCACTCGAAAGAAAAATCAACAACGAGCGCATACAGCCGGTGATGAGATACGAAACTGAATCTTGGAACCTTACTAAACAACTAGATAGCAAAATTGCGTCGGCTCAGCAGGCCATGAAACACATAATGCTAGGAATAACACTCAGGTATAGGAAACAAGCCACCTGGATCAGAGAAAAAGATAGAGAAGACGCCATCATAGTTCAAATAAAAAAGAAATGGACTTTGACTGGTCTTGTAGTGAGACGAACTTTCAATCGGTGGACAATTAGGGTAACAGAACAAATACGAAGAGATGGGGCTAGAAGATGGCTAATGAAATAAAATAAAATATTTATGAAATCAAATGGAGGTATCAAAATTAGTGAAACAATGGAGACGATGAAACGATGGAGGGATGAAATTAAAGAAATTGCTAAATAAATTAAACAAATTTAAGAAAGGAAGAAACTGTTGACTCCATCAGCGCAGAACAGGAGCATTGGACGTTAATAGAAAATGCCTTCGTTCTGCAGTGGACCTGAAGAGTCTGAATATGATGATGATAATGGTGTAATGGTGGTGATAATGATAATGATGAAGAAAGCACCTCTGGCAATCACGCAATCTCGTCATCCCCACAGGTTTTCAGGCTTTCCTCCAACAGTCTGTGTAAGCAAATTCTGGAACTCTGCGTCACCACGTAAACATGAGTCGCATTTCAGTATTACATATGCAGGTGTCCTGGCATATATCTTTGAAGGAGTCAAGCAACATCTTCTAGAACAGCAAAAACAAAAGCAGTTTATTTGTTAGCAGGTGCAAAACCACGTTTACGAAGTTTAAAAATAACTCTGAAACCAAATCATGTATGTCGCTCTGTGCCTGGTTCCTGAAAAATAGAGAAGAAAGACAGAAAAAACCGAAATTAGTCACAATTGTTGCCCACCGTTCATGGTATTAGCGTCAAAGCAGTCCTAACATTGCCTAGAAGCTTGCTGACCTTCATAACCAGGGCAGCTCTTTCGGCCAGTTATGAGGTTGCTGGTTTATTGATGTTAGGTATTATTCGGTTCTGGTTAATATAAACCTGCATGTAATGTTGTTTGTGGAATCTTGTAGACTTCTTATTTTTAGTGCATGCGAGCACGTTAGTAACAGAGACACGAGAAAGCACAGCAATTCATATCTCTTATTGTCGCATACTTCGAGCTGTACACTACAAGCTGTAGTAAAAAAAAGACGACTAGAAAACCAGCCGTACTTCTGGCAAGCTATTCAATTTTTGCAACGTCGGGCAACGCAAATGTTCATTAGGCAGTCGAAACAGTACACGAACGTTCATTTATACAAAAGGCTTCTAGCCCAAACTCATTTTTTGTTATTACTCCAGCAAGATTTGCCAGTAACGCAAAAAAGTATAACGCCTCCAGTCGCAAACAACACGTGATTAGGAAGTTATGACGTTTTGTTTTGCAATTTTGTGGTTCTTGTAGATGATATGGAAGCTTTATAATGGCCAGCGAACCGTTCACAAATGGCAAATCCAACGCATTGGTAGAAATCTACGCAAGGCGGTGCAGTTGTAAACGCGTCGAGAACCGCGAGACCCACAAGCGTCAAAAACGACGTTTGGGACTAGTCAGCCACT
This sequence comes from Haemaphysalis longicornis, assembly GCF_048455015.1. NCBI lineage: Eukaryota > Metazoa > Arthropoda > Arachnida > Ixodida > Ixodidae > Haemaphysalis > Haemaphysalis longicornis. The sequence goes on along the minus strand of NW_027526204.1, from coordinate 82,441,506 downwards.
CTTTCTGTTTTGGGTGGTGCCAGCTTGAGAAACATTTTTTTATTTATTCATTTTTATCCATTTAATTACTCGGACACCCCAAAAGGCCTTTCTTAGTAGGGTGTTACATGAGGGGGAGCATTCGCATACATCAAACAAACCATTGAACACTTGCATACAACTCTCAATATGGACCGACAGATCAAAACATTATCAGCCATTGCACAGAACTGATCCCGCCGCCACTTTCTTAATGCCGAGTGGCCCGGGAAAGCGCAATCAAGCAGTTGTTCCCCGCATTACCTAAACGTCGCTTTTCCGGCCACCACTTGTACAAGGCACGCTGAGTTGCCTCCCCTTACTCTCACGCTTGCAGTGTTCGCGAGCACAGGGAACATGTAGTGTGTGTGCGTGTCCCTATTATGAGACCCCACGGCTAACCTCCAAGGGAACTTAGGACTACGTGCTGATTAGCTCTGAAAATTTGCGACGTCATCGGTCTATGGCAGTCAACTGCCGCGGCAACACGGAATGCAAGGGCTTTAGCGTCATTTGCAATGTCTCCGGCTTGTACGGAACCCTGCGAACGTTTGCTGTAACTTTACGGCTGCGCTGGGCTTTGAGCCTGCTCCTGCGCCTGTGAGTTTCGGTGTGCTCATTAGGATTTCTTATGTTGTTGTACTAGATTTTGTGCCTTCGCTTCCTTGGCTCATTTTTGCCAGTCTCATGTTCATGTGGAGTAGCAAGCCAAACTCGCTGCCAGGCTAACTTCTCTTCATCATTTAAGACATCCTTCTTCCACCTACAAGCGACCATTTGTAGCATTCTTTCTCAAGTACTGCTCCAGCCAGGGCCGTGTAACGTTTGGCGTTTGCACAAAAATGCAGATTTAGCTTAAGTAAAACATTTATTTTTTACAATGGCGTACATGAAGATACATAGGCGAAAATAATTTTGAGAGACAAAAAATTAAAACAAGCAAAAAATGGCTCCCATATATCTGAATGAAAACTGCACGCTAATACACCCTGTGAAAATGTTTGGAAAGCGAAGCTCTAAACGAGACCCATAACGATTACCCATGCAATGTCACTTGAAATCCCCCGCATCGATCTACAAAAACTGAAAGAATAGACAATTAAAAGTTCTTAAATACACCATTTTTTACTTCAAAGCTTTATTCTCGGACAAGATTGAATCAATACATTATTCCTGAACTGTGGTTGATTGAGTTGTATTGGTGCAGCTCATTTTTTTAAATTAGGGCAAGCTCAAACCCGCTGTTAAACGATCTTACTTCTCTTCGGTTGCAGCCGCGGCCTACGGAGGCGACGAGATCGGCGCCAGAGACAGAGGAGAAGTGGGATGCCATGCGTTGGTGTGAGTTTCCCCTAATTTGTATAACTCCTATAACTCCTAGCGCATGCGCACTGCGCGCACGCGGCCGCTACACGTGCTGTATGGGCAGCTCACTGCGGCGCGAGAGGTCGCGTGACGCTATCACGTGGTATTCAGTGATAACGCAGCGGTAAAGACGCAGATGTGCTCGCTGAGTGCGCCGTCTTCCTCCCACGTCTCCGCATGGGCTCGTAGCCCTATCCGTAAGGCAACGGGCTCTCACGCCGTTTCTGTACTCGTTCCAGGTACGATTCCTGGCGGAACCATTAACTTTTTTTATTTGTTTGCTGGAATTTTCTCTTGACACCAACTGTCACTAAACAACCATTGGGGGTAGAGCAAAATGGTTGTCTTAAAAAAAAAAGAAAATAAACAAGTCCGCTCTCTCTGAAAGCAGTCATACTCTGTGCAGGGATTTGCCAATGGGGCTGGGGTGCCCTCACTTTACTGAGTTAAGTATCAGCTCGGTGTAGATACTGAAACTAAGGGGAGAGGGCGCCGCAGCCGCTGGAAAGGCCGATAATGAGACAGTGGGTTAAGTTTTTTTTTATTTTGGAATAATTGATGGGATCAATATTGGTTTTCTCTGATTTCGTACTAATCTGTACTTATTTGCAGGCTAGCAACGGCAGGTTTCGTAGCAAAGGAAAAGAGCAAAGAGAACCTCCAACACTTTGCATATAGGTAACGTACGCACTGGTATTCACGTCGGATTTTTAATGGGAGGCACTCATGTTCGATTGCGACCAGAAGAAGCAGTGTTCTTTTCGTAGCATTTGTTTCGGTGCATGATGTCGCAGGATATGGTTACTCTCAACGAGCTACGACGAGAAGCCAGGACCGGCAAGTGATATGCCGATAAAATGCGCAGCGTATGCATTTGTTAAGAAATAATACCCCCCAAAATATCCGAAAAAAATGTTCGGACTACCAACAAAATCTAGCGAAAATGAGTGAGGCGTGATAGTGCCAGTGTTTCTATATCGATGCATAACTCGCACAAAGTAACAAATCCTTCTCTACAATACCGTAAATGAAAACAATTTGTCCAAAATATCTTTGAAAAACCAAGCATTAGAGAAAAGAAAACGAAACAAAAATTGCCGAAAATCATGTAACATAAAAAATATATATTTATTACATCTCCTGCAAAAACCGAGTACACCGAAAAAACTTCTGATATAAGGTTGGAACGACGAATACAAATACCGCATAACAAACCTCCGAGCAAAAAGCGTTGCGTCTGCCGAAAAAAATGTAAGTGGAATAAAAAATTCATTTATCCACTATACAGGCGTTATTTCCACGTTGAGCGAAAAGAAGTAAACATTACCTAAAAAAAAACCTAGTGACCCCACGTGATTTGCTATTCATGCTTTTGCAAAATACAAGTTCCTTAGAAGTAGCGTCAAAATATTCGGTTTCAATACGAAATTCTCTGAACTGGCCACATAATTTACACAGTTAGGCTTCTCTAAAGCAGTGGAAACCGAATTCATTTCCCCTCATTTTGGATGAAGAGTAACAGAAATTTGTTCGCAAGGCCAGTGATCCTCAGACAGAAGTTTTTGTGGTGGGATGTGCACTTGTGATGACGCCAACGTTTACGCGTATGGGTGCAAAAACGTTCGGCACATTGCAATGCTCACACTTTTTAATTATTCTGATTAAAAATAACCATTGCTTAGTGTGTCAGCGACAATGCACTGTGCCGTCCAAAATAACAAATAGCCAGCACCCGACGAACTGTGCGCTAGACAGTACCCAGAGTTCAAATAGTTCTCATGAAGATGCCATACAGAGCAGTCACACGGTGCCAAAAAGTAAAAACTATTTTTCTCACTTACCAGAATATATCCAATCACATATTTTAAATATCTGTATTTTTTATGTGTCTATAACTACAGGTGAACCTAAATCTGTAAGTAGGTGATTGATTTTGCAAACTTCTGGATGTTATATCTTTTACTTGTTTTACGCTCACTCTAAGCATTTCTTTACTCCTGCTTTTCTCTATGTAATAACTCTGTTTGGAGATTCTAAGGTGTAACCAGTTGTTTCTAATTGTAAAAATGTTCTGCATTTACTTTTGTTACGTGACTGCACGAGACTGCACCCGGCTCAAGTGTACATTACTGTTAGACCCTGTCTATACACTAATGCTGTGCTATTTATTCTGCTTAAACTGGAACTGAACTGAAACTCTTCTCAGAACTAGGAATGATGCGCCTTTCTGAAAAAATTGGTCGCATTGTCGAACCATGTCGTGGGCATATTACGCTTCCTCTGCATTAGGTGTTTCTTATATAAGAGAGAGCGCCTTCACAGGGTTCAGTTTTAATGCGAATTGCACGCGGTGGCGTCAAGCCGGCCGCCTACTGAAGTGCTAAAAGTAATTCCTCGGCTGCTGCAGCAAACAAAAAGGTAAAAAGTATTCTGCGTGTGGTGGGGAGTATTACATGGTCCATTGTACTATACTCACTGCGTACTGTCTAAGAATCTGGACGTTCGGTGAAGTAGAAGGCCATATATAAGTTCTTGGTTCGGGCGAACTGATGAACTTTGTTGTGTCGTCAAACGTTGTTGTCACGAGAAAACCACCATTTGTATTACGAATGTTGATGCTGACCTCCGCATCTCTTTTCACTTTATTGAGTGGGAAGTCGGTGTTGACTGTTTTGGGGTCTGTTTTTTTAATCTGTAGTTTTACAACGAGCCTGAAAATAGCAATTTATTGCACAATTAGGTTTCAATACTGTTTCGTAATTACCAAAACAAAGGTAGAGATTTCAGTTGCGGCTTGGAGCGTATACAGCGCGGGAATAAAATACCACGGAATCTTTTTTTACAGATAAGGCAGAGCTATACGAGGTAAATGCTCTGGTGTGCATGATCTCGGCCAGCGCCATCCGTAGAGAAGAGGTCGTTTAATAGTGAATACGTCTTATTTCGGTTTCCCATCGTTTTCGGATATTTTGTGCATCGCCTTCAGCATTTCTTCGTTTTTGAAGGGAACAGAAACTATCTCACTTGTTTCCGATGTTTGAGATAGGAAACATAGAGTGAGGAATACGTTTAAAATAATTTTCTAGGATTTTGTTGATAGGACTCAGGCCCTTGGATTGAAACGTGTCTCTCAAATTGGAAATGCCACGAAAACGCAAATTGTACCCCCCTGGAGTAGTATGAGTTGAGTGGAGCTGAACCATTTAGCTACAAAGATTGCTTGTAACTGTGGGAGTTTTCTCAGCTTATTCTGACATAAAGACTGCGAATGAATGCGTTGTGGAGAAATTCGCGGCGTCGTTTTTTGTAGTCTTGGAGGGCTAATCACTTGGCCATCGACAATACTTCTGATGGAAACACGCTCACAGCTTTTCACGCAAAATCACGAAAGGAAGATAGGAAGATACCCGCCATGCTTTCGATCTGACAGAACAATCAAACCAAAAACTGGGAGAACTGAACCGGTTGCTAGGCCAAGAAACATGAATAAAAGAAAATTCTTTGCAACAACGCTGTGGGCAGCCTCGTTTGCCGTAGAACGGCTTCACTAATTTAAGTTGGCCTTGAAGATAAAGTTTTTTATACCCGTCAAAAGGGGCTTAAAAAGCAGAACATTTAGGAACGCAGTTCCACTATTCGAGGAAAGTTGCATTTTGCTGAAATTGAGTGTTTCGATCGAATGCGTGAAGCTATCATTACTTCGCAAAGCGCCAAAAATGTTGTGAATTGACCGTTTACATCGTTTTACTTGCCGGAGTTTTTGGTCATTGAACGTTGCGAAACCACACTTTGAACAGGAAAGTAACAGAAAGCTTGCAATTATGCCTACAGCATTGCACCGCCGTAGGCTTACTCTAAAGACCCGCCCGGCGCGGCACATTAGTTCGTTTACGATCTCGAATGTGGTTTGGACCACGTATGGAATTTTTGGCGCAGGCCTGGCCGCACTCGTGATTACTGTTGGGGTCAATGCAACGTGCACCGGATAGTGTTCGCGCCTCGGGTTTCTGAAAAAGCTGTTGCCCCGGCGCAGCTGGAAGCTAGAAATTCGAAGCACTGTGTAGCTTCCCTTTATTTATCCGTCGTATACTGCACTGTTTAAAACCTGAAGAGAATAACTCCTCTTTCAGCGGCCGTATTTCCGCCAGGAAGTGCCTTCTTAAAGTATTTATTTAGGTTCTAGCCGTACAAAACTAAAGGACTCTAATTTATGGCACTAATCAGCATCCCCTGGGGAAGCCATTGATGTGATTTTCGTTTGCAATTTTTTCAAGATCACTTCAGCGATCGCGATCACTTCAGTGAATACTTAGGCTAAGTTCTAGAGCTTCGCATAATTATTAATTACCGGCATATTTGTTTAAGAATACGTGCGATATATTGAGAGCTACCGAGCATTTTACGCTTGTTCTGGAGCCAAACATTCTCATTGTTTGTCGCTCTGCCGACTTACGAATGCTAGGTTGATAACAAAAAATACAGATCTTCGCTGTAAACATCTAAATATCTCGGCATCGCCTCGATGCAACAGATGTCCCTGAGTTCTGCAGCAAATTTAATACAATCAATGCTTTCAGAGGGGTGCAAGCGCGTTGGCGACTTGTAATTCTTTACAGACGAATTGGTTAAACGTTGATTTGTGAGATACATCATCATGCGGCTTGAAGACGGCACTGCCTCGGTCAGTTATTTGCGCGCATTTTCTCGACCGGCTTCCTATCGGCACAAAATTCGCCTTACCAATGCAGAGTTATTCAGATTATAAAGAAAATCTACCTAAGCTAGATTTTCGTTATGGGCTGCCCTTCGCCGATTTGCTACGCTATATCTGCACATAATCGCAGCGCCCCGGCTGGTCCCGCAAATTTAGGAAAATTTGTAGTCTTCCAATTCATAAGTACGTTCGAGTACGGCAGCCGCCGGTGGAAGCTTGACGTTTGTAGCGCAAGCAGCACTACGCTACCTGAGGCAGTCTTCTCGGGTGTTCACTTTTGCCCTTGAGCGCTAGAGGTCAAACCACGCCCCCTCATCCCCCCCTTCCACAAGCGCCCAGCACGGAGAAGCAACCCGATGGTGGGGAGAGATAGGCAAGGAGGGAAAGGAGACTTGCGACAGACGAGTGCGCGTGGCGTGGTCGAGGAAGGCAAGGAGGTCGCCGCCGCAGGGATAATCGCGCGCCAAAAAGGAAGGCCACGAGGCAACGAGCGGCGCAAAACCATGCGCGATAGAGCTAGACGAATATCCAGATTCGGGCCCCAGCACAGTGGCGAAGCTTAAAAAGCACAGCATCGCCACCTTGAAGTCTTTAACATCAGTATGATCTTCCTTTATTTTTTTCTTCATGGCAACTTACGAGCTCAAACCTGGAAATGCTGTCTCCTAGCTTCCATTGAACGGATATTCTTTAATAGCTTGAAGCTACTACCACACCGCTTGCAGTAACCCCATCACAATAAATCGTGAGGATATATTTGCTAGGTGTTCCAGTAGCCATTCACAGAGCCGCAGCGCCCAAGCTCTAACTTCTGTGCGGACCTTGCAGTCTGTGACCTACGTATACCATCTAGTCGAATAAGGCCTACAATGGTAATGGCGATGCGTTCATTCTTGAACTCATGTTCTCAGTCCTAGAAATATCAATTTCGTTTGGGGCCAATCGTTCGATGCACAAGTGTCATATCGACCGATTGACGTCCCAAGGTTAACAGAAGACATCGAATCCGGGAAGTGGGCGCTCACCTCGAAAGACACTGGCAGAAGTGATGTGCCGAAAAAACTTTTTCAACTTGTTGGATCCAAAATACAAAAGAAAGATACATCTCTCCTGAGCTGCTAAAAGTGCTCGATGGCGAACGAGTGTGCTGCCATATATCTTTTTCTCAATCTAATATCCAGGGTAACTGCTTGCTTGAATTTAACTACTGCGACTGCTTGCTTTCCTTGTGCGCGAAGGACAGTACACCTTTCGTTGTCTTGCGAATCCGGGCTCTCCAGTCCAGTCGACCAATAATTATTGTTGGTGCATGGCATAAGGCCGTAAAAAGATCTGTGTCCACACTCTACAATACTTTCTCGCAAAGTGGCTGAAGTGGCTGGTGCAGCTACCGTATCATTGAAGCCAAACTACAGCAGGCAATGGAAGAAAGAGGTTGTGCTTGTAAGGTGGGCATGTGAACTGAGCATTAAAAATGGTGTCGCTCACAAACATTATTCTTCACTATTTCCCTCTGCGGCCGTTTCTGGATGGTGTGGAGGCAGGACTAGATGGCAGTGGACCTAATGTGCTCAAACTAGTAATTCCGCCGGTGCATGTGTTAGGGACATGCCAAATTTGGCTGTGAAGCAATGTATCCGCGAACCTTGCATTGGTTTGTTGATGTGTGTGTTTCGTTTTACCATCTGGCCGCGCCATGCTCTGTTATCTGTGTTGGAAGTGAATCGCCCGTTACATTTTTTTCTTTTTATGCCACACTGGTTATCTGACTTGATAGGGATAGTGTTTTAGCGCTGTCTTTACTGGACTAGAATAACCTTCTGTGATCACCAGTGTTGTAAACGTAATTCGATTGTTCGAGAAACGATCACGCAGAGCGATAGATAATCGCCGAGCAGAGTCATCGCCAGTGTTCTAGATGTATTGCGACGGTTCGAGAAACGATCACGCAGAAAGATAAATGATCGCCGAGAAGACGCCGCGGCATTCGATTCTTCGACACTTGCCTACGCACTCCAGTTTGTTGACTACTGCTTCGGCGCATCTGTATTCTTTGAGTTGTTCAAAGAGCACAAGTTCGCTCCAATAAACGTGCTTTTTTGAACACAGATCGTTATCTTTCGTTACGTGACATCTGGTAGATGTGCTGGGTACATGCACCATAAGCGCTCGTCAAGCGGGCAAGCAAGCCCAACTTGGGTCAGCTGTCGACAGCAAGGTCTTCAGCCGGAGATTGGACTGCAGTCGGGTAAAGTGAACGAAGATGTTGTGAAAATCAACATGAAAAATGCAGGCACCATGACCAGCTCTACCAACCAAGCCATTGTTGTTCGGCAACCCAGGGAGCCCCAGTCATGCGCAGGATTACCTTAGGAGGGTCCCGAAGACTGGTTGGAGCAATTCGAGCGGGTCCTGCGGCTTAACCAACGGGACGACACAGAGATACCCAGGCAAGTGTTCTTCTACCTTGAAGATTCAGAGCGGATGTGGTCCTAAAACCATAAGAGGTCTCAACTGTCTTGGCACAAATTCAGAACGCAGTTTTTAACGGCGTTCACCATGGCTGTGCAAAAAGACAGGGCCAAAGTGTTGCTGCAAACGCAGACACAACACCCTAGGAAAATCATTGACGTGTTCGTGAAAAAGAACTGAATGGTTTTTCAGGCGTGATGACCCTAGCATGACAAGATAAAAGAAGGTACTCTTCCTAATGCGCGGTGTGAAAGAGGAATTGTTTGCTGGACTTCTGCGCAATCCGCCCAAAACCGTCCCCGAATGCACGACCGAAGCCAGCGAAATTGAGAGGACCCTCTAAATGTATGCTCAGCAGTATGACCGCAACTTTGTTGGCACGGCCCATGGAACTACGTCGACAGCATTCGGATTGCGGCATATACCCTTGGCGGGACTATCCGCGCAGCGGTGAGGTAGGAGCTGCGGAAACTGGGAGATCTACAAGGCCACATACGGGAAACTAAAAGCAACAACGTGTGGACGTAAAGCAGCACGATGGCTGACAAATAAAATACCTCCATATAGGCAATGGCTCCCGAAGACCACGATTCAAGACATGCCCTCTGCCCGACCACCCGATCTAACCCGGACGTGAATCGGAACACGTCAACAGTAAAACGGCACGACGCGCACCCGACATGACCGACCCTGCCACTGAAAAGGCGACGACGACGGCGGTTCATAGTGCCCGATAGTCAACATGCAGAAGCGGAGATACGACGTCCCGCCGCACCCTGAACTCCACGAAGGCGGCGTCCGATGTCCTGTTGGCCATTAATGGTTTTGATGTATTCACCCACATAAAACGGGAGCCGACTACTCTGCATTGAGCGGAATATTAGCGTGTAAGCTAAAGAAAGTGACGATGAGGTGGTATGGCGCGCATATACGCACACTAGGAGTCCATCTCGTGACGCAAAGTGGGACGTGCACATCACGCATCACTATAGACGACACCACGTACTCCGCTGCGTTCGTCATTTTAACTAACTGGTCCCCCGACATAATTCTTGGAATGAACTTTTGGATGGACAACGGTGTTACAACTAATCTGCAGAGCAATTCGTTAACTTTTTCCTCCGACCCCTCCATGACACCGGAACCGAACCCCTAATACCGTTCTGGTGTAGGGATCGCCGATGATCGTGTCACCCTGTCACCTCACACAAGACTGCTAATCATCTTCTACTGTGAGGATGCTGCTAATAACGTGGAGTTTATTGTAATGAGCGAACAAAGTACGCTTCTAGACCGTGGTGTCTCCATCGCAAGAGGCATTGCGCGCTTCAATCAACGCCAATCCCACATTCTATTCACGAAATTCACCTGATGCTACTGGAACGGCGGCGTGTCCCAAGCGCTACCAACCACGCCAGCCTGTCGTGTCATGCGCTAAGGCTGGAGCTTGTTCGTGTGCTCTTTGTGCTACGGACGTTCCACCGCTGCAACCTGCCAAGACCTTAGAAACTGCTTCCTAAGGACGACCAGACCTTCCGTGCCACGCTGGTGCCACCCAGCTCCCTCCATCGAACATCAACCAGGCAAAGGTCTTCTGCAAGCGTTCGCCCCTCAGTGCTCCATCGCTATCATCCTTACTCTCGTATGTTACCTCCGCTGGTATGCAAGCTGAAAACCTTAAATAATGTCAAGCTATCAGGGCAGAAATACTAACCTTGAAGCAAGACAATTCACTATTAAAACGCGGAAACAGCCTCCTAAAACAAGAACTGCACACCCCTACCCCTCCGTGCAATCGGAGCAGCAGTCAACTCCTGTGTCCCAGGAGGTTTCCAGCCCTCCCATTTAAGAGAAAAGCCCCGTTTACCCCTACTACCTCCGACACTACACCTACCATATCAGGTGATCACTTCGCTTGGGTAGAGGCTGCATGCAGGACAGCTCTCCTGCAGCAGGAGACAGAATATTTACAGCTCCACCAAATTATCTTAGCTAACGAGGCAGCCATACAGGCAACCATTGAATCGCTTTGCGCCGATATGCGGGGATTCGTCGGGGAATCCTAATGCGGGGAATAGTTACCACTACAAGCGACCATGCGTTTCTGCAAAATAGCCCTTTTTTGACTTGTGAACTTGACGATGAATCAGCCGGACACGGAGTGTTCTGTTTGGCAGTGGAATTGCAGAGGCTTTACCCGCAAACGCTCCATTCTACAGTTCCTTCTCTCGAGAGAACAAAAATCCCCTCTTGCAAGAGCACTATAGAAACATGGACCAAATATTAAGATGATGGGCTATTAGGCCTTCCAATCTCCAGATCACCCATACCCTGCGGTATTGGTTCAACGTAATATTCCCGATGGACGCTCACAGTTTGAAAGAATTCATATTTCATTTTATTTGGTTGACCTCTACCGCCCCCCCCCCAAGGGCAAAGCCTCCCGATTGTACATTCTCAACACGTACAGTAGATCGCGTGCGTACTCACACAAATTGACCTTGACACAAATTGACCTTTTTTACCTTGCTATTCACGCTTTGCAACCTCACACTGCTCGTATTAGGTGATTTCAATGATCCCCACTTGGCCTGATGTTACACACACTGCCCACGAGGGCCGCCTCTTATGAAAGCTTACCCAGGGACAGCGCATAACAATCAAGCCCGACCCCTCCACCCCCACAAGAATCGGCAATGGCGCGAAAAAAGATACTTCCCCGGACATTATTTTCTCGTGCAGGATACCAGAAGTGAAATGGCTCAGCACACCACATACGCTCGGCCGCGACCACTATACGACTCGATCTACGGCTCCGATCTGAAATTGTGCGAGGAAACCGACAGCAATACCTTACAAATCATAATGCCTTTAGGAAAACCTGCGCACTCCTGAAATTTCCTCTTACACGTATCATACCTAGGTCAGTCAAATGCTCGTTAACAAACGCACTCACGACAATCGCGTAGACGCTAAAACACAGCGGAATTGCTAGATGCGTGCCTGCATCATCCGTGGGGCGCTTATCGTAGCATACACCGTAGATGGCGAAAGTAGAAACAAAATAAGGGCCTTAACTTTTGGTTAGCCTCTCTCGCTACAACAATAAAGACTTATATATCTTTACTTCCCTGTGTTCGATGGGGTAAGGTATGTGAACAGATGAAAAGTAGTCTCTGCATGAGGCGTACTTGGTCCCCCTCAATAAAAACGTGTTCAATTCCCGTCACTCACGAACAGCTATAAATAATCAGCTCATGAAAATGATTCAACCATTCCCCGGTGGAGATACACAACTCCAGGACCGTCTTCGTACACCCTGCATAGCCTAAGGTGGTACCATAGGGCTTCCGGCATACGCAGGTGACAATATTCCGGACTTTTAGAAAGCTCAGAAATGGAGGCAAGAGCGGCACTCATGAAGATTTGGCCTGGATTTGCACCTGGACAAGAAGGTCTAACCAAAAAACTACTACGAAATTTAGACAACTTCTTCTGCCTCCTCACACAGTGCTATAATCTCCACTGCACCAGAGAAACTTTGCCTCCTTCATGGAAATACGTTAAAATAACACTGGTTGCTAAACCGGGGAAACCATTGAAATTTTATTATCTCCGCCCCATATCCCTCACTTCATACGTAGGGAAAGTTCTTGAACACATCATTTATGCCCGCTTAGTTCAACCTCTTAAGAAAGCCAATGCACTTTTACACACCATGCGTGGCTTCAGGCAGGGTCTGTCGACACAGGATCACCTTTTGCCACTCACGCATGAGATCGTTATCGCGGCCTCAAAGGCAGAAACAGTTGCTGTTATAGCACTAGATATCACCAAAACGTTTGACAGAGTGCCAGACCGAGCTATACTCCAAAATCTTTCAATGACAGACCCCGGCCTACAGTTATACACTTGTATTAGAGAATATCTTACTACCCGTACTGCCTTTATTCACGACGGTGACTTAGTATGAGACACCATTCAGATGCCCTCATTTGGTACACCTCAAGGTGCAGTCCTTTCGCATCTCTCTTTTAATGTGACTCTCCATAGTCTTCCTAAGGGTTTAGCTCAAATTACTTGTCTTAGACATAGTCTCTATGCTGATGACATTACTCTGTGGGGCACCGGAGGTAGTGATGCACAAATTGAGAAAGCGCTTCAGTCAGGCACAGACATCATCATAGCAGGAGCGGAACTAGGCGGACTGTAATGCTCCCAAAGTAAACCAGAGCTCTTCACCCTCCCTTCCCCTACCGGTAGGGTCCACTCCAGACGTAACAATAACTGTACAGAATGATGCTCTACCATTTGTACCTATGCCCAAAGTCCTAGGTTTGATCATACAGCCCAACAAAGTCAATACACGATATATCTCTCAACGCACCTCACATGTAAACCAATCTATTGGCCTCATACGTAGCATAACAGCTCGAAAAGAGAGAATGACGGAATTTGAGCGCCTCCAGCTGGTTCAAGCGTTTGTGCTCAGTCGCCTGACATCCGCTCTCGCGTACCTTAACCCAAGTAAAATGAAGCTATCTAAATTCAACTGTCTCATACGAAAAATATTCAAAACGGTGCTTCTACTTCCTCAGAGTGCTTCCACTGCCAAACTGGAGAACTTAGGCATTTATAACACCGCTAAAAAGCTCTAGAAGCCCATTCTGTCAGTTAACTTTCCTGCATTTCAACCACTTCTACTCGCAGATACATCCTAGATCGCTCTTGCTTCCTGCACCGATTGTTATTGACCGTAGGGTATTCGTTCCTCCCCACTTGCACAATTGTCTTCTTGTGCGACCGATATGCACCCGGAGTGCAATAATGAACGCCGCGAAAATCGCGCATGCGTCCTAGCCCGCAAGTACCCATGGGCCAGTCCACCGTAAATTTGGACGCCGCTATTTCTACCCGTCACGACGCCTACGCAGGCCCCGCTCTCTTTTATCCAAAAGCAAACTCTTTCCACTCACTGACTATCCGAATGCACTCCACTGCCACTGCAAAAGAGGTGGCTATTGCGCTAGCGCTCACTCAATGGACTACCCCAAGACTCCTCCCCGCTTCGAAAACGGCCGTTCGAAATTTCACACTGGTATTTTTCCCCGCAGGCTTTCAAAATTTTCCTTCAAACTCCTCCCACCTCCCAGGCCGAGCTGATGTGAAGTCCTGCCAATGCGGGGTTGAAAGGAAATGAAGCGGATAACCTTGCAGCTAGAGAGCTAACCCACCGAGCCAGGCCAGGCCACCCCTTTCCCATGAAGCCCTGTAAACCCGCCGCTGCCTTCTGACTTTACATGAATCACTTGTAAATACCGCCTCTCTCGCCGGCGCTACCCCCCATCCTATTGTCACTCCATATCACAAAGGTAATATAGAGATGGCAAGAGATCCCTATATAGAGATTCCTAGAGAAGGCAAGGGTTGCATTGGGCGGCACAAAGTTAGATAGGCAGATAATATCTGGTAGTTTACGGGGATAATTGGTCGCAGTTAGCTCATGACCGGGGTAATTGGATATTAATGGGAGAGGCCTTTGCCCTGGAGTGTCTGTAGATAGGCCGGTGATGATGGTGCAAGTGCTGAAGCACCTTTTCCGCCATAAAACGTGCACTGGCCCACGCCGCTATCCTCGCTCACCCTAATCCAGGACGTACACTCGCACTGATTACTCGCGCCTCAAGTCCTGATGTGGGCACTGTCCTCCAACAGCACGTAAACGGTGCGTGTCAGCCCTTATCCTTCTTCTCAAAACGCCTAACCCCACCGCAAACCCGGTAAAATGTCTTCGCACGTGAATTTTTGGTAATTTACCTGGCTGTGCGTTCTTTGCGACATTTTCTAGAGGGTCGTCAGTTCACCATCTTCACTGACTACAAACGCTTGAGGTATGCCGTTAGCCAAGCCGACACCTATTGCGCCCCACGAGAAGTGCGGCAGCTTGCCTGCTGTCCAATTACACGACAGATATTGAGTATGTCAGTGGTTCTCAGTCCACACTTGCGGATGTTCTAAGACGCGTAGACGCCATTGGCTCCATTTCGCCACTTTTATTTCCACCCGACCTCCATCGACTGGCTACTGAGGAAGCAGACGACACTGAGCTCCTCCACCTCCACACATCGCCGAATGCACTCCAGCTCGAAGACACTACACTCGACGGACAGCAGATGGGTTGCGACTTTTTGACCGGAAAGCCACGACGTTCGTACCGAAAACCTGCTGTCACGAGCTCTTGCAATCCCTGCATAACATGGTACATCATGAGATTCATGCCACGCAGAAACTCATCCCGGCTCGTTGTGTTCGTCCTCGCATGAACGTCGATGTTCGCGACTGGGTGCGCACCTGTGCTCGATGCCAGTGTTAAAATCTTCACCAGTACCCAGTAACGCGAGGACAAAGATGTTCTTTTAACCTTATGAGAGCTTCGCAAGTGTGCGCATCGACGCACCGCTACCGCTACCTACTGACTTGTGTGGAATGATTCACACGCTGGCCTGAATTCACAGCGATACCCTACATCTCTGCGCCCACGGTAGCGCTAGCATTCGCGTCAAGGTGGGTCCGCCTGGCGGTCCGCGGACCGTTCTACTCTACCTTGTTCGCAGAGCTCCTTGGCCTCCTCGGCACGACCCGTTTCCGTACTGCAGCGTACCGGGCACAAACAAATAGACTCTTCGAATGCTTTCACCGGTAGCTTAAGGCCGCGCTCACAGCACACGGCTGCCCAACACAGATGGTCCAACTGTTGCCCCTCACACTTATGAGAATAAGCACCACCTACAAGACTGATCTCACGTGTTCTTCGGCTGAGCTCGTTAATAGCACATTGCTTCGGCTACCAGCCGACCTATTGGATGTACCGTCGGAGGCACCTTCCGTCGCGGACTACGTGAAATTTCTGCGAATGATTCTCGCATGTCTACCACCGCAGCCTACCCGTGAGCGAAAACCCTGAGCAGCGTGTGTACATTGAACAGGTAACACGTGTTTTTACACATTTCAACCACAATACACATTTCAACCACACATTACACATTTCAACCACAATACGTTGGCCCTTTCCTGTGATTAAGCGACACCCTTCGAGGTAAGTCATCGACATCAACAGCTCTCACGACACCATAGCCCTAAAGCGCCTGAAGCCGGCATACGTCACCGTCGCCTAAATTACCCCTAAGAGCCTTCCTACGGTGGTTGCACGCCACCACGCCCGTCATGTTCGCTTGATTGATCAGAGCGTCGCACTAGCTCCTTTCTTGGGGGTGAGCCCTGTATCGGCAAGCCACAATGCCAGCGGCAGCAGGGCGACGTAGGCGAACGAGCGCGCTCACCCGCCGGAGGCCTTGCGCGCGCCTGGCATCAGTAAATGAATACCCGCCAGCATTCAGAATAAATACCCCCTTGGTGCGTGGTCTGCTCCTCTCATCCAGTGTCTCCGTGGCATGCGCTGTCGAAATTAATTTTGGATTAACCAAATATACCTATAAAATTTGCTTCTTACGGTTGTGTGGGGTCTTCCACGACGACCTCCATGATCCAGTACCCGCCTATTCCGCAGGAGGGCTCGTACAGGAAGAAACTCTGACCCTGAAAGAAACAAAATGATTTGTTGAGTGATCGTATGCTGCTGCATTGCTACGTTTCTGTGGCTGGGTACTTCAAGTCAGCATTTATTCGAAGTCTACAGCTTTAGTTTGCTCGTAACGCTCGGAAAAATAAATTAATGAATGAAATGTATTTATGAAAAGGGCATCAGCACTGGTGGGGTTAAGGGGAAAAAGGAAGTGGATGACACTTATTATAGATAATGACTACATGACTTAGTAATCGCTCACACGTTCTGTCCAAGTTAGCTGCAGGCATGGTTTGAGTGTTGAATTACGCACTGGTCTTTGATATGTGAAGCGCTGTCAGGAAGGTTCACACTGGGACAATTGCGTGCAATAACACTTGAAACCTGGTTGACAGTCACTACGCTACTCTATACAGACCATTTTGTCCAGCTGAGTTTGCTACCGCTTCAAGGCTGCATGGATCACCTCTAATAAGCTACGAGTCTGTTGTTAGTGATTGTGGGGCTGCCTGAGACTCTAGGAGTTGCTCTCTGCCCGTTGAGAATTGTGAACAAGGCCAAATTAACGAAACAGATTGGGGTTACTTTGGGCTGCACATAAGGCATAATTAAATACCGAAGAGTCGTGTCTTGTTCATTTAGAAATTATGCCCAGTTTTTAAGCAACATCCGCAAGCACCTTGTTGGCGAAGGCTTCTCGTCTCGATAACGTTTTAAAGGTGTTACAATGCGATGCGGAGAAGCTCCAGCCAGTCGTTGCCTGCTGAGTTGTTTGAATCGTCGGTACTTTTGTTGCCAGTTGGTTGCGAGTACGCCTCTTCGGGGGGGGGGGGGGACGTGGGGGGGGGAGGGAGCGCGCTCAGTGACGACGGGATGACCAAGGGAAGATTTTGTACACACTCCCGGGCCCGAGTATATGCTAGTTAGCTGCCTTGCACTCCCGGAGTATGTGCTGACGTCACACCTTGTAGACTTTTATTCCTGAAAATTGACTTCTTTAACTGTTTTTAGTACGGAAGTGCCGGTAATCTTTTGCATGAGCCATTTGTTAAGCTCCCAGAATGCTCGTACGCGTCTGTTACGACACTGGATTTGTGTGTTGAAGAATGTTTGAAGGGTTTTAGAGTTGCGGAACAAACAGTGATTTTTTAGTGTCAGTTGTTTATTTAGTCGTTTTAAGTTATGCGGTTTCGTCGATGTATTCACATATACCAAGAAAAATCCTCTTCATCAGCCCGGGGAACATGTTTAGTACGCTCGCCACCAGCTGCATTTGCTTACTTGCGACTGAGTCGTCGTAGTGGGCATCGGGCATATCGATGTTTAGAATGGTTATCGCTACCAACACTTCATGTTTACTGTCGGACGATGTCTTCCTCATTAACATCGAAACCCTCGTGTGTTGCCCTGCTCGAGTTGATTTTTTGCCAGAAAGCTTTACATAGATGTAATCCAACCCGTTATTGGGCTAGTGTTGTACAAAAAATGCAGGGAACACTGTTCTGCTTCAGAAATATTTATAAAAAATAAAACAAGACCTTAGTCAGTGACGCGCATTAAAGGGGATAGCATAAGCGAAACTTTTTAAAACAGCCCTCAAAAGTGCGGACAACAAAGGCGCAAATACAGAGTACCGGCGCTAATCCTTTGGATTGTCTTCTTTGTTGTCCATTTCCCGCCGCATTGCTTTACCATGTTTCACTGCTCTAACCGCGTAGCCCCCATTCAAGCATTGACAGAAACAGGGTCACGCTACCAAGTAGGTGGAACTACAGAGAGTGTAGGTGAGAAGAGCCAGGCAGGCTAGGGTACTGAATACACAATACGTTTCTGATGGTGTCGCTGCACTAACCCGGCGAGATGCTGTGACTTGGTAGAAGGCGGTGAGAGAGGCGGCTGGTGCTTGACAGTGGGGACAGAAAATCTCGATCCTGAGCTGAGGTGCTGTTTGTGCGCTTGGTCTGATGATCTCCAGAGGCGACCGTGAAATGCAGCCACGCCCTTGTTGGTCACCGTACGTGGGAGACGCAGGAGGCGGCGATCCCGGTAGCTTTGGCAGCAGCGGCAGCAAGACCTCCGACAATGTTTCTCAGCCTCGCTGCGTAATCTTTACAGTTAAATAAAACGCCACCATGCCGTGACGCGCCGTCGCCGCGGGAAAGTACTTCGGCGTGCGGAACGCCGATCATCGGGATTTATATCAGCGGGCCCAGTCCGAAACGGGACATTGCCGCTATATCAGCGGGCACTGTAGTCGAGTCAGCGTACTATGAGATGCAAGCTGCATATTCCGGCTGTCACGTAGACAGCAGCGGCAGCAGAGGCACCGACATTTTTTCTGAACCTCGCTGCGTAATCTTTACAGGTTGGTGTTTATCTAGACCTTGCAACGGTATTCGAATTTGCTTTATTGCTGCTGTTGCTGCCAAAGCGTAACTATGCTTTCAAACGCGGATTGTCAAAAATCCGAAGACGCATTTATTGAGTCTGATGTGTCTATTGCACATAGTGAATGCGACTGCAGATACCACATTGGCAAGTGTGCTCGTATTTTAGCACTGTGAAAGCATAGGGCAGTAGTCTACTGCAAAGCTTGGAGTTGGGCGACGTGCAGAAGTGAAAGAATGCGCTCACAACCAGAGAGAGAGAAGGGTCTTTATTAGAAGGGTATTAGAAGAAAAAGACGAGATGTTTGCCGGAATTGTGACACTGACATGCTACTCGGCGGGGGAAGGGGGAGGGGAAAGAAAAGGCCCCATAGATTACAGGGCAGAAGAAAGAGGAAGAAAGAGAAGAAATAAAAGAAGACAGAAAAATAACAAGAAAATGACACTCAGTTTGTGAGCAGTGGGATTACAAAGTCTGTCAACTAAACTCTAAATCACTGCAGTGACGCCAATATCGTCCAGATAGTCGAACAACGCCTCCAGTACTTTTCGTTGAGCTGGTGGAGATGGCCATGGACGAAGAAGTACTTTCAAGGTCATTGGTCCTGGGCTGAGGCGCTCTAGTTTCAGCGCAAAGCTGCATATTGCGTGCATGTATGCAGAGCATTCCAGCAGCAAATGCTTCACGATTTCCGGCGACCCGCCGTTGTCGCAGTAAGGGTTTGTGGTGACACCAAGTCGAAAAAGGTATGTCTTCGTAAGCGCTGCTTTGAGATGAAGTCGGTGGTACAATGTCTCTAATCGGCGCGGAAGTACCTCTGGCAGCCTCATCTTGAGCTCAGGGTCTATGTAGCGTAGGACGGCATGGTGGTGATCTGGAAGGGACCAGAGGCGGTTCTGTTCCATTAAAACGAGCGCCTTCGCGACAGTTGTTGCATCACGCTTAGTGAAAAAAAT
The DNA here is from genome assembly GCF_048455015.1 of Haemaphysalis longicornis. Taxonomy (NCBI): domain Eukaryota; kingdom Metazoa; phylum Arthropoda; class Arachnida; order Ixodida; family Ixodidae; genus Haemaphysalis; species Haemaphysalis longicornis. The sequence continues at coordinate 82,422,011 of NW_027526204.1, read as the reverse complement.
CTTCCTCACATTGTGCATTTCCAGGCCCCTGCGAGCGGCTTCGTCCGCCTTCTCATTTCCTAAAACACCACAGTGACCGGGAAGCCACTGAAACATTATACGATGTCCAGCGTCGTTGGCAAGGTGGTGCAGGTACGTGATGTTGCGAGAGGCATGTTCATGTAGGGTGAAGCAGTCGCTGTGTTGCACGTTTTGGAGAGCCGCCTTCGAGTCGGTGAAAACAGTTCATTGCTTTGGCTGCTGGCGTAAAATGTAGCATATAGCTTCCTTGATGGCGTGAAGCTCGGCGGTCATCGATGATGTCGCACGCTCGAGGCGATAGGAGAACGTCTGGCCAGTTGAGGGGATAAATATTCCGAAGGAACTGCGCTCAGCTGCAGGAGCCATCTGCGAAGATGTGGTTTGCGTCAGAGTACAGCCAGCTGATATGGTGAAGTGTTAATTGTAGGAGTACGCTTTGAGGCATGCTCTTTTTGGAGTCGATTCCGGGGATGCTGCATCTGATATATATGTAGGAGCGAAAGGGTCCAGGGTCGAAAATTAGACGGCATTGCTTTTGGTGCCTGGGAGGAAACAAAAAGATTTAATGTCCTGAGTGTTTGCCCGAAACTCGAATTACTATCTTCAACCATGCGTGTTGAACAGTTGAGCAGGGACGCTGAGATGCAAGAAATAAGAATGTGGCTCAAAAACCATTATTGAAAAGATAGATGAGGTATTCGAAGTGAATGAAACGGTCGAAAACATTTACAATTCGCTGCAATTCATGAGTAAGCAGTATGACGAACTGGTGGCCCATACAGAGCAATTTGAACCGGCCGTCAAACACGGGCGTCGCTTGCTTGACAAACATAAAACGCGAGATAAACAAATCGCTAAACTATAATCTGAATTTGAACCACACTCGAACTCCTCAGCAGGTCTTGTCTCTGCGGCCGGAATACCAGTGAGAGGTTGGAGTAGTAAGGTACTTTTGGGAATGAACCGTCGGTGGAAGTTCACCAGTCTCAAGAACACTCGCAGCTGCTTCATTGTGATAGGCTGTGGAAAGTCGTGGATCTACTTTACCTTTGTATCGAGAGGCCTGATGCTTTGTTGAGTGAGGAGGTGGCCCAGAAACTTTGAATTCTGCACTCAAGACACACCAGCCTTCGTTGTTTTGAAAAATGCTTATCCATCAAGCCGCGTGAAAGGGGTTCGCAAGTGTGCGTACTGCTCCCAATGCGATGGTCTTGGGATCACGATATACTCTACTTAGGCAAAGAAAGCATATAAACAACGACTAACCTCGGCGATGACACGTTGAAAGGGCGGGGTGCCGTTACGTAAGCAAAAGAGCACGCGGACATACTTGAAGCTACCGAATCGGGTGATGGTGTCAGTCTTCGGTATGTGTTCTGGCTTTACAAGTATCTGGTGATAGGCTTTCACCTAAGTCAAGCTTGCTGGATATCTTGCCGCCTGCAAGATTAGCGGTAATTCCCCGCAAATACGGCAGTGGCTGCCGGTTTGTGACGGTGATTGCGTTGAGGCCATGCTAGTGACCGCTTGGCCTGCATCCACTGTGATCTTTCTTGGGTGCCTTGTACATGGCTTACGCGTAGCTGCAGAAAGTAGACAGGTGATCCGCAGTTACAGCTTGTGCTTGAAATCTCGATGAGCTGTAGAGTAACGTGATTCGCTGAGACCACGTGGTCTAGCGAAAATAGGCGGTCCTTTATAATAATATAGTGGGTGATGTGCATCACACGAGACTGTCCGTGTGAGGTGTTGCGATGACACGAACATCAGCAAGGAAGAATGTCCTTGCTGATTTTCGTGTCAACGCAAGATCTGACGCGGACATTCGTTAGTAGAAAATCTTGAACTCCCGTCGCCGGTCTGGGGCGAGGAATGGAAGCTAATGGGTCGGGTTTTCAAGGCGGCTTTTAGGCCCACAAAGCGTGGAGTCCTCGCTCGGGGTAAAGGACGTACTGATGACTGCGGCAATGCTGTGGACCGCAAGTAGTCCGCGACATGGTCCGCCCGTTGCGCGAGCTGGTCTTCTCGCATTTATTAGGCAGCCGCGTGGAACAAAAAGCAGGGAAGGATTGTACTCCTGAGAGATGGGAATTATCGCCGTGTAGTTGCCGCATCCGTTCGAGCAGCTGGGAGGGTCGCCTGTTGCAGAGCTCTTCGGTGGTCATAAGCTACTGCAGTCTGCAGTGCTCCGAATAACACTTCCGCTGGAAGATTGTGTCTTTAAGTTGGTCGTAGGTTAATACAGTATGTGGAGTATCCAGGATGTTGCCAAGATCGTCCGCGGTGCTTCCAGGTAAAGAGGTCGCGACGCTGTTGTATTTCTTTTCTGGATAGTGATGCGCTGCTGACGAACACGCAGTTTGTTTCGCAGAAATCTTGTCCGCAGGCGCCAAGCCCCAACGGGAAAGTCGCAGTGCTGTGCATGGGCTCGGTTGTTGCGTGAGCGGGCAGAACTGCGTCGTGGTTACCGCCGGGCTGTAGCTGGGCTCCTAGGGACCAGCGAAGGCGCGATGGAAACGCTGAGTTTGTTCGATCGTACCACATCATGCCGCCAACGGCGTAGACAAACATACGTCACAGGGAGTTTGCTCGAACTGATTTCTTCATCCAGCGAAGGCGCAGGCGAGTCTCCACCTCGTCGGGAGCACCCGGCTTCACTTCGGCGTTCTAGTGGGCTTGCGCCACGTGAGGTGCTCCAGCCTTCGTCGTCGCCGTCTCGGCACGGAGGGCCCTTGGCGCGCCATTCGCTGCAACTTCATCAGCCATATACTCTACCCTCTATCAACCCCATAGTATACCCTCAATATCTCGCGATGGACACCCGTTACCACTATCTCTGCTAGTGTCCCCACAACCCATGTCCCCTTTTGTTCTTTTCTCATGCTGGGAGGAGGCCCTGGAGAGCCCCAAAAGTAGAGTACAGTTGGAGCAGAATAATTAGGCCGCCCTGTTATAGGAGAAAATGCATCTTCCGCCCCCATCTCCCTGAAACAGCTTTGAATAAAGTGTTTTTAGTCCTGATCATTCAGCTAGTTGAAGTTGTCAAGGGAGGAAAGATCGTCTTTATCATTCATGCCCTGAATGAACGGCTTCAAGAAGGTCTGCCATTGAAGTCGTCGCCAGCTGAACTATCCAAGCTCAGTTTTTTGTAATTTTATGTTTATCTATTGTGACACCGTCGTTCTAGGTCATTCACCATTCGATGGTTTAGCTGCTTGAATAGCCGCCATTTTTTCTGGAGAGTATGGCTGTGCCTAGCCGTTCAGCTCTGCTTATTCAATGACGAGAATGGCACGATCATGTTTCAGTACTCCAGTACTTGGGTATATTCGTCTTCCAGATCACGTTCGGAAAAGAGTGCATTGAACTCATTTTGACAGTGTCGACGCCTGTCCAGATAATTTTTAGCCTGTATGCGGTACCGTCGGCTCGTTCTTGCTGAGGCTATCTTGTATGCCCGTTTGACATTCCTTGACGACACGTGTGGATTGCGAAGGGCCCACAGTGAGTCTACTACAACTGCGATCTATGTTCACCCAACAGCAGAGAAGCTACGTTATCTGCTAACAGGAAGTACATCCAAAAATCATTTCTCGCGGTCTAGCTTGCTTTGAGCACACGGCACGATAAATCGCTCGTTTCGGCAGTTGAAGAAAAATGAGATATCTAATCACGGTAAGCAAATATTTTGTTCACATTCATGATCCCAACGCAGAGACTGAGGAAACAGTAGACCTGGTAGTCCTCACAAGATTTAACTGTGCTTTCCTTTGATTTTTCAACGTTATCGGTAGACGGGACATAGAATCCTCCGAGCGTACACCAACCGTCGCAACTAGAACACCTTCATGTCATAGCTCACGTCATCACTAAGCGCAGGCTATCCCTACGTGGGACGCCCCACCCTAACATGAGTGCCTGAACGCGCAGTGTGCACACATGTTTGTAGGCTCCTTCCCCCTCGCCACTTTCCCTCACACTTCTTGGCCAACCATTTTTCTCCTATCCAGATCGCTGCGATAAATTCTGAGGGCCTACAGGAAATGCTCGCACTGGGAACCAAGTAGAATTCAGGGCTCCACAAATGCTATGACAGCAGAGTCTGATAGACGCCGTTTTAGTAACGCGGGGAACCCAGGTTCAACTCCAAAAATCTCAGTGGTAATACAGGAAAGCATTACCAACCAAGTGAAGCCGAGTTTTGTTTTCGCCAGAAATATCACCTTCATTATATCGGAGCTGCTCTGTATCCTTGGCAATGTATCACGTGACTCGCACGCCGAGCGTCGTTGCCACCACGTGCGCTAGCCGCCGCCGACCGCTAGGCGCATGCGCTCTCCGAAACGCTATCATCGCCAGACCAATGGACTGACTCGAAGCGTGCTTGGACAGAGCAGCACCGCCCTCGCTTAGTCGGTGTGAAATTGGCCATGGTTGAGAGCGAGAACGGGAATTCTTCTTTCAGCGTTTCGCGGGAGCGGGAGGTCCGAGCCGTCATCGGTAAATGGCGTCTGACCACCTTGGGGATATCACCCGGCGAGCTGCTTCACTGGAAAGGGTACAGAATTCAAAGCGCACAGAGCTTGCATCAGAGACTGAGGAAGAAAGAACCAAGTGTATTCAAGGCCTAAACCAGGTTAAACCAAGCATTGTTTCTCTATATCCTGACCCAGCTAAGCTAAGCATCAGGGCCTTTCCAGGCGCACACACCCTGCACATACTCCTAGGCCCCTTGCCTTACCGCTTCTTTCCCTTGTGTTTCTTCGCCTATCGGTTTGCTTCTATCCACTTCACTAAGCTGTGCATTTAGCGAAGCCAGTCACGGAAGAATCTCAAGCTTTACCAGTTCCGGGGTTTAAAAGCTATCCCATTTATTTAGATTTAATTTTCCCTAGTACCAGGACACATCTTTCTTCCGATCATCCGATGGCGACTGCGCGTCTTTGCCCCTCCCGCCGCCGTCGTATTTCTCTGCGCTGCCGGCGAAAGCTCCTAGAATCACCTATTAGGTGCTCTCCGTATCGCGGGCCTCCATTCGTTTCCTGTCGATCGTGCCTGTTCCCGGTTCCGTATACAACGAATCCTGCTTCCAGGCAAGCTCAGACATGACTACACAACCGGTGGTCACGGCGATGGCTGCTTTAACCACCCGTATGCCTTTCACCGCGCTTCACTAAAAGGCATTTATATTCTTAATATAGCTTTTATCCTCCTTGTTTTTACAACCAAAGCTCGGCAATGCAATTTTATTGTGCGCTTTGTGCGCGGCATTGCTAGCCCGGGCGTGAAGATAATGACGTGTTGTCACCACAAATATACATACGAGTGGATGGAAGGTAGTAGCTCGTTGTTTAAAGTACTGGTTGTATTTTCCGGACTGTCCTTTTTATAGCAGGAAACGCAATACAGTGCCAGTGGTGAAAATGGGCCTTTAACATTTGTTAGCCGTCGGCAAAGCTGATGTTTTGCACGCAAAACAAACTGGCCTTCGATAGTCCGCCGACTGCCCCAAAAATGGCACCCTGCCTCTGCACCAGCCAAAGTGAAACTGATGACATGATGGGTGTTGGAATTTATTACAGGTCATACGTAGTTCGTCCTCTATACACGCAAAATATTTAAAGAACTCCCAGACGCGTTTAAGAATAAAACACACAAAAATCAATTTTGGGTACCCGCTTATAGGTCGCCATTTCCACTTGTGTTGCTCTAACCAATGTTGTTTCTGAGATTAGCGAGAGTAACGGAGAGAGAGTGTGTGTTTTTTATTTTTCTGGCGAGGTTTAACCATAAGAGAGCCTAACATCGCAGAAATGAGTATAACATTGGCTTGTTACTCTATTGCGATGCTACCACTCAATATAGTGTAGTCTAGCGGAAGCCGACATTTCCCAATTTTTTGCAGCTCACCGTGATCGTACTAAAATCTCTTTTTGTCCATATCTTGTTTTGTCATCTTTGTGTTTAGAACGAGGATCTTATTCACCAGAATAGTGAGGGTATTATCTGGAAGGCCTAATATTTATGTATAACTTTTATCCTAATTTCACACATAACGCGATTATCGTCGTAAATAACACCGACATGTGAAAACCACAACTAACATAGTTTGGTGCTTTTTTCCAAGGTGCCACAGTGAAATTCTCTGTGTATGTCAAACACATACCAATTTTGTAGTTGTACCAGCTTCCATACTCATGTGTAGTGACAGAAGAAAGTGATATCCTCCTTCCATGCGAAACTGCCAGTCTTGATCTGCAGGTTAGGGGGGAAACAGGCATCATCACCATCAGCATCTTCATCATCATAATGTTATTATAAATAAAACCACATTAACAACATCATTATGCTCATCATTACAGCCTACTTAGGTCCACTGAAGGACGGAGGCTTCTTGCTTTCACATCCAACTGATCCTGTCCTGCACTGCTCGAGTCAACAGTTGGCACCCAAATTACCGTATTCCTTTCCTACAATGAATTACTGGCCTTCCCCTTTTTCTAGACCTATCGTTTCGTATCCAGTCTCTTATCCTATCTACCCACCGGTTGTTGGTTCGCGTCCCTACATGGCCAGTCAATGTCAAGTCCTTTTTTTTAATTTTAACTACTATATAATATACTCAAGATTGTTCTCTGATCCCGATAGCTCGTTCCCTAACCTTGAGTGTAACCCCTAAGGTTATTTGTGGAATGGCTGTTGATCCGACCTAAGTTTAGCACCTAGTTGTTAAGCAAGGCACAAGGTGTCAGCTGGATACGTGAAAACCAGCAGTATGAACTTGGTGTATAATTTTCTTCTGAGTGAAAGAGATAGCTTACTTTTCGTTATTTGGGAGTGCTTGCCGAGTGCTTCCAACCCCACGCCTATTCTGCACCGGATTTCTGCTTTATGGTTGGGGTCAGCACTAGTCATAAGACAATGTAGTTGTATACTTTTACTTCTTCTAGTGTTTCGTTTCCTAAGCTAAGGAGGGCAATGTCGGATGCTTTCTTTTCATTACTTTATATTTATTTGTATATATTTTAGCCCCAATGCCATGCTTCCTATTGTAGTTAATCATTGTTTCCAAGTGTTCCGCAGAATCACTCAGCAATACTGTGTCTGCCGCAAATTTAAAATAAATCGAGTATTCTCCATTTATCCTTACACATATGTTCCTCTACTCAACATTCTAAAAACCCCTCCACACAAGTTGTGAATACTTTTCACAAGTATTCACAAGTTGCGAACAATTTTGGCGAGATGGTATCTCCCTGTCTTCTCTTCCTAATCGCGAATTTAAGGCTTTGCTTGTGGAGCGTTATCATGCCCATGCATTCTTCAGATACGTCTTCGAAAAGTGTAATGCAGGTATTCTACATTTCCTAGTTTTTTCAGTGCTTCAAGCACAGCTGCGGTGACAACGAAATCAAACGCTTTCACACCGTCTACGTATAAACGCCATGTAAAGGGGTTTAGTGTATACTGCGGATTTATCTCTCAGTTGATCGACAACATAAAGGCGATCCGTAGTTGAGCACCCTTTCCGGAACCCAGCCTGCTCTCTTGTGTTTAGGCCGTCGCCTAAGCAGGCTGATACAATTTTGGTAAAAAGCTTGTACACAACAGAGAGTAGGCTGACGGGTCATATTCTTGAGTTCCTTGGGATCTCCCTTCTTATGAACGACAATATTGTTGGCGTTTTTTAGGCGATGGACTCTTTTTGTGCCTTCAGGCATTTCTCAAATATTGCAGCGAGTTTTTCCAGAAAAACACATTTTCACTCCTTCGAATAATCAGTAGTTATGCCGTCGTCGCCTGCAGCTTTTCCCCTGCCCACGACCTTAAAAGGGTTTCTTACCTCCTCTTTAGTTGCTCGTGAAACATCGCAAGTTATTTTGTACTACGCAGTATCCTCTGGTACAACGTCCCTGGCATACAGCCTGGTATAAAATTTTTCTTGTACCTTTATTATCTCGTCCCAATTGTCCGTTAGGTTCCCTGCTCCTCTTTTAGTGCGTGCCTCCTGTCTTTGCCGATGGGAAGCTTTCTTTGGGCTTCTTTCAGACTTCCCTTATTTCGAGTGGTTCTTCGAAGACTGCCATGTTTTACACGCAAATGACGTTTGTTTTCTATCTGTCAATCAGTTTCGACAACTCCACTACTTGAATCTTATCTGCCGTACTTGAAAATTTCAGATTCATACTTTTGCCAAATTGTTTATTCATATTTTATCTAGTTTTCTAGTTTGTTCACAACACGTTTTTTTCTCCCACAGAGGCTGCTGATTCACTGATTGCCGATGTTAGGTTCTCATTTATCCTGTCTACAGAGACCTTGTTGGTTTCGTCTACAAGAACAAATTGGCTTTCACTCACTCATGCCGCGTTTCTGAGTTTTTGCGAGGAGCGCTTAGGCGTGTGAGAATTTAGTGTATGGCAATAGACGAGTAGCACAACACCGTTTTGCTAATGACGTATCGGTTGGGCCTTCAAGGGCAAGTGGCAAACCGTCACACTGGCAGTAACCAAACAAGCGAGAATACGTGACAAGGACCAAAAATAATAAATATGATGGATTTTTCGTGCCAAAGTTTCAGTTTTCTGAAGTCGTTCTTTGCGCCTAAACCTAATTTTTTGGTCGCATATTTACTACCTCACATCAACACAGTTTTTCAGAATAATATGATATTTAGAGTGACAGAATGGGTGGAGATTATACGCGCTCATTTCTAGGGGTCACAACATCACTGCGCATGAACGAACAGACGAATCCAAAAAACGAGTTCACGTTCATGGGACGCTTTTCTAAACTTTCGTCGAGATGTTGTACTTAGCAATAATATCGGAGCCATCTGCATCAGCTGCGCGTGTGGTGCATGGCAGTAAACATAAAACGGCATATTTATTCTACAAATAACCACAAATATTTCCGAGTTCACTACATTGCGGGGAGTGCTTAGGAGTGCGGAAATTTTAGTGACTTCCACATTGTGGCTTTTTTAAGCACCAGGTCCGCTCCAGACGCCAATGAACATCAACCGGTGGGTTAACAGTCATCATGTGGGACGACTAAAAGTGTTTATGCGTACTGGGGAACGTACAAGTGTTTTGCATATCCACCGCAGTGAGTCCGGCGTAGGTGCGGCCAAGGGCTTTGTTCAAACCAATTAGGATTTTTATCCAGCCCCAAATCTCTGCACGCAGAAGTTTATGTTCGCTCTCTTCAGTCAGACGCTTCTGCGGTAGGTATCATGTTCCCCTGAGTGGATATATATTGAATTTTAATTAGGTTTAGTTTCTTTTCTAGGAACCCTAGAATCTCTGCGCTATGCCTGCTACAAATTCTGCTGCGCTGAGATGATGAACCCCTATTGAGCAACCCTGCAGTAGTGTGTGCCATTAGGGTTGTGCACCATTGATAAATAGGGTTGTTCGTTTTCGGGTTCTACTTTTTTAAATGCGGGTGGTAGAAATCGGGTGCTATTTTTCAAAGTGATAATGCGAAAGAAAATTCGCTTGTAAATTCATTCGAAGCGTCGGGTTTTCCCGCGTAAATCTAAAGATGCCCTGCGTATTACAAAATGTTCTTTTATCAGAAGGCGTCATGGGCTTCTTATCTGTAACGCAATAGAACAGGTGTTTGTTTCATGCTAGACATAGGGGGACAGCAGAGTTTCCTAGAAGACATTCTAGAAAATATGGTGTTTCTTTGAAAATTAATCAGTAATGGTGACAGTAACGAGCGTTGATAACGTCTAAGAAATGCAATGTTTTATTTACAGAAGCCTGTTCATCGATTTTTTACGTATCCTTGTTTACATACATTACCATCTGCGTGGGAAACAGGTCGGCCTCAGCTGAGAGAAAGTTCTCTCGACATGACTGCTTTTATCAGCTAGGCGCAACAAAGTCCGTTCACCACTTGTGAGCCGGGGGTAGCCAGCGATGGAGTCATGCTGTACTTATTGATTTTGAGAGTTGTGGTTTTGAGGCTGGCTCTTTGCAAGTGCTCCTTGATGACGGTGGATCGTCAGACCATGATTGTGCAGATTACTACTTTGAAAAGGCCCATTCGAGGAGAAGTCGTCTTTAACCAGATTCTTCTGAAACATGTTTGGGCAAACTGGGTGAACTCGGGGAAACTGGGGTTTTAAAAACGAACGAAACTATTGATAACCCCGGCGAACACCTTTTGCGTGACCCGTCATTCACCACGTGAGGGACTAAGCATTTGTAAGCCAGAGACAACTGTTGAACGCAATGACTACATCTCTTAGCTTGACATCACTTTTCTGCCACAAAAAGGAGGTGTGTTCAAACTTACTAATTACTCCGTTTATGTTGGTTGTGCCTCGTTCGTCTTCATCAAAAAACATCTGTTAACAAGAATTCAAATACAATATTGTCAAGAGAATCTTACATGGAAAGGTGTTGTTACATATATAGCAGATCGATTACGAAATCAGCTTCAGGCCTCGTCCATTCTGTAGTGGCTGCAAAAAGTTTAGGCGCAGTTTGCACTTTATGCAAACGATTTAAAAGCTAGCAATTTGTGAAAAAAAAAACGCGAGTGAGGAAATACATGAACGTTTTGTGCATGTTCCCTTGCACACGCACTCTGCATCGGGATTGCAGCCACGCTGTGAAGGCGCTAAGACGTGTTCTTGCTCGGTTAGAGGTATGCATTTTTGACTAGTCTAGTCGCATATTTATGAATGTTTGGTGGCCGTTGATCCCCTGCTTTTGTTTACGTTGAAAAAGTGAAAATTTCAATCTTCGTGTCTGTTGTGCTACATCGGCAAGATGGGTATTGATGTAACCTGCTACCGCGCTAGAATTGGCACTTTTGTTGCCTGCCACACGTTAGATAGAAAATGTATCGCTCACCCTGTCGGTGCATCCAGATTGATTCTAGCGCTTAGCCCTAAACCGTGTACACTCCTTGCTTTCATGTGCATCGCCTCGCTCTTGATTTGCGCTGCAGACGTTCAAACAAACCCAGTGCCAAAGATTGAGGACGTTTTGGCGCTACTTCGGGACTTTATGTCAGAAGCTAACAAACCGCATGGAAATACGGCTGCTGTTTTAGAAGAAATGAAACAAGGCATTAACGACATTAAGACCCGAGTTGCTCCCATTGAAACCAATCTAACAAGCGTACTCCAGATTTAGAAGATGTTACTACTGTAGGTGGTTCCGTGGAGGAGGTGAAGGTGTCTATTTCACAAGTAAATGAGGAGCTAGTTAATGTAGTGGGCGACCTAAACAATCGGATGAGAAAGAACAACCTTATTATCAAGGGCTTGTCTGAAGAAGTAAAGGAGTATCATACGTCGACTGAACGTATTGTACAGGAGTTCTTCGCGACTAAGTTGAAGGCGATGCTGGAGCCTGGTGATATCGAGCGTGCCCATCGTGTCGGCCAGCCCCGTCCAGACTTCACACAACCAAAAATTGTCAAGTTTTTGAATTTTAAGTCTAAATCTGATGCACTCCGGAATGGTCCCATGGTAAAAGACTTGGAGCATAAAGTATAGCTCGAGGAGGATTTCTCGCACAAAGGTGAGTTGGAGCGAAAAAAGCTGCGGGACTTTGGCAAGAGTAACCATGCGAATAACCAGCGTTAATATATCCGCTCTAACAAGCTTCAGTTGCATGGTATAACTTATCGTTACGACGCTACTTCCGAGCGGGTTGTTCGGTTGGCATCCTCAAACGAAGCGTGGACTTCATCCTCCAGCCATAAATAGCCCAAAGCGCAGTTTGTTTTCTTCTGGCAAATTTCCGCAGTTTACTTCCCAAACTTGTTATTGTAGAAGCAATGGCATGTGTGACTTCAGCTGAAATTATACTTGGCACTGAAACCTGGCTATCAGACAGCATCGAGAACAAACATAAGACTGATACTGACAAAATCACGCGCATGCTATTCAGAGTTTAGTTAGCCCTTTAAGTGAATTGTTCAAAGCGTGGACCCGACCAAAATTGGGTAATCCTCTGGGACAATGTTACAGTGATAAAAGAGGCGTGCATTCAAAAATTACAATTAGAGTAAGAGCTAATGCCCTATGGTTCACTGTAAGCACATACAGGTGCTTAAATCAAAAGAAAAGAGCGTATTGGAAGACAAAGAAAACTAACAACCCTCAGGGCTGGCAGTCTTACAGAGGCATCGCGACTCTGTTTGATGCACTTTTAAAAGCATAGAAAAACAATTATTCCAACTACACTCTCCCCAATTGATTAAAAACAGACGCAAAAAGCTTTGTTCCGACTGTTAACCTGAAGGACACGCGAACGACACATATGCTTAAGCAAAGTAATCGAATGGCTGTTTAGCTGAATGTGGAAGTGTATTTAATGACCATTTCTGCAATGGTTTAACACAAGACTCTGCTATGGATTAATACTTTAATGTGGCCCACCCAACGATCATCCACCCGGCGCGATTACAGGGAACGGTATTTCTCGCGCAATTGAGATTACCGCTAAGATCATGTCCAGGTACCGACAATTTCAGTACAAACCTGCTAAAATTAACTTTCCCATTCTCAGCCTTTCTACTATCGCCAATTTTTCAGCAATCTCTAGACACTGGACGCATTCCAACAGAATGGAATGTCGCTTATGTAAGCCACTATGTTAATCTGGTGATATGAATTCTCGCTCAAACTACAGAAATATTTCTTTCTCCTCGATATGCTGCAAATTGGTGTAACAAGTAGTTTAAACACGTAATGTCATATCTAAATGCAAATAACCTGCTATTAGAAAATGAGCAAGGTTTTAATCATAAACGCTATTTTCAACCCCACTGATTGTAATTAGTAACATACCTTCACGAAGCATGTACATACCAATTATTACGAAGATGCAGTTTTTGTTCACCTGTCAAAAGCTTTTCATCGTGTGCCTCGTAACCGTCTACATCTGAAATTAAACTCTTCAGGACTTGATCAGTGTATAACTTGCTAGATCGAAATTTTTTGTCGGGACCGCCGCAATCAGTAATTATATGCAGCTATGTAAAAAAAACGAACTTGTGTTAAATCGGGCATTCCACCGGTCTGTATCTTCGGCCCTTTGCTAATATTAGTTTATATAAATATTGTAGCCTTTAAAATTTAAACCATATTCAATTTCTAATATTCATTTATATTCAATTTCTGTATTGCAATATTTTAACCTCAATCACTTATTTCAACCATAGGTCTTTTGATAATGACGGTGTTTTCGATTGGCAGAACAATTCACGAGATGATGTTACTAATCTTTAGGACGACTTAACAAAGCTTACTTAGTGGTGCGACGTATGGCAAATGTAGATAAACACCGAGAAGACCAAACAAGTCATGCGTTTTTTTATTTCTGGAACACCGAGAAACGCTTATGTAGCAAATGGTGCTGTTATGAAAAACGTAAACACATTCAAATATTTGGGAGTATTTTTTCGTCCGATCGGTCATAGAGACCTGTTATATATTACATCACCTTCATGAAAACTTTGGTTTTCAAAAACGAAGTTTATTTCTAGCTAACTCTAAGGTCACATTTCACGTTGCACTTCTTAATGAGATCTTCCCCAGAATATGCGTCACTCATCTGGAACCGCCACCAAGCGAATTTCACTGATTTACTCGAGGCAGTATAGAATGAGGCTGGAAGGTTTATTTGGCTTTTTTGCCTTACAACTCCCGAAACCAAAGCGTATCCTTCCTAAAAAATTTCCTTATTCAACATAACCTCAATCTCCGTCGCAAAGTGTGTCGTATTGTTCACATCATTCACTATATTGTAATTGTCGTATATTCAACTTCTTGGTTTCGGTTTCCCGATCGCTGCCGCAGGTGGTGCCAGTGTTGTTTATGTGTATAAACATGCGCAAGTTGGAATAAAGGGTCATTTGTTCCGATGTGCACTCAATTTGTTTACTCGTTCATTCATCGGCGGCACACGCCGTCACTACATTGGCGACGAGGATGCTCGTTTAGGAGGGGGCGTGATTTTATTTATTTTTTATTTATTTATGATACCCTCAAGGCCAAAGGCATTACAGAGGTGAGCGTGGGTAGAATACAGGTAAACAAACAAGGAAAAAATGAAGTACAATATAAGGTAATTATACAATATTAGCTAGATCACCGAGAAAAAAAATCGGGATTTTTGCGGACGATTTCCCGCACCATGAGTGTTTCCGGACCGGCACCACCGCCCCTTTCCTGCCCATGCCTGGCCGCCCTGCTGTTGCCTGGCCGCAATGTATATGCATGTTCGAGAATTTTCTGCTCGCATCTGGTGGTTCGGACTATGCGCCGGGCCGTCGCATAGTTCGCCTACTCCACAGCCTCGGCGTCGAAGGCCAGCGAACATTTCACACTCTACCGCTTCAATCTTCGGCCACCGCTAAGCCCGGTGAGGACACTACTCAGACAAAGCATGAAGCGTCGTCGCCCGATATCGCTGTCACAGTGCTGCATGCGCCCTTCCCGACAACAGCCAATGTTGTGGTCAAACGGCACCGTTTCGGTAGCCGTGTGCAGAAAGTCGGTGAAGCAACCAATGGGGGCGTTACCGCGTTACGTGAGCTTTCTGCTACGTGCTCTTCTCAGGAAGATTTCCTGCGTGACCACTTCGTTGAGGGCGCATTATCTCGGAACTGGCGCGAGCGGTTGCTGCTTGAAGGGTCTTCTCCTTCGTTTGCACGACCTGTACTTATAGCGACGCAGTTTGAGCAGGCAACCCATGATCTCAAAGAATTGGCCACTGCAGATGTTCAGTGCATAAATGATCGTGAAAACACTCTGCCGGCCGCACCTTCTTTCGCCGGCCGCTCGAAGCGTTCACGCAGCCATCAGGAACACTGTTACCACTGCGTTTCACTGCGGCACAACGCTGCTTCATTCCGCTGACCCGCCAAAACCAAGCGGTGTCATAGGTGCGCTGTTATGGGTCATTTTCGCTCGGTATGCAACAGAGACCCCGGTCCGGTTCGGGAACTAGACTTCGAAAATTCGCCAACTGAAGAGGTATTAAGCATTCTGGCTGTGACGACGTCCACTCGTTATGCAATTTACATATAAGTAGTGGTTGATTGAACGAAGATAACTTTTGTCATGAATTCAGGGTCATCAGTTTCAGTTGACGCATGACCTGTTCAGGCAGTATTTTCAAGGACAGGCGCTTTCACCTGCTCGGATTAGACTACTGAATTATTAGAAGAAACCAATTCCACTGTGTGGTTGCTTCTTTGCTGATGTCACGTAGAATAAGTGCACAGTCCTTCTTTATGTCGTCGAACAAGGCACCTCGCACTTGGGTACTGATGCAATCAGGGCGCTCGGTCTGCAGATTGGTGGCTCGTCACTACAAAGCCTTGAAACGACAACGGTGTGTACTAGCGCTCGAACGGAGCACACCGCAGTCAAGGCAAATACGGAGGAGCCCATTCACCTTCTCCAGAATTAGTTGAAGAGTTTGATGCCATTTTCGATCCAGGAATTGTCATTGCGAAGGATTTTGTTCACCGCGTCAAACCACGATCGACAGTACAGCCAGTTGCTTCAAAACTCAGGCGCCTTCCGCTCTCACTGCGGCTACGAGTCTTGGGAAAAATGGACGTGATAGAGCGAATAGAGGCATCGGAAGGGGTGTCCGCCATTGTTGTGGCTGGAAAGAAAGATGTACGTATCCGCCTTTGTGTATATCTTCGACATGTAAACAAAACCGTGGTAGCAGATAGCTTTCCCCTCTCTCACACAGAAGAGCTATTGCATAGTTTAGTGGGGGAAACCCACTTTTCGAAGCTTGACCTTGCATCCGCTTACCATCAGGACATGCTTCATCACGAAAGCCGTGATTTCACGGCTTTTGTAACACATGGCGGCCTGTTTTGTTTTAAGCGCGTGTGTTTGGGGCTCCCTTCAGCCCCATCTGCCTCTCAAAGTATGATGTCGAAAAATTCTGCAGTGTTGAAGCGGCTTCCTAGCTGTTCTATATTCATGACATCATTGTGTTCGGGAAAAGGCAGAGAGGAGCACATGACGAATCTTGCCGCAGTGCTGAGGCGCATATAAGAGGCAGGATTCAAACTGCACACAAAATGCGTCATCGATACGCCGGAGCTTGCGTTCTTGGGCCACAGGTTAACCGCAATTGGTATTGTGCCGTTTAGGGAAAGGTTGCTTCCATCCAGAATACTCCAGCTCCCACTGATCTTGCGAGTCTTTGATCATTTCGGGGATTGGAGGATTATTATGATAGGTTTATTCCCAACTTCCCTAATACGGTTAAACCAATGCGTGTCCTCCAAAGAAAAGGGCAGCGATTCATTTTGTCTCACAAGATAGATGCTAGTTTCAGAAAGACAAAAGACGCGCCCGCATTTAGCACTATACTGAGAATGCTCGATGCATCTCTTCCAGTCTTAATGTCGACGGACGCATCAGAGTGCCGGCTTAGAGCGGTCCTGCAGCAGGTGGACGGACATAAACTGCACACTGTCCCTTCCACGTCTCGAGTTCTTTTGCCAGCTGAGGAGAAATATTCGGTAGGAGATGGGAAGCATCGGCCTTTGTTTGGGCGTTGTGAGCGGTGTCCCGTGTACTTGTGGGGACGCCACTTGACGTTGCTCACTCATCAACAAGCCTTGGATGCATTGCTTTCAACTCAAGGAACAGGAAGGCGCCCCTTGCGGGTAGCGCGATGGACAGAACTCGTACTACGGTACTATACCGTCTAGTACCGCAAGGGGTCGCAAAATCAAGTGTCGGACGCGCTGTCACTTTTGCCCGCGTCGTCTTTCGAGGAAGAAACGCTGTTTGACGAGGTGCTATCAGAGCTCCAAATTCATTCTTGCCTTACCAGAGAATAGTTTAAGCAGGCCCAGTTGCAATATAGCCCACTGCAACAAAGCAAAATTTATGTGCAGTCGTCGTGGCCGGGGCACAAATCCTTACCGGACGATCTTCAGCCATTCTTCAAAGTGCTGACGAACTTTCGGTGGTAGACAATCTGATCTTGCAAGGCGAACGGCTTGTGGTTCCCACATAACTCTTGCAGCAGGTGATCGCTGCAGCATATGGGTTGCATCCAGGAGGGGTGCGAACAAAAGCGCGGCTGAGAGATAAATATTGGTGGCCGGGCATGGACCGCCAAGTTGAGCTAGCTATGCAGAGGTGTAGCATATTCCAAGGTAGACAGGAACGTAAAGGTGCCAGCTACACCCTTGCAACTGGTCCCCTTTCCAGAACAGCCGTGGCTCAAACTAGGCAAAGACATTGTGGGCTCATTTGAGAGGGCGCCCTACGATTGCAGGTATGCAATCACCCTTGTTCATTATTATTCCAAATGGCCCGAAGTGATCTTCTGTAGCAAGACAACAACCAGCACAGTAATACGCTTCTTAGTATCCGTGTTCGCGCGCGAAGGCTACCCATAAGAAGTTGTTTGCGATAACGGTCCACAGGTTGGATCTCAGGAGTTTAAGGCATTTCTGCAAGATCATGTTATCGAGCGGAAACATTCGTGAGTGTACTACTAACAAGCAAAATAAACAAGTGGAGCACTTTAACAACGTAATAAAAAGCTTCATTGAAGTGGCGTTTCTTGAGCAGCCACCCTTGCGCCTGGCGGTAACAGAGTACCTGGCCGTTTACCGATGCACACCGCATGCCACAACGGCAAGGGGTCCAGTGCTTCCGCTTTACGGGCAGCTGCCAAGAACTCGGTTGGATGTCGTCGCGCATCCGTCGGTGACCTTTTGTGATGATACTCATTTGGAACTCCGGCGTTTACGTGAGCGGGTGAAGCAAGAGCAACCGGAAAGCAAACGATACACGGACGCAAGAAGGGCTGCAGGGAAACCATAGTTGACATTGGTGACTTTGTCAGAGTGAAGAAACCCACAACGAGATTTAAAGGCGACCTGGAATTTAGCCACCCAAGAGAAGTGCTCAGCAGGAAGGGACAATCGTCTTTCCGCCTGGATGACGGTAAAACGCGGAATTCATCGAAGTTCTAAAAGGTGCCACGAGCCTATGGCGCCCTGTACACGTGGTGAGGAAACAGTGCAGCTAGGTTAGGAGGGTTTTCGCCTACATGTGAGGGCCCTACCCCGGAGGTAACACCGAGGACTTCAGCTGCTGCTCCTTCGATGGCGCAGGCGCCCACGTCTCCTTCATTACGTGCAGTCACACAGGTGCCCTGCTGCTACGTAGTCGGCCAAGTCTCCCGGAAAGTCACACAGCAACGCAGGGTGCAACCACCAAGGTGGTGACTACCACCAGCGCGTTATCGCTACAACACGTAGTGTGCGAAGTTGTGATAAAGCGAATAGAACTGACATATGCAGCGTTGTAGATTTCTTTTGTAAATGATGTGATATTAGATTAATATATAGCTATGTTCATTGTACAATTTGTATTTTTGTATAGTATTTTTGCATATGTACTAACATACCAACCTACTACATTACTAATCTATACAGCTGTTTTTAGGGAAGGGAATGGGTTGTATGTTTGTCTATTTCGTTTCGGTTTCGCGATCACTGCCGCAGGTGGCGCCAGTGTTGTTTAGGTGTATAAGCATATGCAAGTTGGAATAAAGGATGTTTTGTTCTGGTGGCACTCAAGTTGTCTAGTCGTTCGTTCATCGGCGGCACACGCCATAACTACAATAATCACTTGCAGTTTTCTTCGGAAAATATTTTTTCCAGCGCATCACATTTTCTTACCGGCCGACTATGCGCACAAGGTATTTCCAACTTTTGCCCACACAGAAAAAAATAATAATCTCCCCTTGCCTTGTCAATAAATGATGGGAACCAGTTACCAGGCAATATTGCATCTGCAAGGAATCGGCCTTTATTTGAGGCCGCTTTACTCAGATACCTCCAGACGGGAAGTGTTGCATATCGTCTTTTTGTGAGATGGTTTTTCCGAAAAATGTGGTCTTACTGCGTTCTTCGCCCTGTTTACAGGTTTTGTACTCTTACTTGCACACATTTATATATATAAGTTTGCATGTACACAATTGTTCCTGTTTTATACTTCGCAATTGGGTCTTATAACCACATTCCCACATTGAAATGCCCTCACGCGCCTTTATGGTTCTTAAATAAATAAGTAAATAAATAAAAAGTAAATAAACAAAAATTCATAACTAAATAAAATAACGACCAAACTTAAGTTACCCTATCAAAAAAGATGTGCCAATGCTCTCATGCTAGTTTGCAGGGGTATTTAGTAATATGCTCTAAAATTCTCTGAAACTTGGGCAACTCCTGAACGGTGAGTGCAGCTATCTTTATTTATTCTAATAAACCGTATACAGGGTGAGAAAATCTGTTTGATTTGAATTCTAATGAGTTTTCTAAGGCACATTACATCTGGCATCTGTTATAAAAGTATATCCTAAATGTTACCAGTATTTCTCACATTTCCGTCGTATTAGGTGTTGCGTACTTATTTCATTTGAGGGACGACTGTTGATGTACGTGTGTTTCGGTATTGTTATTTTCGCGTCGTGGGCGTGTTTGTATTGTTATTTGCTTCCTACGGTCAACTAAAAGCCGCCGTTTCCTCGCAACCTCCGCTGCCACAGGCGCCGGCCGCATGTTCGTTTCCTCGAGATATGTATCAGAGCAGTTGATGGTTCGGGCTCTTTGAGGCACCCTCCGATAGGGTTAGTGATTTAGCCAGTAGCGCGCTCTAGGGCCGCAGGCCGCAGCATGGCAGGCGTAGAAGACGGAGCCGGTCCTTTACTGTTTATATCCCCCACCCTCTGAGAAACGCTCGGGGCGATATCGGGAGGCTCACGAGGGGCGCATCTATTCCAGCGGAGTGCGTCGCCACTGTTTCTACAGAACTCGCAGTCAGCGTGGTTATATGGTCGTCTGCCGCATACAAGGCGTTGGTGGTCGGAGGTGGGACCAAGTCAGCATCGCGGCTCCGGGTCGCCACCCAGGCTTGATGCCGCTCCACTCCTTGAGAGCCGCTTTAGCATATCTTCAAGAAAACGTTGTACGCTGTTTACACGCTTCCTCGCAACTAATTTTCACCATGACCTTGAGGTAATTTCTGCTGTAAACTCCCATTAACGGCAATACGCTAGGAAGTATCATCACAAATTGCAATCGTGGGTTTCTTTCTTTCACAGTTTTCATGTGGGTTGCATGTGCTGCGCAACGTGTGCACGTTACTCGTCCGTGACAGGTTGTGGAACTGTTCCCATGCGGCATCTATTTGGAGCAACTGCGCCTGTTTGGGATCTGTGCCAACAAACGTAAATGAATAAAATCTCCAGTTACTGATTGGGAAAGAGTGCTCAAGCCGAAAGTTTGTATTTGTTATGTCGTTGGTCTTTTCTTGCCATCGCGTCGGACGTCTTACTGCAGTTACGCACCAGTAAGGCATGCAATCAGGAGGGTCAGCCTCGGTTATTTTAGACAAATTATAGTCCGGAGCAAAAGCTCTCCGAAGCGTTTAGCCTGCGGTGAGACATGAGATATATCTTGTGGTCTTGCATGACAGCAAGACCTATAAGACCTAAAAGTTTCCTAGAGGGTTCTCACTTATGTACCTGAAAGGTCATGCCACCTGTGTGAGCTTTTGGCCTTGTGTTTTGTGCCAACTGCATTCCCGATAAGTTTCGCTAGTAAGAAGAAAGATTTTCTTCTCACTGATACACTTTGCTACTCGAGCGGCAGCATGAGCACCCTTAGTGATGGTATTTGCGACCCCGTGGACCTCGAGCCCCCCTACATAAGCTGTGACCTACCGTGGTGATGTGTTTTTAAGGTGAAGGGTAGTAGCCTCAAACGGTGGCCGTCGGAGCCCAGGTGAAGCTCCAGCGGATGGGCTCGCTGTCTGTTTACCAGGAAGGGAGCTCTGGGACCTCTTCAGCTATCATGGCAAGGCTGATAAAGGAAATACCCCCGTCTCCCTGCTTTTATACTATGCCGTATTGCATTTTCAACCCCCCCCCCCCCCACAACGTGATCGGCCCCCGAAAAGGGGCCGCACCGAAGCGAATTTCCAACCGCTACTTACCATAGAATTCTCCAAACCTGACAACGTCCCCCCTTTTTTGATCATGGAATCTGCAGAAGCATCGGCAACACTTACGTCTAAGACATTCTTCCACATCGATAAGTTTCTTGAAGACATGCTGTGCAAGAACTACAAAGCAAAAAAAGCTAACCAGTGGTGAAATCCTTGTGGAAATACGGAATCAACAACCGCATAAAATTCTACTTCCACAGATCATGATCGGCAACTTGCAAATTAAGGTCACTCCCAACCGCAGTCTAAATACATGCCAAGGAGTAATTTCGCAATCTGACCTTAAGGACGAAAAAGACTCTGACTTGTCGGAGGTCCTGCGTGAGCAAGGCGTTACTGCAGTCAGACGATTCCCCCGTCCGTAGAGACAACCAGGAAATAAAAACAAAGCACGCATTTCTCACTTCCGACTGTTGCAACCTCCCTCAACATGTAAATGCGGGCTTCATTCGTTCTGAAGGTCGTCCTTATGTTCAATATCCGTGTCGGTGCTACAAGTGCCAGCGGTATGGGCACGGCACTTTACAGTGTCGGGGGAAACTGACGTGTGCCAAGGGTTCTGATCACAACCACCCTCCAGACAATTGTAAAGCCCTTAGCATGAAATTCCCAAAGTGTGAAGGACCCCATGCAGCGTCTTCGGGAACAGCGCGAACTAACAGGGACACAAAAAGAAAGAAGTGGACAGGACTAGCGCTGTCCTGTCCACTTCTTTCTTTTTGTGTCCCCGTTAGTTCGCGCTGTTCCCCAAGATGCAAGTACACCAACTCGCCCAACTCGCCACCCATGCAGCGTACTCGCGTACCTGTGACAGGTTCGACCTCGAAAAACGCATGATTAATTTGAAGGTAACGGAAAACATGTCGTACCCGGAATCTCGCAAAAGGTTCGCCTGCTTCGCTTCTCCAAGGTACGCCGACGCAGCTCGCCGCGGGGGCGGAGCGGTGCCTGGTTTCGGTGGTGACCCAGTTCAGTGAGTCTGATCTGGTCCCGGCCAGCCCAGCCCCCCACTGGGTTTCCTCCGGCAGCCCAACCCGTCACCACACCGCTTGAAAAGTCACCAGCGGCTGTGGTGGCAACTGAGTCAATTGGGGGCGCTGCTGCTTCCACCATTTCTTCTCCACCTGACCAAAGCTCAATTGATGGTACAGAAGAGTTGGAGATGGGGGAGCCCGCGGAAGCTCCCGCCACTGCCACACCACCTGTGCCACTTTTAGCAGTGCCGATACAATCGGTGGCGGCGGTAGCAGAAAAGAGCACCCACAAGGGTGCCAGGTACAAGGAGACCAATCCGTTGGGTACTCCGAGAACGTCCAACGAAGTCATGAACGTTGGACCCTTCCTGTCTGCATTGCAGCGGAAGGAACGGGTACCATCGTCCAAACCATCCGAAAAGCCAAAAAAGGCAAGCGTCACAGCCCCGAAAGACAATAGATAAACACTCATTCTCACACAATTCCAGTCGCCACTGCAAATAATGGGAAGGGAAAATATTGTACAAAGGAACTGTAGAGGCCTCATGAAAAATCTTGACGATGTATATGAGATACGGCATACCAAGCAACCAAGTATATTGTGCCTGCAGAAAACTCATCTCAGCAGCAAAAACACAAACTTCCTGAATAACTATTTGGTATGAGATTTATGCGTACACTGAGATTTATGCGTACACTCTGCGGACGTTGTGGTAATTGTCGCTCGAAAAGGCATTGCATGTTATAGCATCTCCTTAAACACTGTCCTTCAAGCTGTTGCGATTCATTCAATTATTTTTAATAGAATAACAACAGTATGCTCCCTTTACATACCGCCTGACTTCCAGCTCTCGAGCTCGGTTTTTGAATGGGTGGTATATCAGTTACCTTAACCTTACATCTTGATAGGGGACCTGAATGCAAATAATTCTTTTTGAGGCTCTTCCCGCACCGATGCTCGAGGTCGCCTCACTGAGAAATTATTAACATCGTCGGCAGCATGCCTTTTAAACAAGAAACAGCCAACATATTATTATAGGACACAACACTTACTCAGACCTTGACCTGACTGTAGGATTGGCAGTTCTTCCATTTCTTGAATGGGACGTGGACAAGAATCTATATGGGAATGACCACTTCCCCGCTTCATTACCGGGCCCTACGACTTCGCCTTTTCATAATGTGTTCAACGAGGAAGAGCAAGCTGCAATAAATTCACAGAAATATCAAACTACACTACACATCCATAACACTGAAGAAGTGTGTTGGTGCGGGCTTGTTGGTACATAACTGAATATGGAAAAACAGCGCTAAAACGGGACAAAGAACGTGACAAGACTGGGCCCAGTCTTGTCACGTTCTTTGTCCCGTTTTAGCGCTGTTTTCCATATCCATAACACACCTACCCCTACATGAAGCCACCCAACTCCTCATGGTGCATATCCTCTACGCCGCCGAAATGTCCATTCCCGACTCCTCTCGTACCCCGCGCAACCAGAGGAGGCCATGGTGGCATGATTCCTGTAGGCGGGCGCGACAGGCCCAGAACAAGGCGTCTGGTATCCTTCGTCGGTACCCCTCAAAAAGGCAAAGGCGATGGGAAAACGTGTGCGCCGTGGGGCAAAACGAGAGAGTTGGCGCTCATTCGTAACATCCATAAACTCATACACTGACACTCGCAAAACCTGGATACGAATGCGCGAACTAAAAGGACAACAGACACACAGCCTGCCCCAGGTTAGTACAACAGGGGACACACTGAAAGGCAAGGCTAACACACTCGAACTTCCAACACGCGTCCAGTTCAGCACACTACACTAACACTTATGAAACACAAAAAATGGGGCGAAAGGAAGTCTTTACTTGATAACTACAAGTATATCTCTTCTTATAACTCCGAGTTTTCACTTCATGAGCTGAGGGCCACTCTGAGTACTTGTAAACCCTCAGCTCGAGGCCGAGACAACATCACATATACAACGATACAGCACCAACACTCCGACACTCTTTTAACACTGCTCCACCTATATATCAGGATTTGGTTTTCGGGGCACATTCCAAACTCTTGGAGGGAGGCTATAGTTGTAGCTTTCCTGAAAGAGAGGAAGGACCCTTTCTCTCCCGTGAGCTATCGACCCATTGCCCAGAGAGGTTGGCTGTGCAAGCATTTCGAGAAGATGAATAAATGCAGGCTTGGGTACTTCTTCGATTACAACTGACTTTTCTAGAGCTGCCAGGCAGGCCCTAAGGCGCGGAGATCTACAAATGATGAACTCGTTGCTTTAGAATCCTCCATCAAAATTGCGTTTATTTACAAACAGCATTGTATGACACTATTTTTCGATAATGAAAAAGCGTGTGATAGTGCATGTCAGGCAACATGCTAAATACGCTTGCAAGCTCTATGTCGGAAACAACTTTTCGTGTGAGAGTGGCAATACACATTCCCGAGTTCACGTCCAGGAAAATGGTGGGCCTCAAGGGGGTGTTTTGAGCTGCACGCTGCTTATTATAAACATAAACTCTATGGGAAGAGGACTTTCATCAACAATTTCTTACTCCCTTTACGTACACGACATTCAAATCTCCTTCAAATCCTTTAATCTGTCCGTTTGCGAGAGGCAAGTCCAGCTTGATGTCAACAAACTCCCTGACTGGGCAGACAGGAATGGATTTAAGCTTAATCCGGACAAGTGTACTTGATTTGTATTTTCAAGGAGGCGCGGAATTCATGCTGATCCTTATATTAAGCTTAAAAGTGTCTGAATCCCTCTCAAAAAAGAACATAATTTTTAGGCGTGGTACTAGATGAAAAACTGACATTTATTCCCAGATAAAACACCTAAAACAGAAATTTATCTAAACCATGAATATCCTGAAAGTCCTCTCGCACTGCTCCTACGGAGCAGACAAACAAATACTCTTCCGCTTTTTTAGCATCCTTAGCGGCTCACGTTTGGACTACGGTAGTGTCGTTAATGGGTCCACCTGTAAAACTGCTATGAAAATGTTAGACCCAGCGCTGCACTTGGGTCTCCGTCTTGCATCTGGAGCGCTCCGGACTCGACCCATTGAAAGCCTGTATGCAGAGTGTGATAGGTGGATTCTTTAACACCAGGGTTCTTACACTTCATTGCGGTATGTGATTAAGGCGACTTCTATAAAAATCACCCATGTAGTTTGATCATAAACAACATCTCATCCGATCGATTGTTCGAAGCACGGCCATCGATACGCGCTCCTTTCTCTACCCGAGAGAGAGCCCTCACTGAGGTACTAGGAATTTCATTTGAGGAGAGCAGGAAGTCTTCTATTGCTGACCTTATTTCGCCTTGGCGAAGGTCATAAATTTCGTGTGATATTTCTTTTGCACATATCGAGAAACGAAATGCGTCCACAGAAATTATACTACAGCACTTTCTTCAGTTACAACACAAATACCCCCACACCGCCATCTACACCGATGCTTCGAAGCCTTCTTCAGCCGTCGCATGTGCTCCACACGGCCCCAACTGTGGCAGTACGAAGAAGTTACACTGAAATAGCAGCATTTTTACGCCAGAAGCAGATGGTGTCGTTGTAGCAGTGCCACACTGCACAAACCAGATCAGAACACTCCATTGTCTTTACAGACTCGCTAAGTGTGGTAACAGCCTTACATTGCTTCAAACTGACAAAAACATCGTCTCTAAGCATATAATCAAAGGTTTAACCTCTGCTTGTCACTCAAAACTAAAAATAATTGTTAGCTGGGTTCCGGGTCAGTGTGGCATTCTGGGGAAAGAAACTGCTGAACAGAGTGCCGCTGTGGCTGCTCTCCGCCGTAGCATAGATGTACCGTGTGTTCCCTACATCGACCTGAAGCCACGGGTACGGACAGCCTTGCGAAAATCTTAGTAGCAACAATGGGACACACAAACAGAGATGAAACTACAAACTATAAAGCCACACTTAGGTCGATACATAACAGACAAACAAGACAGACACACGGAAGTAGTTTTAGCCAGGCTACAGATAGGCCAAACTTATGTAACAAATTCAGGCTTGCTCACTGGGTCTTCGACACCCCTGTGTGGCAGGTGTGGAGACGGCCTATCCGTAGTTCACATACTAATCACATGCAAAGCACTTCACACCACACGACGCGAACACTTTCGAGAAATATACAGACGACAAATCACACTCCACCAGTCCCACTTCTTCAGTGATGAACCAATGTTTTCTGTAGAACGTGTTTATCAGTATTTATCTGCAGTGAAATTTCTGAAAACCCATACCATATCACGCGTAATCACAACCTGGACCTCTACCCCAGCCATTTTCATTGTCTTTATTTGCTTTTACCTCTGTTGCTATTTAGTTTTAGTATTCATCTTTAATCTGTAGTAACTAGCCAGCTGTTTTTGGGGCTATTTGCCCTAGTTGGCCTACCGCCATTAAAATGCAACCATCATCATATTCTGATACACCTTAATCGATGGACTGTATTACCAGAAAGTGGAGGAAGTTTTCGGATTTAATAAACAATAGGGCTATAGTGGTCAGAAATCGATCACTTTGGCGCCGATTCTTTTCAGTATCCGATAGCCTGTTTTGATCAGGGAAGCTAAAACTATTCGCGATATTTTAAGGATGAACTGGATTTACCTTGATGGCCAGTGAGGTCCGAGAGCCCCTTGCCTTTTTCACAGAGAGGGAGCGTATGGTCCGGAAATTCACCAGGGCTCTCATGTCAGCCGTTCGGGGCTTCTACCGTACGACCTAAAGAAGCCGGGCACGGTCGCTAACATCATAGATGTGAGGATCTCGAGATCCGCGTTGTCGCTACTCCCCATCACCTTGAGTGCACAATGTCCCCGTGTGAGGAATAATTACACCTGTAAAGTTCCAGTTATCCCACTGGAACAATACCTCATAAGGCGTCTTGAAATCTGCTTTAATATTGCATACATACTCTAGGTGGAAATATTTTTAACAGCCTAGATGTTTACGTTTTGAGTTCCGCAGCCTTTCGTAAGCACAAAACTAGACCCATGTGGATATGAGCCCGCATCGTGATAGGCGCTCACCATTGTCCAGCCTTGCAAATGGGAATGCAAAACGTGAAAAGCTCAAACAAATTACCAAAAAATACCCAGCGCGCGTGAGCGTCCACCTCGTTAGGAGCACCGGGCTTCAGCCAGCTTCGCCTTCGAGCAGATACTGCGCAGCATTGATGGCGTGATAACTCGTGTGCTTTTTTCCTCGCCGCTCTACGTGCGTTCATGCCTAAAGTGGGATTAGCAGACGCCGAGTTTACACTACAGGCGCCTGCTCACGAAACCGGGTAATTCGCGAAACCCGGTTGGCGAAACCCACCTGGTTCTCGCCCGGGAACGCAGTCCAGTTTTGGAGAGATGTGAAAGCATGCGGGCGAAACCATCCCCGCCTGCCAGTCATCTAAATGTTTCGGCGACAACTCCAAAAATTTATGTGATATGCAACAGCCTAGTCTCCGAAAAAGGGAGAGGGGTCCCGAGCACTGCGCTTTCTCAGCCTTGCACCACTAATGCGGGCTGAGCTAATTTGTTGAATGCCACCATGAGGAGCCTGATATTTATTGGCTCAGGCCATATTGTGCCTCTACTAGAGTATTTGCTCCTGCGGTGAGAGTGACACCGACGAACAGATGTCTTTTTTGCTAGCCACTACCGGCGTGGCAACACACGCAGGGAGTAGTTTTGGCCATCTATTTTTGCTTCGCTTTTTCAAGGGGTAACGCATTGGAGGTGTTTCTAAACAGATGCACCGTGCCACTTGCTCCAAGGTGGGGACAGTGTTGCTGAAGATTGGCAGAAGTTTGCCTCTCGTTTTTCACGCCATGGCACGTAGCATGTTCCCAAATCAGTACGACAAGACTTTCCCGTTATGCAAGCAGCTCGGTACTCTTCGCCACATGATAGGAGAGTGCGATGTCAGCCCAAAACACCCACCCCTCATCAGCAACTCCTCCACTAAGAACCCCACCCTTACCCCTAGCGAGCGATGGGAGATCTTGCTGTCCAGCCCCGCCTTGGAGGATCAGCTACGGCTGGTTACCAGGGGCCAGGTGGCAAAGACAGCATATGGAATCCTGTGAAGAGGGATCCACTCTCATCCAGCGCGTTTTGCGCTGACATGCTGTGCAATTAAAGTTGTTCCTCCTCCTCCTCTAAGAAAGGCAATCCCGCTTCTGCCAGTAGCAGTGCATTACCCATATTCAAACACGTCGAAGGGGTTATTCCCGCCTCGCCTGGTAAAACTCTGGCTTCGTCGTTTCGAGAGTTTTCTTTGCAGCAGAAAAGACCGCGGACAACCATTCGAACAAAACGGGTTAGCTCTTAGTTATGTTTCCGCAAATTAACGGGGTAGAGCGCTCACAGTGAGAAAAGGCCGTGAAGGTTTGGGTACCAGAAACTGGAGTACCCCAAAAATAGCCATATGGTGAAGGTTTCAATCTTATATTTTGGTGCATATTTTTGTTTGCAGTTATAAAAACTCAGAATTGACAGCAAAACATTGCAATTTCCATAACAATCATACGACGTTCAGGGTATGTGGATATCAAGGATATCGGATGCGGATACCTGCGCTACAAAAATCAAGAAAAGGCTTTTCTTTGTCACTTACCGAAATGTTGTCGGCATCTTTAAAGCGAACGGCTGCGCTGTAGTATCCTGGCACAGAAAGTGTGGCCACACGCGTCTCGTCATGGGAACCTTGTTTATTTTGGGTAAAGAACATACCCGTTCCATGTATTTTCGCCGCTGCATAGTAGTATGTACTACCTGCGAACCTATTCACCTCAAATATTGTTTGCTTTGACCTGAAATGAATAGAATTACATACTCACCATCACCACCAATATTGTCATTAAACAGGTTTATTGAATCGTTCTGGGAAATATTAGAAGTATTTGTACCAATACCCGAAGGGTAGTGTCCAGTCCACTGCAGAAATGCGTTAGTAAAATTTACAACGAGGCAAACCCACACAAAAAACAGAATGCCACACTTATAAAAATAAAAAACACTATAGATGTTGATTCAAAGCAACACATTTTACACTTCATTTTATAATACCTCCAAGATAAGTCATTTCCCACTTCCACGCGGAAGAACGCAATAGACCTTCTTGATGCACATTTTTCAAAAAATAATGTTGAAATTTCTGTTGGTAGGGTGCCTAATCGTACAAGGCCCTAAACAAAACAAGGTAAGCAAGGGGAGATGTGGAGGTTACAGTGGTATTGACCAAAACGAAAATATGTTAGGGACACCGAGGTGTGAAGGAGAACACATGAAGTTGCTCACATTATGCGCTTTGGGGGTTCGAAGGGGTAAAAATGTCATTGTTAACGCTTTTTATGTTAGTTTTCTAAGAGAAGGTAAATAGCTCGCGTGCGTCGCCTTCACGCTTCATTACAGTAATTTATAGGGCAGTGTAATAATGCGAAATATAGGCAGTGGGCATTGTTAAGTGTAAAGTGTTGAGGGGCTTCATTGATGTGTAGCAAGCAAAAGCAAGTTTCCTGCATAGGCTATCAATTTACACCCTATAATTTAGGTGTTATCAATGGAACACACGCTTTCATTTCTGTGGTTGTCAATATGTAATCTAAATGTGTTAAAACTGAGGTGCTTTGATCTGAAATGAAAAATCAGATCTTTTGATTTATCAATATTGCCGTTCAAACAGATTTTTTAAAAACAATATTTATACGAAAGTTAAAATGCAGCTTTGGGGTTACCATACATAACGGGGACGTATTCCATTAGATAACCGAGCGTATAATATTTTTTACAATATAGACGTCAGGTCGATCCAGGACCTCCTGGCGGCAATCGCCTTCGTGTTAGAGACGAACGGACAGAGAGACACTTACCGACTGTCTACTAACAAACGATGAATCACCGGCTCTGGGCTGCCTACCCAATATCTGTCTATCTATGACACCACGTGTCGGTAGTAGGAAGTGACAGCGAAGCAAAAAACTGTAGTAGGGTCATCACTCAGCTGCAGGTTCTAACATCCATTCCTTCTGCCAGCTTCCTTACATTCCTGCAATGTTGAGCTGGTTGGGATAGACGAGTACCCAGTCGCAATCTCTGCTGGAATTCGCGGTGCGGTTCGTTTTGTTCTCGCTTAACTGTATCTGTTTATAAGCAGCTTTAATTGGCTAAAAAAGAACAGCCGCATGTGACAAAACACGAGCAAGGTGCAGCTGCTGCGCGAATCGCTGCGTCTCAGAGCAAATGATTTTGGAAGTTTCTGTATGAATTCAGCATTCATCATTTGGTGGTTGGCTCGCGGACGCGAAAAAAATGCGAGAATAAATGTTGACCTGTTCAAAATGCAGAAAGAAACATTCCGCTGGCACATAGGCTTACTGAAGAGGAGTGGCATTCTATGCGCTACAAGCTGCGACACATATATGGCCGGCACCACCGAGGGTTTAACGTGCATTACAAAGAAAATGCGCCATTTATTTCCTCGCTACCGGTGGTTGTCAGTCAGTGGGCGGTAGCAAAAAGGAAAAAAAAAAAACGATTCCGCTGTCGCAGCCTACATGAGCCAGTGCATGAAGGAGCTATCAGCCAGTGCATCCGCGTCTGTATCAGGCCCATCGCTGTGAGGACATCAACGATCGCCTCATACCTCGATAGCTCCCGAGCAGGGGACAGAAATTTCTGAAGTAAAACGTACAGCATTTGTAAATTTATTGCTACGGGACGACTACGTGTCAGATTAATTAACGTTCGTAGACTTCACGCGCAACAAACACGTAGTTAAGAAAGAGAGCTCTCGATCACGTGCACAATTTTTCCACTCGTAAAGTACTGCAGAAACGTCAACGCCGTAACGCACATTCTAGCGCTTTTGAAAAAAAGAGTGCTGGCACATTAGCCCTGTGGAGGTGTTTGGGAGGCGAAGCTTTATACACCACCTACCACAGCTGACTACGTCCCGAGTGCGCTAATCACATTTTCCACTGTACCTGTCACACCTTATTTATTATTTCACTTCACCACAGCATGCAGACCAGCTTTATGATCGGTGTGATGGACACTCTGGCGGCATTTTTACGGCAGTTTTATTCTTCGTGAACGTGAAGTCAACTCACGTTCATTGAATGGTAGTCGGATGTTTGGTATAGGTTTTGCACACGTGTCCAAACTCTGCGATGACGAAACGGACCTACCATAGGTGAGCAAAACGCCGCTCCACTTCCCGTGGGCAGAGCGCACAACGGCACTAAAGGTCAAGCGACGTTATCACGTGGCATTGCGCGAGAACGCAAGGGGATAAACCGCAGCTGTTCTCGTTCACTACACTGCCTGTCTCCCCCATCCCCGGGTGCGCTCGTAGTTCGATTGGTAGAACACGGGGCTCTACCTCTATTTCTATATTCTATCCTGGTTCCAGTTCTGGCAGGTGCCAGTAACTTGTTTTTTTGTTCGCGAATATTTTCTGTTGACGGCGATGGAGCTACAAAGTTTCGTTTTAAAAGATCGCGCCAGCATCCCGCCAGGGAGGTAGTGCTATACATAATGCAGGCGAAAGTATCTTGGTGATGCGGGGTAATTATAACTGGCATAAACGTCGTGGTCCTAACAGAGAAAAAATTTAACAGCCATAGCATTGTTTACGCTTCACTGCTACATGAAACAGCCAGCTGCCGCTGCAATCGTTGGATTTTACTCCTCTTGTATTGAAAACTTTATATTTCGCCAAGAAAAAATCTGATGTAATTAAGTTTTTAAAACATTTTAATATACCACGTAAAAGGTAGCATAGAATATGTTAAGTTATTCAAAAAGTGTTTGCAAGAAAAGCTGCGCAAAACTAAGCGGCCGGAATGCCCGCCATAAGCCGGGAGTACTTCAGGTCAAAAGGGTTCAAGATGAACTTTTTCTACATAAAACATCTAAGAGCGGGTATCCTCAATTTGCCAGCCGCGGACGGTTCGCGGGCAGTTTGAGGACTACGTCTGGACGGGAAGTTCGAAAGAAATACATTAGGACAATGGATGTGGCTTAGCTCAGCGAACCCTGGATATGCAAAACAAAACCTCGACTTAGTCTTTTGAATCCTGGTTCCACTTGGTTAACCTTCAATGCAGCTTTGTTGCCGACCATGGCCCAACGTCTTTAGGTCACGTGCAACGCTCACAGAAAGAGAACCGCCTCGCTTTTATTCGCGGCAATCGCAGTTTCTCTATTCGCCAGGCGCAGGATGATTCAGGTAACCCGAGACGACTTTGCGGCCCATAAGTGGGAGGCACCGAGGTTTGTCACCTGCTGATCAACTGAGTACGGGTGACCGCGCTGCTCGGCTGATCAGGTGAGCAGAAAAACTGAAAATCGGATATTGTGGGCACCGCCGCATGCCGGACCAGCGATTCGCGCTATGCGCTTCAAGTGATGTGTCGCATTGGTGTGTGAGGTCAAAAGGTGAATCTGCGCATTCGCGGCGAACCCGCTGGACGAAAGTAGTAAAGGTTGGCTTTAAAATCGATCGCCGTATAGCGTGTCGGACAATGCGCGTACTATCCAACAAATACAATCGAGGAGGCCCAGTATGGTCCCTGAACTGTCCTGAGGAGAGTGCAGAATAGGCAAGCTTGCTTGGTACCAGAAGCACAATTGAGTTACTTTTGGAGGGTGTAAGGATTTTTTATTGTCGACTCTGCCTTAAATGAGTTCTCAAACGCATGGCAGAAAGTATTCCTGCACTAAGGAAGGGCATGACCCCCAATTATTTATAATCAAGACACTTTCTTACAAGCAGAGCGCGGTAGCATTGCTGGTACCAAACTAGCGTACCGGTAGGATAGATGGTGCATTTCAAAAATTTTTAACGGAGGTAGTCCCATGACAACGAGCAGGAATACGTAAAGGAACAATGCAGCGGCCGAATTTCGCAATATTTCAAACGTAAAATGGATTCACACTACAAAGCTTCGTAAATGGAATGGCGAAGGAAATAGTGGCGGACCTTCTGGCCTCGCTCTTACGTTTTTCCCGTTTCATGTCCGTTTAGGTGTCCATTTTCAGCGATCCCACATAAAAGCCGGATGTGATCCAACTCAAGCACGGTGGAGCTGTTGCGTTGAACCTGTTCTTCTAAGGCCCATACCGTTTTATACAATGTAATTAATCTGTGACACTCTGTGTTTGAAGCATAGAATTTGGATTAGGTACTTTTGGCTGTGAAAGCATGTCGTTACCGGTCATCGCACTGTTGTTGGCCTGCTGGTTGTGCCACAAGCGTAAAAAAAATGTTGACCGTTATAAAGCCCGCAGAAGCATTTGTCTACAATTCTGTATCTCGAAGAGAACTGTGCGGTGGCTCACAAGCTGCCAGATGACATTGGGTTGACGCAGCCCAGGCTAGTTTTGTGGCGCCGTGCTTCCAGGGCACTGCAGTGAACGACATTCTGAGAGCCAGCGCCCTAATGCGAGCGATCGTCTGTGAGCTAGCTAATGGTCGCCAAGTGCAGTGACCTAAACGATCAACTGAGAGCTTCCCAGGTGTGTAGGAGGCGACCAAAATTACACAAGTACTGGGAACGCAGTTGTAATCTTTGAAAATACATATACAAGTTTATCGCTCGCATAGTTGACGCGAAGTAGAAACGAAGTAAAGAGACAAAATATTTGTGCCCTTCTACGCTCTCAAGAAAAATGACCGGCGAAGCTGGACACAGTCCACGGAGTGCACAAAAAAACACGTTTGTTCGTAATTGGAGATTGAGCATCCTTCCTAGCCGATTAGCTGAGTGAAACTTGGAAGGACCCGAGGCTTGGTCTCACGGACATGAATGGATCAGTCTACATTGCTCCCTCCTCGTAGGCGTCTAACTATTTGTGCAAAATACCGAACCAATCCGCTAGACTACTGAGAGGACACCGAACAAGTAGCATAAGGACGCTTGACGTCCACGTTTAAACCTCCCGCCAACACAACGGATGTGGCGTCAGTGAGGCCATAAAACCTATAGCTTCTCGGGCATGCCTTCACCTTCCAACCCAATTTTCTTGGCAAATGTCTACAAAGAGCTGCTTTTGAGGACATTTGCAACGAAGGGCCAATTTTTATTTTGCCCAGCCTCGTGCCCATACCACAACATTTGGTGTCTCATTTATTTTTCGCGCAGCCTCAGACTGATTTGGCCTTTCCGCTGAAGTTGCTGCTATCACGTGAGACTCTACGTTTAAACAAAATGTCACCCGTTTCTTTTTTGATTGAATACTCAACCGTCCTTGTTGAACCCCTTGTGCACATGTAATACATTAGTATTTGAGTTGTATTTGCATTTGTATTTTCTTGCTTTCCTCCTTTTTCACAGAAAGTTGTTATCCCGTTGGTATTTATACCCATCCTGCATAGGTATTTCGTTTATTGTACCTGCTTTCCACCCCTTATGTGATACCCCCTTTCTTTAATAATAAAGTGATGTGAACGTAATAAAGTGATGTGAAGTGAAGTATGCACAAAATGAGAGAAAAGCTCTTCAATGTTTGCTTTGGTACCTTGACGGTACCACATGGCATACCTATTCTTGTGTCTAGACTCCAGCTTTCAGGCTGCACGTTGGCATATCTACGGCAGCGTTCATGAGTTTGTTTGAGGTTGGTATGTGAATTCGGCTGTCTGTTATTGTGCAGTCAAAATGATGCTCAAGCAAGATGTGGCAAAGGCTTCTAATTTCAGTTTCATATAAGGGAGACGAAGTGCCATGACGACAATGTGCTTGTTGCTATTTAGCCAGCTACAGGTAGGAGGACAGGCTTGCAAAGCTCAAAATGTTGTTCCTTGTCTCTTAGGAATATGAACAACACATTTACGCAAAATTTCCTTGGGTAAATACGTGTTCGCTCTATTTTGCTTCTACTTAAACCCATTTGTCCAGTAAACATAAAATACCTCAATAGATGCTGTGTTGGAACATGAATAATTATTGGGCAGTGTCACTGGCATCGGTTTTAATAAAACGTGCATCTGAAATCCGAATTAGTAGGACAACACTAGTGACACTAAATTTTTGTTCGAGTGGTGCTATAGCGTTTAACATCAGTACTACATGACAGCCATGAAGGTCGCGGCAATCTTTAAGTACAAATTGTTACCGCTAAGCAGAGTGAAGCATATTGTGAAAAAGTAAAAGCGTGAGTGAAGGTTGTTATTTGACCAGTTTAGGTTAAATGCCCATCATGAGTTTGTGTGTAGAACTTTTACGTGTCTGTAGCCGTATGGCTGCATTTAAGGTGGATGTGAGATTACATGCTCACAGTGGCTGATACTGTGCCATATATCCTCATTTGTGTTACTAGCAAAAGCAGCCATCAAGCCTATGTCGTTATGCTAAGCTTAGACCTGTCTGCTCTGAGCACTTTTGAACCAAGAGAACAGGAGCAATGTTCGCTAATGGCGCAAGTAGTCAGGCCCCGATCACAGAGCAAACCATGATATGCGTGTTGCTCATGGCGTGGTATGCACATTGACTGGCATAAACATTGGGCCTGCATGGTTTTTACTGCGTCACACAAGTGCAGTTATCAAAAATCTCTTCGTTCTGAGCTGCCTTGCCTGTGCAAGAATAACAGTTCATTAAAAATATGTCACAGAAAACGGTTACTGCTCAGAATTACTGGCAAATGTTTTCCCGCACACACAAGAAGTGCAGTTTTTTTCGGCTTGTAACTTTTGTGCCAGTACTCTTTCCACGTGGTTAATGGTGTCACGTAGGCAAGGAAAATGCAGGTTTCTTTCAATAAACAAAGTTATTGGAGAAGACGTGTGATCCACAACAAAACAAGCAGAAAAGGAGGGATGAAAAAGCGGCCAACAAAAAAAGTACACCATCTTTCCATGGGGAACCCTGGTGAGGATGCGAAGCATCTTGGGGGTTCCGTGTGGTTCTATTGTGTGGCCGTTATGTTGAGTGATCTGGTATTTCGTAGCGCCAGAGGGAATTCATTGTCCGGGTCCACACCGGTGGCAAATGCACGCAAGTACTGTTGTGTGACAGTGAGTAGGCGGCGGTTCTGGAGGCGCCGAAACTCGTCAATCATGTTCTTGTCGATGTTGTATTCTCTGTGGTAGAATCGGTAGTCTCCGTCAGCTTTGGTGAGGTAAAGGTTGTTGACGTTGGTGCTCCGGCTGAGAGCAACGTATATGCCCTCCTCTTCGCAGCTTTGTCTTCTTCTCCTTCTTCAGGCATTCCCCTACGGGAAGATGACGACGGTGGTTGAACGCGAAGCTCTCTCGTGATGAGGTAGCAACATACACGGCCTCCTCTTCGCAACTTTGTCTTCTCCTTCTTCTTCTTCAGCGGTTTCCCTATGGGAAGATGACGACGGTGGTTGAACGCGAAGCTATCTCGTGATAGATTCTTTGTTTGGCGAATCTTAAGCGGAATCCTGCCACAATCATCATCAGAGGTGCAGCGGACTGGGCACGGAGAAGTGACGTGCCCCCGAGCAAGAGATTATTCGCATCTAAGCGTTGGTGTGCTAAAGGTTGCTGACGTTGGTGCACCGGCTGAGAGCAACGTACACGCCCTCCTCTTGGTAGCTTTGTCTTCTTCTCCTTCTTCTTCAGGCATTCCCCTACGGGAAGATGACGACGGTGGTTGAACGCCACGCTATCTCGTGATTGATTTTTTTGTTGGCCAGTCCCTAGGGGCATCCTGCCACAATCATCATCAGACGCGCTGCGGATGGGGCACGGACGAGTGACATCCCCCCGAGCAAGAGATGGTCCGCATTTAAAATACGTACGGTAGAGCATCGGCGCTCGGCTGCGCGTTTTTAATTACTTTTCTTTCCTTGCTGTACCATGTTGGGTTACTTTTGATTAGTCATTAAGGTGTTTGCAATGCACATTTAGACAAAGAAAGGTGTAGACATTGTTGTGAAAAGACAGCGCTTGAATTGTTTGCATTTTTCCTTTCTGCTTCTTGTAAATGTGCGGTGCACTTAGTTTAGTGGGTTGTTATCCTAAGCTATCAAATAGAAAAAACATCAACCAATACCGCATGCTTTGCCTAGAAACAAAACAATCTAGAAATTGTGTTGCAATGCAAATTTTTTGAATTGTTGCCTTATGTATAAATCAAGGTGGCGTCTTGTGCAAAGCTCTTTCTGTTGATTATGGCCTTGAAATTTCGAATATGTGCGCTCCAGCTCCGACACGAAAAATTATTAAGACAGAATTACGTATAGTTTTATAAACACCACCGGTAATAAAAGGGACGAACTTGTGTATCCCATTTGATGTGTCCTAGTCCGCAAACTGCCCTAATTGATTATTTGCAACCACATATTTATAGTACTAATGACTAAATGTAGGTATGGAATTTTTTTCCAATCAGCCTGGGAAAAGCAGGAACATACTTGGGGCGATCGCTGCTACTTTCGGGG
The DNA here is from genome assembly GCF_048455015.1 of Haemaphysalis longicornis. Taxonomy (NCBI): domain Eukaryota; kingdom Metazoa; phylum Arthropoda; class Arachnida; order Ixodida; family Ixodidae; genus Haemaphysalis; species Haemaphysalis longicornis. The sequence continues at coordinate 82,384,527 of NW_027526204.1, read as the reverse complement.
CTAGTTCGACAAGGCAGGCTACTGCTAGATCATGCATTGCTTTACGTTACATAGGACCATCTAAAATGCGTGCATGTGGGCTGCTGTTTTGTATTTAGTTGTAATGCCTACAGACCAAGATTGCTGAACTTGCTGGTAAGGTGGAGGGTGGCCACGACAAGGGTGTGCCTGCCTGGGCCAGCTGTGGCTCCCGCGGTAAAACCAGGTACGGGTCAAGCTGGGGGTGTGGTCGCTTAAGATCACGGCAGAGCAACGGGCCCTTTGTCACATCGACGAGATGGGGAGTGCCAAAGCGGGAGGCCCCTTGCTGCATAACTCGGCCGTCCTTCGCCTCCATGTGGGTGCTGTGTGGACAGACGGTTGGAAATAGCAGCTGGAACGGGCTGACATCCCCGCCGGCCAGAACTGTCGAATGCCCGTGCAGTCCCTCCCACACCCGCTGTTCGAGTGCCTTGACTTTTGGCCAGGGAAGCCGGAAATGCAGGCCGTGCAGAGGGAAGTACATATGCTGGACAAGCTTCTGTAGCCGCGGGGCTGTGCCAGGAAAGGAACGTAGTCCACAAAACCTTGGGCTCATACCTGAACGTCCTGGGACTCCTCCGTGCACTCCGCTTCCCAGCCCACGGATTCCTTAAGGTTAGTCCGTTTGTTTTTAAATTCGGTTGTGTGGGTATGTTTTCCTATCTTCTCTATTTTTATTTTTGTGCATCCTTTCAATACGATCTCACTATTTTTCTTTTATCAGCTTCTCTTCCCTTCATTTGAACAAACACGAATTTTGGTGCCTGGGTTGGCATAGGTCTGCGTGCTGGTAGTGTTTCTCATCACTTTTCTTGGCAAAAATTTGTTTAGTCATTAGATTTGGTAAATACTAAACATTACGAAAGGGCCAATTCTTATACTTGCTTTCTGATGTCCATCTTTGGAGCCAGAGCATATATTGATACCGGTATGGGCAATTTATCTAGCTGTGTCGTTAAATAAGGAGCCATCTTTCTGTGTGGGATCTTTCACTATTCGCATTTTAAACGCTTCGTAAGTTACATAGTACAATATTTTCTACCCAGGCGTCACGCTGGCGCGCGCAACACGGGGTTACATTACGTGAGAATGGACTGCTCGGCGGTTTACAGTGTATAGAATAAAGAAATGGCTCCAATCTACGCTGTGAATGTGGTTGCCAAGCAAAGCTTTAAATGAAACCTACAACAATTGCTCATGCGACGTCAGATAAATCTCCGCACGTGGCTCTGCAAAGGTTGAAACTAGAGATTCTGACAGCCTTTACCTGGGCCCCGCGGGGTTGGCGTCCCTAACGCACCAGCGTCGACCACGGTCGGGCTAGAGCGGTGGACGCCGCCGCTGTACCCGGCCCTGCGTCGGCAGAATAAAGCAGAGAGGAGCGTCTTTCGACAGGTGAGACAACGGAATCTAGCCATCCTGATGTCATAGCACGGGGCTACATCACCGCGTCATACAAGTGCAAACCCCAAAACCATTCGGTAGGTGAGCTTAGTGATTCCTATTTATACGGATTCATATTCAGTGTAGTATATTTGAGAATTGTGACAAAGCTGGAGGAAATTTTACTATCGCTAACAATCAGAATCAGTTGCTCGTTTCGCCTATTCTAATAACTCTTAAAACCCAACCGAATCAGTATTCACCAATTAAAAAAACTGAGATTCCTTCATAGCAAGGAGTGCGCAAGAGGTAGCGTTTCTCTAGCAGGAAGATGTCTGTACGTGGTCTTTACATTTTGTTTTTCCGTCCTGCAAGCGAATCCTTCACGTATCTTTGCCGTAACCTAATTCCGTCGGGTCAGGGTTACAAGGGAGGGACTTCCAAACAAATTAATCAAGCCGTGCGAAGTAAGTGGGCACTGGACTTCAAGCTGCGCCAAAACTGGCCCAGAACAACCGTCGTTAAAGCAGAAGCCAAAGCTGTACCACCCACACGCCCGCCGCCGTGAACAGGCAGCTGTGAGCATGGAACCCTGGCTTTGAAAGAAAACCGCCCTCCGCCTCACAGCCGCATTGGAGTTTCTTGTTCCGCTGAGCACGGTGAAACCGTTGGCAGGTTGCGGCAGGTAGAGAGGTCACACATTGTCTAAGCGGCCTATGTCCTGGTGGCCGTAAATGGGGTTCTGGTTGATCTGGGATGTATTCAGGCGTGTATTCAGGAGATGTCAGGGCCGGGCACGTAGGCACTGTGCCGTGCGAGGGGAGGCCAATGATGGGGCGAAGATCAGGCGGACGAGTAGTCCAGCTTCCGCAGGAGTACAGAGTGCGGGATGTTAAAAGTTTGAATGAAGAAAGCGAGGTGATTGCCTCGCGCGAGGACAAGTCCATTACGAATGTTTAACGTCGGGATAGAAGCCGCCCACTGTACAGTGGGGCGTGCCATCTGGGGTCATTATATAGCGAAGAATTAGGTCACAAGGGGGGGAGGAGTTCCGAGCCTGTCGGATATAAGTGCCTTCGCGGCGCGTGAGATCAGAAGGAGGAGGAGAGGAAGGTTGCCGCGGGAACAGCGAAGGTCTGTCAGCTGTTGCACCCGAGGCTGTAGTCCTTAGGCCAGGGTTGAGGATCGCTCGGGTTTCGATTCGGCGGGCAAGGGCATGAGCCTTTTCATTCCCTACAATTCCCTAGTGTGTGGGGACCCATTCTGGAAACAAGTCCAAATGACTGTGGGCTGCCATGTAGCATGCCAGGTCTTCATGGATGTGCACAGGTAAGGAGTTGGTTGCCACTTGCGAATAGTTGCGAATTAGAGTTAGAGTTAATTGCGAAGATTGAAGTGCGTATAGTGGCGGAGGGCTCCTTCAGTATCCGTGCGGATGGTAATTTGGTGAGTTAAATGGGTTTGCATCATGATCGAAGCGGCAATGGCTTGAATTTGAGCAGCTGTAAAAAAAGGTATATTACAATGTTGACCATTGACCTCCTCACGGAGATCTGCCGCGAAAGTTTGTAGATGTGTTGACTGTTGATATGTGTCATGTGATGGGCTGGAAAGATGGAGAGCTCTGCTGCGGCACCGGCCGGGGTCTGAAGACGGGTCCATATGACGCGGCATGGCTTTGATCGGTATTCTAGGAATAGTATCTCATGGTGGAAGTTCTTTCGGTAGAGGAGATAAGTGAGATATTGCAAACCCTATACAGCCAGGATGGTGCGGCCATAGGTTAACGTCATGAGCCTGTACCATTGGGCAGCGATGTGCGCGGCTACTTTCTCCTCAAGAGTACTGTAGAGGGCCGTGTCTTGTATTGTAGAGGGCCGTGTTTGGGGGTCCGAACCCCTCCCGAAATCTTTTCCATGCAGCGCGTAAGCAATACTTACTGTTGCGTTCGGCAAAACTACCCCCTTCCAGAAACCCATACCCCCCCCCCCCCGAAAAAAAGTTCTGGCTACGGCCCTGCCGAGCTCCGCTCATATGCCTTTCCCATTGGCGATCCCCAATGTATTCTTTTACGTATTTGTCTTGTTTAAGGGGCGGAAGGGCGCACAAAACTGTGGAAAAGATACATCCTTCCACTATCTTGCGAAGCTCGCGTTCTTTGAGGCCGGTGTTGTGGCGGGTGACTCGACGACGTATCTTATTGATTAAAGTGATGTGAGTGATAATACGTTCGGTGCATATTGTGCTCTTCCAAACTTGTTGCCTTATAAAGCGGTGGGGATTGGCAGGCCGTTAACAGTGAGGCTTGTGAGGTAGCTATAGAGGTCTGTTGGTTTATTGCTCTCATTAAGAACAACAACGTATTCAGATTTTTAGTGGAGCATTCCAAGCCCACGGATCTTGCATGAGGTTAAAGAATATCCAAGCTGTCCTTGAGGGTACACTGGTGAACACCCAGACAACCTCGGAAGCTATAGGGCCGATTTTTTATAGCTAGAATAAACACGATAGGCGATAGGTTGTAGCCTTAAGGCGTATTACGGCATATGGAGAAGAGGGCTGATGGTTGGCTGTCAATCACCAAGGAGGACGACAGTATCACGAGTACTGTCAGTACGGATGAGGCTGTGTAGTAAAGGCAAAGGTGCTGGAGGTTGGTTGTGGCTACAGTACACATTGGTGACTGTGCGTCGATGGTCGCGTCCCATTGTAGTAGTGCTGATATGTTCGTGCGAGGGTGTACTCACATGTGTGTTGTCATTTTGGGTGGTATCGAGTTCTTTACGCACGCAGGTAAGCGTCATGGTAGGTGTGGCGCTCGTATCTATGATGCCTCGGCGTTGTGTGTGATACTAACTTTTGAAAATACTTCATAGCCGTGGAGTGGGAATGACCCTACAGCTGCTTGAATAAATAAAATATCACTGTGTTTCGCAGTAAATTCTATGTGTAGTAGGATAAGGTTTTTCTTTCTTTGGAGCCCACGACAATGCCATTGCCGAAATATGATGGAATTAAGGAGATGTGGAGGTTTTCGAGTCAAGGCCGTATTGTTCGTTGTGCATCGAATGGTAATCTTCGGCCGAGTGGGTGTGCTTTTGTGCGGAAGGCAGTCAACCTCACGCGAAGCAAGTGTGGCAGTAAGGTGTTGAAGAGCAGTGAGAATAGAGATAGAGCTTGAGATACGATAGAATAGAATATTTTTTTTCAAGTGAGGAGGGGAGGATTTGATCTGAGGTGGCACGACCAATTTTTTGAATAGCGATGAGCGCACAAATTGGCTCTAAAGTTTGGGAACACGACGTAGGGGCGGAGAAGGGGTTAAATTGTGGGGTAGGGGCAGGTAAAGAATAGGTTGAGCTTTGCTTTAAAAAGTACCAGTTAAAACTACTGTGAAATAGATCGAAATAAATAACTCACACAATTTTTTAACTGTGTGGTTGTTAGCAGAACGAAAAAGTTTATCAAAAGTCAGGATGCCCGAAATGACAACAAATTGCACAAAAGTAAAGCAAGCACAACAGTGGATATATCTGGACTCTGTAACGGGGCGTATTTAACCCACCACGCGCCCGGCAAAACCACGAACACATGATGCCGGGTAATGGGCAATTGACCCCAAGGGTTCAATTACCTTGGAATATATACATCATCAAGCGTGGGTGTGTTGCCCTCTCTCAGTAGCTCACACTACATCAATAGTCGCCGTGGTGCCCTCTGTCTGTACAGCAACACACAACATCCCCCCTTGCTTAGTGATGAACACCACTGCACGCTCAACACTTCACTACAATTCACGACACAATCACAAGTCCAGTCTTCTGGGCCCGCGGATCATTCTCCCATACCTAGAGACACGAATAGGTGAACTTTGAAACTGGGACTGTGATAAAGTCACCGAAGACTGCGTAGGAGGGACAAACTCTGCCCCTCCTGTCTCTGCATTAGTGTCTCGAGTTGTTCTTCGGTGGCAGGCTCGACCGGACTTTTCGTCACTGGTGTGGTGGACATTGGGACGAACTGCAGCTGATTACGTTTTATAACTCTCTTCGGGATCTCTACGACGTCAGAACGAGGACGTCGCACTGGCACCAGAACCTACGCAGGGCTATTTTGTCTTGTACCCAGACTTGCTCACCAGACTTGAGAGGGCGTTGTGAGTGAGCCGCATGCATTCGGTTGAACTCCCGAGCCTGCTTCCTTCGATTGGCTTGATCACCAAGGTAGAAGGGCCGAGATGGAGGCCAGGGTGGCTCAAGCTGCTGCGAAGTCTTGGGAACTCTTGTTGGCAGGCGTGTGTCCATGAGAAGGTGTGCAGGGCTTGCCCCATTAACGCCTGGGGTGTCCCTGTAGGCGATCAGTGCGAAGTAAGGATCGTCCGCCTCCAGCAGCAGGTCCTTGACGGTCCATACCATTCTCTCCATTTCGCCGTTGGACTGCGGGAACTGGGGACTGCTCGTGACATGCTTGAAGCCGCAAGCCTGTGAGAATGTGGAAAAGTCTTTGGATGAGAACTGTGGCCCGTTGTCGCTGTGGACCACCCGTAGGATGCCATGGCATGCAAACACCCTCTTGACGGCTGCAATGACAACCGGTGCTGTGACAGAGCCCAGAGTAATGACTTCAGAAAAGCGCGACCTGCAATCGACCAGGAATATATAATCTCCACTTTTCAGGTGGAAAAGGTCTACTCCAACCTACTCCCAGGGAAGACTTGGAGTATAAGTAGGCATCGTTGGCCCTGTGCGTAGAACGCGGGTTTTAGCATATTTTGCACAGTTAGACACCAGTGTCTCGATGTGGCTGTTGACTCCCGGCCACCATACAGACTACCGAGCAATGGCTTTGCATGGGTTGATACCCTGGCGCACGTCATAAAAGAGATGAAGCAGAGAACGCTGAAGAGCCAACGGCACCACAATGCGGACTCCTTTAAAAAGTAGGCCCTCACAGATACTGAGGTCTCCCCGATGCTGCCAGTACTTCTTGACGTGAAGCGGCAGCTTTGACTGCCGAGGCCAGCCCTTGATGCAGTACTCAAGCAGGAGATTGCACACACCATCGCTGGGTTGGGCATGGCGCATCTCGTCTTTCCGTGAGGAAATGAAGTCTGGGAAGGAGTGAAGAAGCTCTCCAATAAAGAGCTCCATATGATCAGCGTGCTGTGTCGTAGGACCATCCTGTGGTGCACGTGACAGTGTGTCCGCCATGGCTAGTAGGTGGCCAGGTATGTAGAGGACCTTGTACGTAATCCGCATCAGCTTCAGCCGGAACCGTTGAATCCGACGAGGCAGGAAGTCCGCATCCATGGTCCCCATGAGCGCTGGAAATGGCTGGTGATCTGTTTCAATGGAGAAGTTGAGACCACGGACATACTCCTCAAACCGAAGCACAGCCCAGCATACAGCTAAAGCCCTCCGTCCGACTGTACCAACTTTTCGTTGGCGTAAGCGACCGCGATGCAAAGGCGACTGGTCAACGCTCACCAGAAGGTTGCTTCTGTAGCAGGGCGGCCCCAAGACAGAAGGAGCTGGCATCGGCTGATACTGCCGTCTTGTATGCTGTGTTCTACCGAGCCAGGCATATTTCAGATAAGAGCCTTTCTTTGAGCTTGGTAAAGGCAGACTGTTGAGCGCCACCCCAGGTCTACTCAGATTCGTTCCACAGCAACGCTCGTATCGGTACCATGGTTTCTGATATAAGAGGCAGAAAGCATCCGATGTGATTGACCAGGTCCAGGAGGCGACGAACACCTGAGATGTCTTGCGGTGCTGGCATGTCTTTTATGGCTGCTACCTTGTCTGGATCCGGAGAGATGCCCTCTGTACATAGAATGTCACCGAGGAACTTGACGCTGCTGGCTGAGAAGGTGCACTTGTCACGGTTGAGCGTGACCCCTGGGTTTCTTGGCCGAGTAAGAACTTCTTGTAGGCGACGGTCGTGCTCATTGCGTGTCTTGCCGAAGACAAGAATATCGTCAATCGGGTTCACTACCCCCGCTTGGCCTTCCAGGATCCCAGACATGTGTCGGAGGATGTACTCCGGAGCTGTCGCGATCCCAAATGCAAGCCTTAGGAAACAGTAACGACAAAACGGGGTGATCAACGTGGTGAATCCTGTCGTTCGGGTGACATCTAACCTGGTGAAAGCTCGATGTGGCCTCCAACCTAAAGAAAACTGTGGCCTCCCCCAGCGGACCAAGGCAGCATATCTTAACTGTGGATAACATATGGCGTTCCCGCAGAATAACCTTGTTGGGGCGGGTTAGATGCACGCAAAGTCTGTAGCGACCACTCGAGGTCTTGAGGACCGCGAACATTCCTGCGCAGCAGGGTGTTGGTGTGTCAACGTAACGAATCACCCCGTCCCGTTCCAGCTGGTCCAACGCCGCCTTGATCAGATCCCGAAGGGGCAGTAGGAGGCATCTGGGTACGCTTAACGAGAATGGAGTCGCATCTAGTATGTGGCGGATAGTGTATACCTCGGGAAGAGTTCTAAGTGCTTGAAAATGGGTTGGGTCGAGGCGTAGCTGACCGCAGGGTTCTGGTGCCTCAGAAACTTGGTCTAAACACTTGCAGATGCCCATGGCTTGAATGGCTGGAAAGCCAAGAAGAGGAACCGTATCTGCTTCCAGGACATACAGCTGCTCTTTGATCGACTTGCAATGCCACGTCAAAGTAGCAACGTACGTGCCTAGGACTGCTAGGACGTTACTGCCCGGCCCCTTTAATTTGTCCTCAGGATTCTGAAGCTTGGCCGGAATGCGAGGAAACCCTCTCGGTACAACTAATAACTCGGCACTCGAATCCACTTTGAAGGACAATGCGCGTCAGTCTACGAGCACTTCAATGAACTTCGCGCTCGGGCGACGCCCCCGCGCGACAGGGTGAAGTTCCACCGAATTGGCCGAAGATTTCCGTTTTTGCTTTCCGCCCACTTTTTTGTTCATGCAGACCACCTCGAAGTGGCCACTCTTGAGCAAAAGTTGCAGAGGGCACGACGGTCGGGGCACTCGGTCCGTGGATCAGATGCGCGTCCGTAGAACGAGAAAAGACGGGCCAGCCAATCGCCAGAGGCCAGCTTCCCTTTCTGCACTCGCGTAGCGTCGATGGCAAGCAAGGATGATTCTTCCCAGTTCCGAAGTTTACGTTCGTTATCTGCGTCTTTGTGCTGACACCGGGCCAAAGCCGGGCCAAAGCCTCTTGCAACGTTAGCTTTAGGCTCCAGCAATTCTGTTCCGATACCTCGCGGTCGAGCAACCCAGATACGAAGCGAGCCCCAACGAGTCTATCTTCAACAGCAGTCGATGCCTACTTGCAGGGCTTTAACATGGTACAAAGCGCGGTGAAAAAAAGCATCTGCGGTCTCCCGCGGTTGCTGTGCCGCCAGTAGAAGCGAGTAGACTCGTACAACTCATTGACGGAGTGGACGAAAAGGTCGGTGAAGGCCTTCTTGAGAGCCGACAAGTCTTTGGTGTCGGCTTCTGACAGTGCTGTTGACGCAAGAACCGTTCTTGCTTGCGGCGCCATGCAGTGGAGCATGGACCGTGTTTGCACTTCCCGCTCTGCTATATAAATAAGTCCCGTTGTATAGCTGAAGTCCTCGAACTGCACCAGCCACGCCGGCAAGGTACATGGACTGTCTAAGTTTAACGGCGGCGGGGGGTGTAGTGCAGCCCCGAGTGAGGAATGAGCGGCGGCGGCGGCGTTCATGGCAAAGAGCGACGGATCAGTGGCGTCGCGATCAAACTTCTGACACCATGTTGCGGGGCGTACATCCACAAGCACGCGTGCGGCTAACCACGAACACATGACGCCCGCTTACTCGTAACTGACCCGAAGGCTTTATTTACCTTGGAATATATAGATGAGAAATCGTGGCAGTGTTTCCCACTCTCGGTAGCACACACTACATCAGTAGTCATCGTGGTGCCCTCGTCTTTACAAGCACACACTACAGCCTCCACGTCACATACTACATGCACGTCCATTTCTGGAGTGAAGTGGCGACAGGGGTTAGCTAAAGCCAATCATGACTAGAGACAATTTTTGGCAAATACGCTATTGTGCCTAGACCTCCAATTACCAAGCTTCGATATATGTGCATAAATGGAAAGTTAACAATGGATTTTGTGATGTTTTATACTGCCCATAGGTTTCTATTTTGTTTGTGACTCGGTGCACATATTTAGAATCGTCTCCTATTTGAACAAGTTTTAGCTAGAACTTCAGCTTTCGAGTGGAGTGTGTATGACCTAAATGCACACACTCGATTGCACCGGCCGAACACATATTGAAACCATACAGGTTTCAATACTGATATGTATATTATCAACACATAGAGAGTAAAAATTTGTTGGCGGCATTGGTTTCCAAGAGTGTACATCTTGATGATGAATAGTGTACAGCAGAGAACCCCACCACGCACAAGCCCGTTTTTGTGTGTGTACGTATTTCTGAAAGTGCTGCACCAACCCTTATCGAAAAATGTGCTCAGACAGGTAGCTTTCTTGTGTGTCCAGCATGTTTGTTTACACACCGCACGACTTCAGGTCGTGCAGAATACGGTAACGCCAAGCAGTGGCGTACGCTTTTTTATAAATCGATGAGAATAGACATGTAGCGCTTCCTGTAAGCGAATGCACTCTTGATGCGCGACCCCGAAGCCACCAACTGTTAAGCCATGCGTGTGCCCGACTGAAATGGTGCCTGGCGGCTATCGAGGATTCCTTAGTATTTCAAGTAATACATGTCTTCCGCTAATCCTTTTTTCTAGCAACTTGCTTAGCGAGCTAGTCAATAGGACGATAACTAGGTGAGCACAAAACATTCTTCCCTTCCTTGAGAATCGGTACGACAATCGAATCTCTGTACGCCTGTGGAAAGCGTCCGACAAACCACATTTATTAAAAAGGAAAAGGAGAGCGCCAATTGTGTCCGCGTGGAGGTGTCGTATAATCTCGTATGTGATTAGGCCGGGGCCAGGTGCAGAAATTTTACATGTGCCAAGCCAGCCCGAAGCTCCACGAGTGAGAATAGGGCGTTGTACGAGCCCTTTGATGGCATGTTGTACATTATGGGCTTGAGCTAAGCAGACTTTTTATAATGCATAACTGTGCTTCTGTAGTGTGACGAACTTGATGCATGTTGAAAGTGCTTAGCAGGCGTGTTTGCATGGCGCTCAAGCATGTTACCTGCGCTGCAGAAAAAATCTAAATGGTTTGTCTTGTTTTCTTAAAGATTTGGTATTCCAATGTATAGTTTTATTGGGAGGGTGCAATTAATAATAGATGGTATAAACGATCTGCAGCTGTTTGTTTCGCTTGAATGCGAATGTGCTTTCCCACGACTTTGGTGGGATTAAAAGCTATCATTTTCTGGGCGGTGTGGTATCTACGCAGAACGTCCCGGTCCTTATTTTCCCGTGCAAGCATGCATTTTTCATTCTTCCAAGGCCTCCTGTTATTGGGAGTATCGCACGAGGTCTGGGGAATAAGGCTTAAGGCTGACTAAGTGTATGTGACATCAGGAAACTGCAAGATTCATCGATGTTTAAGTGACGAATGGTTGAGCACGATGGTTTCAACTTTTCTTTAAACTATGCCAAGCTGACAGGAGATTCTCTGAACTTGTTATGTGAAATTGAACTGCAGGGCCCTGTTTGTAGACATGTGAGATTAACTGGGTAGTGGAAGCTTCCGCAGGAGCTTGTACCAACCTCGCATTAAGCCGGCGGAAAAAGAATGAAAGACCCTATACCAAGATCGATGTGCAAATATGCGTGGTGTGCTGTAGTGTTATATGTTGGCTGTTTTCTGTTAAATAGGCAAGCTCCGGATAATAAAATAAACTTTTTCAGCAAGTGGCCCGGGGTATCTGTACGTTCAGGCCTGCGGAGTTCACAAAGAGAATTAATGTCGCCGACTAGTAAAAAGGGTTTAGGAAGGAGGTCTGTTAGGGACTCGAACTCTGAACTTGATAGGGAGTAGTCAGGAGGAATGTACTTGCAGCATACTGTAAATATCCTATTAAAATTTTTGCTCGGATGGCTACCACTTCGGGAGCAGTAAGTAACTTAAGGTATTAACGGGGCAGAAATTTTCGTATGACAATCGCTACACCACCACAGCAGTGAGTGCAGCTGGCTCTGTCATTCCTGAATACCGTGTATTCAGTAAGAAAATTGGCTTGTGTATGTTTCTGGTGTGTTTCTTGAAGGCACATGATATTCCGCAGGTGATTTAGAGGGCTGCGTTCACTTCATGGCGGTTTTTTTATTGGGCTTTTACAGTTTTATTGCATCCTAGCTTGGTCTACCAGAAAAGCCCAGGAGAAAATGGTGCTATTTAAAGCTTTTTGTGGGCAGTGATACATACGTCACTAATCCAAAATGATGCCTGTGAATCGGGAGCATGGGTTTTTTTATCGCGGCCAAGAATGCCACGATTCTTTTTTGACGACTGAAATGCAGGCCAAGATGGCGTAACATCGATGGCGTCGTCAGAAATTCGGGGCGTTCATGAGATGGGGGTCTTACGAAGCCAAAGCCCAACTTGTTTGTCAGGATGGCAGGAGATCCCGCTGCTACCATCTTTGTCGAAAACTCTGGACGTGGCTGCGCACGAGAGGCCTCTCGCTTCCACATTTATCGCCACCGGAGGTTCTGCGGCCGGAGCATGTGGAGTGGAGACACAAACGCCCGTTCCAATGTGTTTTTGTTCTTGCGCCACCCTTCGACCGTAGCAAAGGATGCAACATTTGTTTGGGCTGCCAAAGACAGCGCCTCGTGGGACTTGGGGGCACCAAGTCTGTTACGCTGACCTGAGTACCCGCGGAATCCAGACGCTGCTCTTATTTGGCGGGCCGCGTTGCCGTATCTCCCTGTAGGGAGCAGTGCATACCGTTTACGGGCTCCTCAAAATGACAGATTTTAAGCCACTTCGAGGTTAAAGATCTATTTTTTATTTTTGAATTTCAGGCAAAAAACGAGAATATGCTGTGTTGAGTCCATCACAGTGACTGCACTTAAATTGTGTATTTTGCAGCCGTCAGTCTAATGATGATATCCAGCGCACTTAGATGCGTTTGGTTCCCTCGGCACATTTTGCTCCCATGCCCATACCGTTGACACTTAAAATAACATCGCGGGTTGGTTATGCATGCTCTGGTCTTCAGGTGGATAAAGACTGCCTTGAAAGACTCTGGCAAAGTTCAATGATGAAATGGTAATATGATGTGCTTTGTCTTTATTTTGCTTATGTCGCGTCTCATTGGGATGCGTCGAACAGCGGTCACCCCTGCTCGCGCAATCTTTCATTCAGGTATAAATCAGTTTCGTTTATCAGTTCTGTTTCAAAAATGACACCTTGGCAGCTGTTGAGGGTACGGGGGGGAGTGTAAGTGATTTCAAAGTCACCTAAATTGGATTGCTTCAGAACGGTGTTCGACTGGGTCCTGTAGTTCACTACAATCAGCAGATCTCCCGCGGTTAGTTCTTTGCTTGGTAGTTTTTTCCTACCCGACTTTCGATAAACTTTCCCACTAAGAACACACAGCTTCTGGCAATGGACGTTGCCTTATCAGCGGACTGCAATATTAGGAAGCGTGGTAAGTTGATCTTATTGGTGAAAAGGAGGTTTTATATGGGCTTGAAACTTCCTTTAAGAGAGTGATTTTGAGAATGCCGTCGTCATTGTATGATGACGGGGACGGGGGTGTGGATTCTCTATCGCGGGAAATGGCGCGTGTGTGGTCAGTTGGAGGACAATGAGAAAGAAGTTCGCGGAGTTGGGTTGGCGCTCGTGCTTAATCGGAACAAATAAAAGTGGAATGTCTTCCGAAGGGTAGCGTGGCGTCGGGTCTTCTCGAGTTAATATTTCTGGTGCCGTGAAACCCGGGAGAGGACCGGCATCGTGTCCTGACCGGTGGACAAGCTCCGCCGTCAGCGAGGCCCTCTCCGTGGAGCCGTCACAAGGCTGCTGAATGCAGCCACCGAGCTCTGCGAAAGACCCTCGCCGTTTCCGTATGACCTGAAAGAGGACAGACCAGCGGGAAAGTAAAGAAAGCTCACCTAAAGAACTTGATGACAACGACGGAGAAGCACTCGAAGGCGATGAGTTAGACCAGGATATTGCCGGCGTGATAGAATACCAAGAAAACATATGTCACGCGATCAGTCGGCTGCGTTCGGCCTTGAATGAGCTGTCGGCACCCGACATAAGAGCTTCCGGTGCAGGAACTAAAAGGGGAACCACAACCAGTTCAACCTCAGAGCATGGTGCTCGAAGGCGTGGGCCCTGCAGCCTATTCGAACCCGCGTCGCACATTGGCTCTGGTCCATTGATATCGGTGGTTGTCCTCCCGACGCTACAATCCCCCCTTTTCTGGCTAGCCACGCGAATGGCAGGGCTTTTGGGACCATTTTGAGGCGACCATTCATAAACACCCGGGCCTACCCGACATCACGCAATTTCAGTATTGAAGTTTTACCTTACCGGAGACGCAAGACGCGCCGTTGATTGGATTCGCCTAAACGACGCCAACTACCGCCAGGCCGTGAACATCCTCACTGACCGCTTCGGACGCACAAAACTTCTCGTGGACGACCACGAAAATAGCCTACTCACCATCACACCGATTCAATCGTCGACGCAATTGGCACGCCTCCGAGACCTGTACCAGCAGGTACAATGCAGGACTGGCGGTCTCGAGAGCCTTGGCGTTCACGCTTCCGAGTACGTGGTCATCCTGAACCGAGTCCTCATGCGCTCGCTACTTGAAGACCTGGTAATTCTCTACCGTCAGCGCATAAAGGAGACCGCCAACGACCACATTGAGCCAACGTCTCGAAAAGTCAAGGCCATCATGCCGTTCTTGAAGGTTCATGTGGAGAACAGAGAGGAAAGTAGAGCTTTTCGATCGAACTCTGACTCGAAGATGTCTTCAATTGCACATCAGCCGAGAACTTCCTCTCCTCACTTGACGTCAGCCTTGCCCTTGTCAGCAGTCTCGGCATCGGGTTCGGCAAATTTGTCGCCGGGAGGAAAACTGACGTGCTACATGTGTGGTAGTCAGGGCCACAAGGCAAGGGACTGCCGGGCCGTCTTAGCGGAAAAAGCGACTGCGCCCTTCAAGAAACCGGTGCCGTTTTAGAGGCCGGAGGCAAGGGCACATGGCGCGCAACTTCCGCACTGGCGCGAACACAAATGTGGGATTTGTTCAAGACGGCACGTCACCATCCTTTGCGACCTTTGGGAGCGATGTGGAACCACCCGCCAGACTGCTTCTCGCCGTGATACAGACGACCATCGTGAACAACTTGCAGAACGAGATAGTAACGTGACGACCGCTCCTTTAAGCAGCATTTGCTCCTCGTCGGTGCTGCTCCAAACTGTCACACTGTGGGCGTTGGAGAATGTGGTCGGCCGGCATTGGTTCAGCTACTCTTCGATACTGGTAGCCAACGAACCTTCGTGAGCAGTGACCTCTGTCGTCAGCTGGCCCTGCCTGGTTCTGGAGTAGAGGACTTGGCGGTGTTTACTTTTGACACCTCTAACTGTCCGCGACCGTAGCAGTGTCGGAAGGTGGGGATCACCTTACGAAGCCGCTATAAATCGAGTCCAGTTACTCTCAATACTCTTGAAGTGCCAGAGGTCCGCACGGTAGACGGTCCACCCTTGAAAACGGAACTCGTAAATCTGTTTCGCGACCGTAATTTACTCCTTGCCGATGAACTCGAAGAAAGGAACATACAAACACCGACTGTAAGCGTGTTAGTGGTTTCGGACAACTATTGGGAACTCGTAAGTGGGCGCGTCGAACGCTTCAGTGACAGCCTTTGCGCCGTTCATACAGTGTTCGGCTGGGTTCTGGAGTTACAATACTCAAGTACCGATTACAACCTGGTAAGGAGCAGCGGCACTAGGTCCTTTTGTCTGGCCTGCATTGAAACACAAGGAGAAAGTTGCCCAGGACCGGGTCAGAGCGATCCCTCAGAAATCTTGGGGTTGAACGCTTGAGGGGAACTGACACGGCTGAGAAGAGAAGCCGAAGACGACACGGCGTTAGTGACGTTTCGGAGTGGATCTGCAAAGAAGATGGCGAGCACGTAGTGCCGCTTATTATCGAAGCGCCAGGCTTTACGTCCACCACTAACCGAGTTGTAGCGAAGGTAAGACTTGGACGGCAGCTACAACGCTGTGAACATCACCCGAATCTTCCGGGAGAGTACGACAGCGCCATCGGCGAGTACTTCCAGGAAGATCATGCAGAGTGAGTGCTGCAACCCACCGCCCCCGGGACAGAGGTTATTTCCTCCCGGAACACACAGTCGTCAAACTGGAGACGGAGTGGGCCATGCCAATATCCACTGCACCCGATGTGCACCGACGTGTTAATCACAGATAGGCAATAGTACGTCGAATATGGAGCAGGTGGAAGAAAGAATATCTGCTGCTGCTTCGATCAGCACATCAAGGCACCTGAACGCCCCCGCCAAAACTTCACTTGAGGGACCTGGTCGTGGTTCAGGATGACAACGTGGCCCCACTGAGCTGGAACAGCTTCCGTTTGTCCAGTCATTTTCAGGAAGAGATGGCGTGCAGCACCCCCACGAAATTCTCCTACCTGATGGACAGCAAATCCACCGCGCCATTCAGCGGCACTGTCTGAGGGAATAAACCGCGGCCACGGGAGGATGTTGATTCTCGATCGGGCGCGTGCATGGTCATTTAGAAGACGATGAGAAAGACGTTCGCGGGCTTGGGTTCGCGCTCGTGGTTAATCCGAAGAAATAAAAGTGGAATGTGTTCCGAATGCTGGCGCGTCGTCGGGCCTTTTCGAGTTAATTGCGCGTCTTTCTCATTGAATTTACCCTGGTAGACAATACGGTCCAGGAGCTTCCTGCCTTATAGGCACACACGAAGCCTACTGGTCGGATCGTTACAAGGGTTTCGTCGGCCAACGTTTATGGCTTCTACCCTTCTCCTTTAAATAAAAAACTATGGTTGGTTAAAGCTTATGTATAATAGCTCGGGGATCACGGTACCGCTGCTTCCCGTCGCAAAAAGGTGCCTCAAATTGCCCGACCTCAAGGTGCCCCGTGCCGAGGGAATGTGGCGAGTTCAAGACTGCCGGCAATCTTTAAAATAAACGGGTCATTACGGAGAATAGGGCTTCGTGTCAAAGTAAATAAAAAAATCGAGGGAGCTCACAATAACCCGACACTTGAAGATAGCGAAGTTATGCGCAACCTTCACGACCGTAACGAAGGTTTGAGTACACAGTAGCACCGGATTTGCTTCTTCTCAGTCAAAACAAAATTGACTCCATCAGTGTTGCTATAAGTGTTACCTTTTGTCATTTTTTGAAAGTGATAGTCATTGGACATCACCCTGGAGAGATGTGTGTATCACGTGTGTTGCTCCGAGCAAGCTGTGGTTCGATTACGGCTAACGCTGGAGTTTTTTGGCAAATCTTGGAAGATCTCCGTAAGTGGGTACGCTTGGCTGGAAGAAAACGCGTGCAGAGCAGGCTGCGCGGTCGCCGCAACCCCCTCATACTTGAGCACTCGAATTTTACTTAATTTTTTAACTTCCGGGTAGCCGTAGCGGTGCCCCGCTCGCGTGCTCGTGGTCGTAAATTTATTGGTATGAACTGCAGACAAGAATAATCACAAGTTCCTAAACAGCTTCGTGTAAAAAGGGGTGGCTTGAAAGGCAAAATTCGACAACCGAGACAGGTTTTGTAAAACTAAATGAAGGGCGCGAATGTCGCCCTCTGGCGTTTGCACTTTGCACTCGGGCGTTTGCGCCGCAGCAGCCTCCGATAAACTTCACCGCTCCATCCGACCACGTTTCTAATTGTATTTGCAGGCATCGCCAATCACGGCATCTGAATTGCCGGCAGGGCGCCACATAAACAGACGAACGCTCGCAGCAGGTATGTGCGGTCGCGTGAGGAGCGAAGAACTTCCCGCTAGCCTGCTACGTGACGGGGGCAGGTATTTTGGTTTTGGGTCTGTCATGCACAACGTTTCTGAGTGTAGCAGATAGCGCTCTGTCAAAAAAACAAATGTATTTCGTGATAGACCGGTTGGTCGACCGTAAAGCGCGGCCATGATGTGTAGTGACACGGCGCATGCGTTACACAAAAATACATTTTTGGAGATGTTAGCGCGGTACAAACCGACAGGGAATAAGAAATAATAGCAACATTTAAATATTGTAGAGGTAATTTTTTTAAGGCCATAACTATTGCAAAAAAAATTCACAGCATATGCACGGGGTGAAGGATGATGAGTGGGCGAAGCTCCTGAGGGGAAATCATCGGTAAAACCGTGACTCTACAGTGAAAGTTCGCCCACTACATCTGTGTCCGTACGTAACGTCTAGAAAGTATCGCTTAAACCGCGCGTCGGCACCTTCGGGCTGAGCTCGCCCGATGCGTTTTGCAGACGCCTCACGAGCTCTCACTGCATCGGGGTCTGCCTGCCGATACGCGCGCTTTCTCGCCGCTTCCCGTTCTCTGACGTTTTGGAGATCCTCTTCGCGCCGCAGCCGTGCCGCTTCGCGTACGGCAGGGTCCTCGCGCCGTTGCCGTGACGCTTGGGCCTCTCGTTCTCGAACGCTTGGATCTTGGCGGCGTCGTCGCGCAGCCAGACGACACGCTTCGATCGATCGATTGTAGGGTTTAACGCGCCGACGCAACGCAGGCGATGAGGCGCGCCGTAGTGGAGGGCTCCGGATTAATTTTGACCACCTGGGGATCTTTACGTGCGCCGAAATCTCGTACACACGGGCGTTTTTGCTTTTCGCCTCCATCAGAAAAGCGGCCGCCGCGGCAGGGAATCGAACCCGCGACCTCGTGCTCAGCAGCGCAACGCCTTAGCCACTGAGCCACCGCGGCGGGTGACGACACGCTTCGGCCTCCCGCTCTCGTGCGGCAGGATCTTGGCGGCGGCGTCGCGCAGCTTCACGGAGCGCTTCTGCCTCGCGGGCTCGCACATCTACAGCCTTATCCATCGGGCTACTCCGAGCGCGCGCCAACAGCGAACGGATTTTATTACAACGCTCCCCGCCATCTAGTAAACAATCCAAGAACTAAACTAGAGGTAGCCACGCCATCTAGTAAACAATCCAAGCGCATCTTTTCATCATATACAAGTACCGCCATCTAGTAAACAATCCAAGAACTAAACTAGAGGTAGCCACGCCATCTAGTAAACAATGCAAGAACTAAACTAGAGGTGGCGACATACATACGTCGAGGATAGACAGACCCACGCGTTAAGGAGCTTCGCCCCTAAAAACTCAGGTTCGAATATAGGAGTAAAATCAGGTAAACGATAAGAAAATTACCACTTAAGTTGTGGCCTGAAAATTCCCACGCCCCCCTCTCCGCACATTGCGCTGCATCCGTTGCCACTACCACATGTGAGCGCAAGTTCCCCAGATGCTCATCCAGCAAACCCATTAGTATCCGTGTTGATACTACACACTCCACTACACCATCACACTCTGCACAGCGGGCATAGGGTTACCTGGCTATCCTGTACCTCATGGCGTGCCGTTGTGAAACCTTCAATCGCAAAGTGGCTACAAGATGGCCAGAACATGTTAGGATTCGCGTGCGGGATTAAAATCTCTATTGCGGTTTTTGTTTAAAAAAACACTCCCGCTTGTGGGGCTTTTCTTTTATTTCGTGTTGCCTTCAAGATACTGATCCCCTGTAACTGAGAGAATTTTCTTAAGAAATATGAAATGTCTTACTTGTATTGGGTTGTACATTTTATTGTCGCTTTATAATATGCATAACCGCAAAGTTACACGACGACATACTGGATAGGCGGCTATGCAGAAAACCTTTGTTGTTTCAGTTTATGGAGAGCATCGATGTACGTATCTAAGCGTGCGTGGTTTGCACGATCTGTATAGCAGATGCTACGACCCCTGATATCCGCGGGAAGCAATATGACAAGCGCGACTCTTAGTCTAGTGCAGCCCTTCATATATTTACGGCCAGGCTGACACCCCAGCAGAGCGGCGATTAAACATATCAGACAGGGTGACAGGGACAGCAGAAATGCACCCTGCGAACGTCACATTTTACATCTTTTCAGCACTCCTACTTGGCCGAACGATGCAATTCGGACGCCTCTCTAGTGCCCCGTTTACAACTGCGAAGAACAGTACATTAATTGAGAAATATTGCGGACAGGAATATATCAACGAGAACACACAAAGCACAATTTCCTTCTTTTCTAGTCAAAACGGCGCGTGTCCTAATAACACAAAAAAAGTTTTCAAACGTGACTTTTTAAATTTATCACTGCCCTGCCATTGTTAGAGCTCTACGAACACTATTGTTCAGTGTCGCGTTGTCTGGTTTATATATTTTCGTTCATAATATTTCACTTTGTCATGGTTTTGTATAAAAGTGCAAACAAGGTGACATCTGGAGCCTTTGCCATTAAGTGTTTAATTATGTTTTACTTTTGGTGCTGTAAGCCAAATTACTACACTCAATCTGGATGCAACAAACCTTTATGTAACGAATTCGTGGAACTAACAATGTTTTTAATCGTCACCATTCTCACCCCCCTTAAGTGCATGTGTGTGCTACCTCTTTGAAACGAAACGTTGCCATGGTTAGCCTTGATTTAACAAAATCGCCAAGCTGAGCAGGCATTGGTGTTGGCAATTTTACTCAAAAATCAGTCGAATTTTTTTTATACTAGTGTAAAAAAGGGGCGGGCGAATTGAAGCCACAGACCTGAGCCCGCAATTCCAAGCTGCCATTTCTACTTTCTCTAATACTTCATCGTTTCCTTCAACTAGCACTACGGCGGAGACCCAGCAGCAACGAAAACGTCTGGAGTCGCCTAAACAGGCAATTCTTCGTGATGATGATGGAGAATAGAGTGGCTAGCGCCATTCCATGTTTCACGTAGCATCCGCTTCTAGTTTTGCTTGTGTAGCCTGACACAACACAAGACATCAAAAGTAACTACACTTCACGTTTTTTTCTGCCTGCACGAGAAACTGCAGGGCGTTTCCACGTGTGAGTGTGGCGTCGGTTCGAGACCCGTTTTGAGGTGCGAGGCGGTCCTGCACACCCGTAGTCGCGAATCTCCACTGGGAACTGTGGTGACAGTTTGTAGTTGATAATATCTGGGGCCACAAAACGAAAAGCTGCTTCTTTTCAATGCAGGCGAATAATAATAAATGCCGTTTCCGCCTGCGAGAAGGAAGGACGTCGCGACCTTGGAATGTATCCCTTCTGACGCCCTCTTAACAATACCAAGAGCGGAAATTAGTATCAAGTCCCAAAAACAGCACCCCTTCAGCAGAGATTTAGATCTTGCATAGTAGTAAGGCACCGCAAATGGCCAAAAGGCAAAATATTTGACACTTAAGTTTGTTAATAAGGGTGTCTTGAAGCTGGGTTCGTTGGAGCGCCGTGTAGTGCCTAAGCTCGCGCGAAAGCAGCAGGAACAGCAACACAGCAGCAACACAAGCCGTGTTTCGCTATGAAATAAATCCATAAACGGGAGTTCACCATCACCGCTGTCCAGCATTTTGTCTTCATTTCGGCTCCAATATTGTGAATCAAACACAAAATAGCATGTACCGAAAACCTGCATACAACAAAAAAATTTTGAGCTTTTGTCCACTTTGTTGCATCCAGCTTTAATAGTACATTATCTCTAACACTTCCTATGCACTTTTGTGTAGCAAAAGGAATCAGGTCTGACCAGCTACGCATACCAACAAATATAAGAATCTTCTGTTTTTGCATCGCATGTCTATTAGCACGCACGTCTCACGCTGCTCATAGATGCAACCAAATGAGCCTCGGTCACTACTAATGACTAGCCCACGGGCACTTTTCGGATTCAACAGAATTTTGAAAAGAATAAAAAAAATTAGTGCCCTTCCACTCTGTGATGAAGGATTGCCTGCAAAGCTGCACGCAGTCTCGGGTGTGCGCGAAACAAAACACGCTTATCGTAATTTGCGACTGAGCATGTTTCCTAGCCAATTAGCTGAATGAACCTCTGACGGATCCAAGCTTTGTTCTTGCAGATAAAACATGGAACTGCCTGTGCCCTTCCCGCGTCGTAAGCATCTTACTGTTTCTGTAAGGCCGGGTTCAGATTGTTGCTGCAACTGTCGTGATAACTTTAAATAATGACGTCATTTCACGTCTTAGCCAACTAAACTGCGTGACCTGCCATTTTTTATGTCCCTAGATCACGATACTCATTTTGCGTCGGTAGTAAGTCTGAACGTAGCCTAACAAACAAACGCAATCTGCTCTCCCAATAATGACTCCGGACATGTCCCATTGGGCCATTTAATGTCCGCGTTGAAATCTCGCACAACTTAAACGAACATGCCATCCATCAGTACGGGCGTTAAACCTATAGCAGGCGTGCACGCGTCCCCAACTCCTTCCCACTATTTTCCAGTACAAACCTGCGCACTCATAAACCAGCAACCGGTCGTGTGCGCGTGCTTGAAGTGACAGAAGCCGTCGAAAATATCACCTGAAAGCCCTCTGTAGAAGTGATATGGGATCACGCCGGAATTACAGGCGACCAATTTGCTGTTCACCCTGGAGGAATTCGCCGCCACTCCACGAGCCTACCTTGAGGGGGTAAGGGCGGTGCCAGCATCTTTCCGTTGTTTTTCCAACTATTCACGCTTATGTTCGGGCCAACGCTCCGATTTTTGCTCTTCTTCCTCCATACGAGCGGCATGCATCGGTCCAATAACGATTTAAACATGGAATTCCTTGAGCTCTATTCTCGCGTACAAACGTGTAGCTGTCAGTTTTTCTGCCCCCTCGTATGCGTCTTGCGGTGTGTGTAAGACATCTCTGTAACACATCATCCCACACCCTAACCGCTCGATTGAGGACAGCCTAACTGCATTTAGCCATTTATTTTCGACATCTCAATACCAGCACAACCAGCATTTCATTGGTACCAGCATGAAGCCTAGCTGTACGTGCACCCCCCTTTTTCTACCTGCAAACCATGCACGCATAAACAGGCACGCGCTGATGGTACTTACTTATGCATTAGAGACACCGGCAAAAATATCGCTTGGAAGGCCTTCCAAGCTTAAAGAGAAATATTGGCTCCAGCCCGCGTTCCAGCTTGGGAAGTTCGTCTTCTATCGGGAGGGATTTGCAGCTACTTCGAGAAGTTAATTTGAGTGAATACGGTGACGGTTGGTTTCGGCCGTTTTAGGGGGCAGCCCTTAGGCAGCCGTTACCTTTGTTTCACGGAAGCGGCGTATGTTTATATCCGCGTAACCGAGTTAGCGAACGCAGCAGGGACGAAAGAAAGAAAACGGAGAGGAGCGTCTAACAAAGGGTGAATTCGGGTACGACACGTGCGGCTACAGCGTCATCTCTCTCACTGCCTTTCCCTCACCCATGTTTCACGTGTAGCCACAAAGCAGCGCCTTAGCCGTGACACTTTCTCCGCCTGCTGTTCCATGCTCCGCCAATATAAACCACCTGACGTTTGCGCGGGAGGTTCAAACACGACATGGAACAACATCCTCGCTGCTCCCTTGTGTGGGGTTAATCCGAACAATGTGACAAAAGCGCGGGAGGTTCAAACACGATTTGCAACATGCTGGCTGGTGGCGGCGGCGGCGGCACACTGCGAGGGAGCAGCAGAGTAGCACACGCCGCCGTATGATCGCTGATGACGCGAACACTTCCTGAGACACAGCACAACAGCGCCGTGGCCGAGAAAACTGAGGCTCACGCTCCGCAAAAATTTCGTGTTAGGAAGAGTAGTAATCGCCGGTGCATTTTTTACGCTCATCCGCGTACCGCCATGAGCTGCCGACTCCGCAGCTTGCGAAGGGGGCTTTGGCGGAGGCGAGGGGAAAAATAGTTGTGAAAGAGGCGTCATCGGTGGTAACGACAATCCCCGGAGCGGCGCCGAGTAAATCGATGACACCGGAATGAGAACTGGGGGGTTCATGATGGGGGAGACAGAGGGGGCCTGTCGCCCGCTGTGCAGTTAGGATGTTGAATATGTCGCCATGAAAACATTGGTGTCGGCCCAAAAGGTTCCAGGGCGTGCCTCTATGTAACTGCTTGAGGAAGTCTTATGCAACAGAATGGCGCACACTGACGTGCACGTGACGCCGCAGTATCGGGCCTTCGCCGAGCGGTGCCATTTCGTGAACCTCTTCACAAACTATGTCATGAATCGCTTTGCACCAGATTTTGTTTCAATTCGGCAGTAGGGAAGTATCGCAAGCTCCGAAGAGAATGATGGACATCTAGTCGGTTGAAGCTTGTTTATTCATGAATAGTCAAATCCTGCACACTTCAAACGACGTACTTATATGGTACTTACACGGCTTCAGCTGCATAAAAAAAACCACGTATCGTTAAGCCAATATACTGGTTAGATTTTTTAATATCTGTTGAAAAACGCTTATCGCCTTGTTTAGGTAGGCGGATTCCGTACTAAAAAAAGCGCATAAAAACGAAATATTAGGACAGGTATCAGTTAGAATCAGAGTGCAACTTTCTTTTTGCTCACGCAGTGTATAATAAATGCTTTGAGTGCACATGGCAACCGTAGCAGTAATACGGCTGTGAACTCCGCATTATAACGTAGGTATTTAGGGTGCAATACCAGCGCGGCCACGCCAGGCTTGAGTTTGAAGCTGGATGTCGAACCGGAGTCGGAACCAAACGGAAAACCGAAACTGATCCCGAATTTTCCGCCGAAATCGGAACTGAACTGAAACCGTAATTTTTCTTCCATTTTGGAACTGAACCCGAACCGGAACAAATCGAAGGAACCACTCCGAACCGGTTCCGGGCGTTCACAACTTTAATTTTTTCTTTTGAATATAGTAGTGTACTTTCGGTCTGAAGATATTTTACTAAATAATATGCATAGTCTGTCGTCTCAAAACCCAGCAGATTTTCATCCCATTGTTACCCTCAATTTAATATGACATTGTCTGTATATACAATCAGTTTGGGTTGGATGCTGCCCATTCACCCCAATTCTCTTTGGCATTTAGAAAAACTTCAGGTTCAACGTATATTCCTAGGCAACATATCATGGCTTATTCAGTGTGATCCATGTACATGGTGTTTAAACTTATGTAAAGTTTTCAATGTGTTGTAATTCGGATGCATCCCTGCCCCCTTGTGAAGGCCTTCAGGGACATGATCAACTGCTTGAGTGTTGTAGGCTGGACTAGTTGGTACTGTTCCCTGTGGGTTAACAGTGCAAAAACTGGATGAAGGCACAAAAAGAGAGAACACAAACAAGCGCAGTTGTTAGTCTCAAATTCGTATGCACTGCTCTTCAAGCCTCCTCACAGAACATACCTTCCGGTAAAACAACGCATTGGTCGTGTTCATCCGACGAAAGCAATTTCAGGTCATTGTTCACTGGCTAAACCACCATGCCGGTCCTGTTGAAGTGAAGACCGCATCACGGCATGCTTCAATCTCCCCGTTGCAATGCTGCTTGTCACCCTCTGGAACATGAGGAGGAACTAACCTTTTCTACTTTTTACTAACGGGGCCGTAAGGCAAAACATAGGCCTAACTACAGAACTTGGTGGTGGGGCTCTGGAATTTGCACGTCATTCAACGCGGCTATTTGTCCTTGAGTTTACGTGGATCTTTTCCAGGTTGGAACGGCAGGCCGGATGATATTCCACAGCGCTTCCGTTACTTGGTCAGCTGGATCTATAGGTACACGAAAAGCGTTGCAGATCAACCAATTTTTTCAATTTGAATTTTTTTACTCATTCCGCGAAAATAGGTGTGTGCGGGCGTGCTTCTGCAGGCATTTGATTTTATCAAATACGTTGGCCGTCTCAGGCATGCACTCACAGTGAAGTGGCCTGCCGTACAAAGAGGGTGCCTGCTTGCCAGTAAACTACCTGTCTGCCTGCCTTCCTGCCAGCTAGAAGATTCTGGCGAGGATGCGTGACTAGAGACGAGGGGCAGACTGTCACCAGCCACCCGAGGGGGAATGCAACGGCGCACCACGGCGACCGTTGATGGTACCAAAACGTTGGCGCCCTTCCAATCTGTGAAGAAGGCTGACCTGCAAAGCTGGGCGCAGGCCACGCAGTGCAGGAAACAAAACACGTTTATCGTGATTTGCGATTGAGCATGCTTCCTAGTCAATTAGCCGAGTAACCTCTGAAGGGTCCAAGCTTTGTTCTTGCAGACAAACACGGAACTGCCAGTGTCCCTCCCGCATCGCAAGCACCCCACTGTTTTGGTAAGGCTGGGTTGAGGTGGTTGTTGAAAATGTCATCTCTTTAAATAATGACGTTATTTGACATCTCAGCTAACCGGACTGCGTGACATGCCATTTTTTCACGTCCATAGATCGCGATAGGGCTTTTGCGTCGATAGCCTGAACTTAGCCTAACACACTAACCCTATCCGCTCTACCACGACTGACTGCGGACAGGTCCTATTGGGCTGTTTAACGTCCGCGTCTAACCCTCGCACCAGCACAACGGACATGCCATCCATCAGTACGGGCGTGAAACCTATAGCTGCGCGTGCACGCGTCCCCACCTTCCTCCCACTATTTCCCACTACATGCCTGCGCGCGCATAAACCGGCAGCCAAATATGTGCGCGTGCTTAGAAGTGACAGACGCCGTCGAAAATATGTCTGAAAGCCCTCTGAAGAAGTGAGGTGGGCTCACGCTGGCGTACCAAGCAGGCAAGTTGCTGTTCATCCGGGAGTGATTCCCCGCTTCTTGACGAGCTGAACTTGAGGCCGTAGCGGCGGCGCCGGAAGATTTGCGTTGTTTTTGGGCCCATTCGCGCTTGTGTTCGGGTCAACACTTCGATTCTTGCTAGTCTTCCTCCAAACGAATGGCATGCATCCGTCCCATAGCCATTTAAAATTTGGAAGCCCTTGAGCTGTATTCTCGGGTAAAATCATTTGGCTGTCCGTTTTTCGTCCCCTCATATGTATCCTAAGGATGACAGCCGGCTAACGGCAATGAGTAATGCAATTCGAGATCTAAATCTCCCACTAGCACAACCGGCTTTTCATCGGCAGCGGCATGAAGCCTGGCTATCCGTACACTCCCGCCTTTTTGTACCTGCCAACCGTGCATGCATTAACCGGCAACCGGTGATGGCGCTTACTTGGGTGTGAAAAACACCTGGGAAAATCTCGCTCGGAAATTCTTCCAAGCTGAAAACGAAATATGAGCTCAAGGCGGCGCTCCAACTAGGGAAATTTTTCTTCTACCGGGAGGGATTCGCAGCTGTTTGGCGAAGTGAATTTGAGGGGAAATGGTGATGTCGGGTTTCGGTCGTTTTAGGGGGCACCCCTTTGGCAGCCGTTACGTGGGCGTGGGGGCAGCGGCGTCTGTTGACCGCGTAACCGAGTGAGCGAAAGCAGCAGAGATGAAAGAATGAAACTGGAGAGGAGCGTCTAGCTGATGGTGAAGTTGAGTAAGACACGTGTGGCTAAGGCGTCATCTCTGTCACTGCCTTTCCCTCACACGTCTCATGCGTTGCCACCAAGGAGCGCCCTCCCCCTGACACTTTCCCCAGAAGCTGCTCCATTCTCCGCTAATCCAAACCACGTGACCTTTGTTAGGAGGTTCAAACACGATATGCAACAACATGCTCGCTGCTCCTTTGTGCGGCGCTAATCCGAACCACGTGAAATTTCCGCGGGAGGGTCACACACGATTTGCAACATGCTGGCCGGTGGCGGCGGTGCACTGCAAGGTAGCAGCAGAGCAGCGCACGCCGCCATACGTTCGGTTATCGCGCGATCATTTCCGGATACGCAGCGTAAAAGCGCCGTGACCGAGAAGACTGCAGCTCGGCTGCGCACACATTTGATATTAGGGAGTGTAGTAATCATCAGTGCTTTTTTACGCGCATTCCTGCTCCTGTTTATTTTGCAATCTTCTGATAACTGCACTACCGGAGTTAGAGTCAGACTACGTAACTTGCCAAAGGGGCAATGGTTGTGGCGTGGGGGAAAATAGTTGTAAAAGAGGGGTCAACGTGGTGAGGAGGAGTCCCGGAGCGACGCCCAGTAAATCGATGACACCACAATGAAAACCTGGGGGTATAGACATATAGTGCTTTGCAGTAAAAACGATGGTATTCTGACGGTTGCCCGCTTAATGGCCGGACGGGGCAATGGGTAGCCTGCACGGAAGGCACCCATTGGAAGAAGCTTCAGGCGATGATGCCACAAAGAGGGAGACGCATGGGGCGTCGTAGCACCGGAGCGCTGCCTACTGGTCAGGAGGCTACATGCCTGCCTGCCGGAAAACTGCGGCGAGGATGCCTTATGAGGTGGTCGGGGAAGGGAATGGAAGACACACAGGTATCGCGGCAGTTTCGTAGGGTCATGTTTCAGGGCTCATCTCTTAAGAAACCGTTGCTCACGTTTTGCGTAGTTCCTTAAGATCGGCCTCGTTGTAACTGAGGCAACGAAGAGGTCACCGAAGATAGAGCAAACCGAAAAGTGAGGATGAAAGTGTTGCATAACAGGGAGGGTGGTATGCCGAAGCCGCGCGAGCAATTCGCCCCAGCGGGACGCGATACGAGATTAGTCCAGAGAGGGAGAGGGAGAGAGCGAGAGAGAATACATTTATTGCATTGAAAGTCGGTCTTGTGGCCTGTTTGGAGTTGTCCCTTATTCACTAAAGCCGATATTACGCCTTGACCGCCTGCGCCCTGACTACCGGCGCAAGCTGGGTCACCAGTGAGAAGCTGGACATCAACATCTCCCATTGCTCTCAAAAAGGACGTAGCGGATGGAGAAGGGGTGGATTTTGTCAGTTTAAGTCGCACTACCCTACTATGTGACAGAATGACCCCGAGTTTTTCTTATTTACATTAGGAAGAGTATTTCTCCGGGAACATGAGGTGTAGCCTTGTTCAATACATCATTCCCAGGGAGGCAAACCTACGAAAAGTGGGCTGTTGGACGAGTAGAGCACATGAAAAAACATACCCAATCTATAGCCACGACGCACCAGGCTCAGTATGCAAACACCCGTCTACTTCAGCTGTTGAAAGCGAGGCGATGTCTCTCAAAAAGTTAGAAAAGACAGAGACATCACCGTAAACTCCACAAAAAATTTCGAAATCAACAAGGCCGTCAGCGGAATACGCCTCCACTCTGTTGAGACAAAAGCTCCAGCTGTGCGACGGCCTCCAAGGAAGTTTGTCCACTAAGAGGACATGGCAGGTACTGAGACATCTCATTGATGCCCTCACGAATAAGGGCGAGATCAACAGCAGCATGGTTAGCACGCTTCTAAAAAGGCGTCACAGAGCAGCTAATGCAGGACCGCCGATATAGATACCTCAAAACGGAACCTGGAGAACCCCGACCATATTCGAGGAAGTCCAACTAAATGATCTATCGACCTTTTTCCCTCAATGAACTCCGTGCAGCAGTTGCCGAGAGCAAGAAGTCCACTACCCGGGGTTCTTGATGCAACCACTTGCAGACTAATAAAGATTCATACCCAAACCTGAGATATCTCTGCACATAGATAACATAAGGTCAACATTTCTGATCTCCTGTGTTTGGAAAGCAAAAGAGCGCATTGTGCTCAACCGCCTTCAGAAACATTTGGACAACACAGAGCCAATGCCTTCGACAATGTTTAGATTCCGAAAACATCTAGGAACCCAGGATGTACTCCTTCGACCCGAGGAGTAGGTACTCAAGCACGCTATGCGCTACTCCCCCAGGGCCATCCTGGCCTTAGATCTCAAGGGGGCGTTTGACAACGTTACTCACGCAAGTATAATGAAACCGCGGACGTATGAGTACATCCGCAACTTCCTCTCGGACCGGACTGCTGCACTCAGTGAAGGAAATGCCACATCCGACCACATAAAACTACGAGATGGAGGCACGACCAAGGGATCTGTGCTGTCACCATTGTTAGTTATTGACGCCTTGAGGGACCTTTGCTGAACACTCGACGACATTTATAAGCTTAAGCATGCTTTCTATGCTGACGATATCCCTGTCTGGACGGGAAACGGTTCCCTCGGTGAAATTCAGGACACTGCAGAAGGCAAGTGACGCCATAAATTAATGCGCCAAGGCCTTTGAACCATAGTGTTTGCAGCAAAATCTTAACTCCTCGTTGTGCGCCCCAAATCCAATAGAGAGAGTGAGAGAAATAACTTTTTTACATAAAGGGTTAGGGCGCGGTCGGCACGACCAGCAGGGTCGCGACGACTTCAGCCGCTCCACTGACGAGCTCCTTCGGGAGCTGGAGGTCCGAGCGGCCCTACGCCTCCATCCACTGGTCAGGACAATTATTTGGAGGGAATGGGTCCTCTGCAGAAGCCCATATTTGGTGTTGCACCGTGGCTTTTCACCGCAGCGGGGACAGAGCGAAGATGGGTAGAGAAAGGGGCGGACATGATGAAGGACAGCTCTGCACAGTAGAGATTCCGTTTCGAGTTTACGCCAGAGGCGTTCCTCCTCCAGAGTTAGAGATGAGTGAAGGGGGGAAGCTTGAGGCGGGAGCCGCGGGAATGCTGTGTGACCTCTCGGAAGGTAAGGAGACTGTCTCTGGTCGATCTGGCTCCATGGAGGGAAGGTTCCAAATCGTACGCGCGAATGACAAGTGCTCGGGCTGCCGTGTGGGCCGTCTCTATCACCCCAATTCCCGTGTGAGCCGGGAACCATTAGAGTTCGACCGCGTCGGATGGCAAATTTAGACCTAGAATTTTGTGTGCCGGGGCGGAAATGAGCCCTTTGGCTCATTTCCTTCAGCTAATCTCAGTGTAGCCTAATGTGGACATTGTTTGTTGCAAGCCGTGCCCTAAAGTCATACATGTTGGGCGACAACAATTCTTTTTCTTTTATTACCCTGTGTATTCATGTCATATATTATTCGTTCCAATATTTTCTCAATATACGATGTTAGTGATATCGGCCTGAGATTTTCTGTTAGGGATTAGGGTAGCATTCGCATGACGGAACTTTCGAGGAAGAGTGCCCTCTGTCCAATGCTTGTTAAATAAATTGGTGAGATAAGATATCGAACCAGCATGGAGGTTTCTAAGGATTTTATTCGTGACTCGCTCTTGCCCTGGGGCGGAAGACGTTCGCACGTCCTGCAGCGCTCCCCTGACCTTTACCTCTGTGATATCCTCGTCCAAGGAGAAGTTAGGCGGCCCGGAGTAGTCCAGGTGCTGCTGCTGTTCTCCATCGGGTACATATCTATTCATGAGGTCTCGAAGTAACTAGCATGGATCGGTCAAAAGCTGTCTGGTAAGTAGGGTAATTTGGCTCGCCTGCTCCTTTTTAAAACGTGATGAAACGAGTACGTATCTTAGGAGGGACCAAGTCCTCTCCATGTTCATAGCGCCTTGCATCCGATCGCACAGCTCATCCCATCCTGAAATCATTTGTTTGTTTTATAACGTTCCATTTTCTTGGCTATTCGCTTTCTTAGGCGCCTGTTATGCTTTTGAGTGCGCCATCGCCTCTGAACGCCTTTGAGAGATTCCCACATATGCTGCAATTTAGAGTCGATGTGTGGCGTCGGTATTTCGGGATATATTTCGTTTTGGTTATTTCATACGCCTCACAGGAGCTGCTCAATTCTTTGAATTGCAAGCAATGCGCCTCGAAATAGTCAAAGCCAAAAGGACACAAAAAAAGACATCCAAGTACAACTAGCAGCACATGGGGTAATCCTTAGTCCCAGCATAACAATCCTGGGAGTTCGCCTACAAGCAGATACCAAGAGTAACATCTTCCCAAGAAACTGAAGCAAACTACCGATCAAATAATGCACATTATTAGGCGGATGTCCACCAGGAAGAGAAGAATAAAAGAGGCGGATACCGTGCGTTTGATCGAGGCAATCGTCATTTCATGGATAACTTACATCACGCCGTAGCTCTTAAGGAACATGATCGACATAATTATCCTAAATAAAATCATATAAAAGTCAGTCAAGGGTGCCTAAGTTCTACCCATGAGAGTGTCTAGAGAAAAGCTCCTCAGGATGGGCCTACACAATGCCGCAGAAAAATTGATCGAAGGTCATCTATCCAGCCAAAAGACCAGGCTCAGCCGAACTAAAGATGGACGCCGGACACGAACCCCCTGTCCCCAGTCTTTATTATTCACCCACTATCCAGAAAACGGCATCCCACCCACCACGATTTCAGAAGAGCAGCAAGAGCGCGAACGCTCAAAAAGAAAACTTTGGAAAAGACCCCAAATTTGCATACACGGACGCCTCCCACTGCAGGGGCAAGCCATACGCAACGATAGCGGTATCAACCAAGAACAGTCTCGTCCTAAGCCAACAGTCAAGACCACCGACATCGCTGAAGCGGAGGGAGGAGATGGCAATTGCTCTTGCCCTGACACAGACGCCGGCACAAACGATTGTCACTGACTTGTAGCATGCATATCGGAACTACTAATATGAATGGTTGTCTCCAGCGACCCTTCGATTGCTGCTGAACAAAATGGCATACCGAAAAATCGAATGGGTGTGGACGCCTGCACACGCCTTCATGGAGGGTAACCAGTTTGCCCACCAGCAAGCCTGCGAACGCACACCCCAGCCTGCGTTTGGTTACTTGGAGTGCTGCTCGCTCATCACTCTCAGAGAGAGAGAGAGAATAGTCCTTAATGATACTGGTGGGGTTACCTGGCCAAGACGCCTAGTTTGCTACAACAGATGTATGAAAAAATGAAATCAATGAACAGATGTTGTTAATGACTGTGATGAAGATGACGCGCTCATTAAGAGAGTCGTGTTTAAAGAGTCTGATGAAGTCTTGCGTTTCGCAGGAAAGACAATAGAGCTTTTTTTCGCTCGAGATGCTTGTTTAGCGTTCGACCAAGTGCCTAGCACGTCACTTAGAGTTATTCCTCTAGAAAGCCGACGACCCAAGTACACCAAAAGGAACGTTCTAGCTGCTTTATACCGCGTACACTCGCATAATACGTGGTTCAAGTCCTCACGCACTTCACAAAGAGTGCAGAGGGTGAAAGCGGCCTGTTTCATCTCGAAGTGAAAGTAGCTTGTGTAAGCGAAATTTAGCCGCATGCGCTGAAGAACCGCTTCGTCATGCTTGGAAAGTCCGTCAGGCATCCTAAAGGTCCCGTGCGGGTCTACGGAGTGAAGCGGCGCGTAATGTTGCGGCGCAACAGCCCACATAGATCGCTCAAATCTCCAAACAGCCTTGGGCGCTAGCGCAGAGGCATCTTTTCTGGAGAACGGTATCGGTATCACTGGCCCGAGCCGATCATATGCTATCGATGCCGCAGTGTCCGCCTTGACCTTCCTAGTTATACCGCAGTGGGCAGGAATCAACTGAAGCTCTACAGGATGGTGTGCATTTAGAGCTGGTAAGTGCAATGCATGGATGTCGAAAGCAAGCTGATCTTTTGGGGTTCAATTTTAAACACTGAAGTGCCGCCTGAGAATTCGTGAAGATTGCCCACTGACGTGCTGGTTGATCGATGATGTAGCCGAAAGCAGCACACAGAGCGGCAAGTTCGGTGACCATGGACGTCGTCCTGTGGCTAAGCGTTGCGCTGTAGGTGGTGCAGGAGGACGGAAACCAGATTCCAATAGCCGATGAGAAATCACGCTCCACTATAGGTTAGAAATACAGACACTCACTCCACCTCGTCCTAGCCTCTCTAAGGAGCAGCACACCGTATTCAATCTAAATTCTTTCCCCACTCAACAAGGTAACGCCAGAGTATAGCGCCAGCCATCGCGCGTTCACTGAGGACGCGATCCCTCCCTGAGACTGAGGAGCTATACGCCGTCGCCGAACAAATGGCAGTGCCTGCTTTGTTCAACTTCAAGATCAGAGAGTACCTTAATCGTCTGTCTATATTTTTTTGATAATACTGCCGGTTTATGACCGAAGAATAAATCAAGCTGAATTATATAAATGGCTGGAACTATGGTGATGATGCTTCGGTTTTTATGGCAAAAGGCCGACAACGGGAAAATAGCGTAAAGGAACAGTTGTTTTATGAGGACGAGCTGATTCAAATAAATTAAACTAAACATTAAACTAAAAAGGTACATAAAATGACATAAAAGGCAATGTACATGACTTGTGTAAAGGGCCAGGGCGTCAATATGCATGATAAGTAATGAGATGTAAAAACTTGACATTGCTAAGGAACTTAAAAGTACGCTTGTGGGTGATTATGGGGTCGTCGCCTAAAAAGTACGATGGGTGTAGTGGAATGTGTTGTCTGTATAGTCGTGAGAAGTTTCTCTGTCATGTTGTTTCTAGGGCCTTGCATTGTATGAGGAAATGGATCACGAACACGCCCTCTCCACACCTGCTGCACAAAGGTCTTGGAGATCCAGTGAGAAGGTGGGAGGGATTTGCAAGTGTGTGCCCTATCCGTAATCTAGCCAAGGCGACTTCTTTGTATCTATTGCGTGTGTCGGTGGTGTATCGTCCCGAGTGTGGTTTTATTACGTGTAACTGGTTGTCTATTTGTTCCCTCCAGCGTGTTTGCCATGCTTGGCGCAGATATTGTCTGATGTGTGGCTTCACGTCGGTGTAGAGTAATGTCGTTATGTCTATTGTATTCAAGAGTGTAGGAGCAGCAACCATTCCATCCTGGGCTTCGTTGCCGGCTATATCACCGCGGCCAGGGAGCCAGCAAAGAGCCAGTTGAAATTAGCGGACCTACACAGACATAATACCTTCGGCGATCAGATTGGCAATTTGGTTTTTGGAAGACTTTGTTGACGACAATGCGTGCACAACACTGAGAGAATCCTTATAGATCATGAATTGTGGGATGTGTCTTCGAAGTATATGATTAACAGCAAGAAGTACACCATAAGCCTCTGCCGTAAAAATACTATTATTACTATTCAGAATTTTAGTGACATAAAAGCCGGGTCCGTGCGCAGCGCAACACAAAGAGGTGGCGGTTTCATAGGCGTCCGTATAAAATTCAGAACACTGATACTTCTGATGCAAATACAAGAAGTGCTGCAGAAGTGCACATCTGGGAGCTCGGTTTTTCTATATGTGTGAAAGATGTGTCGCATGATACAGGACGGAGATGCCATGGTGCTATAAAATCTGTTAAAGAAGTTTGGATGATATCTAAAAAGAAGACAGGAAGCTCTGACGCTTCCTGAGAAGGCCGCCGAGCACGATGGTCGATGGGCAGGCGTTCAGTCATAAAGGTATTATAAAAAACTGATTTAAAAGAATTGTGTGGCGTGAATTAAATTTTAAAAGCATAAAGGGCATCTGTATATGCTCGCAGACATTGTAGGTTTCAGTTATTACACTCCACATAGAGGCTTTCGAGCGGGCTAGTGCGGAAGGCGCCACGAGCCAGGCGAAGCCCTAGATGAAGCCCAGGGTCCAGCATTTTGAAGGGTGTTTTATTTGCTGACTCATAAACAACACTTCCATAGTCCAATCGTTAACCTATCTGGCTAGTAAAACACGTAAAAGAAGTTGTCAGCGCCATATGAAGAGTGGGAGAGAACCTGGAATATAGTCATAACCTTTAGGCACCTACGTTTAAGTTGTTTTATATGTGGAATGAATGTAAGCTTTTCGCCAAGGGCTACACCTAAAAACTTGTGTTCATTTCTGACAGGAGCTGAGACACCATTGTGTTCGAGATCTCGATCCGTCCGAATGCAACGTTTTTTCGAAAACAAAACACAAGTAGACTTTCCTATACTAAATTTAAAACCATTTCTATCTGCCCACACAGATAACAATAAGGCGGACTTGACGCTCGCAGATAGCTAGGTTAAAATACTTAAAAGATAATTGCACGTCGTCTCCATGGATTGAGCAGAAAATTGATGGTGGCAATGCCTTTCTGAGTGAATTCATTTTTACAATAAGCAGAGTGCTGCTTAGAACTCAACCTTGCGGAACGCGGTTTTCTTGCACATTTACCCTTGAGAGTGCGCTGCCAACTCTCACACGAAATGTTCTTTCAGTCAAATAACTAGCAAGAGTGTTCATCATGTTGCCTGAGGCACCAAATGACTTCAGGTTACTAAGGATCCCGTAGCGCCAGGCGGTTTCATAGGCCTTGTCAACTTCAAAAAACACCGTTGCGAAAAACTGTTGACGAATAAACGCATCCTTTATAAGAGACTCGAGCGCGACGACTTGATTGTTAGTGAATTGCCCGGCGCTGAAGCCTGCCGGGCAGCTCTCTAGAAGACCATTTTACTAAAAAAAGTACACCAGCCTCTTGCTTATTATCTTCTCGAGAAGCTTGCACAGGCAGCATGTCCAAGCAATGGGCCGGTAACTGACAGGAGAGGAAGTGTCCTTTCCTTCTTTCAGGAAAGCCACTATATGGCCTCCCTTAAAATCATGGAAGGTGCCCCGAAACCCTAAATTTATTGTGTTGATGTAGAAGTGTTTCAAGGGTGTCTGAGTACAGGTGTTGCATCACTTGTATCTGATTTTGTCTGCGCCTGGAGCTGAAGGCTTACATGTGGTCAGGGCTGCCTACAGCTGATGAATTAATAATGAGAATTGTAGCAAGTGTGCGACTTGTTGCTATCACGCAGGGACTTCTTTTCTGCAGATGTTTTGTGTTTCATGAAAGTGCCTGTGTAGTGTGCTAACTGGACACGTGCTCGAAGTGTTGTGCAAGTGTGTTAGCCTTGTCTTCGAGTCTGTCCGCTGTTGTGCTAACCAGGGGCAGGGTGTGTGTCTGTTCTCCTTTAAGCTTACTTATATGTCTCTCGACTTTTTGATTGTCCCTGTATGAATAATGGATGTCAAGAAGGTGTGCCAACTCTCGTTTTGCCTCACGGCGCACACGTTTTCCTAACTTCAACGTTTTTTTCTGTGCTTTCTTGGTTCAACTATTTTTCTGGAGGAAACCTTTACGATGCATATTTTTGTTTCGTCACCACATCCTTATAAAATTTTTATTTTATCTTTCTTTGCTTTCCGGGACTATCAAACTTCCGTTCGACCAATTATACCCCTTTGGGCTATTAGGAAGAATGGATGTGTTACGTCGCTTATATTACATTTTTGTGGAAACGCAGTGGGTTACACAGTGGGTTCAATTTTGTTAGCAATGCCTACGTTTTTTTCTTTGCATGCTGTATCTGGTAGATTAAGAGTTTTTCGAAGGTGACGTATAGATGGACGTTTCCTATTTCGTATGTCTCTTATTGTAATTTTTAATAAAAATGTTTTTCACTTTTAGTGTTTTGTTTGCATAAGTAATTTGTATCTACAATAATTCAGAATATTGAAATAAGTAAAAATGTTTCTACCGCCATTTTTTTATACAAATAAGAGACGTTAACCGGTCGTAGCTGCAGGATTGCTCGGTAAGGCACACTAACCATTGAAACCATTGACGAAAAAGTCTTTAAATCAGGTTTTATGCACAATTTTTTTCCTAATATTATCGAAGAAGAATCGTGCGAAAAACATAAAATGATATGTTCTAGATATTTTTGCATTTTTAAATTGATATTTACCATAAATATTGCGGTATTAATTGTGTCCAGCTCTGGCTAACCGAAAATTAATTTTGGTCGGCATCTCTTAGCCGCAAAATGTTTTGTGTAATCGTCCTTCATTTTTATTATTACCTCTGATACCTTAGGCGTATACCGGCAGTTTCGCGTGTAATTTTCATATATTTACCGAAAATAATTACCAGAACAGAATTTGCGTTAAGCCACAAGGCACTGCATTCACGCACTCTGGGTGGAGTGAATACGGCAACGAATATTGCAGACGTTCATAACCCCTAAAAATTCTTCTGCTGGTGCACGACTTATCGTTTAGAGTTTTGGATTAGTCGTGGCACAAGCAACTACAAGTTTAAAAATTTCATAGTTGCAAGAATGTTTGTCAGTATAATGAATTCCGGTTGCATATGGGCTAAGAAGCACTAATATCTTGGAACAAGGTTGTGGAACTATTTTGCCCCGAACGTAAGTGCATATGCAGAAGGAGCCCCGGCGATCACCAGCAATATTTGCTTACCGGAAATTTCATGTGCATGCCGCTTTTTTCCAGGACTTTACTTCTGAGATTAACCAACGATGTAGGCATCGGCTGGAGGGGATAGTATTTCGCCATCGCTCCAAGCTGGTCTTGAAGGCTGGAATGGACGAATGTCCAGCCAGAAAACCTCACTTTCTACTCGCTTGGGTGTGCTGAGGAAACACCGAGGATTGCGAGGTGATGGTGAAAGGTGTTGAAGAAGACTTTCTGGGGCTCTGCCCAGGAGCGTGCTATTTTGTAGCCAGAGGAGAAACAATTCACTCCGCAATGCTTTAGGCCACCCCTATTGATATTTGTGGCCAGAGTATCCAATAAATAAGGTGTAGGCCGCCCTGGTACTTTTTCGTACCAAAGCGTTGCCAACTACTATAAATCCCAGCTTTCTATATACAAAATGAGCAAAATGAAAGGAAACAAAAAGCCCCATTCAAAGGGCCCGCAGTTACGGCTGCGCAGCAGCCCCAGAAACCCCGAAAAAGGGCATCCTTCTAGAAGAACAAATTTCCTTGGGCATGATTTAAACTGAACGGTTAATCACTTACACATGTGTGGTCAAATAAATGCATCAGGAAGAATCAGCTGTTAACTGAACACCATCTTTTAGCAACATTGTCTCATCGTGCCAGTGTAATTCTTAGTTTAAAATGCTCTTTGTTGTACTCAGCACGTAATTCATTTTCGAACTGGCGTACTTCAGTCAAGTTACAAAAAGGACCATAAACTAAGATCTTATACCTTGGATTCGCTACACAAATAAACAATGTTCTGCGGCCCTGGAGTTAACTGTGGAATGAAAGGACGCCACCCGCAATAATGTCTTGCAGACCCTACAGCATACCAACCAAATGCCTGGCGCTGTTCCAGAAAGACACCCCTGTCACTCAAGCAAAAATTTGTTGCTGCGCGTTTAGCCTTTTCGTTCCGACAGGAAAAATGAAAACTTGCCGGTAAATAAACATCGCTCAGGTTGTCAGACGCCACTATTAAATAAAAAGAAGTGGATATTTGAATCTAAAGATTTTGTATAATAATGAGGGTTTACTTGTATAAAAGGACATGTTCAATGTTATTATTATTGTGATAATATTTTGGGCAGAATAGCGCTTTTTTAATCAACATAACCAAACATTAGCTGAGCCGACAAGCGATTGATTATGATCAAAATAACCAAAGTTCGAGCGAGTAGTTGCCAACCACGCAACCACCGGAGTGCAAATAACAGGACGCCTACTTGTAAAAGTTTCGCTTGACACAAACTGTGCGAGAACTAAACGGCCAGGCGTCGCACCCCAATACACCCTTTTATCTCATTGATAGTTTACTGGTGCAGGTTCTCTGCACTGTTTAGATGATCTGAGCTTTATTCTACTTATATTTGTGGGCAGAGTGAATATATCACAAATAAGTTAGCATCAGTTGTCAAAGCATATTGGCGCAGAAGAAATTCATTTACCAATTCCAAACTTCAGCCCATAGGCACGATATCGACAAGTTGCTTGCCGATGCCAACTTCTTCTTTGTTGATACGATCATCAAAATAAATATCGCCTCAGCTTGCTTTCTGAAAGTTACAAAACGTAAAATATAGCTAGCACGTACACACATGTAATAGCATCCGTATAGTGCAAGCGTATCGGCTCCCCTTCAACTGAAAATGTCAAAATACGATAGCCTTCTGCACCCCTGCACCGTAAGTTCCACTCAGCTTTCTTTGTCCCACCTCCTGCAGCTGCCCACTCTTGTCTGAGAAGATTGAGGTTAAAAAAGCACGTATTTGAACCGCTGAACTGGTATCTGCTCTTCAGTCAGGGAGTCTATTGTATAAGCAGGAGCCCTTCACCCTGGAAGGCACGAATTTCTGGGCGTCCAAAAGGCTGCTGGTCTCCAGGTTCTCCCTAGGGCCAGGGGTTTGAAGCCGGTATCGGAAAGGGAGAAAGTAGGGCTTGTGCTCGCATTGTATTATTCTGTCAGGTAGTGTAACGGGTGGCGAATGGAAGTGGTATTCAAAAGAGCACTGAGTAGGGATCTTACAATGGAGGGGGTCTTGGAGAGGAAAGTTTAACATCGC
Source organism: Haemaphysalis longicornis (assembly GCF_048455015.1). Classification (NCBI taxonomy): domain Eukaryota; kingdom Metazoa; phylum Arthropoda; class Arachnida; order Ixodida; family Ixodidae; genus Haemaphysalis; species Haemaphysalis longicornis. Next base: position 82,344,979 of record NW_027526204.1, on the reverse strand, counting down.
CATCATCACCAGCATACTTTGGGCCACTGCAGGACGAAAGCCTCTCCCATTGACCTTCACTCGCTGCTCTTCTGCTCTGCCCGAATCTATTTTTTGCTTGCAAATTTTCTGATTCTCTCTTAACAGGTATTCGTTGGTATTCTGCTGAGTAGCGATTTGTCATCCCTGGGAAATGGAGGGTGACGGGAAGGAACGGGTTGCTGGCTGGACCGTGAATAGTGTGTTATGTATTCATAGGTGACAAGTGTGATGGACAATGTAGGTTCGTCGGAACCATGGATAGAGTCTGCTCCGGCTTGCTGATGAGCAATGTTGTTTTAAACCAATAACTGATGGCCATAGGTTTGGATGACATTGACTTTCCATCAGTGTTGATTGAGGGAGAGTGACTTGGATGTAGAGGGGGCCATCCTCCTTCTGAAGAATCTTCTGCGGACTGCTTGAGAATCCCTGATAATGATTATGAAGCTTCGTATGTATGAGGGCTAAGGCGATAGCAAGCTCTTAAGCAACCCACGTTGAGGATGTCTTGCTTGATGAACAAGTGAGAAAGGCGGTTTACGGGGAGACTGTGGCCACAATGTGTTGAACATACCGGTAGGCACTGACGTTTGTATTCACGAAAGGTGTTTGCTTAATGTAAATAATTTTATGCGCTTGGCTTCGCGCTTGTTTGTGGCCGCTGTGCTGATTTATGCGCGTGTTTTTTGGTGAGGAGGCGAACCCGTATGGAATTTTTGTAACGATCATAGGAAGGTTAATATCCTGTTAAGTGCGCATACGCGATGTTTGGACTATTTTGGAGGGCTAGACCCGCTGGTGTTCAGTTTAAACAGGCAATGGATTGATAGGTTGGTATTGATACCATGCTGTAGAAGCCAAATTGTAGGAGACAGGCAGTGGATGCATTTATGGGTGTTACGTGTTTGTCGCGTGACTTTCCCTGCCGGAGTGGCTCAGAGGCTAAGGCGTTGGCCTGCTTACCATCAGGAGGTCAGCCTCACAACGCACAAAAGCAGCCGTGTTGGCCGCTTTACCATGGTGGCCGCGTCAAAACACAGCTGGTGTGTTCGAAATTTCGGCGCTCGTTAAAAAAGCCCAGGTGGTCAAAATAATCCGAAGCCTTCCAATACGACACGCCTCATCTTGTCTGTAGCGTCAGTACATTCTGTAGCGTCTGTAGCGTCAGTACCACATAATTAGCCTTGCCATGTGACTTTTACTGCTTACGGTAAAGTGTGAATTCCATTGCTCAAGAAACGGGAAGAATTAGACGAGTCGTATTAGATCTTTCTCCTTCACTTCCAAGATTTGGTTAGAAAGGTGTTGGAGACTTGGTGAAGGTGTTGGAGAAGGTTGGAGACATGGTGAAACGCCTTTTGGCGTTTAGTAAATGTTTTGCCATTGGTTGTTGTGCCAAGGATGATAACGCCGAAAGTCCAAAGTAAAAAACTCGTTTGTACGCTATGGCCGTCGACGTGCATACAAAGGGAATGCGTGTGAGCAGCAGACGTATGCTTAAAACAATTTTGAGTTGCAATTTGGCTGCGAGCAAGTATTGATAACTGATGACGCTACCTTTTACGGACATCGGTGATCGGTTGAAGGAAGTCTTGGGCGTTTTTAATGGAATCAGTGCCTGCCCATTTCGTTGTGCCATTTGCGTAAAGCGCGTTATGTATGTGTTTTATGGCGTGGAGTTGATGGCGTAAGTCCACCAGGGTGGCGGGTTTGAGAAGGAGTGAGAACAGGACGTAACCTAGAAGTGCGCCTCGATCTCCCATTGGAACAGGGTGACACTGAACGTCTGCTACCCAGATAAAGGCGTGACTTTGAGAAACTCAGCAATTTATATTACAGCGGTGGCCGCTACCGGCTTGGTTAGCATAAAAAGGATTCGTGAATGCCGGGTATTGCCCCATTAACTATAAAATCCATGGCAAGAATGGCTCGTCGATAACCTCACTGCTACAGCAAGGACCACTTCATTAATTCAAAGGAGAATATTTTTGGCGGAAAATAAGTGCGGTCCTCGGGAAAATAGGTGACACCTTATGAATGCTATTACCACTTGTGAATACTATCAAAACTTCTGGCCGCTTCAGGCTCCGGAACAATGTACGTAGTCGCGAAGAAAGTCAGCAAAATATAAACCGTGAATTACGAACAAATGTAAAAGCTTGCCTGTAATGTAAATTTTAGCAGTTTCAGTGTACACATTGAAAAAAAAAACCATGTTAAATGTTGAGTTAAATAGTAAAATGAGCTTGGCAGCCATATTGGAAACTGATTACAGGCATTTGTTCCATGTTGAGGTATTTAGATGCGATTTGATTGATGTACACTCCAAAGGTACCTTTGTTAGGAGTGTATTATCATGTAATTTTTTTTTCAGTGTTGCCAAATGATCAAATGATGGTTGGGGGGCGGATTAGGCCTAACATTTTAAGGCGTTTTTTAGATGCGAAGCAGCTTATGGTGGCACCTGTTCCCTCCACAGTTGTGTGGGCGCCGTTGTGCGGCGTCCACACCACCACTGCGCATCCCTGGCCATTCACCACTAATGATGATTGTGGCAGGATGCCCTTATGGATTGGCCAAACAAAAAATCCGTTACAAGATAGCATCACGTTCAACCACCGTCGTCGTCTTTCCGTAGGAGAACCTCCTCCCGCAACGCCGCGATGAGTGCCACGGGCAACGCCGCCCGTAACGCCACCTGCAACGCCAGCATCAACGCCTGCATCAGCGCCGCGGAGAAGAGGGCAGAACAAGAAGAACAAGAAGAAAAACGAGCAGCACCTCCTCCTCCCGTGATCGTCCACCCGGAACACGAAGACGCCGACCACATTCCGAGCCAAGACTTGGTGCGCCTGATCAAACACGGCAGTGCGTGCGTGGGCTTGCGCTAGCGTCAAGATATCATGGACCGGGACGAATACTACAACTTGATGAGGACGACAAACGCGGAACATGAGCTACTGCGCGAGATCGTCCACCGGCAGACGACGCCGTCAGCACCTCTGTTTCGGGTCTTCTTCACCGGCCTGGCCGGTTGGGGCAAGACGTTCGTCCTCCGGCTTGCCATGGACATCTACAACCGGTACAGCAACACCGGCAACAACGTCGCCTACAACACGTTTGTCACCTGCCCGAGCACAGGATAGCGGCTGTGGCAGTGGGAGGAGCCACGGTGCACGCGGGTTCCAACCTCTGTCGGAAGACCACCGGCCGCAACAATGACGGGGGCCTCAGCGCCAGCGAGTTGAACACCTTCCGCGTGGCCTTCCGCAACGTGAAACGCGTGATCATAGAGGAGGTGAGCATGATGTCTGCGGACACCCTAGACGCAGTCGACTTGAGTCGACCCCATGGCAGCTTCGCATACTAATCGGGGTTCGTCTGCGGGAACGTGGTGAAATTTTTTTAGCGGCAAAAAAAAACGTTTGTACAAGTCAAGTCATACAAGTCTTTAAAACAAATTGAGGTATTTAAACCAAGGCTAATATTTAAACAATAAGCTTGTTTGATCCAAAGGTGATCAGTCGCATAAGAATACCGGGGCGTGTTGGTGAATGTAGAAAAATAAATGTTTTCTTTTCCCATATTATTTTCTAACTCCATCGATGGCACCACTCGGTCAAAGTAATAAGTCGGCTTACAAAGCATTTAAAAATTTATAAGAATTGATTTGCCTCTAACGAACACATCCTTCCGCGAAAAGTCATATAGGTCAGCCAATTTTTGTGACGGTATAGATGACATAACCTGAAAAATAGGGGCAGAAATAGAGAGTCCCGCGGTACGCCGGTAAAGACGTTTTTGTTACTTGGCCTGCCTGCTTTAATGTTGGCACGTGGGTAGTGATTTGACAAAGTATTTAAAACTAATTTGTCATTTTATATGTTTCTGCAGTTTTTAAAGTTCTGCCATGAGCAACTTGGGGCCCAATCGTAGGATGTGGGTAGATCAATAAAAATGGCATCGTTGTACAGCAAGGGAAAAATGTAAGAATGGAGGAAAGATACGAGCTTTAAACTTCGTTTGTGAAAATTTTTTTATCTGAAACACTAATTTCCCATGACTGACAGGTTTATTTTATTGTACAAGATTGTTATTCGTGAGGTTGTGTGTCCTAATAACTTGCAGCATATAGACATTAAAGGCAGTACCCACTAGCTCCTTGGATATATGGGGTCTCCAATTTAAATATCATACATGTGTTCGATTGCCATTTTCCGTTTGTCATGAATATATCCCTTACTTTTCTTCCGTGCGTCTTCATTATATTGCCAATTTATGAATTTCCGAAGTAATAATGACATCAGAGTGCCGATTTTTAAAGTCATTTCCAGACATTTCGTAATAATATATCATTGTATTGCTCAAAAAAATATTTTTATGTTTAGCAGGGTGGTCAATTTGATAGTCAGTAGACATGCAACCACCAGTGAAGCAGACATACCAATCGCATTGTGTTTACCAAACAAATAAATAATTTTCCATTCATAAACCACTTTCTGCCAGCTATCTATACTCTGCGGAAGACGCAGTTTGATTGATTGATTGATTGATTGGTTGATTGATTGATTGATTGTAGGGTTTAACCTGCCGACGCAACGGAGGCGATGAGGCCCGCCGTAGTGGAGGGCTCTGCAATAATTTTGACCACCTGGGGATTTTTAACGTGCGCCGAAATCTTGTACAGACCGGCGTTTTTGCTTTTCGCGTCCATCAGAAAGCGGCTGCCGCGGCCGGCAATCGAACCCGCGACCTCGTGCTCAGCAGCGCAACGCCTTAGCCACTGAGCCACCGCGGTGGGTGGAGGACACAGACCCAAGCTCTCGTTGAAATTAGCCTGTCAATGGCCGTACAATAACAAACCTGCTAGTTCCCCTCAATAATCACGCCTGTGTATATCACTTGAGAGTTTATTGTTAGTGTTAGCCATACGCTTCCGCACAGTACGATTGGAAATTAGATGCCATACTTAAGTGGCATGGAGGTGAAGGACATAGTATAAGAATAAGCTGGTATAGAAACTCAAAGTTTTGCACATTTGTAATAATATAACGAAGTGTTATTGAGGTAAAAATGCTCCTGGTTGACATCTTCAACAAAATTATAGCTTAATACGTACCCTCTGTTACATTAAAAACCGCAAATACCTAAACCTTAGAATCTAATACGAATAAACAGCGTGTTAAAGCCTATTATCAAGGAAGAAAAAACAACAGAACAGTGTTGTACATTCTGATCTGCGATACACCATACAAGAACAAAATTCTCTGTGCAGCTCCACAGGAGCGATTCTATAATTCACAAATCGTTATTGAGGGTGGTTGGCTACGTGCTTCCCGTATCTAAATTGTCACTTGATGTTAAATTGACTTTGTACGTATGGTCAAGCATTTGAGTGTAAAAGAAATCCCAACCAAAATTTCTGCGCAATTCTATGATTACGCTTCGGTACTTGGTGAAGCAAACAAGCTCTTTGTTGTTATTACTACAAAATGTTTCGTCCGCGAGCGTGCTTCTGTGAATACAAAAGAAATGGAAACATCTCCATTTCGTGAATGATGGCGAGCGTGTGGAGTACAGGGACTAGCAATGACATCGAAGTCGCGCCCTGAGTGACACCCGATTTGCGCCCCTACCGTCATTCGATTTCAGCCGTCAGTTGTACCTTGATTATTTCACAAATGAAACCGCAACTCAAGGCTCAAATCGAATTTCGCTTGATGTTCTCTTGATGGTGGTGTGCGCGCGGATGGACGCGGACGGACATTGGGAGCACCTAAGGTGCTCCGCACCATTGCAGCCGAGGGAGTAAGCCGTTTGAGCCTCGGGTACTAACTCACGGTCTTAGCCCAATGCTTAAAACGACTTACACTAAGTCTGACTTGTCTACCAGACACCGGCTGAAACCCCGCAGGCGCCGGCGTGATTTTTTGCGATTGTAAATGCTATGCGCGCGGACGCCGACGGACATTGAGCGTTCAAAAGTTACTCCGCTCCTAAAAAAGAAATACAGAGCAAACACCTATAATCCAGAAACGCCATTCGAATAAAGAACGTTCTGCGGCGAAGCTGTGAACTGCGAAAAAAGAAGACTCCCATTTGCTTAGAACCTTTCTTGGCATAATCTATTCGAGAATAAAATTTCGTGGGCAGTTCCAATGGTACGCCTACAATAAAAAAATATTAGAAGGATAGCGGTGTGCTATACCAATCCAAAGCGTAGAACAGAATTGCGTTAATAAAGTAACGCAACATGTGTGGTCAAATGACGTTGGTTCAAAAGAAATCGGATACCGAACCCAATTTTTGCACATTTGTATCAATAAAACAGGGTTCTTGTCGATGGAAACATGCTACTTCTTCATATCATCATCAAAATATCTCGGCTGGGAGCGTACATTTGTCAAATAAAAAATACCAAAATGAAGCCGGCTCCTGCAACTCTCAATCACCATGCAAATAAATATATTATGCAGCAACTCTATACACCGGGAAAAAGAGGGCGTGCACTGCCATAAATTCCTGCCTGCCATGAACCATACGAGTAAAAATGCACGCTTGGCTCCACAATGGCACCTCCATAACTCAAAAAAGAGTTATTTCTGGGGGTTAGATATCGCAATCTTGAAACGAAAATTCCAAATGTGGTATGAAGTGACTTATCATGTGTGGTTTAAGCTTGTAGTATAAAAATACAGGAGTACCACGAACTTTATTTTAACAATTTTCACGATTATGACGGGTAGCTTATCTAAACAATTCAATTCAATTCAATTTTTATTCAGGGATGTATACATATTGACATATGGGTTGTAATACAGACGGAGGTCCCAAGACCGAAGCCGTACGCGGGACCTCCGATGACGATACACAAAATATTACGAGCGACGTTAAAAAAAAATAAAAAGGTATACAGAACTATTGAACCATAAAGAACGACATATACAAAGCCAAACTATAAAACTATACAGAACTATTGAACAATACATAACTATGTTTTCAGAGACAAAATATAAAACTAAATAGAACTTTAGATACAGTTATAACAAGTAGTACATTTCAAGCAAAATATAAACAACGAGATACAATAAAAAATGGAACATTAATATACCACAAGAAATTTAAATGTCAAGCAGGTAGTTCCTAAGTACAGTTTTGAACTTATAGAAAGAATTTGTTTTAATATAGCTGGGTAAAGAATTCCAAAAAGATATAGCTGAAAACAGTATTGTATGCTTACCATAATTAGTTCGAATCTTAGGAAGCAAGAAATTGTTTTGACTCGAAAAACGCGTGTTATTTGTATTAGTAATCATGCGAACTGGGAAAACCTCTAATACGAGTTTGCGATTAAGAATTTTGAAAAATAAGATACCGAGGCTGTACCGATAAATCTGAGCTAGAGGCAAAACCCGAAGTTGTTGAAATAGTGGAAAGGAAGAAGATCGACGGGGTGCAGAGTTGATGACGCGAATAGCTTGTTTCTGTAATGTAACGAGGGGAGACAAATGGGTGGCGTAAGAGCTACCCCAGGATGTTATACAGTAGGTTAAATGACAGTGAACGAAAGCAAAGTATAAGCCCAGAAGGATTTGAGTGTTAAAATATGGACGCGCCCGAATCAATGCCCTTATACCGAAAGACGCCTTTTTAACAATTGAAATTACATGCTCATCAAATTTAAAGTTCGAATCAATGACAACGCCTAGAAAGTTAGTACGGCTGCAAAAGGCAATTTTTTTAGAATTTAGATACAGACTTGAAAAAGTAGGAAGTGTCTTGTTAGGGGAGCAATAAAGCATAAAGCAGGTTTTACTAACGTTAATGGATAGTTTATTTGATAAACACCAGCGCTGTAGTGAAAACAAGTCAGCTTGCAATTTAGACACTAAATTATTAACATCGTTATCACTGGAGAAGATAGTTGTGTCGTCGGCATATAAGATACATTGTGAAGTTGTTAAGCACTGAGGCAAGTCATTAATGTACGTCAAAAATAGAAGAGGCCCCAAGATTGACCCTTGGGGTACACCTTTGTTAATATTAGCCGGGTGTGACGTCTGGCCATTAACGCAGACTACCTGACGCCTGTTTGAAAGAAAACTTTTTGGTCCTTGCTCATACCATCTAAGTATCAGGAGCGTGAGCGTACGTGTGGTAATTTAGAAAATTGAACGTAAAGCAAGCACCTATATCTCAGAATCAGCATGCGAATAAACAACATTCTGCTGCACAGGTATCTTCCTAGGGAAAAGAAGTCCCACAGAAGTATGAATTCGTGCCTGCTACAGACCACTCAAAAACAAATTGCCCTACAAAGCTACACAATCGCGTCCCTATAACTCAAAGAACTGTTTATATCTGAAGGTTACCTATGCGTTGCCGATACGTAAAATTAAAGCTCAATTTAATGGTCATGAACCAGCATTTTTTAAAGCCGAATGTTTATTAATCGAGGATATGGTACCACTGGCGGATAGCAAGGCGGAGTGTCATTGGTGGCGGAACAAATATATTCACAGGGCAAAATTAGAAAAACACAACAATGAATATTAAACTATTCTAATTAAAACAGTAAAATTCCTTGAAAACCATGTTTTTCCCTCCGTGTTCCGTTCGATGCCGGTGCTGCGGCTGATAGACAACACGTCGGAATGGGCATTGGCGCTGTGTGGCCAGTCGCGGCTAAAATTTGCTTCGTCGAAAACGGGAGGGGATTCATACGGGATATGCGGCTCGGAGCGATGATTCACCGAACTTTCGCTCTCATCTCTCACGCATTCCCCTTTCTCGCCACCGCACGCACACTTCGACCTCGTCTCTTCTATCGCCGGCCGCCGTCACCGTGACAAACGCTTCCGCACAAATACATTTAGCATGCGTGCTCATACTAAATAGGTCACGAATACATTCGTACTTTCAGAGAAAGTTACAGATGATAACCACGTTTAGCTCTCGAGATGTATGACGCCATAGCGTTATCAGGTTCGAAGGAGAGTTTTCGAATGGAGCTGCTATATTTACCATTTAAGCGTTCCAATCACTTAAGTTCAGTGACGAGACCAATACTAGGCGCAACGGATTTAAGCACCACGGTACAGGAAACTTAGAGCCATCTACGCATGCATGGCTTAAGATATCGGCGTGAAAAGTTGAGGCTGCGGGCTGTTGGGTAGTTCCAAATAAAACTAACAGCGTCAAAGTTGTGACGTGTTTATTCTCCAGCTTGATTACCTGACTGCATGTCATGGTTCTTACAAGACACAATCACATACCTAGGGCGAAAGGACCTTTATTGAGGAAGTTTAAGTAAGGGTTTGAGAGATAAAAGGATCCTGTTTTAAACTGCAATTCCAGAGAACAAGAATAAACACATGCTGATCCTGAGGTGGCGAGCTGGCCAGGGCTGCCTGTGTCGGTATAAGAGCAATATGTGGTGCTTGGTTTGTTCACCTCTGAGCATTCCCTTGGATAATGACCTGGATTTGAAGAAAGCGTAGGTGTTTGGTCATATTCAGCAGATTTTGGGTAATTTCAAAGTTTTCTACATACCTCTTCGCCAATCTGTAAATATGTGTTGCTTGTAATACTCCGCATGAGGATATAACCTAGAAGAATTGCAAACACTCAGCAGCATGAAGAACCCCGTGTGGAACGTGCAAGAATGGTGTTCCTAGGTGAAGGGTGAGAAGACATGCACCATAATTTTTCTATTGGAGATTGTGGTAGCCATGGTGAACAGGGGCACAGGATTTAAATTCAGGTGGAACTTGGAGGGCTGCGTCGCTGCCTTCCAGACCGTTGTGTCTGGGTGCTAATGTGATGGTAATTTTTATTATCTAAAGAGAATTATTCTCAAGTGTTTAGGAACTCCTCCTGAAGGCATTGCACTCATGGGGGTTTGAGTGTGTATTGATACTTAGGCATCAATTCGATAGTTATGCTACGCGTATTGCAATAAGCCTGGCTGTTTTCGCATTTTTGGTGCCTTCGGGCAGAATGCTAATTAAAACACAGAGCTTGCCCTGTGCCCCACTACTACAGTGGTTGCCTTCGTGCGCTTGCACGCTTCTGAAGCGGCGTGTACCTTGTTTTAAGGTTTTTTGAACTTCCAGCGAAGAAATGTGATTCTGACGTCATCTGTCCTCGTGTAGGTATAGATCGTAATTTTTTTGGAAGGTTGAGGGATTTTATAAAAAGTCGCTGAATCGATGCCACATCTACGATGCGTCAAGCCTTCTTATCTGGAGCTGTGCCTACATTCAATAGGACGATCTGTCCAAGTTTTTTTCTCCAGGACCTCCTTCTGTGCTAGCAGGGTTGCCTCTCTGATACCTTCAAAGTCAATAAACAACACAAAAGATCCTTGTGGTACTTCGGAAAAGAAAGACTGATTGGTGCTTTATAGGCTTCCTTTTTGATGGTGTTTAGTTGGCCTTTTTCAGTGCGTTTTTAATACTATTAATAATATTGTTGTGTTTGTTATCAAGGAGTACATACAAAGGTAAAATGGGCCCGTCAAAGACAACAGGTGGGCTTGTGCGGTGTCACTCGGCAGCCGCAGTCTTTACTTATATGAAAACACCTATTGATAGAGATAACTAAATACAGAGAAGAAAAAAGAAAAAATAGAATAAAATTAAAACGGAAGGAAAAAAGGGAAGGTCAAAAACACAAGCAAAAAGACCAAGGCAAACAGACACAAACGTGAAAGCAATACATAAACATGGGTTGCATCTACATCGTTGGCATTTTACTCAACACCAAGAAGCGTTTAGACATCAAAGAACTAACCATACGGTGACCACGCAGACATGCATACATCAGAGCATTGTAATGCTGGGATTGCAGCATGCAGAGTTTTCGCGTAGTTGAAGAGAACATTTCGTAAGGCAATTCATTGAAAATAGCTCGCATGTAATGCAGCCTTCTGGCCATTCCGTAATGAGCACGACCCTTTGAATCATAAGCGAGGTATGTGCCGCAGATGTGTAGGTTTAATATTGGGACTTCGGTAATGCGTGAACCCGAAATATTTGAGCACGACGATGTGTTTTAAAAAAAAACATTGAGTGACGGTAAGCCGCTTGCCTTAAATGCACTGTCCAAATCCGGCACGTGGGCAAAAACATTCTTGGCTGTTTTTTTTTATTAAAACACGGTTATCTCTGCTTTTACAGGTAGTGCAGCAGTTGAAAAAACAACACATGCCAAAACGAAGCACACTATAACCCCAACTTTGAGCAAGTATTTTTTAAACAAATATAGGCAGAAACACTTTTTATTGTCCAGCAGACACGCAGAAGCTTTCAACATTTGCAAGTAATGTGGGCGTTCCACGAAAGATCCCTTTCAAAATAAACACCGAAGTGTTTAACAGCCACGACGCAGAAAATACGGGCGCAGGAACAAGATGCGGAACTAGCTCTGTGCATCGTTATGAAAAAGTCATAAGGCAGGGTTTTCTGTCGATTTCAGTAACAAACTAGCCGACTCATTTCGGGATTGATTGTTATTTAATTTTCCTCGAAACAATCGGTTACATTTCTAGCGTCGTCCTGAAGATTTCAAAATGCTAGTAAATAATTTGAGTTATCAGATACCTACTCGGTATCATAAGGGCATTGATAAAATTTCGAAGTTTTAACAGTAGCTAAGTCATTGCATACAAATTAAAAAGAAGAGTTAACAAAATAGAACCTCGCGGTACACCTCTCTTCAGGATAATACTGGGGAAAGTACGCGGTGGGTCCGAGACCGTAAATCGTAGAGCCCTTCTATCATTCATCACTGATGCAAGTGACGTCATTTGAGAACAATCCCGACACTGCAGGCTGCACAGTATAAGGCGCATGATGAGTACCTGCACTAATCACGTAATTTCTTCTTTCGTTCTTGCTCTTCCACTGCACAGGCACTTTACGATGTGGGTCAAGTGGTCGAATATTTCCTGTATTTTGTTGGCTCGTGTATTCGACTCTGCGTCGTTTTTGGGGTGGGACAATGCCGGCGCCTCTTACGTGAGTTTTTCCCGGATCAGATTCTCGCCGATTTTAGCGGCTTTTTATATTTGGCTCTGTATTGCATTCACCGTTTGCCGCACAAAGCATCCGCGGTGACACGATTGCTAAAATTTTAAGTAATTTTTAAATTCGCGAGATCACATGCTTTATACCCAGTGTTGCGTTTGTAGGAACACGCTTTGTTCGTTTCCGCTTCCAATATAGGCTTATCTTGGGTTCTGAGAAAATGGCGTTAATCTTCTATTTTTTTAGCTAGCTCACACATTGTTTGCGCCACAACCGTTTTCGGTTATCGGAATGGCGCTTCGCGGGTGGCATAGGTTTCCGGCAAGACTGGTAACCGTGTCTACAGAACGCGACTACTCCTGGCGTGAAGTGCGAACATTAGGGCGCACGACTATCTCCTGCTCAAATGGGGTTTCGTTCATTTCCCTCTATATTGTAATGAATTATTGTATTATTACAATATTGTAATATTGTCCTCCCACCCAAAAAAATTTTCCGGCACTTGGAATTCCCGATTCCGGTCAGCCCTCGTATAAATTTGCTTCAGATTTACATTATAGATTTACATGAAGTATTTCCGAGGACACTTGGTGAGCACTGCTCATACCACACATCTAGCAGCCACGCAAAAATCGAAGAATGAGATTTACATTGCTATCGCATTATTATCTTGCAGCGAGGGTCCGGCTAGCTGAAACTGAAAATAAAATTAACCAAACTCTTATGTATCAAAAACACCAATGGAATAAGATTTCAGCTACGAAGATATGCAAAGGATAAAACGGGCCACGAAATGCTAGAAAGTCTCGTTTGCCATGAACCACACCTGAGGAAAGCCGTGCGCACCTACAACGCCACCCCGATACCTCAAAGGATTTATTGATGAACTTTATCTATGTGTTGACCATACGTTAAATCAAGAGTGATTGTTATATTACCAGAGCATGTAGGGCAAAAAGATATCTGTGAAGGTTAAATTGCAGTCCCAGTCTGAACTTCTGACCATTTGTATAATTATGCTTAGGCACTTCTCCATGCAAACATGCTCCTTATTATTAGCATAACAAAAATGTTTCGCTCACGAGAGTGCCTCTGTCAATTTAAAAGGGGAAATTAGGGCAAACGCCTATATCTCTGAATGGTCATCCAAATAAACAATCTTCATTCCAGGTAATAACCGGGAAAACACGAGACGCCAACTTCAAGAAATTCTTGACTGCCATAAAACAAAAGTTTACATTTACCGCGTGGTTATCCACAACGACGTCCGTAAAAATCAGAAAAGAGCCTATGTCTAGGGGTACCTCTGTGGTTTCAATTCGTAGAACCGTAACGATCTTGTAAGCTAACTACGTATGTATGCTAACCGGAGGAGATTGGTGAAAACGTAATTTACATCGCAAGCGAAATTTCAGCAAAATTGCATGTTTATGATGTGGTGCTACTCGAAGCAAACTGGCGCTTCGTTGATATCAACATCAAAACATCTCGCGCGTAAATTTTCCTGTTACACATAAAATAGCAAATATGAAGCAAACATGGATATTTCAGATTATCCCTCGGGATAAATGTTCAAGCACCGAGATTATCAAAGGGAGAAAAAAAGGACCTCAAATGATAGGTATTCTTGCTTGGCATAAACCACACAAGAAAAGTCCGCGCGCATGTCCGCAGAGCAGCCGTAAAATATCAAAATAGTTTTTATCTTGGTGTTAAATTTTCCCTTCCGATGCGTAAAATCAAAACGATGTTACATTTGCTAAGCACGTCTACTCAAAGAACTAGCCTGGAGGAGAATTGGGAATCCAAACCCAATTTTTCGTATATTTTAATAAATACAATAGGGTTCTTGTCAAAGGAGTCATGATCCTTGTTGATGTCATGGTCGAAATATCTCCCGAATTAGCTGCATTCGGTCGCTTTGAAGAAGCGAAAATACACGAAACACCAGTACTCAACAATTACCGTCCGAATAAACGCTCCGCCGCTCAGGTATGCTCCTTGGAAGAAGAGGACTCCCACAACTATATATTGTTGCTTAAATAACTCATAAGTGAACAAACTGTCTGTGCACCTCTACAACAGCGCCACTAAAGCTGAGAAAAGAGTATGTTTCCGGGCGGCGGCTATCCTCTTCTGGTACCGCAAATTCAAACTGTACGTTAAAATAAATTAGCATGGGTGCCCATGTGACATGCATGGAGAAAAAATGTTTGTTCCGAGAGAAATCTGTTCACATTAGTTTGGGTATGGCGGTGTTTCTCTAAGTCAACGTGTTCTTAAGTGATATCAACACCAAGACAGCTGGCGTGCGGGCGTGCCTTTGTCACTTTACAAAAACCAATTACAGCAAAGGCCTATACCTAAGTATCCGCAATCGAATAAACTTTCTGCTGCTCACGTATTAGCTGAAAAAGAAGATGCCTACACTTATAAATTTCTTGCCGCCACAATACTGCCAAGCTCCGTAACTCCGCTCTATAACGGAACGACGAGTTTACTGCGGGTACTTTCTATCCATTTCGATAACTAAATCAAACCTCTATAATAAGTTGCCTAAAAATGTTGAGTAAAAATTTGGATGAAAAAGCGCCTAACCCAACATTAAATTCCACACATTTTTATGAATATCACAGGGTGCTAATGTATTTCGACATTTTTGTAATGACATCATCATTGAAAACATTTGCGGGACCACTTGCCCCTGCAAACTCAACAACGGGTAATAATGCAAGTATTTATACCTAAGAATCCCCATCTGAATAAACCTTCCCCCGCCCAGGTAGAAACCGCAGAAAAAGAGGATGCCCACTGCTATAAATCCGTGCCTACCATAAACAATAGCAGATCAAAATGACTTGCGCAGCTCCAGGATGGCGCCTCGTATATAAAAAAAGAATTACTATCCTGGTGGGTTATATTCCTTCCAATTTGTAGGATCACAAGGTGATGTAACACCTACTAGCAAGTTTGTTAGAGGCCGTATTTTGGGGAAGAAATTGATGTCCCAGCCCATATTTTAGTATGAATTAATGATTATAACTGGATTTCTTGTGGAAGAAAACCTGTACTTTGTTTATATCATGGCCAAAATATATGGCCCGCAAGCGTGCAACAAAATTGGAAACTAAAATCAACGAAATTGGAAATCCTTATGTGTCAAACTCAACACTAGAACAAACTTTCTAAAGATTACATAGAAACGGAAAAAAATCCCGCCCACAAATAAAATTTCCTCCCTGCCATAAACCGCATGACAACCAAATACCCTTACCACAATAGTGCCCTTATCACTCAAAGAACGGTTTCTCCAGGTGTTTTCTTGGCTCTCCCAATACATAAAATCAAAGCGCTTTGTTAAAGAAGTTATTACCCGCAGTCCCGTGACATGCGCGCAGAAAAACTATTCATGCCAATTCACATATCCGAACATTTCTGTGATAATGATGGCGCTTCTCGAAGAAATTTTGCTGCTTGTTCATTTTACAAAAGTACCTTGCGCGCGACAGTTACTTTGGCAATTTAAAACTCGAAAATAAAGCAAGCGACGACTTCAATGAATGATCACCCAAAAACGTTTTGCTGCCTAAGTATTAATGGCACAAAAATAGGACGACGTCCTTTAAAAGCTTGCCTCCCGTAAACCATGGCATAAAAAATGCAATGGTGGCGACATAACAAGAGACAAATGAAAGCGACATGAATCAAAGACTTTATATCTTGGAGTATAACCAAGGAGTTTCCATGCGTAAAATCAAACCTCCATGTAAGTTTGACATGCTTCGATTTCATGCGCGGCGGTCGCTTTACTGAAGGAAGCAAAAAGTGAAAATGTCCATGTGTTCAGGATTTTGGCGCACGTTAAAGATCTCAAAATGGTCCAAATAATCCGGAATGCTCCACCACGGCGCGCCTCATCTCCTGTGTTGCGTCGGCGCGTTAAACCTCATAACCAAACTACTTGGCATGTGTAGTCAAATCTCGGAATAGGAAGAAAAAATCAATACCCTACCAAAATGTCTAATGATACTTTGTGTTTTATGGAGAAATGACAGCTAGGGCAAACAGTGTTAAATGAAGTGAATAACCAATAAAAATAAAATTACCTAGAATAACCCGTGAGTAACAGCCGCCGTGAAAATTTTGAAGTACATTGAAGTTGGCTGGTGCTAAGGAGAAGCTTGATTTTGCACGACATAAAATCAGCTGTAAAAACTGCTTCTCGGACAACATTAAAAAACCCAATTAAAAGATATCGTGCAATCGTCAGACAGGACGAATGCTGGGTGGATTGTGATTCATTGTCTGTAGGGTTGGACGAAGTGTATTTTTCTTATTGTGTCCCATGGCGCGCATTCAAATGAGATTGTGGATCGGATAGTTGTTCTGATGATCATAAGCATCGGCTCGATAGCCTGGTCCTCCAGTGTGTGTCCTGTTTCTCTGACCAGGGACAGGCGATGTGTAATTGCCCTTTGTGTTACGTTTTCCTATGTAGACTTTTGTGTGTTTTCGGGTATAAGTTTATGATGTGGGAATAGCGCATCAACTTGTTATGCAGTATTTTGTATACACCATAAAGACTTTTAATAAAGCCTCGGCTGTTCCGCTATGGGTCATTTTATCTTCCTCTTGTTACGTGTTTTAGAGAAACTAGAAAAGTTGGATCAGGTGTTGTCTTTAGGGCCAGCGAGCCAAGGAGAGGTTTTTTCCTGTAGAATCTGAATTTACACTTTGTTTATTTGCACCGCGACGCCGGCAGGTAACGTGTGACATTCTTGCTGTCATCTGAGGCCTTAGGACTGGCCCACATATCAGGATCTTTGCACAGCGCACCTTTGCGAATACCCACTGGCTTGCTGCCACCTCCCAGGGTGTCGGGAGAGTCATGGATGGTACAGGCTCGGCGCCGCGGGTGAGAGCTTCTGCGCATTCCTCCACTTCCAGTGCCTCGGAGCTTTCAGGTGTGCAGTCAAAATCCTTGTGACGCTAAATGCAGGAGCGCGTGCCGCTCACTTAACAAAGAGAGCTCTGGTGAGAGGCTGGCACGCTCTGACACTTCGTGAGGTAAGTGGACACACACCCTCAAAGCGCTTCCTCGCACCGTGGCCCGTTGCAGTAGCCTGGTATGAGAATCTCAAAATATCACGACGTGAGAATAAAGAACTTTGTATCACTTAGTCTGGTAGAAAGAAATAAATATTCTATATTTGAACTGTGTTTTGCCCCTTAATAAAGAGCCGGCGCCTTTGCACGCATCTTCTCTTGAACGTTTCCAGATATCTGGCGCTCCTAGCACAGAAGACAGTAGAGCACTCAATCGTTGAGAGGCAGTGGATACACGAAACCTACGAAATATGAAAGTGCGCTATCCCATCGCTAGACCTCTCTGCATGTACCGATGGGACTGCCCTCCAGTGTTTACTATCCCAATGGTTTTGACTGCACTGCAGAGCAGGGACGCAGAGACGGAAAGAGCCCCCTCGGTTCTAACGGTTGAAGCCGCAACCGCTGGGGACTTTCTCTTCGTTGTGTTGATAGGTTTGTCTTTTGAAAGCAACCCAGCGTGTGACTGGTGCGGGCCAGATTAGCTGCGCTTGCATGGGGTCGCTTTGGAAAGAGGAAACCACTCCGCCTCCCAGCGAGCTTCGTCTGCGAACTTTTACTAGGAAAAAAAAAGGCCAACCCTGTCTTCACATCCGGTATTGATATTATGTCAGCGATATATATGGTTAATATTTTTACCACCAGAAGTCTTTCACAGGTCCTGGAGTACCCTGGCGGTCGAATCTTGCTGAAGCTACATAGGCCCTGAGTACAATGACAGCTCTCCGTTTGGGTTTCATGTTCTGAGCATTAGCGCACGTAAGTAGGCCAAAGTTTGTGATGGTTGCATTCCGAAGGACTATCAATGTAACAGCGCCATGTCTTTAGGATGCAAGGACGAGGGAGAGAGAAAGTCTCTTTATTAAAGAAAAGACGTAAGGACGAATGAATTCTGTCTTTATGTATTATTGACTGTCAAATGGTGAAGCGCCACGCTATAATGTTTTAAGAATGTTCGTTATAAGTGAATGTATGAATGTATGACATTAACAGCCGTGACACCTTGATCCTTCAAGACTTCCAGAATGAAAGGCAGAAAATTCTTTTAGCCAATCCAGGCTAGAGATCCCACCCTGCGAGCTGTAGAGACGGGAGTGGAGCGTTAACCTGATGTCGAAATCGACTATCGAGTATGAGCGAGGAATATTGCGGCCACCTGCTGGTATTACACCTCTACAAGAACTTCACGAGTTCATTGTATTTGACACTTGTCATCACCATCATCATCATCATCACCAGCCTGTCTACGCCCACTGCAGGGCAAAGGCCTCTCCCATTATTCTCCAATTACCTCGGTCCTGTGCCAACTGTGACCAATTTATCCCCGCAAACTTCTTGATCTCATCTGCCCATCTAACTTTCTGCCGCCCCCTGCAGCGCTTGCCTTCTCTAGGGATCCACTCTGTTACCATTAATGACCAGCGGTTATCTTGCCTTCGCATTACATGCCCTGCCCAAGTCCATTTCTTCTTCTTAATTTCTACTAATATGTCTTTAACACCAGTTTGCTCCCTGACCCACTCCGCTCTCTTCTTGTCCCTTAATGTTACACCTATCATTTTCCGCTCCATTGCCCGCTGAGTCGTTCTCAATTTAAGTTGAACCCTCTTAGTGAGCCTCCAAGTTTCTGCCCCGTAGGTGAGTACCGGTAAGATGCAGCTGTCATACACTTTCTTCTTCAACGACAATGGTAGGCTGCTATTCATAATCTGATAATGTCTGCCATATGCACCCCACCCCATTCTGATCCTTCTAATTATCTCTGCCTCATGGTTGGGATCTGGGGTCACAACTTGGCCTAAGTATATATATTCGCTTACCACTTCCACTGCCTCGCCATCTATCTCAAACTGCTGTGCTGTCCCGAGGTTATTGATCATTACTTTAGTTTTCTGCATATTAATTTTCAGGCCCACGGTTCTACTCTGTTCGCCCAGTGCGGAAAGCATGCTTTGCAATTCGTCCCCCGAGACTTGTATGACTCATCATAACACCTTGGAGATATTTTGGAATCAAGAATATGGATTGTGAGGCTACAGAGTGGGTGGTATTAAGAAATTCAATATCGAGAAATTACGAATAATTGTCGAGACTATGAAAGCATAGGGATGACTGAGGGAGAAACGACACTTCGGTACGACGACAATCAAAATACAGCACGCTTCTCTATCGCAATTTCAGTGTCCGTTAAACGTTCTCCAACCCGGGTATGCCCCGGGGAATATCAGGACATCCAATAATATCAATTTTACCTTGACAAAAGCTGTACGAGATACTAATGCCGCACTTCAACAAATGTGCTGGTATGCCTTAAAGTACGTTTATTTCCTGGTGTGAGGTATTATTTTGCGGTACGTGTAAATCGGCATCCCGAGGGTAATCGGCATCCCGAACCACCTTCTACCAAATTTGTATTATTATGATGGGTGGCTTGCCAAAGCAAGTATGCTCGTTTTGATACCATCCTCAAATTATCTTGCGCGCGAGCCCGCCTATCTCTTGTTAGAAACGTAAAAATATTTTACGCCCCCATTCTCCTATTCAGCATCGCAATAAACAACTTTCGGGCACCCGAGTATCAGCCGGAGAAAAACAGGTTGCCAACGCCATCAATGCTTGCCTGCCATAAACTATACAGTAAAAAAAGTAGAAGCGCTGCACCCCAACGACACCACTATAACTAAATGAAAGTATATTTCGAGGAAACATACGCATTTCTGAGGCGTTCAGTAGAAACCTGATGTTTCATCGTTTTAGCATGTGTAGGTAAAAGTTACAGGTTAAACACACACTGGTTATTCAACCATAGGTTCCACGTTTGTAGACATAGAACAGGTTCCTTCCCTCAAGAAATGCCCGTAGCTGATTTTTTATTAAAATATTTGGCGCGTGAGTGTGGTGCAAAAAAAAAACGAAAGCCTCTACATCTCTGAATGACCATTCGACTAATCTTTCGCCAGCTCAGGTGTCAAACGGGGAAAAATAGGACCCTCACTGGTGTTATAGCCATCCTGCCTTACCCGATTAATTGATTGATTGATTGGAGGGTTTTAACGCACCGACGGAGCGCAGGCGATAAGGCACGCCGTTGTGGAGGGCTCCGGATTAATTTTGACGACCTAGGGATCTTTAACGTGCGCCGAAATCTCGTACACACGGCCGTTTTTGCTTTTCACCTCCATCAAAAAAGCGGCCGCCGCGGCCGGGAATCGAACCCGCGACCTCGTGCTCAGTAGAGCAACGCTTTAGCCACTGAGCCACTACGGCGGGTCGGGCCTTTTTTTATTGCTGGTTTCAGACATCACAAAAACGTACTACAGATAAAAAACGCTAGCTTTGCCTAAGCCAGCGTATTATGTCTAAAAACGTGGCATAGACAACACTTTCTCTACTTCCTGCAGCCACTCGGCCGTACAAGGTTGACCCTTCCACATTTCTACAATGCGGGGAACGCGTTTACAGAAATACTTCCTCGTGGGCCGTCCATCAACGTCCGAGTACGAGCTGCCAATCGAGACCTCCATATTCCGTGGAGGACCAGCAACATCAACAGATCGTAAGGCACTCCTTTATCGTTCTCAACTGCCAGAAGCCGTATACCATGAGGATCCAAGGGGAGTTCCTTTTTCAAAGTTCTCTGAAGAACATCCCAGAAAAACACCGCATCCCAACAGTCCAAAAGTACATGTTTAACAGTTTCCGGCTTCTTGCATAGCCAGCAGTCTGCTCCCCAGCGCACGAACAAACCCTTCACAAGCATCCACGTTTTAACCGGGATCACACCAACATGAAGTTAAAAGAAACACGTTTTAACACCCGGCGGAACAACCATTGCTTTTACACAGCAGCTTTTGTAGTTGGGCAAGTTGGTACATAACTTTAACAAAACACCGCGAAGCACGGGACAAAGGGAAGACGAAGACTATGCTTGTGTTGTCTTCGTCTTCCTTTTGTCCCGTGCTTCGGGCTGTTTTGTTAAAGTAATGCTTTTACACGTTTCAAAACATTTTTCCCTGGTCCACTTCGAAACATGGATCTGCATAGTGGCACAGGAAAGCAGATTTCAACGAGGTCTTTGTACAACTTCCTCTTCGACACTGAACTCAAATACTCCATGGAAAAACGCGAACATACAAATTGTGTTGCCTGTACGACTTCCTTTAAATATCCGTGAACACCTCCGGTATAACACAAAGATGACGTTATAACAAACTGAGGCAGAAGTCTACCTAACCTAACCTGAATTACAGTGCGAAGTAGCGGGTCCTTCACCTCACGCAAAAATAAAATCTATTGAATACTTGTCGCAGAAAAAGATGCGATAGTGACAAACCACCATCACGCACACGTCTGAAAAGATTAGTTCTACTCTTCCGTTCCCAGGTCGAGCCCCAAATAAAAGAGCCCATCTCCCCGCGAGGGGGACTCGAGTAAATGCGTCGCATAGGGGGTGGGTGTATTGCGTTAACGTTTAGTGTTTGGGGAGTTGGTGGTAGTGAATGCGTTGTATCAGCAGCTTCTTGACGTAGTTTGAATGAGTCAAGGATATAAGGCGCGTTCGTAGCCTTTCATTCTGTGTCGGTTTTGTGGTGCAGTGGGAAGAGCACCATGTACCTCGCGTTCCGCGCACAGGTAGTGAATGCGCTGTATCAGCAGCTTCTTGACGTAGTTTGAATGAGTCAAGGATATAAGGCGCGTTCGTAGCCTTCCATTCTGTGCCGGCTTTGTGGCGCAGTGGGTAGAGCACCATGTACCTTGCGTTCCGCCCGCAGGGTCATGAGATCGAAACCAGGCGCCGGTAAGTATTATTTTTTTATATAGTGTAGGGGGAGGGGTGCGGACCTGTTGTTGAGAGCGAGGAGGGTAGCGTGATGCGGGAGAGGAGGAGTGGGGGAGAGGGCGCACCTGGTACGGCTGCTGCGGACGCCGAGGCACGCCGACAACGCCGGGTGACATCGTGAGTTAAAGAAATGCTCTGCATTTAAAAGAGGGGTCAGCGGTGGTGAGGAGGAGCCCCGGAGCGACGCCCAGTAAATTGATGACACCAGAATGAAAACCCGGTTGTATAGACATATAGTGCTTTGTCGAGGCACGCCGACAACGCCGGGCGACATCGTGAGTTAAAGAAATGCTCTGGATTTAAAAATTCCCGCGCCTTCCCGCGAGGGGAACACGAGTAAATGCAGAGCATTGGGGCCTCAGTACTGGTTGAAGGCAGTGTTGCTTCCATCGCTTCTTCCGTGATGCTGGAGTAGCAGACACGAGTAAACGTGGGAGCGAGCGTCAACCAAGGAAGGAAGGAGCAACGCAGTGACTGAAGCACGAGCGACCACTAGCCGCTCTATATTTGTAGCGCGCGCAGTAGAGGGAGAGAAGTACAGGGGGGGAGGGGGGGGGGGAGAGCGCGCATGCGCAAGCAGCGGGCGCCCTTCCACGCCCCACCGCGCTGCTATCACGCACCTGTTACGCCGAGACCACGACGGAGCGAATGGGCTGACTACGACGCATGCGCGCGCCAGCTGCTGTTGAGGGAGAGGAGGGAAGGAGGAGAGGCGCACCTGCTGCGGACGCGGAGCTGTGGACGCCGTCCGACGCAGGAAGAGGCGAGGCTAAGAAATGCTTCTCATTTAAAAACAGCACGTACACGGTGTAACCTTTGTACATTTGCACGCGAACAATGAATACCTTGCAAAACGTACCACAGTTTAGCGAACAGAAACCCATTACACACCGTCGCCCGCACAAACATAGACAACGTTTTACCTTTTCCCTCCAACTTTTCCGCTTTCTCTCGCAACGCCGCTGTCTGGCTTCGCCAGTACGGCTCGCTGTCGCGGTTATTTTCCAGCGGGACACCTAGATACTTGGCAGGCGTAACGTGCCAGCTGACGCCTTCAAACACACTGGGTGGCCAGTCCCAGCACCCGTGCCAGAACTCCAGACACTTTTTACAATATACGGAACTTCCAGTATATTCACAAAACGAATTAGGTATTTTAATGGCGCTACTGTTACTTTATCACGGCACAAAAAATCAATGTCGTCCTTATAGGGAAGTACAAGGAGCTCACATTCTTGCAACCGAAAGCCATGAATAATGTTATTTACGCTTGCGCAGAGGGCCTCAATGTATAAACAAAAAAGTAAAGGCGAAAGCGGGCACCCTTTGCGAACCGAACGTGTGACCTTGATTGGACGCCACACCGACTTGTTAATAACCAAACTTGTCGAACACCCTTTATAAGAAATTTGTACACCCCCCGCTATTATTCTTCCCAAGTTTACTTGTTCTAAGATGTAAAAAGCATTTCATGAGAGACTTTATCAAAGGCCTTTTCGAGGTTTATTGGGAGCATGGCTACAATTAAGTCCATACTGTCATAACATTCTTGGATGCTTCTCGCTGCTTGTATATTACTTGTTATAGATCTTCCTTTTATACCACATGTTTGGTGCTCCCCCACTATATCTGTTATCACAACCCGTAACCTCCCTGCTAGAATTTTTATTAATATTTTATAATCTACGTTAGTTCACGTGATTGGCCTATTCGCTGTGACCTTCTTTAGTTCATCCCTGTCATCTGTTTTAGGTATGAGCACAGTGTGCGAACTTGAGAAAGATGGTGGTTCACACAGAAGTTCACACAATATTATACTGAGTTCATCACGAAACGCTTTGTAAAACACCGCGCACAACCTGTCTGGTCCCGGAGACTTGCCCGGATTTAAATCGTCAATTGCTTTCTTACCTTCAACAGGTGTAATTGCAACTTCCAGACTATCTTTAACCTCGTCGCCAATGAACGGCAAGAAACGCATAAACTCTTCCCTAAACCGGTCTAAGTTTACCGGTTGACATGCAAACAAACTATCGTAATACTCACAAAAGACGTTCGCTATTATTCTCTGGTCACTTGATACATGCCCGTTGTACTCTATTTCGCTGATTGTGTTTCTGGTGGCGTAACGTTTTTCAGAGCAAAGAGCTCGCTTGGTTGGTGCTTCACCCAACAAAAACTTCTCCGCTCTGGCTCGGACTATTGCCCCATGGTACCTTTATTCTTCGATAGACTCCAACTGTTGTTTCACGGCGGTTTTATTATCATCCTTACACAGTCCCGGTTACTGGCTCTCTAGTGGTAAAAGTGTTTCCAGGTAGCGTCTGAGCAGGGATTCTTTTTTCGTTTTATCATGATGTAAGGCACTTGACCTTTCCAAGGCTTTCATCTTAATTTCTTCTTTGAATCTCTCCTACTTAGCTGCACAGCTAGAATTTTTCTGTTCTAATAATGTTCTAATCTTTTCAGTGACCTCTGCTACAAATTTTTCATCCTTCAATATTGCGATTCATTTTCCACAGGCTCCCGATAAACTTCGTCCTGTTTTCTTTTCGCTTACCAATCAAGAAAGAGACCAGACAGTGGTCACTAAAAGACACAGGCGTAACATTATACTCTGAGCACTCTGATACAAGATCAAGGGATACATAGGCTTTATCTAAACGCGTATGACTCGCACCTTGAAAATGAGTAAAATTTACCGCTCCTGTGCCATCCAAGGCATCCCCCACATCCTCTAAACCGAAATCTGCTGCGATTTCGCTCAGTGCAATTGTGCTACCATCACAAAACGGAGTACAACTGGATTTATCTCGAGCAGAGCACACACAATAAAATCCCCTAAAAATACAATAGCCCGCTCAGTACCATCCACGGTCTTCAAAGAAGACTTTCCTTTCATCCGCTTTAGTCGCCGCATAAACACATCATTCGCCACTCCCGCGACGATATCAAAACATCGCATACAACAAACCGGCCAGACACACTGGACGTTACATTTTGGATAACAAGCCGCAACTCTGACGAAATAAAACTGCGCATCCTACCGATACGCCAACCGCGTGGCTTACACAGACGTGATATCGTGAACTGAACACATTCACCATTCTTTCTGTGCTCTGCCCACTCTCCACTTTCGTTTCTTGTAAGGCTACCACGTCTAAATCTTTCTAGTTGATAAGCCTGTACAATTGGTTTTGACGCTTGCGATCAGACAATTCGCGTACATTCAAGGGGCCACAACGAAAATTATGGGGTGAACTGAAAACTAATGAAAGATGAAAGGACGCCTTAAGCTATGTAACCACTAATACCCGAACTCAGCACACTCTCCTGCCTTGATACTGTAGTGAACACCATCCCAGTAGAATGGCATGCAGAGAAACTTTTCGGAGTACCAGTCCAGTCCTAGGTGGGCTTTCCGGGAGGCGTAGGCCGGTCGGGGGGAACGCTTGGTTTGGACTTTTAGCCCACACGTCACCCCTAAACCTTCTTCGCTGGCGGCTCACCGCTGCTGGACTCATCGGTGCCCTGGCCGGTAACGTTGTCCTCACGCTGACGCTTTCCGGCGGCAACGCTAGCACTGTCACCACCGAGTTCCATCTTTTCGTCGTCCACTGCGGGAGCCGGCGGTGTCTCCTGGCGCACCACCTTGGTGCCACTACCCTTGCTCGACGAGGCGTTGGGGGGAAGCGTCTTCAGATCACCAAGCTGCTCCTTTTCAGGAGCGCTCCGACCAGCCTCGGCTTCAACCCTTCCCGCCGGGTCCTGCTCCGTTGCCGCCTCACTGGTGGTTCCGGCTGCAGTCTCCTCCGCGTCCGCCTCGTCCATGAGGTTTTCGCGAAGGTCTTCCTCCCTCGTCGGCCCGGTGACGCTGGCATGCGTCTTGACGGACGCACTTGCCTCATGCCCGTAGCGATGGCAGGAGGAGCAGCGCGGCATTTTGCAGTCACGCCGTATATGGCCCTTGGTGTTGCAGCGCAAACACTGTGGGCCCTGCCGGCGACAACGACGAGAGCCTTATCCCCACCACTCGGAGTTCATGCGGCAGGTCGTCCATGGTCACTTCCGGTTTCAACTTGAGAGCCACCGACCGCAGAGTTGAGCCCTTATCCCGTATGCCGTCGACATGCCAACGCTCCTTGCGCACTTCGACGACACGCCCGTAGGGAGCGAGCGCAGCGGAAACATCTTCGTCTGCCACATTGTAAAGAAGCCAGTAAAGCGTGTGTATGCGCGCCTCTCCCTCCGTCCTCATCTCCACGCCAGCGCTATATATAACCACGTGCACGCGACGCTGCCTCAGTTGCTTCGTCGGTTGAGTCTCGCTCCGACGTCTGATGACTACTCACAGTCCTGCTAGCGGATTGGCTGAGACAAGTTCAGCCAGCGTCATATAACCAGTTAACAGAGGTGATGCGAAGCATCGCGGAGTTTCTAACAACGTTCACGCGATGTGGGTAACCAACAAAGTAGAAAATAAAGGGAACCCCGCGATGCTTTTCATCACCTCAGGGTTCTCCTAAGGAAGATGGTGTAATTTTTTTAAACAAAGATAGGCAGAGATACGTTTCAGTTGTACAACATACACGCAGCACTTCTAAGCTTTTTACATCTGTGAGTAACGTGGGCGCTCCACGAAAGATCCTCATCGAAATATAGAACTAAGTATTTAACAGGCACGACGCAGAAAATACGGGCGCAGGAACAAGATGCAGGAATAGCTCTGTGTATCGTTATGAAAAAGTCATTCGGCCGGGTTTTCTGTAGATTTCAGAAGCAAACTAGCCGACTCGTTACGGGATTGATTGTTATTAAATTTTCCTCGAACCAATCGGTTACATTTCCAGGATCATCCTGAAGATTTCATAGTAAATATTCTGAGTTACCAGATACTCACTGGGTGTCATAAGCGCATTGATAAATTTTCGAAGTTTTAACAGTAGCTAAGTCATTACATACAAATTAAAAAGAAGTGGTAACAAAATAGAACCTCGCGGGAAAACTCTCTCCAGGATAATACTGCGGGGAGTACGCGGTGGGTCCGAGACCGTAAATCGTAGAGCCCAGCTATCATTCAGCACTGATCCAAGTGACGTCAGTAGAGAACGATCCCGATACTGCAGGCGGTACAATAAAACGCAGATGATGAGTACTTGCACTAATCTCGTCATTTCTTCTTTCATTTTTGCTCTTCTACTGCAGAGGCGCTTTACAATGTGGGCCAAGTGGTCGAATATTTCCTGTATTTTGTTGGTTGGTGTAATCGACTGTGTGGCGTTTTTTTAGGTAAATGCCCACGACTGTTAAGTGAGGGCTCAACCGACCGCAGAGTTGAGCCCTTATCCCGTATGCCGTCGACACGCCAACGCTCCTTGCGCACTTCGACGACACGCCCGTAGGGAGCGAGCGCAGCGGAAACATCTTCGTCCGGCACATTGTAAAGAAGCCAGTGAAGCTTCAGCCGAACTTCCTGGTTTGAAGGGTCTATCACAATGCACCGGTGGTCCGCTTTACCGGCGGTCCGCTTTACGTCACTCTGGGCTAACATTTTTTTGACGCCTTCCGCTGACTTGAAAGTCACGGCCCAAACGTGACTCATTTGATACGCCCCCAATGCCACCACGTCGGTGAGCAAAGCGAGGCACGTCAAAGTATCTCGCAAATCGTCGACACGATACGGGCGTGCAGGCATGTCGGCATGCAGAAACACAGTATTCAAAACAGACTGACCGTTGGGCAACTGGGACAAAAGCACTTGATAATCCTGGGAGTCGTCGGCAGAGATACTGTTACCGCGGCCAGACTTCGCCGTTATCACCGCTCCGTCGGAGCTCATAATTCCGCGTCCATACGCTACGGTGGCCGGAAGTGGAATGTGGCGGGTCCGGCCGAACCCGTTCGAGAACGTTGTGCGCATATGCACAACGGCGGCACTTTAAATAGAAAAGAATTATTTTATATGTTAGAGTTAGCTATGTGCATTTTAGATACGACACATAAAAACTAGATTTTAATAAATCTGCTCCATACGGTCACATCGCATAATACGAGAATGAATCGTTGTGCCGAGCGTAAATTCCCGGGATGTCTATGGTTATGAAGGTTTTTTTTTCGAGAAGCACAGGCACCTGGTTGGAATCGCTATCGAAATGTATATCTAGCGTCAAAAATAAATGTAAAAAGAAACCAGCTTTACATAAGGTTGTCCCTACGAACACAAGTTCTGTCGCAAAGGTAAGAACCGGGAAAAAATGGTCGCCTAGCGCTTGTTAGTGGGGAGGGATATGCGGCTGAGCCACACGCGATATCCCATGTTACAGCAAGAGGTTACGAAGAAGCAGTCATCATTATCACACTTGCGCGCTACAATGCCGTGTTGCCAGTGATTACCATTAGTGTCTGGTATCAATATATCTAACCGAGTGGGAGAGGCTCACAAATTGTGGCGGCCTCGTTCGGTGGAAGTTGCCTTGCAAATGGCGCCATCTCTCGAAGTGTCGGCAAAATGAACTCTTCTGTAAACACCGCCTCTAACGTTACATGCGTAACCGTTCACGTGACGTATGATATTGGTGGTCTGCTCAGAGCGGGCAGGGTGCGCCTAAACAAAATAATTTGCCCGACCCGCTGCGATCCAACCTGGGTATCTATAGCGCATAGAAGAAAAGTGTGATTTTTCTGCAAAGCACTGAAGGTGCCCTCGCGCTGCGCCGGTGTGATGGCCACTGCCGTACTTAGATCTTGCTTCCTGCTGGGAAATCAGCGGTTTTTTGTAAAGTCCTTTACTTAGCGATGTCTCGGAGAAATGTTATTGTTTATCGCAGCGCAGTTTCCACACCATTGCTATAACGCGCTTTATGCAGAAAACTGAGCGGCTAATTTGAAATTGCTGACGCCAGGATATGAGGCCGCTGCAAGTACTTGCTGTTGTTAACGGCGGCATAGTTGCCGCGCACGCCGCTTGTTGTTAGTTCGCACGGCATGCTACGAGGTGATAATCTAATTTAAAATGGCTGAGGTTGAGTTTTGACATCGGTGACGACACGTGTCGGTGTTTACAGCAGCGCTGTTTCCATGGGTACGCCACACTGCGTGGCTTTAAGTGAGCGGATATATCGAACTTTGCCTGCCTTTTTTATTTTAGACGAATAGGCCCTGAAAAGTGAACAAGGAATCACCATCCTCACAAATTTGTAATGCCGGAGGAAACGAGTTCGGTAAACGTAACATCCGTTAGCCGAGCTTGAGGGAAGCACTGCTTGTAATATGTACGTATCGGGACAAATCCGAAGGTTGAGGCACAGGCAATGTATTTTTTGGTTCCGAATTTGCTGTATTTTGTTTTTCAATGTAAAAGCTTGCTTATCGCCTCCGAAGACAAGTTGAAGACATACAAGGTAGATGTCTTTGCTATTTATGGATGCATTCATACATTACTTGCGGGCACGGTGTCAGGAATAACACGGATAAAGCAGCAAGTGAGATACAAAATGACTACATGTTCAGTTGTTCTTTGCGCTGTCCAAGCAACCAAACAGTTTCTTGCATTCTTCTATCTTCCCTAACAAGCGTTTTTTAGTTACGGTTTCGTCGATGAATTCTCTAACTGCGAGCATCCATTGGGACGGACATGAGTAAGACCCGATGCTGTTATTTTCATTTTTGTGTGAATCCCCCTTACTCGAGGAAAGTGTAAAAGCGGAAGTGGATCATTTGAGTATTAGGGAGGGAAACCTCAATTCACATTCTCTGCTATGAATCGGTGTGTGCTGGAGCGGCCTAACATAGCGTAGCATATTCCTGACGGAAGGTTCTAATACACGAGAAAAAATTGCGCTTGCTCATGTGTTCTTCTTCTGATAACTGCAAATGTAATACTACCGCAATCGAGGTGACTGAATCTCTCGAAATGTTTGAGGGGCTCGGGCATTCGGCGTCTCATGCCGTCTCATTTTCATGTAGTCCCAGACTGAAGCATCGGGACACTTGTTTTTTTACGCTAGAACGTAACGCGTACTAAAAGAGCATATTACGACACTCGTTTTCAAACGCCTCGCGCTAGAATGTTTCATCTCCATTGGTAAAAATGTGTAACTAAAACACACCGGGAGCCTCGTTCTCCAGCGCTTCGCGCTACTTCTTAGCGTACTTTTTAGCATGCTACGGCGTGTGACAAGCAGACAACGGGGGCCAGTCTGTCTCTCAATTAATTGTTTAAATACCGTTCAACGCCAGAGAGGGCAACACCACCTAAGCAAGCGCAAGATTGCTCCTCCCACCACCACTTCGCTGGCTCCAAATGAGCGCGCGTTGCGTGGCAAGGGAAAGACTTACAATTTTTGAACACATTTATGCACTCCATGCTTTGCCCCTCCCCAAGTTTTTCGTAGCGGTGACGTCCAAGAATTTTCGCATACACTTTTTCAAATGAAAAGTAAATTTTCGGGTCCCTCGTGTTTAGGACGGCGTTTTTATAAATATTGAAACACTCTGTGGTCCTGGAAACACAACATTGTATGTGTAATGGAAGGCCGGAAATATTTTCAAACTTTTCAGAAGCAACAGCGTTTACTAAACACAAACTGTACGAATAAAATTTATTTAATTCCAGAATTGATCGGCTCATTTCTATAAAACACCACGCGGGGCACCTTGAGTAATATTGGTGACGGTATTGGTGACACCGACGATCCCGAGCCCTCCAACATAAGCTGTGACCTACCGTGGTAATTTGTTTGAAAGTGAATGGTAAGAAACCACAAACGGTGGCCGTCGGAGCCAAGGTCAAGCTCCGGCGGATGGGATCCCTGTCTATCTACCAGGCATGGAGTTCTTGGACCTCTGAAGCTATCAGGGCAAGGTTTGTGGAGAAAGTACCCCGTCCCCTGCTTTTTTCTATGTTGTATGAAAAATTTAAAACCCCCCTCTAAACGTGATTGGTCCCTGAAAAGCGGCCGCACCGGAATGTCTTTTCCCTCATTGCCATCCTTAACCTTTCCTGAACCCGAAAACTACTCTGGATTTCTTGTTATGGAATCTCGTGATAGAGCCCATTGTCTTGCAACGACATGAGTTTTCTTGATTGCTAAATACCTTGAAGGCATAATTGGAAAATCTTACAAGGCTAAAAAACAAAGAACTGGTAACGTCCTTGTCGAGGTAAACAACAAGCACCAGGCCATAAATCTTCCCCAGACGCGAATGGGTGATCTGGATAGCAAGGTCACACCCAACCGGAGCCTCAACAGCTCCCATGGTGTGATCTCCATGCCAGATCGGCTGAATGAAACAGATGCAGACATCCTTGAGGGATTGAAGGATCAGGGCGTCACGGCCATTCGAGGCATCCATATCCGCAGAGCCGATAAGGAAATCCCAATGAAGCACATATTCTTGACAGTCAACCGATGCAAACTCCTGAATACAGCATTGCAGGCTTTACCTGGTGTACAGTTCGTCCCTACATCCCAAACTCGGGCCGCTGCTTAAAGTGCCAGATGTTCGGGCATGGTACAAACTCCTGCCGCAGCAAAACAACCTCTGCCAAATGCGCCGCAGAGGACTACCCCACTGACAATTGCAACTCTGGTGCGCTCACTTGTGCTAACTGCGGAGGCCAACACGCAGCTTACTCCACAAAATGCGAGAAATTTCTACTCGAAAAGAAAGTGATCAACATAAAAGTGACAGAGAACACCTCCTTCCAGAGGCGCAAAAGAGGTTCTCCTCTTTCGCCGTAGGGAGGTACGCCGACATAGCTCACCGGGGGGCGGAGCGGCGTCTGGTTTCGGCGGAGACCCAGTACCGCGAGTCGGACTTGTTCCCGCCACCGACCCCCCCCACCGGGCTGCCTTAGGCAGCCCAACCCGCCTCCGCAACTCTCGCTGAGCCAGCAGCGGCTGTTGTGGCCTCATCCGACCCAAATCCGACCTCCTCCGAGTTTCCTCTCCTACGACCCAAATCATATGCGAGGGCACTTAGGAGGTGGCGACGGAGGCAGCCGCAGCGACCCCCTTGTCCCCCTCACTGCTTGTGCCATCTGTGGTGCTCGCCACGCCATCGTCACTGGCAGCGCAGGCAAAGACCACCCTGAAGTGTACCATGTCTAGGGGGCCCAGTTCGCTGGGCACCCCTTTGCCTTCGAATGACAACATGGACGTCGAGCCGTTCCAGCGTGCACCCCTGCGAAAAGAACGGGCTCCGGAGTCCAGTTCAGTAAATAAGGGGGAAAAATGCCTTCCAAGGGTGCAAGCCCCGAAAGTCGACACAAAAACACGCAAATATCCATTTGCTATAAACCTGAATAATGGGAAGAGAAAATATTATGCAATAAAACTGCAGAGTCCTTCCTAAAAAATTTGATGATGTCTTTCAGTTATTGCATTCCAATCAGCCGAATGTTATGTGTCTTCAAGAAGCCCTTTTGAACTGCAGGCACACAAATTTCTTGAATAGTTACAGGGTATTTGGGAAGGACAGAGATGGAGGTGGCGCATCCTCAGGTGGTGTGGCCATCATTGCCCGAAAATCCTTGACGTGCCACACTGTCCAACTACAGACCATCCAAGAGGCTGTGGCCATTCGAACTATATTCTTCAATAGGCTTATGACACTATGCTCTCTTTACATCCCTCCTGACTTCCAGCTCTCGAGTTCTGATGTCGAGGATGTTGTAGATCAATTACCTGAACCTTTCATTCTAATAGGCGCACAATTGCCTTTGGGGCTCTTGTCCCACGGAATCCAGAGGTCGCCTGATAGAGAAATTCTTAACATCTTCGGAAGCACGCCTGTTCAACAAAAAACAGCCTACATACCACACCTTAGGACACAATACATACTCGAATCTTGACTCGGCTAGTGGTTCTGCAATTCTCTTTCATGTCTTGAGTGGGGTGTGGGCACGGTCCCATATGGTAGTGGCAACTTTCCAACCTCACTAACATATATAGGTAAAAGCCCAAGACGTCCATCTTGCCAGGACAGGTTCAATAAAGTAAGAACAAACTGGAGTACATTTACAGAGACATCCAAACTAAACTTCACATCCATAACACACCTACGCGTAGATGGAGCCACCAAACTCCTCACGGCGCACATCCTCGATGCCGCTGGAAAGTCCATTCCCCGTGCCTCTAGTGCCCCGCGCAACAGAGGAGGCCGTGGTGGAATGACGACCTTGACGGGCGCGAGAGGCCCATAACAAGGCGTGGGGTATCCTTCGTCGGTACCCCACATCGGGTAACTTCCTCTTGTTCAAGCGGGCAAAGGCGTTTGGAAAACGTGTGCGCCGTGAGACAAAAAGATATAGTTGGTGCTCATTCATAACATCCATAAACTCATACACAGACACAGGCAATGTATGGACACGTATACGAAACTCAAAGGACAACAGACATGCAGCCTGCCCCTCGTCAGTACAGCAGGGGACGCACTGGAAGACCAGGCTAACACACTCGCACAACACTTCTAACACGTGTCCAGTTCAGCACACTACACGAACACTTCCCTGAAGCATAAAGCCTCTTTTGAAAAGAAGTATCTACGCGACAAAAACAAATCACAACTTCTTACAACTGCAGAAGGATCAACATTTGGGCGAGTTGGTACTCGTTATGTATCATCTTGACGAAACAGCGTAAAAAACGGGGACACTAGGAGAGAAAGACGACAGGACGACGCTGTACTCACAACTGTTTTTTAATAAACTGCAACACGCATATATATACTATGTCCCCAACACCCACGTGCGCTCACACCATGACACACATCGAGATTATCACTACAAAGTAACACCAAACTCTAAGTCACGGACTTATCTAGAAATAAGAATTCTTTTTTATGTAATGCTATCGACGGCTCACTTATGCAGATACCGCCTCTTTTTCTAATGTGAAATGCTTCGATACCTTCCCTAGTGATCTGATTAGTGTGAACCGAAAGGATGGTGGTGTCATGAAAAAGCGGAAAACACCCATGCTCGGAACAGTGTCTGGTGACATGTGAATCTTTCTTGTTTTTTAGTACGTTTTTGTGCTCTAATAATCTTATATTAATGCACCGACCGGTAATTATATAAATATATAAGATTATTAGAGCACAAAAACGCACTAAAAAACAAGAAAGATTCACATGTCCCCAGACACTGTTCCGAGCATGGGTGTTTTCCGCTTTTTCATGACACCACCATCCTTTCGGTTCACACTAATCAGATCACTAGGGAAGTTATCGAAGCATTTCACATTAGAAAAAGAGGCGATATCTGCGTAAGTGAGCCGTCGATAGCATTACATGAAAAAGAATTCTTATTTCTAGATAAGTCCGTGACTTAGAGTTTGGTGTTACTTTGTAGTGATAATCTCGATGTGTGTCATGGTGTGAGCGCACGTGGGTGTTGGGTACATAGTATATATATGCGTGTTGCAGTTTATTAAAAAATAGTTGTGAGTACAGCGTCGTCCTGTCGTCTTTCTCTCCTAGTGTCCCCGTTTTTTACGCTGTTTCGTCAAAAAGGTTCTTACAACTCCCTGTTTTCACTAATGGAGCTGAGGTCTGCTCCGAGCGCATGTAAACCATCAGCTCCAGTCACAGACAACATTACGTACACAATGATACAACGCTTACACGCACGCACACTTGAAGCAGTCGTTCATTTATCCAAGAAAATCTGGCTTGCGGGGCAGCTTCCAAAGTCTTGGAGGGAGGCTATAATTGTAGCTTTCCTGTAAGAGGGGAAGGCCCCTTCCTCTCCCGCTAGATATCGACCCATTGCCCTGACAAGCTGCCTGTGCAAGCTTTTCGAGAAGAGGATTAACCGAAGGCTTGGGTACTTTCTGGAGTACAATGGTCTTCTCGATGGTCTTCTCTTCTCGATGGTCTTCTACAATGGTCTTCTCTAGCGGTGCGCATCGCCAAAAATCAACTTGTTGCGTCGGAATCCTACATAAAATGTGCCTTCATTTACAGTTTTGCATTACAATCTTCTTTGATATGGAAAAGGCCTAGGACATGCCATGGCAATACGGCATCTTGAGTGACTTGAAGTCATTCCATGTTTCGGGCAACATGCTTAACACCCTTTCCAGCTACATGTCTGAACGAATTTTCCGTGTAAGAATTGGTAGTGCACTTTCTAATCTACATGTTCAGGAATATGGTGTGCCTCAAAACGGTGTTTTGAGCTGCACTCTCTTCATAGTGAAGATGAACTCGTTTCTCTATGGCATTGCCATCAACCATTTCTTATTCAGTTTATGTAGATATTATCCAATTATCTTTTAATTCATGTAAAATGTCAATCCGTGCACTTCAAGTCCAGCTAGGCGTGAACAAACTTGTTGGCTGGGCGGACACAAATGGTTTTAGGCTGAACCCCGGAAAAAGTACTTTATTTGTGTTCACCCTTGTGCGCGGTATTCATGTAGACTTTGAAATTCCTATCCTATAAATGGCGTGTTGATTCCTGTTAAAAGGACCACAAGTTTTTAGGCCTAATATTGGAAAATAAACTAACATTTCTTCCCCATCTGAAAATGCTTAAGCAAAAATGCCTAAAAAATATATATATCCTTAAAGTCGTCTCACACAAATCGTACAATGCAGACAAGAAGCTCCTCCTGGGTTCTTATACTGCACTGGTAGGATCTCGCTTGGACTACGGCAGCGTCGTAGTCCAAGCAAGATTGTAGTCCAAACGGCACCTAAAATGCTTGACCCGATTCTGCATTTGGGGCTTCGCCTGGCTTGTGGCGCCTTTCGCTCCAGCCCTGTTGAAAGCCTCTATGCAGAGTGTCACAATTGGTCCCTGTATCTCCAGAGGATATACACTGACTTATTGTATGCCTTTAAATTAATGTGTATGTCAAATAATCATTTTAACTCGACCCTTCATGATGCCTCCTCACAGCACCTCTTTTTAAACCACCGTCCATCTCTTCCCATGCCATTCTCTCTCTGAGTGAGAGCAGCAGCTGCTTAGCTAGGAGTGTTATTTTCTTCCATGAAAGACACCCAGCATTGATTTTATTGCACCATGGAACTCAGCGCTGTATTTTGTGACCTCTCCTTATTGCAATTCGACAAAAACAGGGCACCAAGGGCTGCTATTATGCAGCATTTCTTCTTCCTGCAGGAAAAGCATCAGTGTGCAGAGTTTTAGTACGAAGCATCAAAGACAGCTGAGGCGGTGTCTTGTTCTGGGCACGGACCAAACTTTGACGAGGGAAAAAGAATAAACTCCCACAACAGCATTTTTACGGCTGAAGCACACGGCATTTTACTTGTTTTACATCACATTGTCCAACATCAAATTTTAAAGTCCATAGTATACACGCATCTCTTATCGTTGTACGTTTACCTTTGTCCAGAAAACACTGAAAAAATTATGTAATCAATGTTGTTTTAAAGTCATTATGTCGGCATACACCTCAAGTCTTGAAATAACAATATGTTCAGTTCCTGGCCACTGTGAACTTGCCGGAAATAAAGCCGCACATCAATTGGCCACTGCTGCTACACTCTCGAATACAGTGGACATAGCAACAGTGCCGTACACAGATATGAAGCCACACATCAGACACCAACTTCGAAACACATCGCCAACACACTGGAGTGAAAAGACAGAGAACACGTTACACGTAATAAAACCACACTTGCAGTAATACACTACTGACCCACACAACAGACACATTGAGGTTACCTTAGCTAGATTGCGAATAGGACATACACTTGTAACACACTCACTCCTGCTCACTAGATCTCTAACACCTGTGTGTAACAGGCGTGGCGAGGGCCTATCCGTAGTCCGCATCCTATTCACATGCAAGGCACTCGACACAACAAGACACAGACACTTCAAGGAACTATGCAGGCAACACATTCCGCTACACCCTTCCTTGCTTTAGGGTGACAATGCCATGGTTTCTGCGCAACGACTTTTTAAAAATTTGTCTGATGTTAACTTTTTAAACCTGATTTCCTATCATGCGTAATCAAAACTGGCCCTATATACCAGGCATCACTATTACTTTTAATTGATTTTACTGTTATCCTGGCTAACACATTTTAGTAGCCACTGTTTTCTGTTATATACGTTTGTTTGGCTTTCTTCGCCCCAGCTGGCGTTGCGCCAAAAAATCCAACCATCATCATCATAATTTTTACTAGAGTCGTTTCGCACTCAACTTTTCATTGGAGCCGAGGCCTGGAATTCTCCCGAGCTCACCAAAGCCGAACACGAGTAATGACAAAAGCTAGTCACAATGCGCTTTTTACTGTCATTTTACAATTCAGAGTAATTAATGGGGGAGCTCAATCCAACTTGGGTAACGGAAGAGCTCAAGATCGTCAATAACGATGCAAACGGGCAGCCGCCTTAGCAGTAAGACTCTGAAATATGTTCTGTAGAAAAAATCAGGGGCAGATATTAACTTCTGCGACTCAATTGTTTCGCGTCAATTGGATGCCATGCGCAAAGCCTCAAAGGTCGTTTTGAGCATCCACATTCGCCATCGCGAACGCCGCTGCCTCCAACGGCAGTCGTCAAAGAAGGTAATCCCCTGGTTAATGCGCCGCACAGGCTGTCGCAATACCAGGGCGGTGCAGGATTTTGATGTTTGTTGTGCACCAGGTCAACGATATAGCATCCTCCTATCAGTTTTCAAACATAAACGCGGTTCGGTCCTTACGGTAGCTCAGTAGACCGCACAACAGATGCAGTATGAGTATGCACTTCTTTAACTTCGTGAGAGGAAAAGGACTGAGAAATCAGTCATCGTGCCGACACTCTGACGTGATTTCCAATTTTCGGATTTTAGTAGGAACGCGACGCCTCAGCCACCTGCGTGAAATTGACGCTCCGAAGCATAGCAGACTGCTCTCTGTCCTGGCCACATGATACCGCCTAGGGAATACGCACGAGTGTTCCCGCCGCACGCTAAAGATAACATGTTGCGGAAGAAAGAGCGAAGTAATGATATCTCCGAAGTATTGTTTTTTTTATTGTATGATGCCAGTCAGGGTCATCCACGCATTGCGAAACGGTCCATTAAACTAAATCATTCATTCATGTTCAGAATAAGACACTTCAGAATTTATTTTTTGGTGTAACCACTCCACAACCACGTTTCTTAATGCTCAAATTAAAAAAAAGCATCTGCTGTGTCGTTGCAGTCAGGGCCTCTTCAATGGATGTTCCAACTAGAAACAAAAAAGTACTTACCTTGACGCCGACCCCATGTGGCCAGGACGTAAAATCTAGGCGAGCTTTTCACTAAACTTGCTCAAAACATTAGAAAAATCCAATTGCTTAAAAAAAATACAAAGCACTCTTCACTTGCGAATGTCAGTTTTTTCATTGATCGAAGAACAAAACG
This sequence comes from Haemaphysalis longicornis, assembly GCF_048455015.1. Taxonomy (NCBI): domain Eukaryota; kingdom Metazoa; phylum Arthropoda; class Arachnida; order Ixodida; family Ixodidae; genus Haemaphysalis; species Haemaphysalis longicornis. The sequence continues at coordinate 82,306,607 of NW_027526204.1, read as the reverse complement.
TCTGGTTTTCTAGTTTTTTCGTACATTCCACTGAAGAAAATTTGATTACGAATATTTCAATGTCCTGCAGGGAATTCACTAAAGCACCGAAACTGGTTTTCCAGGTTTCCTGTGTAATGCGAATGCAATCTCACAAACTTTTCTGTACCATTGTTCTCATAATTTATACAAGGTACTAACACTACTTCAAATAATTGTATGCTTACAATGCATTCAATGTTCCAGGCAATGTCATTTAGCGATGTAAGACACTAGCACTGATTTTTTATGTCAAGACTACTTCCGACGGTGCATTTTCAAATATTTTTACCTGCATGGTCTCTTTTCTTAAATATTCTGTGCTGGCGGGGAATCAAAGCGACCATTGGTTTCAAAGGATTGTGTAGTATTAAACCTCTTCCACCTCTTCCACAAAAGCAAAGCTGACGTCCATAGAATAAAACAGGGATGTTGACCTTATTGTTATTTATGCCCTGAAGTTCATTGCGTAAACACTTCTGTGATTATTAATCGATGTTTAAGGCAAACATATTTCGTCTTCCCTAGACAAGCATTTGGTTTACAGAAGCTGTGGAAGCAGGTTTCTATGCCAGTGACGCATGGTTTATAACTCATGTCGTTCGAAGAAGAAGTACCATTTGAACCAGGCCTTAGGGGAATTTTGCCTAAATAACTCAGAACGTATGACGTCTATGCGTTCTATAACTCAAAGCTTCTTTTTTTACATCATTAGTTATGACGCACTGCTTTACAATTTTTTGGGTCCTCAAGAACGCTACATGAAATCATTTCATCTTCAGACAGCATGGGGTTTTATCCACCGGCAAAAAAATCAAGAAATCAGTTTTTGACTCAATTTTTATGATAGCGATCGTTAAAATGTGTTTTTTATGTTTTCTCGAATACATTCCTTCGAATATCTTCATTGTCACGCCTGATAGACGCCTGACGGACTATCCAACCATGACGAATCGCTCCTTCGCTGCATGCGGATAAATGTCGGTTATAAACATTACTTTCGCTTCAAGATAAAAGAGGCCGCTTCCACCTTCTGCGCTCTTTGGGACGTGCGCGAAGGCTTGAGCCACTACTATGTTAATGTACTCGGTATAGAGCCGCTAGGAAATACTTTTTATTGTCCTCGAGCCTTACGCTTTCTAGAGGACTAACTCTAGGTGACGTGTTAGGCCCTCTGTGTAACTCTACACGTGCATCACGAGTGACAAAAGCTCTATTGCCTTTCCTGCGAAGCACAAGCCTTGATCCCACTATTAATGGCCACATCTTCGTTATCACACTCATCAACATCGCTTCATCGATTTTATTTTTTTCATACATCTGGTGTAGCAAGCTAGGCGCCTTGGACATGCTAACCCCATTACTGTCATTAACGACTATTCTCTCTCTTTCTTAAAGGTCACCGTTTGCAACGGAGACACTGCTGCCTGAACGTGCTTGAGTAATTTGCATGTCCAGATTGCAGAAAAAAACACTTCAATAAAGTATGAAGCATCCGGGACGGTGTTTTTGAGGCAACAAAAATTTTGCAAAAACACGTTTTCTCGGCAGCAGAGGCAACTTTGCAATGAGCAATTTTTTGTTGCAGAAATGCAGAAATAATATGATGGCATCATGACTAAGATTCCTACGGAAAGCAAATTCACGTCACAATAATATTTTAGACGATTTAAATTTGGGTTTTGCAGTTACAGCATTGTAATGGATAATTGCACAAACTCCACTTTGCATTGCAAAAACCTTGAACGACATTGTCTGCAAAGAAAACGTCATTTTTTTCAATACTGCTGCTACTCTAATATTAATAATACTTTTATTAGAACAGAACACCGTACCAAGTTACTGGCCTACGAAAGCTGCAATGGGCATGAAAAGCTGCGCAGGATAGGGAGCGAAAATCGCGTCACATAGCCGAACACGTCAGATTTACAGAATCACCAAGTCAATGTGGTACAACATAACGGTCAATGAGAAAAAAAAGCCAGGTTAACCGTAAAACAATTCCAGGCTATGCTCTGCCACAGAGGGATAACAAACATAACATACAAGCCAACAGTTAGGGAACTACGGCAAGCACAGACTCGGGCAACTTCAGAGCAAAAGGCCTGTAGGCGTTTCTTAAGTTTACAACGGCTGTTCACTTCAAATAAACTGGGTTACAATTTATTGAAGAACAACACTACAAAGTATCGCCGTATTCTTTGACCATTTCTTGAAAACACCGTAGTATCCGATACAAATCTCTTGGTTTAATGCTACGCGTAAGAATGCATTTTAGATGCAAAGCATCTCTCAATCAAAGCATCTCTTAAACCCTCCGTTGTCGGGGGTCCGCACCTCTCCTCCTCTGCACAACAGCTGTGATAACGCCGGTTTCTCTCCCCTCCTCTCTCTACACCACCTGTGTGCTAGCGCGAGCTGCTCCTCCTCTCCACACCACCTGTGCGGTACGCGCGCTGCTCCTCCTCTCCCCTCTTTGCACCAGCTGTCCAATCACGCGCATGCGCACTGCTCCTCCTCTCAACTCCCTCTGCTCTGCACACAAACCCAGTCTGCGCTCCACTCAGTTGCTTCTTCGGTACTGCGCCGTCCGATGACTGGAAATGGACGCCAACGATTCCGTCAGCAAACTGGCTGGCGCAACTTCAACTAGCGCCAGCCGACACACTGTCACTCTCAGAACCGCGAGCACCTCCGAAGACAAGGCTGCACAGAGGAGACCTCGCAACGCCGAACGTAAACGGCAGCGTCGAGCAGTGGATTCCTCGCTTCGAGAACGAGAAACCGCTTTGAAACGCCAGCGGCCACTAGGTGATCCAGATGGCGTTCGGAAACGTGACAACGCTTCCAAACGCGAGCATCTAACAGCGGAATCCTCGCTTCGAGAACGAGAAGCCGCACAACGTTCCCCACTACTCGATAAATAAAAAAGACATTTAATACGCTACTACGCGTGCCTTTACTCAAACAACCAATCAACACGCTACTACTCCACGGCTTTGCATTCCCTCAGGGTTCCCACGTGGGAAGATGGTGTAATTTTTTTCGTTGTAGTCACCTGTCCAAAAATGCTCTAACAAAATTGTTTTCATTAGAAGCATAGTAAAATTGGGAAATTGAACGTTGAAAATATTCATGATAACGGGAGGCATGGATTAAATGCCAGATTGTTTAGTTAAGAGTTTAGAATGGAGTTCATTCTTTGCTGATGTGGAGCTGCGTGGTTTTCATACACTAATGCCTTAAAGAAGAACACAGAGCAGCCGGAAAATATTAAAATAATTTGCCTTGGTGTTACATTTTGCCTTTCGATGCTTATAAACAAAACGATGTTGCATTATCTAAGCAAGTCTGGTGAAATGACTAGTGTGGAGTAGAATTTGGCATCCTAACCAAATTTTTATATATATATAATAAATAGGGTGACGTTTTAGTCAATGGAATCGTGTTTCTTGTTGACATCATGGTTAAAATATCTCTCGCACTAGCTAGGTTAGGTAAATTTGAAGACGCAAAAATTGACCACACCTATACTCAAGAATCACCTTACGAATAAATGGTCCTCCGTTAACGTATGCACCTCAGAATGAGGACACCTACAACTATATGTTGCTGCTGCCATAAACCATAGGATAACACAATTACTGCAGAGCTCTTCGACTGCGCCACTAAAGGTAATTAAAGAGTAAATTTCCGGGTGGGTGCTATGCTCTCCTGGGACAGCGAATAAAAACTGGATGCGAAAATAACTTAGTATGGGTGACCATGGGAATTGCGTGAAATAAACGTGTGTCCCAAGAGATATTTGCTCACATTTGTTTGGGTAGTGAGATGTTCGTCGAAGTAAACGTGTTCTTTAGTCATATTAACACCAAAATGTCTGGCGCACGAGCATGTCGCTGTCAATTTAGAAAAATCCAATTCAGGCGTGCCCTTATACATCAGTATCCCCATTTGAAAAACGTTCCCTTGCCCATGTATCAACTGAAAACATTAGGACGCGTGCAGTCATAATTCCTTCCCGCCAAATACCACACAGGAAAACAAAATTGCGCAGCTCCGTAACGATGCTTGATAACTCAACGGAACGTTTAATACGGGTTTTTCTCTCGTTTCCAATAACTTAATCAAAACTTGACATTAAGTTACCTAAGTATGTTGGGTACATATACGTGTAACAAAATACCTAACACAATAAAAAAAACTTCACACATCTGTACGAATATGACAGGATGCTCATGTATTTCGACATTTTTGTTGACGATATCATCAATAAAATATTTTGCGGGACCACGTGCCCCTGCCAATTTAGCAACGGCTAACAATGAAAGCCTCTATATCTAAGAATCCCCATCTGAATAAACCTTCACCCGCCAAGGTATGAACCGCAGAAAAAGAGAACGCCCACTGCTATGAATCCGTGCCTACCATAAACCATAAGAGAACAAAATGCCTTGCGCAGCTCCAGGACGGCGCCTCGTACATAAAAAAGAGTTATTATCCCGGTGTTGTATATTCCTTCCAATTTGTAGGATCACAAGGTGATATAACTACGCCTAGCAAGTTTGTTGAAAGGTCAAGTTGTGGGAAAAAAATTGGTATCCTCACGCACATTTCAGTAAGTATAATGATTACAACGGGATTTCTTTTGGAAGCAAAGATGTACTTTGTTTTTGTCATTATACGAAACCCTTACACGTCAACATCACCACCAGACGAAACGTTCTGCCAACCAAATATCAACGGAAAAAATACCACCCAAAAATTCAGTTTCCTCATTGCCAAAAATGCACGAAAACAAAATACCCTTGTTCAATAATGATGCCCCTATAACTCGCGGAATGGTTACTCCGGCTGTTTGCTTGGCTTTCCTGATACGTGGAATCAAAATTCGATGTTAGATATGTAACCATGCGCGGTCAGGTGACGAGCACACAGAAAAAGTTTTTATGCCAAACTGCATATCTACACAGTGCAATGAAATAATAGTGCTTCTCGAAGAAAATTTGCAGACTGTTGACATCATCAAAAAATGTTCACGCTAGCATTACTTATGCAATTTAAAACTCTACAATAAAGCAAGCACTTACGTGTCTGAATTATCATCCAAATAAACGTTTTGTCGCCTAGATATGAACGACGGACAAATTGGACGGCCGAACCTATAAAATCTCGACTATCGTAAACCATGGCAAAACAAAATGCCTTGCAGTTCTCAACAACGGCGCCAACATAAATCAGTGTTCATATCTGGGTATTAATTAAGCACTTTCCATACGTGGAATCACACCTCGATGTAAGATTTACTCGGTTCGATTCCCGGCGCGCGGTCTGTTTTCCGGTAGATGAAAGGGAAAACTTCCGTATGTTCGACATTTGGGGACACGTTAACGATGTCCTGGTGGTAATATTTCATACGGAGCCCTCCACTACGGTGCGCGTCGTCACCAGTATTGCCTCAGTGCGTTAAACGTGGTTGGTTCTGCAATGTCAAAGGTACATGTGCAAGAAAATGGCGTGCCGCAAGGTGGAGTGTTGAGCTGCACGCTCTTCATAGTTAAGATGAACTCTCTTGGAAAAGCATTGATACCTACAATCTCTTACTTCTTGTATGTAGACGACGTCCAGATATCCTTTGAATCACGTACTAGGTGGTTCTGACGTCAAAGAACTTGCCGGCTGGGCAGACAAGAATGGTTTTAAAATTAATCCTGGAAAGAGCTCTTGCGTTCTGTTCTCCAAGAAGCGTGTGTCCACCCAGACCCAAACATTACTCTTAAGAAAGTGCCGATTCCTGTGAACAACGAACACAAGTTTTTAGAAATTTTATTCGATGAAAAGCTTACATTCATTCCTCATATGAACCAGCTCAAATGCAAATGCCTAAAAACAATAAACATTCTTAAGGTCCTCTCACACCTATGGGGCTGACAAACAACTCCTGGTGCGCCTCTACATGGCCTTGGTAGGGTCTCGGCTTGACTACGGCAGTGTCGTATATGGGTCAGCGACAAAAACAGCCCTTAAAATGCTCGACCCAGTGCTGCATCTTGGCCTTCGCCTCTCATGCAGCGCTTTCCGCACTTGCCCTGTCGAGAGTATTTATGTCGAGTGGGACAATAAGTGCCTAGGGCATCAGCGGGAGTGTTTTCACCTGCTTTATGCATCTAAGATAGTGTCCTCACCAACCATCATTTTAATGCTGCAATGAACAATACATCAAACTTGCATCTCTTTTTAAACCGGCCATCTATTTCGTTACCTTTCGCTTTCAGAGTGAAGGACTTGGCTTCTGCGCTCAATGTCCACCTTTTAAACACGCACAAAACACCCATTGATAATTTCATTCCACCATGGCATCTTCATCCTGTATCATGCGACCTGTCATTCACACTTGTAGAAAAACATAGGGTACCCAGGAGTGCGATTTTGCAGCACTTCCCGTTCCTTGAGGACAAGTACAGGTGCGCAGAATTCTTCAGCGACGCGTCAAAAACTGCTTCTACTGGCTCTTGCGCTGCGCACGGACCAAATTTTAAAGTTAGCAAAACTGTAAATTTTCATAACAGTATTTACACGGTAGAAGCGTATGGCATTTTACTCGTTTCAAACCACATTATCAGACATAAAACTGCCAAGTCCATCGTGTACACAGATTCTCTAAGGGTTATACAAGCACTGTCATTAGGAAGGTCATTTAAAAACTGTGATCAATGCTCTTTTCAATTACTGCATATGCCTCAAATCTTCAAATAACGATATGCTTTGTACCAGGGCTCTGTGGAATCTATGCCAATAAAGCCGCCGATCAAATGGCTGGTGATGCTGCTCTCATGGGTACAGTTGACATTACAACAGTACCTTACACTGACCTAAAGACACATCAGACGACAGCTTCCTAACACATTGCAATTCCGCTCTAGTCAACAAACTACATGTAATAAAACCACAATTTTGATGCTGCACAGCTGCCTCACGCAACAGATACACTGAAGTCGCCCTGGCTAGGCTGCGGACAGGCCGCACACATGTGACGCACTCCCAGCTGCTCATTCAATCTTCGGCACCCACTTGTAGCAAGTGTGGAAAGAGCCTATGCGTAGTCCGCATACTAATCACATGCAAGGCACTTGACACAACACGACACAAAAATTTCCCTGAATTATTTAGACGACACATTTCTTTGCACCCATCGTACATTTTAGCCGACGAACCAATGTTTTCTACTCAACGTTCTTAAGTTTTTACAAGCAGTAAAATTTCTGCAGCTCTTGTCACATCACGTGTTATCATCCTGGCCCTATACACCAGCAACCTCCATTGTGTTTTGTATTGCGTGATTCTTACTTCTATTCACAGGTTTTTGTATGTAGTCTCATCAACCATTAAATAACATCTTCTTTGGCGCACTTTGCCCTTAAACGGCCTTGCGCCAGAAAACCCCAACCATCATCACTCTTCTCGTGAGCAGTGGGAGAAGGAGCTGTTAAGCTCCGGTCTCGATTCCCAGCTTAGGCTGGTGAAAAGGGCCGTTGCGGCAGGGGTGTCCAATGAAGTCCTGGACGCAGGGCCCTACACCACGTTACGATGCTGTCAATAAAGGTTATCCTCCAACTCCTCCTCTCACCGCAACTTCACTGTCTCTTACCGGAAATCTATTCCGCCATACGCTGTGCAATCCTAACAGAAGGACGGTGTCAGACGTAAGTCCATTCTCATTTTTTACACATAAGAACCTTATGGCCTGGTAATCTAGCTGAAATTCCTTTTTCATTGTTCTTGGCATAATATCCGAAAAGAATACGGCCCCCCAACAGTCTAAAAAAACGTGTTTGATTGCCCATGGTTTTTCACATCAAAGCTCTCAGGTCACCATGGGACAAACAATTGTTGTTGCTCAATCCATTTCTTTAGCTCAAGTGTACCCGTGTGCATTTTGAAAATGAAGTTTTTCACGCCAGACTGAACAAGCACATTTTCAACTTTTCAAACCATTCCGTTCGATCCCCAGGGTTTACAGGCTTTGGTAAAATGGTATCGGTAGCAGTATGTCTACAATATCTTTGTACAGTCTTTGTTTTCGGGACTGCACTGAACTTATCAAAAGATAAACGTGCAGTGAGGAGACGAAAATACAAAAACACTTTTTTGAAATAGCCCTTCACTCCACCACGCATATAACCGGGGGTTACAACATACTCTGATAGCACACTTGCAAGCCTCAAATGACAGACTGTTCGAAGACAGGAATCTGTGACATTTATAAGAAAAAGAAACCCATTAACCAGTTGCCTCAAAAACAAATCAGTCAATTCCAGATGGCCTTCTCGGATCGGCCGAAAAAGATTTGTTCTGCTTGTCCTTTCCCGCGTGGCACCCCACACGAAAACGGCAAACACCCGATGAATCGCCTGTACGTTTACTCTCAAACAATTTCAAACTTGAAGCACAAACCAAAGCTTGCTGGCGAAAATAAATGGCAAACAGTGGCACCTGCAGACACAGACAGTCCCCACCCTTCACGCCTGTCAGCCTTTTCGCGAAGCATAGCAGCTTGCTCTCGCCAATACGCCTTGCTGTCCTGATAGTACAACAGCGGAACTCCCAAGTTTTTAAAAGGGTTGGTTACCCAATGCATGCTAGCAAATATGACTGGAGATGCAAGCCAGTTTCCATGCCAAAACCCTAGAGGTTTACCCCAGTTGACTGAACTGCCACTGGCCTCACAGAAACGTTTGACCACTTGCACAACATGACATACACTCTCGTAATCCTTAGAGAAAACGGCAGCATCATCCGCGTAACCAAGTATTCTAACTTCACCGGCATGGAGTAGAAAGAATTGAATGTTCTAACGCTTAATCACACTTAACCAAAACGACTCAATAAATGTTCACAACGAAAGCGGGCTTAGGGGCATCCCTGCCTCACAGACCATTTCACTTGTATTCGTTTACCTACATGCTTCTTTATAATCCGATTTCGCCTACGGCCTATCTATCTTCCTCGGTGAGTACACGGTCGGGCTATGAGTGCTTTTTAATATTTTCGTCATATATTGTTTTTCAGGTTTTTGTTATAGGAAAGGTGGTGTCGAATAAGTTTTTTTTATTGGTCCTCCAGCAGCAGTTTATACGTATGACACCCTTCGACTATTCAAACTTCTAGGCCCTTACGGACGACTATGGTAAGTCTAGAATGTGAGAGCTCTCAGGGAAAAGCTGTTCACATCAGTTGAAAAAACCTCGGGTACTTCGACGCTATTATTGAAGTTTTAAAATTGTCTGCGTATACTTGCTCCTTTTTTATCCAAGCTTGCAGAGCAATATAAAACGTGCTTAGAACATTGAGGATGGGATCAAAGCTTATTTAACGTTGAGGAGGTCTTACATTGACAATTATTTAACCGCTTACTTCTCTTGTATTCAATATTTACCTGGTATTAAAGACTGGAAGAACCCCATTTACTAGGGATTATAACTCGATATCTGAAGTTCAGGGATAGAGAATATTATTGCTGCCGTTTTGTACTAAATTTTAGAATTACAAACCTATTTTCGTGTTGCCTTCGCTTGCTTTCTCAAAAGCTGACGTCATTACCACTAGCAATTGATTCGGGCATACTTCAACTTCCGGATGGTACTGCGCGGGATGTTTAAAATATTACACTTTTGGCAATTTGGTTGTCTTCGTACCTAATTTTCTGGCGTACTCAATTCAAGGGGACAAATTTATTCAGGAGGGATGAAGTTTGGGTCTTATAAAATTTTATCTACTATAGGTAAACTTCTGAAGTTCTAAAGATGCTAAGAACCTGTTTAATGCTTTGTGTGACTATATTTCTTAAAGTGCGCCAACTGAGGTAGGGGCGGCCCAAGGGCCGCACATGAATTACTTCAACAAATGCTTCCACAGCGCTGTGCGGGAACAAAGAACACCAACCTTGCGAATAGCGGACACTTGGAATGTGTACTTCAGAGAGGAGGCAATTCACTCACGATCAATTGGGCCAGTGCCGCGAGACTTCGTCCGGGCAGTGTTAGAAAATTTGGCACTTCGTAAAATTATGAACGCTGTGACACAAAAGTAAATACCATAAAACCGCAGTACAGTTTTGAAAAATGTCGCCTGCAAATTGTAGAAGGCATATAGATTTTCTGCTACGCCCTTCACATGTGCGGTATTCACAGTCGAAATCTCAATTTGTTTTTAATATGTTAACAAAATTACTGATGTGGTAATTATCCCCGGAGACGGACTCTCCCTTCACGTAAACCATGACTAAAAAATGTTGCTTCTCCAATGGCTCGCAGTACAGTTTTCTACGACGTGAGTCTGAAGGAATATCATACTATTAGGTTATGTATCGATGTATCCCGGATAAAACAACATAATAGTGTTTGCAAAAGGTAACGGGTATGGCGTATATGAACTACGTGAATATCAATTGCGGAGATGTGGTTTTGACTGATATCATTGTTTTTGGCATAGTAATCGTTAGATGACCGAGTCGTTTTAATAAAACAACACATACTAGGAGGTCTGCCTATAGATATGGGCTTTGGCTCACTGAAGTCTATGAAAGAGGGGTGTAAATTACGGGGAAAGTATAAGGACCGCGACGTCTCAGTGCTACGCTGGTGGTTATATTTACAAGACTGCCATGTGAGGAAGACGAAGCAGGTCGACCGAAAGCCGACGACTCGATGGTGGGCACCGAATATAATGATATCATCGGTGCAGCGACGATGACGATTTGTAGTTTCTAGAAGAACAAAATAGGTAAAGAGCGTAGGTAGTGGATGAGAGGTGTTATGTTGATGAGAGACAGAGAGATAAGGACACGAATTCACAGAAAATATGGAAGTCTATCGCATAATAAGTTCATATCAAAGGCTCACCGTAATATGAAGTAGTAAATTGTAGTTTTAACCGTCCGCTTGGCTGTCGCATGAGCTTTACTTAGACGGCAAATGTCAACTGGCACGATTGTCACCGTTATCTATATCAGCAAGATGCATTTTTGAACTTTTACTAAAGTCCTTCTCTATTGCGTAAGGTACCCTTGAAGATTGTTTGTAGTGTTTAACGCGTCGACTCAACGCAGGCGATGACGCACGCCGTAATGGAGGGCTCTGGGTTGATTTTGACTACCTGGTAATCTTTAACCTGCGCTGAAATCTCGTACACACGGGTGTTTTTGTTTTTGCCGCCATCATAAAAGCTGCCCCCCCGGCTGGGAATGGAACCCGCGTCCTCGTGCTCAGCAGCACAACGCCTTGGTGACTAAGCCACCGATCGGGTATAACGTACCGTTCCGTCGTTCGCAGTACTTGTGCCAATCTGCGAGCATTGTTTCAGTTGTACTACTATTTCCACCATACCGAATATGTCTGTGCCGAATAATGTACTCATTGTGTACTGACTTTGGGATTTCCACACATCAAAATCGAAATTATTTATTCTCATCGCTGCTCTAAGAACCATGGGAAATGGATTCTGGAAAAAGTAGACAGAGGGAGAAATCATTTTATTTGTCGAGCGGAGACTGATGTGTGGGCCTCACCCGTGAAAGACAGCCCTTGTCCGATACTCCTTGGCTTCGACGGGCTGTCCTTGCTCTGGTAAACATGTCAAGCTGGTTATACGGGTTTTGATTGCACTGTATAGCCCCAGTGTTGTACGGAACGACGTTCCAAGGAACGGCATTCCTGGCACTAGAGTCTTTTTGGAGGAACGGAGGAACGCCACCGTTACATTAAGGGTCGGTGGAACTGTAACGGTAACTCATTAGGTTTATGAAGGAACGGCAGGAACGCTGCTTTCCTTCTCCAAACGTTACATTGGTAGGACTTTGTTGTTTTTGATGCCAAGGCTCAAGTACTAAAGTCCACAAGTCGCTATTGTGTTTCTCTTCCTACAAGCTGGCCAATTTGGCCGCGCCCTTCAGCAAAACGTGCTTCCTCGCGGGTCAAAGGCAGAAGGGTAACCACGAAGCACGCTGTACGCAGCTTATGCTTGCTTTCATGCTGGTCGAGCTAACGCGGCGTTCGACGGGTGAATAGCGCAGCCGCGAGAATGCTTTTCACCTGTCACCATTTGTCTGGAGAAGCCCAGATTCGCGTCTTGTAAACGTTGTCTAAGTCCGAGCGGCGTTACAGGTCCCATGTGAAACCAACGTATCTGTATATTGTCAGGAGTCATTACCGCATTAGAGCGCCCGAGTCACGGGTGCGTTGCTGTCGGGGGAGTTGCGCTCGCTGTGAGGTCATTGGAAGGTTCACCGGCTATCGATGGGGCTGGGCTGTACAGCTCGAAGTTGTAGAGTACGCACGCAGTATTTGACGGGAGTTGTCCGACGGAGTTCCAGGTTCTTTTGTATTGCACCCGTCGTGTTGACAAAGAACAGGCATTTGGTCATTGTTGGGCATGGTTTCGTCGCGCCGTATTCACAAGACCTGAGAGAGGCCGCACAAACATGGACGGCAAGCGTTCCGAGTTGCTTTGATTGGTCTGTGTTAACCAGTGATTTCATATTCTATATTGTAAATATTTTTGACGCGCGAGATTACGCTCCGCGTTATTTCCTGTGCTTTTCCTTTATGCGTATTTCTACCCACAGCAACAGATGTCTGCTTCGCGTCCACATATTTCGCTATCTTTGGCTGTTTCCTTTATCTACTACAATAATTGTTTCGCATACTTTGTAATTCTTGGGCGTATATTTCATGTGTGACGAACTTGACGAACTTCAACTTGTATTGCGAACCTCGCAGCCATTATTTGTTCTGCTGTGTTTTGTTAGTCGGAAATTTGTGCTGTGTGATCCGCAAAGCTTCACATTTGTAACCCATTTACTCAATTCTCTGAGGGCCTGAAGGTATTTTAAATTATCGGCAATATTGCATAACCATTCATTAAATGCCTGTGTATTGTTCCTTTCGACGCAGTTTCTTATGAATAAAATTTGATTATGTTCCTGCACGTGAGTATATTTTTATTTGCACATCTGAAGCGCAGTAACCCTACGCCGCATTTGTAAGACCGAAGTGGAAAGGGCCATAAGTGTTGCATTCATAATAGACGAGCACTAAAATCGCAATTAGACATGTCTTGAGTTTGTCCGGCGCTCCCTGAAAAAATTCGTCTGAGAGCGTTTCTTTGAATTCTTTTTATCTCCAGATAATCTGCAGCCGGCGGTGTTCCTATTCGTATAAAATACGTAGTTTTGTGTGAGTTTTAAATTACTCAATTTATTTCGCTTCGGGAATTTCCGACTTCAGATTTTAATTTTAAAAATTGAAATGTAACGTTAATTAACAACACGTTGCAATACTCGAAGTGGAACTGGAACGCATTCCTTTCACAAAAAAAAAAACTTGTAACGGGAACTCGTTTCAAAATTGAGAAGGAACGAGAAACGAGCTTTCGTTCCTGTTTTAGAGGAACGTGTGCAACACTGGATAGCCCTCCACTGGTCGAAGGTGGGGTTGGAAAGTAAGGCAAGTCGGGAGTGCGTTGGCACGCCAATTCAATATGGTTAAGGGAGCCAGAGAGGGTGGCGGGGGTGGTGGGTACACAGGCAAAGTTATTGGGTTGGAAAGATGAGGTGCAGTCCGATAAGAGGGGGGTAGGTATTCGTTCGGAGGCGCCGCCAACTAGCCTTTTCTCAGGAGAGGTGCTTCTGTGGCGGGGGGAAACTGCCGCGTCATTGCCTGTAATTGGCGAAAATATTTGTGTAGAAACGTGGTGGGTTCGTGTTTTTTTCTGTGGGTAGAACGTGGCCACTGTTAGGAAGATCTGGATGTATGAAACTGCGAGATCATAAAAAACTCAACTTACAGAGCTGTCCGCGGCTCTACGTTACGAAAGCCAAAGGCGATATATACATTTCCACGAATGTAACTAAACTATTCAGCCCGTTGTAAAATATCAAATAGTTAAAAATTATTACAGTTTGGCATTAAAACTGATTGATTGATTCTAGCGTTTAACGCGACAACGCGATTCACGAGATGAGGCGCGGCGTTCTGGTGGGCTCCTGATTAATCTTGTCCACCTGGGGATCGTTATCGTGCGCCGAAATCTCGTACACACGGGCGCCTTTGCTTTTCGCCTTCATCAGGAAGGCGGTCACCGCTGCTGGGAATCTAACCCCGCTTACCCGTGCCTGGCTTTAAAATGTAAGGAATAATTGAATAGGAGACAAGTTAATTCTCTTGTTCTGTGTGGCCAGAGGTCCGAATAGATACTTTTGTTTGGGTTCGGCTTGACAAGGCGGTTGATCGATAAGTTTTATTTCGTTAGCAAAACGTTACCTTGGTTCGGGGCTCTTTACACAAATATTCACCTACCCAAAGCGATGTCCTTTCCTTCGCTTTCCGTGGAACGAAAAAAAATTCACTGCTTAAGAAAATGAGGCGTACCGAGTGGCTGGAGGCAAAATACGTCAAAAAAACAAATAAGAGTGATGCGGCAATGAACGTACCAAAAGAAAAGTATTATTACGTCCGAAAAAGCTTCGTTTGGGAACCGGGCCAATTCGATAAAAAATAGATCCATCCTGCAATGTAGGAAGCTTGGCGAAAAGAGAAAAACAAGGCAAGAAAAGTCTGCAAGCGCTAGAAATACACGCGCTGAGTAATTAGGTCCGAGCTCGCAGTCGTAATGTAGCGTGCTTGGGAGTGGCTGAGTGAAGAAAAAGATCGAGCCAATTTGATTATTTCCTGCCTGGTACATTAGCGAAGTGTTTTCAACGCCGGCAAAGGCCTTGCTGGAGCGAGTGACCGCTATATAGGGGAGTACGTTAGCGTGATGAGGTGGAATGCAAGTTGGAAGAGCGGCACGCGTTTGGCATCGTTCGATCGACGCTTGGGTGGCAGGTCATGCATACACACGGAGCCTATTTGACTGCGCCGGGCAAGTAATAATATTCCACGTTTGTCAGTTCTGCTACTGGAACGAAGTTAGACGGCTGTTAGTGGCTGAACAACACACCATTGCACGAAGTTTGGGATCGAGGCAGATGAGGATACGACATTCGCAGAACTGGTAACCTTCAGTGTGGTTTCTCTACGCATCTGAACATTTCTACAAGAGGAACACCGACGCATTGGTAACGGTAAACCTTGAATACCTTGGGCTCAGATACGTTTGTTTTCCGGCAACCAGTCTTATAGAGTAGCCAATCAATATTTCTATAAAACATTTGACCGAAATAAACGCTCGTTCAGTTTCATCAATATAAAATGGCTAGATATAATTGCAGCACTTTTTAGCAATGATAATTAAACGAAGTTTGATTATCAGCTCCTTACGGAGCGTTTAAATCTTTTTAAACACTGTTCTGTATGTTTACTCCACTACATTACTTGCTGGTAAGTCTAAAAATTTTATTTCTGCCTCGGCCTTATCAAGGAACAAATCCTAAACATGCCTGCGCCCTCGTTTTACGAACAACGAGAGAAGCCGCTATGATGCTGGGTAAGGTGAGAACACCCTAATCTTTTTCTTGATTGGCCTGATGCCTGTGGTTGTGGAGAATCAAGCGTACGAAACATTCTTACCAACACCTGGAATGTGTAATTTTATGTAAAGTGGTTCAAATATTTGCACAGAAATCGGTGTCAAGGCTATCAGGCACCAAGATTTCAACGATGAGCAATAGCGTTGTCCAACAAAACCTAGCGCATAACGTTTCCACTACAGTGGAGTATCGGGCAGTAATTTTTAAGTAATAGGATTTAATAAATTTAAATCAATTATTTAACTCCAGAAGAACTGCACTAATCATTGAAGTGTCAATGGCCCACTCGTTAGTACCCATGGGAGGAACCCATCTGCGGTATGTTCAGCGACAAACTAATTGCGTAGGTATTTATTCTGGCTAATAAAAAATTCCCGCGAAATATAAAAAAATACCACGTAACTGCGCTCCCGCGCACATCGTAAAGCAATGCCTTCAAAAAGGTTGCGCCTGAGTTATTTAGAATGAAATAAAACAGAAAGAAAGTGGAAATCATGACCGAGTTTGTGCCTTATCTCCTACACGCGCCACGAGGAATTTACTTTTGCTGCTCATTCCATGCATGCGCTTATCCAGGTGGTGGGCTGTCTTTTCGGACGTGTGACGGGCAAAGCAGTTGGTTTCAATCAGCTTTTTTTAGGGCGCTGGTTGATGATGCGCGCGGTGGTCACGTGGTATTTTTCATATTTCGCGGTTTCCTTTATCAGTCTGAATAAATAAATACGCAATTAGCTCGTAGCTGAAATTACGGCAGTTTGATCCCTTTCTTGGGCACTTACAAGTGCATCATTGACATTTTATTGACTACGACAGTGCTTCACGAGTTACATAACTAGTTACAAGTAAATTATTAGGTCTTACTAACAAAAAAATTTCTGCCCGCGTCTACACAGTACTCCAAATATTATGCACTAGGGTTTCTTCGTGCAACACTGCTGCTCGTTTTTTAGATCTTGGTGCATGAGAGCTGGGACACCCTGTATATTTCTGTAGATATTTTCGAGTAACTTTCTCTCGAATTTCCCTCCTGTACACAGGCGCTTGTTTTCTATTTTTAAACGTTTCTCCAATCATTCTTCTTTGCTTGCCTTGTTGCGCACGCAGCGCTTTATTTAAATGTTTATTGCTGTGTTCTAAATTTCTGCCCCATACCTCATCGCAAATCGTCTGCATTGTTTATATGCCATTTTCAAGGAAAGAATTAGCCTACTCTTACTAGTTCTCAGTGCTTGACGAATATTCTCCAGTTAAGAGTACCCATACGCCTTGTTTCCTTCTTGTGGTTTCGGTCATCACTGACTCATGCGCGAGATATTTGTATTCATCCACCTCTTCGTTCAATTCCAAGGAAAAGGGGGGTTGCTTCAGCGGGCACTTTTATGTTTACTTTCAACCTATTCTCATTTACTTTTGACACAATGCAGCAACTTCTCCAGCGCAGTTTCTGTGGGGTCCTGTACGTCTTCTATCGAAGTACAAAGCAAGAAAATGAGCCATCTGCACTCACGGGAAACCTGAGGAGGAGCGAATTATGCAGTGTATAAGTGCATTCAAAGTTCGTGAGTCTCTCTCTTGCCCATCAGATACCCCTGAGCCGGAGTCAGAGCCTTCTCTCCCCATCCCGTCCTCTTCTAAAGTCAAATAAGCTGTGTTTCGCCACATCTCTTGCCAGACGGCACGCGCTGATTGGGCGCCGCAGAGCGCCAGTGGGAGGGGTGAACGCGTGGTTGTTAACGCGGTGACGCGGTCTTGCGATAAACCAAATTTCAGCAATTTGCAGGCACCGTCTCCCCCAGTTTTTTGTCGGCGGTCAACGCGAGCGTAGTGGAATGGAATGCTGAGCCTCGCCCTGGGGGCTCGTCCTCGGTGATCAACTGGGCCCCTGCACCAGGTAAGTATGCCTTTCCTTGCTTTGACGAACAGCCTAACCTGATTGGGCATAGCGTCACGACAGCCGGCTTGTGTTCTAGTTTACCACAAAATATAACCCGTCAACAACCAGCTTCTCCTCGTGCTTGACCACTGCTGAAGCGAACAGGGAGCGTTTCACAAATCTTTAAGTCCTGTTAACTTGTTTTGAATCAGTATTATCAATTATACACGTTACGCTCTAGCACCAGGCGTTGGAAAACAACCGTTCCTGTGTTTAAGCACTGTCACTACCGGAGACGACGACCGGAGACGGTGACAGCCCGAGCTGCTAAAGGGCTCGCCCCAAAAAGATTATGTCGTGCCCTTTCTCGAGTGTGTTTCGTACTCTCCATTCACTCATATATCCGACTTAGTCAAACCTTCTAAACACCCCTCTAGACGTGCTGTAAGCTTTTTGCGCTGAGACGGTGACTCCTCGCTTCACGGGCTTCCTAAAAAGGAGCCTCCTATTCTTCTTCTAAAATGCTCCCCTGTCATGGGCAGCCAGCAGGCCAATTCTTCAATTCTGATACGGGGCAGGTTAGTGCCGTAGGTAGCGGGCTTTGCTCCTGCTCTGGATACCCAGGGTCATAGCCCTAATGATGCCAGACGTGCTTTTATTTACTTTCGTTTTACAGCGCAGTCATTTTAGTACCATTTGTGTTCAACAAAAAGGGGTGTCATTTCTTTCTGTTTCGTGAGGTACTTAAGACATCCGCTTTAGTAAACAAACAAAGCCGTTCCATTACTTTCGTTTTACAGCGCAGCCATTTTGGTACCATTTGTGTTCAACAAAAAGGCGAGTCATTTTTTTCTGTTTCGTGAGGTATTTAAGACATCCGCTTGAGTAAATAAACAAAGCCGTTCCACTCAATGTGCAAGCTATCACATCGAAGCAATGATTCGCCAAAAGTGCCCCTGCGCCCTGTCTTGACTAGTTTAAGTTTTAGCCTGGCATTGATAACAAAAGAAATCCTGACATGGCACCGCAGCCCCTGGAATCGGCAATGACGGGACACTGAATGGGGTTTTCATTACTTTGTGGTAATTTATGCGTTAATACACGAGGTTTTTCTGATCTTATATCGTTGTGCACTTATTTGGGACCTAGAAACGGCAGCCTCTGTAGCAACGGCGCTGCCCAAAAAATTCCCCCCCTTCACACATATTTCGTACGACGAACGTGCGCCTATGTGGCCAATGGGTATGGTGATGCGAGGAACCCAAGTGCGATTCCGACTGGGGAAAGCGGTGATCTCTTCTTAGCCCTGTCTGGGTGCGTTACGCGTTACTAGGGTGACTAGATACCGGAGTCCCAGACGTACTTGACGACAAGGCGGGGTCATTAGGGCTCCGCACTTAAAACACACGTGGGGTCACGTGAGATATGCGTCTAGCCGCAAGAGCAGTAATGAAGTGCGTTAACCCTGCGCCAACGAGGCAACCTGCCAGAATGAAACAAAAATTAGCCTTTTGCGTATCGCGTTGCAGGTGAACGAGACAGCGCATGAGTAGAACAGGTGCATGCGGAGAGAGCTCTGACTGGGAGTCTGCTAGTGAATTTCAGCGAGTCGGCCTATCAGAGCAATTCGCTTGAAAGATGAAGAAATAAATCCCAAGAAAAAGACGCAAACTTATTATTGCAGCAGAGAAGTGTTGTAAAATCGCTATGATTTACCTTTCACCGCATGTAGACTCTGTTAAGTTCGCGAACAGTTTTTTTTGGGATACTCTGATAGCGATCGTATCATGTTGCTTAGATTTTCGTAAAAAGACGACACGAACGAAGGTCACCGCACTTGGCACCCACCTCGCCCCTAAAAGTCGCTTCCGCAGTGAATCGCAAGCACACGATAAGCATCTGCGTTTGTAGCAAATTATTGCGGTTCGGATGCAATATAAAGTGGGACAAGTTGTAGTATTCGTAATGAGTAGTTCAGCGAAGCAGTGCCCGGTTTGCTTGGAGTTTGGAGCAACTACGGTTTTGTCTACTATTTTGGGGCAATATGAACTCAATATGGTGACGCTCGCGGTAACTTCGCTATTTTCCTTTTTTCAGCCACATTTCGCCAAGCCATTTCCAGATTAAAACGCATTGTGATCTCATGCTTATGTCGTGTTCCCGAGAGAAGCATGCACAACGTTTGCATATTTGCTAACACTCTAGGTATAGGGGCAAGTTTCGTTTTGTCATTAACTTTCTCATTTGCCAGCAGTCCCATTTTGGAATCGCACGTCCTTGAACGTTTTTCTTCTGTTGTCGTGTAAGGTAGCGTGAAACCAACCTGTCTCAGATCCGTAGTCAGCACTGTGAAAAGAGGCGTACCGAAAGAAGCTGGATGAGATGCGGGATCTAGGGATGGGGCCCCGGTACAAGGAACGTCATGCGGACGGTACGGATGCGTTGACGCGCAGTCACTCTCGGTCTCCGTTTCTCCGCATGTGATGGATAAGACACGTGACGTGGCCGTGCTGAAAAGTGAGGTCGCCGTAGCAGATCAACTGTAGCGGTGGCCTTTAGTTGCCCATGTTCCCCCTCAACGTGTCGGTATCCTGGGAGTGCTTATCAGCCTTTTAGTGTTTACCTTTTATTCGAAAGCCGTAAGTGGCCCTCGTGGCTACCCAGTCGTTTCAGGGCCGTCGTAAGTGCGAAGACCTCTGTTGCACGTGCGTCCAATTGGACGCACGTGCGTCCAACAAAATAACCACGCTTCTGGGCACGAGCAGACGCCTTCCTCGGCAAGCCCAGAAGCAGCCGTCACACTTGCCTTAAAGGGGCCATTCAGACAAAGAACGAGTTGTTTTATTCGAAAGATTTCGCGTTTTTAGTGCGCCCAATTTTTGTCAGGCAGCAAACTATGGTTTATTCAGTAAAAAAAATATCAATTTAGGTTAAAATTTTGATTCCGCCGCCAAATCGTGTCTTTCGCGACGTAGTCTGCGATGATGTCGCAGAAGCAGGCCTTGAAGTGAACGCCAACGCTGCACTAGACATTCAGCGAACTACGGAGCCTTATTTAACGTCAGTCTTCGCAGATGGCGCAACCATACCGTGGCTGACCTTTGTCCCTCTTTACTTTGTTTTTGGCCGTGTGTGCGCCTGGATTGTTTTTATTGCGATATATAGTACTCGTGTTGTTAAACATGGGGTATACTCGAGAGACAGGGTCACGTTAGACTATGTCGCTTACGTCAATCGACCTGGGTCGTGTCTGACTACCCAAAACAGCGATACTGCTGTGAAGCTATAACAATATTAAACAAAGCTGTTGGGAAAGTTGCTGCCTTATGATTGAAAAATAGAGCGCGACTTGCGCAGCGACACAAACGAAGAATGACGGGCAAGTGAAGAACAAGCCAAGTGTGCGCAGTACGAACAACACCGCGCTCTGGTACTTCAATGTTTACGTGTTATTTCGTATCTTCCATGCCTATCTCACCATTCGTACTTCTATAAAACAATATATGAATTACATTTCACCGAAAATATCTCGGGGTGCACGAGTATGAGCCATGCATAACTTGCATTTCTTTTCCTGGCCTCAGCCGATTGCACAGCTGGTCATTGTGGCATCACATGTTCCGTTGCGTAAAATGAGGTAGTTAGTCGCATGGCCATTGCCCTTTTTCCTAATTATGAAGATTATTTCAGAAAGTTTACTTTAACCGTGGTGGCAGCACAATTCTAAAGGCAATCTTTCGAATGAACCAAAGTTGTGTTTAGTCTGCATAGCCCTTTACCCAGCGAAGTAACAAGAACCATTACACCAGTGTGAGTTTCCTGCGAATTCGCATCAATAATCTCCAAATGATTCCGGTTTACAGCAACCAGTTAACGGAAAAACTCTACAAGAACACTCAATTTTTTCCGTAAACTCGAGAACACAGCCCAA
The DNA here is from genome assembly GCF_048455015.1 of Haemaphysalis longicornis. Taxonomy (NCBI): domain Eukaryota; kingdom Metazoa; phylum Arthropoda; class Arachnida; order Ixodida; family Ixodidae; genus Haemaphysalis; species Haemaphysalis longicornis. The sequence continues at coordinate 82,285,259 of NW_027526204.1, read as the reverse complement.
AGCATAACTGCAGTACTTTCCTAGCAGCTCAAAACTTGCAGTAGTGTTCAGTCTTGTTCAATTGGTTATTCTTGCTTTCGCATCCACAACGTATAAGGTGCTTAAAAAACAGTGAGTATTTCAGTTGTCCTTAATTAAAGGGCATGCGGAGAAAATGAAAATTAATGAAGTCATCAGAGTGAAATCTTCCCTGCGGGCGATAGCACTCCTCGATATGTTCATCAGCCCCCTGCAGTTGATGCAGACGAAAGAAGTACCCAGGTTAAAACACTAATTTCCCTCGACACCAGAACGAAACCTGCCAGAGCTTTCTGATTCCACCCAAATCGATGCCACTTTTTTGTTCAGTTCTACCTCCTTCGTTCATCGTATTGAATGCGCCTCAATCTGTTCCCCCATCGACTGCTGAAGCCTCCGCTCATATTTCCAGAGGAAAAGGCGAACCCTATTACCTTGCACCGGAGTCGTCCCAGGGCATTTCTTGCAATCGCAGTGTGCTTTCTGACACTTATGGCCCCCGTGTCTATGCTTGGGAAGTGGGCTATCTTCCCAATCTGCTTAAAATGGGTTACCATTTCCGCTCTCGCTCCGGCCGGTCCGCGCGGGGGGCATTTGCCTACGAGAGGAAATCAGCAGCAGGCTTTGGTTTAGCGCCCGTTCAGAGTATGCGCATTTTTCTTTTCATGCTGCGTCACCTGTCCGCTCAGGCCTTTTTCTACAGATTCCCTGGTTGTCATAACCATGCAGTTAGGCGTTCTGTAATGTACTCTAGTATGAGTTCATTTTTCTACAGTAAGTATGAAAAGGTCGTAAAGGAATACAGTTAATAAGAAAGATTTAGTGATGCCAATTCGAATGCGAACGACGCCAACGGCTTAAAACTTTTACGTTGTTTGTTGTTCCCATTAGCCTAACGTGAAAATCGTCACTTTTTGTTGCTACAATGTACAAAATGTATTCCATTTTCCTGTAACTACCGCCTTAATTGACCGTAAAACAACTTACCGTAAAACGTCAATGTTGTTATCCTACATTGCGCGAAATCATTATTTATACCAGTAGAATCCCGTTAGAACGAACTCGATGGGTCTGTAAGCATTTGTACGTATTATCGGAAATGTGTCTTAAGCGGAGGTTTTTTTGCATTGTGATTGTTGGAAATGACATGTACCATATATTAGGTTCGTTGGTTTATCTTCTGCTTTCGTCGTGGGTGCGCAGCGGGCTTTATCTGTGTGCCAAGGGAAGCGCTTGTTCCGTTCTTTATTTTCTATGCCGCACGGGTTTTCTTTTTTCTTAGGGAGAGTGTTTCCCCCTAGCGTCACTATCCTAGTAGAATCTTCTTTTATCTACAATGTTCTACATGTATGTCGACGGTTCCAGAAACACTCGTACCGAAAAAAAAATACCCGCACAGCTGACACCGTGGCATTCAATTCGGCGACACTAGTCTGTGCACGTCAATTTATTGACTGCTCTTCCCCCCCCCCCCCCGTGTATACGTTCCGTTGAAGAGGAGCACACGTTTGCCTAAATAAACTTGTTTTACCTTCAAGTCAACTTCGTCGTCTTTGGCTGCGTGGTATCTGGTGGAGGTACGGGGTACGCAGCCTTTATGCTCCTACGCCTTTTGAAATCCGACAAAAGCCAGCCCAAGCCGAGCAAGTCGCCAACTTCAAAGTTTCGCGGCCGAGTTTGGTCACGCACCACTACGAACGAAGAGAAAGACCACTGAAACCGACTCTTCTTTAGTTATGTGACAGAAGAGAGCAAAAATGTTGTTCGTCGTAACCATTGTGTTCATCTTAACCGAGTTTGTCTTAACTGGAGTTCACTGTAACTATCTTTGTTTCCCTTATTATTCAAGCAGTATGGTTCATTTATCATTAAACAGTGTGATTCACCCGGGAGATTAGAATTACAAGAAAAAAACTATGAATACATGTGACCACATTTTTTATTGGATGCAAAATCATTAGTGTGTGATTGTGTGCCCCTGCACTGTTCATTGTGAATAAGCTTTTCCCTCACCTGGCCACAAAGCAGAGCTGCCTTGTGAAACTGCTGATGTTGGAAGAGCTGACATAGGTACGTGAGGACGTTGATGCTTCTGAAACTGTTGCGACAACTTCTTTGCAGATACAATAAATGCTGCAGGATTGCTCATCTTGGCGCTCGTATTTTGTCTACATGCGTAAAAGATGTGTCGCATGACACATTACATCTTACTATAAAATGTGTTACGAAAGTTTTCACGGAATCTAAAAAGGAGAGAGAAAACTCTGACGACTTATATCCTCTCTAAGTCTACCTTCGTAAGAGAATGGCGCAGATAGCGAGGGACGATTTAGCAGGAGTTGTGATTTGGATGTATCGTAAAGGTAAGACCTAAAACGATGGTGAGGCACTGATGAGATTTAGAAATCATAAAGGAGGTGTGTGTATGCTAGCTGACGTTTCAGGTTCTATTTATTACACTTCGCATCGACACTTTCGAACATGATAGTGCGGAATGCGCCACATGCCAGGTGAATCCCCACATGAAGCACTTGGGTACAGCATTTTGAAGGATGTTTCACTTGCTGACCCATGGGCAACACAGCCCTAATCCAATCTTGAGCCTATTAAGCTCGTAAAAACACGTAACATAATTTGTTTCTAAGCACCATAGGAAGTATGTGAGAGAACCCTTAAGATAGTGATTCCCTTTAAGCATTTCCGTTTAAAGGAGCCTTGAAGACAAAATACAAGTTGTTGTATTGGAAAGCTTTCGTGTTTTATAGTGCCCCCAGCGCTTGTCCGGATTCAAACGATATTTTATTCACTGAGAAAAAACGAATTTATGTTAAAATTTTTATTTTCTCTGTAAATCCTGTGTTTTCGGGGGGTTAATAATATCACAGGAACCGATTGCTCGGCAGCCTAGGGTACAATGATAGACGGATGCGGCGTACAGGGTGAAGACACGTATACGCTGGCGCCACCGTTTTGGGTGACTCGCTCGCCGCCGAAGCAAGTCATTGTATCAAAACGGCGCTATATTTATTGCCGCAAAGCTGTTTACTGGCGAAGTTTGAATCATCTTATCTGTTTGACGTTGCTGGGTCTCGTGGAAAACTAAAAGAACAGCGCGTTGACCGCGTTGACCCAATTGTGGCGGCATGAAGCAGTTCAAAGGGTGCCTCCACCCTCTACGACGGCGCTGGTTTCGAGGAACTCTACGACGGCCTTCGCGCGTTTGTTTGCGTTACTGAACCTAGATGGCGCCACCATACCGTGGCAACCCGTATTTCAACCTGGCTTGTCTTTGTTCTGGGAGAAAACATTTGTTTCGTGAAACATACTTCTCGCTTCACAAATATGCCCACGTAAAACAACGTTGCTTGCGTTCATCGGCCAGTGTCGTCGGAGGGAACCCCAACGCCACGAAGGGCTGTGCAGCTAAACCAAGCAAAGTGCGCGCAGTACCAACAGAAGTACGCATCAGTACTTATATGTTTTCTGTGCTTTCGTAACTGCCACTGTTTGTCCGACTATTCCTATTGCTTTAAAAAGAAGAAGCCCTAAATGTAAGCACAAATAGCTCGTTCTGCAAGCTTATAAGCACAGCCTAACTTTCGTTTGCTTTTGCTGGCCTCCGCCAATCGCAGAGCAGTCTGGTATGACATTATACGTTCTGTTGCGGGAAACGAGCGAGTGGGTCCAATGGCCAATCTTTGTTTTTCTAATTACACATCTTATTGGAGCCAATTTTACGATAACATTCGTGTCAGTAGGATTTTAACGAGACCGTTTTTGAATGAACCAAACTTGTTTTTGTCTTCTGTCAACGACTACACCTAGAAAATTGTGTTCCTTTTTACTGAAATATCGTTACCATTGAGCTTCATGTCTGGATCCGGCCTAATGCCACGCCTCTTAGATAACAAAACACAGGTACGCTACCCTGGATTAAATTTAAAACCGTTTCTATCTGCCCAGCCAGCTAGATTGTTAAAACGAAGATGTACTTGGCGCTCGCCGGTTGACAGTTTACACGACTTCAAGGATAGTTGTACGTCATCTACATATATTAAGCAGGAAAAAGATAGCGGCAATGCCTTTCTGAGTAAAGGGTAACTCATAACGCCAACTTGCGCAACGCCATTTTCCTTCACGTGAACCCTAGAGAGTGCGCTTCCAAATCTTACACGAAAGCTTCTTTCAGACATGTAACTGGGAGGTGTTTATGATGTTACCTGACCTGACACACGACTTCAGGTCGCTGAGGATTCCGTATCGCCAGGCGGTATGATATGCTTTTTCAAGATCAAAGAATACCGTCATACAATCTGCTTGTGGCGGAACGAATCTTTAATAAAAGACTCTAATGCTACCAGTTGATTGTTGGTAGATCGCCCCTCAAAGACTGCCTGGCAGCTCACGAGACGACCGTTGTACTCTAAGAAGTACACGAGTCTCCTGTTTATTATCTTCTCGAGGAGCTTGCACACGCAGCTGATAAGGGTTATGGGTCGATAACTGACAGGAGAGGTTGCGTCCTTCCCCCTCCTTTAGGAAAGCCACCACTATGGCCACTTTCGAAGATCTTGGAATGTGCCCTTAAAGCCAGAATTTGTTGTATAGTGTAGAAGTGTTCCAACGGTGTCAAAGTGTAGATGTTGTATGATGGTATAGGCGATTTCGTCTGCACCTGGAGCTAAAGGGTTACAATTAATGAGAGCAATTTCCAGCTCATGAAGTAAAAAGAGAGCGTTATAAGAGGCAGCTGACCTATTAATATCTTGCAAGAACTTCATTTCACTAGATGCTTTGTGTTTTAATACAGTGTTTTTGTTGCGTGTTGGAAGTGTGCGAGTGTGTTGGCGTCGTCTTCCAATGTGTCACCTGTTGAGCTGACAAGGGTTAGCTGTGTGTTTGTTGTCGCTTGAGTTTTCGTATACGTGTCCAGACTTTCTGTGTGCCGGTGTATACGTTTATGGATGTCGAGAAAGATCGCCAACTCCCTCGCTTTGCCTCATGGCACACACGTTTTCCCAACGCCCTCGCCCTTTTCAACAAAAGGAGTTTACCCGAGGTGGTGTACCGACGAAAGATACCGCACGGCTCTTTTTGGGCCTGTCACACCCGCCTACAGTCATCATTCCACCACGGCCTCCTATAGTTGTACAGGGCCTCAGTGGTGTGGACAATAGACTTATCGGCGACGCGAGGATGTGCTCTGTGAGGACTTGGGTTGCCTCTTCAACGTGGAAGTGTGTTATCGACGCGTAGTGTAGCTTAGATGTGAATGCATTCCAGTTCACTCTTGCTTTATTGAACCTGTTCTGGGAAGATGGACTGCTTTCGCCTATAGCTATATTTATTATTGAGGTGGTGGAGTTGTTAGTACAATATGGTTCCGGGCCCACACCCCACTCAATACATAGAAACAGAACTGCAGATCCAAGAACCAAGTCAAGGTGTGAATACGTTTTGTGTCCCATATTATGGTACGCAGGCTGGTTTTTGTTGAAAAGGAAGGCTCCTGTCTTTTTGAAGAATTTCTGAATGAGACGGACTCGGGAATTCTTGCGGGCGCAGCCGAAAAAGAGTTACTTGCATTCAGGTCGCCTATAAGAATTAAAGGTTCGGGTATCTGATCTACAGTCCTTCCAAATCTCAGCTCGAGTACTGGAAGTCTTGGGGGGATGTAAAAGCATAGTATTATAAGCCTTTTAAAAATTACGATTCGAACGGCCACAACCTCTATGAAGGTCTGTAGGACAGGCTCTCCGGCCAAGGAGTTTCGGGCAATGGTGGCCACACCGCCAGAGGACGTGCCGCGACCATGCTTTCCTTCCTAAGTACCATGTAACTATTTAAAAATTTCGGCGCTTTGAGTTTAAATGGTTTTCTAGGAGACACATCACGCTTTGATGATTGGAATGCAATAACTCATAGACATCATCAAGATTTTAAGGAAGTCTCGGCAGTTTCATTGCATAATATATTATCTCCCCTTATTGGAGTTTAAAGCGACTGGAATATGTGCCCGTTTATGTGTCCACTTTTCGGCTTCAACTCTTGGAGGGTTTTTTTCCCTTCTCTACAGACCTAGACACCGCATCGGGTTCCTTTTGCTGCGATGCAATCCGGAACGGCTCGACGTCCATGTCGTCAACCGAAGTTAAGCGGGTGCCCCGCGGACTTGGCCCCTGTATTTGGCACCATTCATGGTGTTGCCAGTGCCGAGATCGTTGGGAACGCCACAGGTGGCGCAGGCAGTACGGCGGGGGTGTGAGTCGCTACGGGTCCCTCCACGTCCATGCTGTCAGCGCCCTCAGGTGTACAGGGGACAGCGGAGGCAGAGACGAGAAGAGCTCCATGGGCCCCATCAGTGCTGGTTGCTACCGCAACCGCTACCTCTTTTTCTTAGACGGCGCGGTAACAGGTTGGGCTGCCTTAGGCAACTCCGACGGGGGAAGAGTGGGCGTGGTACCAGGTCGAACTCGCTCAACTGGGTCACCGGTTAAAGCAGACGCCGCTCCACCCCCGACAATCTGCATCGGCGTACCTCCCCAGGGGGAAAGAGGCGAACATCTTTCGCGCCTCTGAGGAGGAGATGTTCACTGTGACCTTAATAGCGCTTATTTTCTTTTCCAGCTGCAATTTCTCGGGTGTCCAGGAGTTGACAAAAGTGAGGGTAGTGGAAGTGCAGTTCTCTGTAGGATGGCCCTGGGCGGCGCAATTCGCGCAGGTTCTTTTGCCGCGGCAAGAGGTTGTACCGTGCCCGAACCGCTGACACATGAAATAGCGGGGCGGGTTGGGTATGTGAGCTTAGACTGGGCATCTGATAAAACCTGCATTGACCGACTCAGGGAGCGTCGAGTGGTCAAGTGTCAAGATCAAGTGTTTGTTACTTACTTCAATATCATTTTGACTTTCTACGTTATCCTTCGAACTTCACTCACGCCTTGGTCTCGAAGGCCTTCGAGCAGGCCTCTTTCTTGTTCATTTATTAGGTCAGTATCAGAGATGACGACCTCGGCGCTGTTCATGGTGCGGTGGGGCGTGATCTTTATGTCTGTATCGATCATGCGGATTTTGTGTGAGGAGGTTGGTGGATTGCTGCCTGTTGTTAACTTCGTTCAAGATTTATCTCGTTTTGAGTTTGTTGGCTTTGTACGACTTTCAGAGAATGCTCTCGAGGAACTTGGAGACGGGAAACACGGATTGTGCACTGACGAGATTTTATTGGTCAAGTATAAGATTATTAGAAAGCAAGAAAAAATGTCGGGTTTTGGACATGTCAGTTTAGTCAAGAGAGTAAAGAAAATTTTGGTGCAACCCCTTATCACGGACCGATCATGGTTTGGTGGGACGGGGTTTTAATTATACATTTGCATTAGGAAAAAAACGGGACAGGGGTAACTTCTTCGTCAGCCTTACCCTGATAGCTAAAGAGGTCCCGGAGCTTCCTGTCTGCTAAACAGACAGGGGAGCCATGGGCAAGAGCTTGAGCTGGGCTTCGACCACCACTGTTCATGGTTTCACACACTCCCCCTATAAACCCGTCGTCACTGTAGGTCACAACTGCGGTCCATAGGTGTCGCCAAAACCGTCACCTAGATATACTCAAGGTGCCCCGTGCGGGGGAAATCAAGGTGTTTAGCGACGGTCACAAAACATGTGAATAATGAACAAAACTGGTCACAATAAACTAACATTATTTACACTAATTTTATATACAAAATAGTCAAGATTTAATTGAAATATAACAGACATTTTTTTAAATTCCGTCGCAAAATTGGTTTGAAACGCCATGTCTTTTTTCCTGTAAAGCATACTTCTTAGCATGCTACCATGTTTTACACGAATACAGCCTACGGCCAGTCAGTCTCCCATTAAATTTCTTAAATCTGGTGAACTCAAGAGAGGGCACCACCTCCTCAGGAAGCGCCCGGTTACTCTTACCACCAGCACTTCTCCAGCATCCAATTAGAGTGCGCCGTGTGTCAAGATAGAGACTTACAAGCATTGAATACAATAATAAATTGCACGCTTGGCCCCACCCTAGTTTCGCGTAAGTGGCGATGGGCTGCGATTTTTAGGGGCGAAGCTCCTTAGGGGCTTGGGCTCTTGGCGTATCCTGTCATCGTCGTCGCAATCGTCGTCTTGTGTATTCGTGGTGCTACAAGACCAGAAAACGTGATTACGGATCGCCCTAGAACGAAACGCGTGGTATAAAAGCAACGGGACGCCCGTTTACGCCTCGCGCTAGAATGCATCGTGCCTCAAAGACACGAGATATTTACAGCAAAGCTGCATATAAGTGCCACCCAAACAGTTTCGTCTCTGTTTTCAAAAACGCCAAGGCGCCAAGAATACACTTATACACTGCATTTTTCACCCCTCCCTATGTTTCCGGGTGGTGAAGATGGCCCGGGATTTTTCGCTGCTCCGCAACACTTATTCGCTGTTTTGCGTCAAGTATTATTGTTTTCATATTGTAAACAACCTCCCTCTAAATGCGAGGTTGCCTCCTTCCATCTAATACTAGGTAGCGCAGGGCGTTATTTTTTTTTTGCTGCCGTGACAAAAATGTAGGAAAATAGGTTTCTGTGGCAAACTATTTCAGACGCGACAGCCAGAGCTTCAAGTATGTCTTGAAGAAGATGCACATTTTTCACACACTATACGTTGTGGAAGGACAAGTGATAGACAGGAAATACTCATTCGCCTGCCTCTTCCGGTTATTGAAATAGAAAAGCCAATTCAAACAAAACTGCGATTGTCAGGAGTTATAAAAAACACCGTAACCACGTTCCTGCATAAACCACTGGAATTATTGATCATGAGCCTTTAAGAACACCATACCCAACGTTGTATAATTAAAGGGCTTTTCTTCTTCCGCGTCCTCTTGTTATGCGTTAGCTAATATTTATGTTTAGAAGCTAACTTATCTTTTAGCTTGGCTTACAATGTGTCAGCTATGATTGTATGTTTAGAAGCCGTTATTATAACCCTTCTTTTATTTTACTGTTTTTATCATTACGTTACTGTATGTAACCACTCCTCTCTCAAATGCATTATGGCCCGGGGGGTACTGTAAATAGATGAATCTAAAAAAACTAACAGTGATTTTATGTGATGTTGTACGGCTTGAAAGGAGGAGTCTGCAATGGTAAACCAAATATTTGTTTATTAAAACAGCAAAGTTGAATACACAAATGCGTGTAATCTATAAAAGAGCCAAATAGTTAAAGTCTTCATTAAAATAGAAGAATAACTAAATTAGCAAATTTGAGTAGCAGCACGAGTGTTCCTTTACCCAAAAATCGCATTCAAACGTAACACATAATTTTTACCGTATTTTTGAAATCTCCCTTGTCACCGTAAGAACGAAGCCCCACGCGTTGGCCGAAGTCAAGCTGGTACATGTTGACGATGCTGTAGATCAATCAAATTAAAGACGTCGCCGCGTACATTCAACAGAGTGCTTGCTCCTTCGTAAAGAACGGATCCGGGTTCAGTCTGAGAAGGTGGAAGCTGATTTGATTACTGAAATTTAATAAGTATGCCGGACATCCCACGGTAATCCAAACTTACACAAAACATTACCACGCGACAGAGTGGAAGGCAGCACGGTGAATAGCTGCACGCATCGCTATTGCGTTGCTTTACGAAGCCGGGAGACTAAGGTGAAAACAAAAGAGAGCGCAATACTAAAAACTGTACATGAAACGCATCAAGCATATCAACAGATAAGTGGTGAAAATACTGTTATTCCCCAAATATTGTATTCTTATCAGGATGATGAACATTATGTTTGGGAAGGAAAGCTCAAAATAATCTTTAATGAGGACGACTTGGGGTTTGTGGCTTTGATTGTTTAGACGCCTTCAAAGGTAAGCTGATCATTTTTGCAATGCAGTTGCAACAAGGCTGTGCTTCCGTCTCTTTTGTCGGTTTGCATTTCTCTCAGGACTTGAACCAGTTTCTTCCAGTGCAACAGTTAGGCTTCTGTAACCCAGTTGCCTATATCGCATCCTTAATACTAATAGAACGTTTAATCGCAGTGTGTGAAAGTTTTTAGTTGCCCACTTGCGCGGTACACGGTTTCTTCTTTTACAAAGCGAATGTATAGCTATTCCCCCGGGTCAAAAGAAGCATCCTGAAAGACGGCGCCAGTACAAGACACATAATGCACTTGCGTAATTTTGCTTCGTCATTTCTCTTTATTTACGGGCGGCATTCTATGTAAACATTCACGCACATTCACTCACTTGTAGAGTGTTCCTGAAATATTTCAGAACAGCAGGGGTGGTAGTGCGGCTTTAGTGGCGTTTTCGCATTAATATTCTGGCAGGAATTCTCCGCCACGTCCTCCGCGAGACACCAGAGTTAAGTGTGTACATAAAGAATCAGATATGCAGCTCTTCAACTCGTTTTCCCTTAATTTCAGTGGAATCAGTTTGCGTTATTCTCAACCCAGTGAAAACTCTACGCTGTATTCCTGTTTCCTGCACGGATCCACGTACTACGTTGGCAAGTGCTCGAGTACAGCCCATGTCAACGCCGTTAACAAAACTCCGGTCAACGCTAAATAGAAGGGTGCCGTTGCATCCGCGGAGACAAAAGCTTCTTGAACATGATTTTAAGTTATGTTTCGTTATACAAAAGAGTTCCAGACCCCCCACATGCATACAGTACTGCCTTAACGTCGCGGAAGAAATTAATGACGGTCCGCCTTCTAGGTAACAGGTGCGCCTAAAGGATGATCATTTATCTGGAAGAGGCCGGAAATATCTTGGCCGCGTGAAAACGGCTGACGCTCGATTATTGCAAGGGTCGAAGGAACGAACTGTAGAGGTACTAGATAGGCACCTTCAAAGAGCCGAGGCGTGCTCGAGAATCAGGCAACGAAGGTGTAAAGCTATCGATCCTTCGAACGAGAAGGAATCTAGAGGAAAGAGTGAGGCTTTCAGGCAGGGCAACAAAAGGTCGCGGAAGCACTCAGCAGTTCTATGAACGCGGGGAAAATTATTTCTTTCCCTTGACTATACTTTAATTCTATGTACGTTTGCCATGCTTGCACCGGTAATCTTTAGTAATGAGGTTACAGCCATCCGATGAGAGCTTTCTTTTTGTTTCGCAAGCGGAGCGTTATGAAGTAGATTTAGTTGTAGTTGGGCATCAGAAATTTAATTCTCGTAGTCCTATTCCGACGGACAATAGCTGGCCGGCTATAAGTGTTTGCAAGACAAACAGGAGAGATGAAGCAGCATGTTAGGACTAATTTGTTTGTCAGTGCCTAATTATCTAGCCCACAAGAAGTAATTGCACTTCAAATTATCTCTCGCTGCGAATATTCCTTGAAAGCCATTATGTTCATGCCCTTGCAAGTCATCACACAATTTATGCAAAAGGTAAATACCGCAAGTATTTTACTTTCATATTGTCCAAGCAGATATATTGCGCATGCCTCAAGCGACACCTGTTTACACTGACCTAGCAAGTACCAGCAGCCGCTCAAAAGATCTCAAAGTATCCATTTCAAACAAAACCGTAGTAATCTAGAGTTAGGAACAAAATTTATTCAGTACTTACAAATATTTATATAATTTCGTCTCGACCTGCCAATTGATAAACTTGCATAAATATCTCGGCACCAACACGGCAGAGCTTCGCGGACGCGAATTAGGCTGCTGTCCGGTGCACCAGCGGTCTATTAGATAAGCAGAACTCACATAACTTTTATTATATGCTGCGCTTTTATACTTTGCTCGTGCAAATGAACAGGTTACTTGACAAATGTAATTTCCCGATGCATTAGTTTTAAAATGACGCGCCTAGGATGTGCCACGCACACAGTCGACATTCACGGATGATAACAGAGTGTTGTAGGGAAACATAATGATGGAACAGCGCGACCTTTGCGTCAAGTATTGCAAGTTTTGCAAGTTTGCGTCAAGTTTTGCGTCAAGTATTATTCTTTTGTTGCAGACAACCTCCAAGTAAATGCGAGGTTGTCACCTCCAATCTTATACAGGGAAGCGAACTACGTTATTTTTTTAAACTGCAATTTCAAAAATATGGGAGAAAAGGCTCCGGTGGTAAACTATTTCAGACGCGAACGCCAGAGCTCTAAGTATGTCTTTAGGACAATATGCACATTTTTCACACACTAACGTTGTGTGAGGACAAGGGATAGACAGGAAAAACTCGTTCGCTTGCCTTTTCTGGGTATCCATACAAAAAAGCCAATTCAAACTAAACTGCGATTTTCAGGAGTTATAAAGACCACCATAACCACGTTCCTGTATGACCCACAGCCATTATTAATCATGAGCCATTTAAGAACACCATAGCCAACGTTGTATAATTAAAGGCAATTTCTTCTGCGTCCTCTTGTTATGCGTTAGCTAATATTGTATAATTAAAAGCCAACCTATGTTTCTGCTGGACTTACTATGCGTCAGCTATAATTGTGTGTTTAGAAGCCGTTTTTGCAACCCTTTTTTATTTTACTGTTTTTATCATTACGTTACTGTATGTAACCACTCCTATCTCGAATGCATTATGGTCACGGGGTACTGCAATTCAATAAATATAACACACTAACACTGAGATTTTTTGATGTGCTACGGCTTGAAAGAAGGAGTCGGCAATGGTAAACAAATTATTTGTTTATTGAAACAGCAAAGTTGAATACAGATTGGCGCGTAATGTATAAAACAGCCAAATTGTTAAAATAAGCCTCCATTAAAAATAGAAGATTAAATAAATGAGCAAAGTTGAAGATCAACACGAGTGTTTCTTTACCCAAAAATAGCACTCAAACGTAACACAAGTCTTTCATACCGTATTTTTTAAATCGCCTTTGCCGCCGTAAAAACGAAGCCCCACGCGTTGGCCGAAGTCAAGCTGGTGCATGTGGACGATGCTGTAGCTCAATAGAATTGAACACGACGCCCAGTACCTTCAACAGAGTGCTTCCTACTTCGTAATGTACGGATCCGGGTTCAGTCTGAGAAGGTCGAAGCTGATTTCAATACTGAAATTTAATAAGTATGCCGGACATCCCACGGTAATCTAAACTTACACAAAACATTACCACGCGACAGAGTGGAAGGCAGCACGGTGAATAGCTGCACGCAGCGCTATTTCGTTGCTTTACGATGCCGGGAGACTGAGGTGAAGACAAAAGAGAGCGCAATCCTAAAAACTGTACATGAAACAGGTCAAGTATCTCAGCAGAAAAGCGGCAAAAATACTGTTAGTACCCAATTGCTGTATTTTTAGCAGTATCTTGAACATTATTTTGGGGAAAGAAAGCTCATAATAATCTTTAATGAGGACGATTTGGATTTTATAGCGTTGATAGTTTAGACGCCTTCAAAGGTAAGCTGATCGTTTTTGCAATGCAGCTTCAGCAACGCTGTGCTTCTGTGTCTTTCGTCTCTCGCATTTCTCTCAGGACTTGAACCAGTTTCTTCCGGTGCAACAGTCGGGCGTCTATAACCCGGTTGCCTATCTCGGATTCCTAATACTATAAGTGCTTTTATTCGCAGTGAATGAAAGTTTTTAGTTGGCCACTTGCGCTGTACACGGCTCCTTCTTTTACAAAGGGAACGTATAGCTATTCCCCCGGGTCAAAAGAAGCATCCTAAAAGACGGCGCCAGTACAAGACACATATAGCCCTGGTGTAATTTTGCTTCGTCATTTCTATTTATTTACGGGTAGAATTCACTGAAAACATTCACGCACGTTCACACACTTGTAGAGTGTTCCTGAAAAATTTCAGGACACCAGGGGTGGTAGTGCGGCTTTAGTGGCGTGTTTGCATTTATATTATTCAGGAATTCTCCGCCACTTCTTCCGCGAGACACCAGAGTTAAGTGTGTACATAAAGCTTCAAATCTGCAGCTCTTCAGCTGGTATTCCCTGAATTTCAGTGGATTCAGTTTGCGTTACTCTCATCCCAGCGAAAACTCTACGCTGTATTCCTGTTTCCTGCCCGTATCCATGTACTACGTTCGCAAGGGCTCGAGCACAGCCCATATCCTTGCCGTTAACAAGAACTTCGGGCAATGTAAATAGAAGGGCGCCGTTTTATCCGCGCAGACAAAAGCTTCTTGAACATTCTTTTAAGTTCTGTTTCTTTACACAAAAGAGTTCCAGACCCTCCACACGCACACAGAAGTGCCTTAACGAAGCGGAAGAAATTAATGACGGTCTGCCTTTGAGGCAACAGGTGCGCCTAAAGGAAGATCATTAATCTGGAAGAGGCCGGAAAGATCTTGGCCGCGCGAAAACGGCTGACGCTCCATTTGCAAGGGTCCAAGGAACGAACTGCCGAGGTACTAGATATGCGCCTTAAAAGAGCCGAGGCGTGCTTGAGAATCAGGCAAAGAAGGTGTAAAGCTATCGATGCTTCGAAGGAGAAGAAAGCTAGAAGGAGAGTGAGGCTTTCATGCAGGGCGACAAAAGGTCGCGGAAGCATTCAGCAATTCTGTGAAAGCGGGGAAAACCATTTCTTTCCCTTGACCATAGTTTGATTCTATGTTACGTTTGCCATGCTTGCACTGGTAATCTTTGGTAATGAGGGCACGGCCATTCGATGAGCGCTTTCTTTTTGTGGGAAAGCGGAGCGTTATTAACCACATTTAGTTGAATTTGGGCATTATAAATTTAATTCTCGTTCTTCTATTTTGACATACAATAGGTGGCCGGCTAGACGTGTTTGCAAGACAAACAGGAGAGATGAAGCAGCATGTTAGGACTAATTTGTTTGTCAGTGCCTAAATATCTAGCCCTCAAGAAGTAATTGCACTTGCAAAATTATCTCTTGCTTCGAATCTTCCTCAAATGCAATTGTTTTCATGCGCTGGCATGTCATCATACAATTTGTGCAGAATGAGTTAAATACCGCGAGGATTTCGCTGTTACATTGTCAAAGCAGATATATTGCGCATGCCTCAAGTGGTAACTCGTAATTCCATAATGAAGTAAAAAACTATCAAAAGCGTAAGATGGGCGACAACAGTTTAAACTGAACTACGTATTACCAGCAGCCGCTCTAAAGATCTCAAAGTTTACACTTCAAACTAAACAGACGTAAACTAAAATTAGAAACAAAATTCTTTTAGTAGTTAAAATTTTCTTTTATAATTTCTTCCCCACCTGCCCAATAATAAACTTGTATGATTTATATACCTCTAAATTGAAAGAGTGCACTTAAGGTCTCGGCACCAACACGGGAGCGCTTTGGGGACGCGAATTAGGCTGCTGTCTCATGCACCAGAGGTCTATTAGATAAGCAAAACTCAAAAAGATTTATTCCATGCTGCACCTTTACACTTTTCTCATGCAAATGCACAGGTTACTTGACAAACGGAATTACCCCGAAGCATCAGTTTCAAAATGACACGCCTTGGATGATCCACGCACACAACTGACATTCACGAATGATAACAGAGTGTTCTAGGGAAACAAAATGATGGAACAGCGCGACCTTGCAGGGGCCAAAGGAGAACCCGAGCGCTGATGGCATTTGCAGCGAGTGGGACAGTTTTCAACCTTGTTCCATAAAAGACGTTGTCTCGAAAGCGGTAGCATCTGATTAGTTACTCGGCCCCTCATTATGAAATAGTAATCGTTACGCTCGATAAAAAGAGCAGCACTAGTTTTGTGTTTTAAGCACGGCGCGTTGCTCTTTAGGCAAACTGGATCATTTAATGGGGAAAAACCCAATTAGACTTTGTAGTCCCAGCCTACGAACATCCTGGTGAGTAGTCTTTGACGTAATCAGTTTCACCTGGCGTTTCTTTTGCTACTGAGCTGCCAAGATAGCCGAAGAACCGTAAATGCGATGCTTTCCCAAATGTGGGCCCGCAGATGCGTTCCCGCACGCTGAGAACGTGAATCTAGAGCTAAATTAAAAAAAAATTGGTTAAGAGTAATAACTGTTCCTCAAATGTTGTGTTTGCGGTGGAGCTTAGGCCATGTTTTTTTTCGCGGAGCTTATGAAAACAGGCAAGCAGTCTTCATTAGCAAGCACTACGTATATCCTTGCGCCACAACCATTTCTGTAAGCAATACGACAACAAAAATAGTCGGACAACGTGGCTAATAGCGGTGAAAAGGAGTTTAGGTTGTTGTAATGAGAGCCATATTGAAGAAAAGGGAATAATATAAATTAAACCAAAAACACGCTAATGCCACTTGAGAGTGCGTGGTGGAAGTTGGGCATTATAATAAAAAATTACCTAGCACTATTCTTCATGACCATAATAGAAATTGTTTTGCATGTTCGAATAGGTGTAGACATCACGACATCAGCAGTAGTTGAAGTAGGATTTGCTGGAGGTACTTTCTCAATAAGAAGGATAACAATGGACATCAATCTCAGTGGACGGCGGATTTTGATGACCAATTTCGAGGCCGTGAAGCTGAATCAGCATTTCTAATTAGGTCTGTTCTCTATCGTCTCATACATTTTTTAAGCGAGTGAGTGTTAACATAACACAATACAGTCGAAACATCTCCAAACAAAGCTCCATTAAAAGGGTGGAAGTAGTCTCACAATGTTCATAATAGTGCTTTCTTGAACTTTTCCCTACACCTACTACCTTGGCTTATGACTCGTAAAATTAATCCTGAGCCACCAAAGCCTCTTTGATTTTCATCGCTCAAGTGCTTTATTGTGGCAAACAATAGTGTTAGGAACAATCAACCAGAGGTATCAAGCATATTTTGACCCAGCTGTTTCTCTTAGGAAGCTCTACACGTTATTGATGTGCATCTAATATTTCGCAACTACAACCCCTTATCAAAAGTGTTACTTCCCAGCCTGTTACGGCCATTACGAATATGACAAGTACTTGCAAAGGAAAGTTAGACAAATAAATGCAGCCACACGGCTACTAAGGAAAGGTATACAGCTTTCTCAGAAACTTCGCAGTTGAAACACTGCGGTCGATTAACACCTGTCCTTCACTTGGAGTTGTTGATCAATTCTCTCTCGAGCTACAAAGAACTAGCGTCCTGGTTAGCTCTGTTGGTACAGCGACTGCTCCGGTAAAACGGTGGTACCGGGTTCGAATCATGGACAAGGAACAATTTTTCTTCAACTGTGAACTTTCAGAGAATGCTGTGTAGCTTTCCTTTGTAGCCGTATGGCTGCATTTAGGTGGATGTCATTTCCTTCCCAGAAACATACTCCAACTTGGGGATTTACCCTAAAGCTGGTCGATGAAGAGTACTTCCAAACAACCCGGAGTCGCAATATAAATTAGTAAATGTGTTTAGGCTCGGCGGCAGTTTGGGTGGACGGACTTAAGATCTGTAGCTAGCGCACACGAAGTTGATTTAGGTCTAACATTAATCTCCCTATCGAGGATGAGGGACAGGCGATATTGAAAACGTGTTCCCAATTTATGTAAGCTGAGACCTCAGCAGCAACATATCTCCCGACCTATTCAGCCTTATTTTTTGGTTTAGAAAGGTTTTTCTCATCCCTCCACTGGTTATATACATCAATTTTGTTCACGGGGAATAAACCATCCGCAACACTAAGAATGGTAAGCGAACAAGTTGAAGCAGGACTGCTCAAAGGCGAAGGGTGGACGTATGTTCGCCGCTCTGAACATTCACACTATTCGTCCTTCAGCATGGCTTAAGACGCGTTTGTTATTTAAGGTAGGCGTGCTAAAGTATCAGCTGCAACGAACTGTCTTATATGTACGAATATCTAGGTAAAGCAAGCCTTCTATTGGGTTTTGAGTGCCCAAGGCTAATTTGTTTCCATCTGGTTTCTTTAGTAAGTACCTAATGTGGCGCCATCCATCATTCGTCAAAGAGCTTGCGGTGGCAACCAGCCCGCAGGAAACTGAAAAAGCTACCGTATAAACCGGATTATAGGTCGACCCGGTATATAGGTCGACCCCCTACCTTGAGGTGGGAAAAGTTGACAAAAAAAATAAGTCGGCACAGAAGCGCACTCACAATGTCTATATTTATTTTCGACGCCCGTCCGTCATTGCCACTCACTATGCCTGACGAAGTCACTCATCGGAGCTCTCAGAGTCGTCCGAGGATGACTGCTTCGCACTGTCATCTTCCATGCCATCAGGCGCGTTGCTGACGGAGCACTTCCTGAACGCTCGTGTAACCATGTCGTCGGGCAGCGACTGCCCAGAGAAGGACACCCAGCTTGACACGGTCGCAACCGGCCCGTATGGGTCTTTTTGTTGTCGCCGGCTATCCACTCACTGTACAGTTCGCGGAGCCGGTCCGCGCATGGCCTCCGGAGCGATCGTGAGCGAAGTTCCCGGACGAAGTCCGCCACTTTGTTCTCCATCTCCAGGTGCACCGCTTGACGTCCACGGAACGATCGGTTTCGGGGATTGCACGCGCACAGCTTAGCTTTCTGGCTCCGCCAGTACCGCACACTTTTCTCCGAAACGCCTAACTGGCGTTGCGCCGCCATATTCCCATTCTGCTCGGTGACTCAATTGCAGTCAGCTTAAACGCCGCGGTGAACTGGCGTCGACTGCCGCCACTCATCACGGAACAGAGACGTACAGAAATGTACGCACGCACGCACAATAGACGAGTAAAATACGAAAAACTAGAGAAAAGCGAAATCAAATTAAGGCCTGATAGTGCGAGAGAGCAGTCCGACACGAATGGCGATGGACTACGCTTGCACATTGTTGCCAGACAACGATTTACATTCTGCCAATGACCGCTATATAAGACGAGGGGTGACTTTTGTGCGGATTTTTTTGGAAAAAAACTCGACCTATATTCCGGTTTATACGGTATTTAAAGTTAGCAGTTACTCCTTCCTATAGAGGGGGCTCAGGCAACAGCCTTGTCAAAACATCACCGCACAGAAAGTCGGAAATCAAATACGGGCTTTACTTGAGCAGTGGAAATAAAACAGAAACGACACAGGAGATGCATTCCCCAAAGCACTTCAATGTCCGGAGGCTGACGGCGTGGAGGGACGAATGGCTGCCCACTTGCTGTCGTGAGGGCTTCGTGAAGGTGGATGGTGGCAACTGGCTTCTCCTGGCTTGCGGCATTTCCGGCTGGCGACTCTTCACGGTGACAAGCGTCGCTGCGCTTATCTAGCTTGTATTCCAAGTGCCACACTGCCTCAGTCGCACCATATTTCTAAAGTTCGCTTCTATTTGGCAGGAAAGGAAGCCCGCGGTAATTCGAAAGAAAGAACGCAAAAGTTAAGAAGGGGGAATGCCTACAAATTCAAGTAATTAGGCATTTCTCGAATTTATACCAACTTGTGCAAATTTTAGTACATTTCTTCCGATAAACAAGTCATTAGTGGTATTTTCAAACCTAGAGGTACGTTTTGCATATTTGTTTTATGTTCTTTGTGTAGCTTCGGCGTCGGCGTCACTTCGGGTGATAACGAGTTTCCGTGGACGCGTAATGAGCACTGCTCATGAGGATTATAGGACCCAAGAAAAATCCCTCAGTGAGGCTCGGAACTATTGCATTAAATGTATAAGCTACTGAAGTAGCTTTTTGTCAACTGGGAAAGGAAGCCTAAGATCTTTTTCCACTGTCAGATGTGGTACAGAGCGACAAAGTGTATTCCCTATATTTAAACGTTTTCTTCCAGGCCGCGTTCCAGCATACAATGACCATTTTACGGCGTAAGTCCGAATACAATTTATGGCAGTCTATTCGCGGGCCATCTCCATGGTCGCTTGTAGAGGGGGCTGTATTTAAAGAAAAGAAATGCAAGTCCAAGTGAGATTGTGCACTGAAAGTCCACAGGAATGATAATACAGGCTACACAAACGGGGGTACGGTGTGAAATATCTACGAAGACAAAAATCTGTAATTTAACGCGCCGAAACAACACTGGGATATGAGACACAGTAGTAGAGGGTTAAAGTATATTTTTTTAACTTTTGTGGTCTTTGAAAGAACACGGGATTTTATTTTTGAAGGTCTTGTTTTTACTTGCGCTACGTCGACTGGCTCAAATAAAAACGTGTCATCGCTTTTCCACGCCATAAAGGGGTATTTATCTTACAAAGCCGGAAAAAAGAAAAGCTACCATGCGTTGGTTTGCGGCAGCCGCACCAACCAACAGCAGTGACGTCAGTACAATGTGGTACGTGATTGAACAATGTCGAAGATTAAAATGTAAACCAGTTTCGGTTTTCGTTCTGTGAGCGAACATACTTAGCATCCGACGTTATCGTTGGATGAGCATCCTCGATATCCAGTAAATGGCATACCGCCCTTCTCCCCATGTGGTCGGCTGTAAACTACGCCAGATAGGCACAGCTTAGAATCATAACAATCGCTAGCCGAGGTGTCCGCAGTGGATGATTGATTGATTGTGGGGTTTAACGCGCCGACGCAACGCAGGCGATGAGGCGCGCCCTAGTGGAGGGCTCCGGATTAATTTTGACCACCTGGGGATCTTTAACGTGCGCCGAAATCTCGCACACACGGGCGTTTTTGCTTTTCGCCTCCATCAGAAAAGCGGCCGCCGCAGCCGGGAATCGAACCCGCGACCTCGTGCTTAGCAGCGCAACGCCTTAGCCACTGAGCCAGCGCCCTCCGGGTAACCGCAGACGCTCAAATGCAATGTGCTTTTTCTCCACCTTTGAAGCTTGCCCTCGGGCCTGTACTGCAAGAGACGTGTTCCCACCAGGCCAAGGGCCGGCTGATTTCTGACTGCACCCGCAAGCAGTCAACGCTTAGGACAACACCACGCTAACTTGAACTCGGTAGTGCGTCAGTGTCAATCTTTACGCATTCCGCGAACTCGCTCGTGGAGCCATGAGCTTTACTATGCAAAATGGCAAAAATGATAAATATCCGCCAAAAACAAATAAAGCAACTTACAAAATTATGCACTATCGGAGAATCAGTATCCCGACTTGCACAACGCAGTACCTAGTGCTGCATACCACTAAGCCATTAGCCAGTGATGCCAGGGATGGTAATACAAAGAGCATATTGTACAGCCAGTTTACGTTTCTTTTTTGCTTTAGTACTTAAATCAGAACAGATCAATCAATAAATAAATCAGTCAGTTTATTATTACAAGAAAAATACATAACATGGCCAAGATGTTCAGAAGGAGGTCCCATAGTCGAAGACTGTGAGGGGACCTCCTGGTCAATGTAAAAGTGGAAAAAGTTTAATAAACGCAGCACACAGGCAGAGAAAAGCAGAATATCAGTAAAAATAGGTACAAGCAAATAAAACAGGGATACACGTATGGAATATCATGGAAAAGTTATCAGGGTAATACACCTAATGAAAACAAAACAATAAATACGTCCATAACAGCAAAACACAAAATGAAATGAAAGGACAAAAACGGGCTATTCATTGAACATTGTATATTTTTTAGCTTTTTTTTCATTTCATTCAGTGCACGTGATGTTTTAATATCTATAGGTAAGGTATTCCAAAATGCGATCCCAAAAAAATAAACTGTCTGCTTTCCGTAGTTAGTACGAACTTTGGGTAAGATGAAATTATTGTTGAGGGCAAACCTCGTGAAATTAGTGTTTGTAAGCATAGATATTGAAGGTGATAAGTGTGGAAGTTGGTTGTTTATTGCCTTATACATATATATACCGAGATTAAATTCGATAAGTTCCTTAACCGTTAATATGTTATTCTCATGAAGCAATGACCTAGCGTTACTGCGAAATGGGCTAGATGTGACAATTCGATAAGTGACAATTCGATAAGCATAGATATTGAAGGTGATAAGTGTGGAAGTTGGTTGTTTATTGCCTTATACATATATATACCGAGATTAAATTCGATAAGTTCCTTAACCGTTAATATGTTATTCTCATGAAGCAATGACCTAGCGTTACTGCGAAATGGGCTAGATGTGACAATTCTTATTGCTTGGTTTTGGATTGTCTGAATTGACGTGAGGTGAGGGCTGTATTTGCTACCCCATGAAACAATGCAGTAAGAAATGTACGAAAGGACGAACGAAAATATAATAACCTTAGTGTTGCCTGATCGAATTAAGGGCGAGCTTTAACTATTATTCTTATGCCGTAAGTCATTTTTTTCTGATGAGTGCAATGTTTTGATGGTATTTTAAGTTGCAATCAAGTTCGACACCGAGAAACCGAGAGGAATCGCTTACTGCGATGTTGTTCTCTGCAATTTTGATGGGGGAGTAGAAGTTAAAGATTGGTGGGGGGAAGAGAAAACGACAAATTTTGTTTTTGATGCGTTTATCTGTAACATATTTTCAGTAAACCAAAACACCAACCTGCAATATCAAAGTTTATTTCTCAGTTAATGATACAAGGCTATTGGCGGAGTTAAAACTGTGGTGTCATCTGCATATAGTATGCATGTCGAAGAAGAAAGGCAAGTAGGTAAATTATTCAAGTATACGAAAGAAGAGGAGTTGCCTCAGAATCGAACCTTGAGGAACACCAATGTTAGTTGTTTTTGACATGGAATATACATCAGAAACTAATATCTTTTGTTTACGGTTACAGAGGTAGCTGTGCAGTAGCAGTAATGGTGGTCCAGTTATCCCAATAGCTTCTAGTTTATTAAAAAGAATGTTTTGATTGATTGTGTCAATAGTTTTTGCTAGGGCGATAAAAATGCCTCCAGCAAACCAAGCGCTGTCTATAGACTGTTTAAGTTGGTCAGTGAGTGAAATAAGCGCAAGGTCACTAGAGTACCCGGAACGGAAGCCGAACTGACAGGGAGATAGAATGTTAAATTTGTTTAGATTAATTAGTTAGACGTAATGATACCAATTTTTCAATTACTTTGCTCAAAAATGGTAATATGCAGGTGGAACGGTAGTTATTAAACAGTAAAATATCTCCTTTTTTGTGTACTAGAATTATTTTACCCTGTTTGAATTCTTGCGGAAATACGCCTGATTTAAACATCAAATTAACAATAAAAGCTAGTACATGTGATATGAGATGGGCTACCATTTTTACATGTGTGGAATGTAAACCATCGAGGCCAGCACTTGTTACTTTCAGGTTGTGTAGTACGTTGAGAAGTTCGTCTGACGTCGAAGGAAACAAGAAAAACGAGTGAGATAGGCGATCTAAGTCCACTTCATCTAATGGAGGCGGGGATGATTCGACTTGAAAGAAAAAGTTTGCAAAATGATTAGCAATATCAGTTGGGTCACTATAAGTAACGTTGTTGTGACTATTTCTTTTACAGCGCCCGTGCAGGAAGCGTCCCCCAATTCCCAGAATACCTAATGTCTAGGGACCGGATATGTTAGACGGAAAAGCAACCGCAGATGTGAGATTGTGCGGATGACTGCTGTGCTAGTTCAGCCAGCGCGAAAAACGCTTGCACCACCCTGGTTTCAAGCTCTACAGTTACACTACCGGTTGATTTAATTACTTATTCCCTATATTAACTTTGGTAACTCTTCTCCTGGCTTGAGTTGGCGTTAGAGTTTTCTACTAACGTACCAGTCAAGGAAGCGTCACATTCGCACTTTTGTGGAGTGACTTGGACATAGAACTTGATACATTCTACAAACTAACAAACTGAAGGCACATTCTTCCAGGCACAACCCTGTCGTGGCTTAGTTTCACCTGAGCGAACGAACTGCGGCGACCAGCCGGCCGCCGCCCGGCTAAACGCTGGCCCGACTGATTTTGATGGAGGGTCGGCCAGCCGAGCAGCAGCGCGATAAAGCCAAGTCATCTCGTTTTGACGTCACACGAAACGTCATAGGAAATCGACGAGCAGGATGCAAAAAGGAGGGCAGCATTTTTTATTTAATTCTTCGATGGAATTAATTCCCGCAAACACAGCGAGAGCTGACCCAGAAACTCCAGGATACAACTTACGCTAGCGTTCCCGCAATGTTTGCATATCACTTCAGTTTCCCTTTAACGGGCGACGAAATGTCGACGCACGTTAGCTTTCGCTTATCACGGAGAAATCTTCGAAGTGTTTCGGTTGTGTAGGCTACATTCGGGAATAGCTTCCAAAAATGTTTTTTTTTTATGTCACGTAGAAAGTTGTAAATGTATTCAGGTCAAGCCCCAGGCACACACAACGAAATTGTTTTGAATTATCGATTATACCCTTCAGCAACAGTAACGATAGGTGTACATTTGAGAGTCTGGTTCCCGGAAGGACTACATATTACGCTGTTATGACCGAAAATCATCTTTGATATAGTAGTTTTTATTGCATTGAAAAGCGACGTGGAGGACTACAGCGGATTAGCTACCACTCTCGGATAGTGCACGCAACTGCAGCAATAGTGACTTCCGGACGTGCAGCGCGCTCGCCTTTACGCAGTCGAGCCGCAATGTGCGTTTCGTATACGACATAGTTTATCCCAACCAAATTAGCGTGTTTACAGGGCCTAGTCCGCAAAGTAACCGATACGAAAAGCTTTATTTGCGAAAACTGACTTGTGCGTCACCTCTGCGTGCCGTTTCGGGTGTATGAGAGGACACCGAACACTTGTTTTAATTTGTCCATACCTCTAGTTGGCGCCAATGACGGCGCGAAGTTCACTACGGGGTGGCAAAGCTTAGCATGACAGACTTTCTAAGCATGGGGAACAGCAAAGGTAGTGCGGTGCGAGGTTTTAAATCTCTTGTTCGTTTCTGAGAGACTGTCAACTAGACGTCAGCTTGTGTTTGTATCTCTCGGAGTATTTTTGTATATATGTGTGCGTGTGCTCTTCTGAAGGTTGTTCATTCTTTGTTTCCTGTTCGTTATATATATTACTATTAGTTGTTGCATCTAATCTTCATTACATATTCACCAGATAACGTAAGTACAAACAAAACTCATTCGCTATGCTTGAGCCCTCTATCTAAGGGGGTGGACATGCTCTTTTTGATAACTCTACGTAGATATATGACTCTGTGCCGGAAACGTACAGCTAAAACAGCAATTTATAACGTTGCACTACCTTCAAAAACCTAAAGTATAACCATACTAATTAAGAACCCAAACCCTCAGGGAATTCATTGAAGCCGGCTAGTTCGAAGGGCGAAGATTAAAGCCTGAGGCGCAAAGCGCCTTTGTGTTCTGGAGCCCAATTACACCTCATAGAACAAAGCCCTACAATGTTCCCTCAACATTTTTTTTTACATGGAACACTATCAAGCACATAGCCAACAGTTAAGGTGGCTCAGCCCTCGGGGGGGGGGGGGTATTCTTTGTAACGGCCGAAGGACAAAGAGCCCGGTGAAGGAGAGGAAAGAAACAATGCGCCGACTTCTATGGGCGATCGCCGCCGACCATGATCAGCCTGTGTAGGCACGGTGTCTTGTAGCTATTCTTCCTCGATTATATATTTTCTTGAACTTCTAGATGTGAATTTGTATTTACTTGTCGATCTGCAAGGTTATCTTTTACGACCTAAATTATTGTCTCTAAGTTCTTCGCCTGAATAGAAAAGACGATCGTAGCAGTACACTAAAAACGCAAGGCATGATTTTATGGCACAAAAAGTTGAGACTGCTTTAAAGCTTGCCCGGGAAAATGAAATTTGTTAATTTCTTATCTGGAAAACGAATTTCGCCTCTTGTTTGTGTACGGTGCAACCAGAGAGAAAATACTTAATAAACAGAAGACAGGGCCTCCTAGGCGGTATTTTATAACAGGAAGGAAGTAGCGGGTCGTTATTTTTTTTTATCTCAATGCAAAATGAGCCTCGTCTGTCGAGCAGCTTTAAACGAACTACGTGTTCAAGAGGGTTCAATAATTAGCTATGGGTTTGGGCGTGACAGCAGTGATAAACACTTCCTTAATTTTTAAGTTTCTGAGGTCGCTGCAGCATAAATCTCGCTCATCACTGATAAATAATGTAGTAAATATGACCACAATAGAAGAATGCGGACAAAGCAATGCTCAAGGTACAAGGAAAGTTTCTATTAAATTGCAAGAACACCAGCTTTGGGGCAATTTTATGCCTGGGGTGAAAAAATATGTGTTCACCCATAAACGTTTATTATAGAAGAAAGCCGCAAACCATTTTGGCTATTTCGTGAATTTCCCTATAACTTTTATATTTGTCAAATTGCTGCTCTTCAACATTTTCTATGACCCCTTTGATGTCCCTATTTTCCGCAGTAAAAGCGTCACATCAGGTTTTCAAACAACAATGTCTTACTGTAAACTGTTTATACTAATTACGGTAAAAAATACAACTGCTTTACCGCTGGTATGTTTTGGAATTATTTATGAATGGCTGTCAAATCATGCCGGCATAACATGCT
This sequence comes from Haemaphysalis longicornis, assembly GCF_048455015.1. Classification (NCBI taxonomy): domain Eukaryota; kingdom Metazoa; phylum Arthropoda; class Arachnida; order Ixodida; family Ixodidae; genus Haemaphysalis; species Haemaphysalis longicornis. The sequence goes on along the minus strand of NW_027526204.1, from coordinate 82,259,000 downwards.
TTAAAAATTTCTCAGAGAACTTGTTTTGCTCTATTATGTACCTTGGGCTGTGTTCTTACTTTTTGCGTATGTTTCCTTATGTTTTCTTCTACCATTGTTTAGTTTGTGCTACTGGGGATTTGATTGAGCTACGTTTTGTATTATGCTAATCTTTTGTTTGAACCGTTGCACGAAATAGGCAAATTTTTCCTATGTATTTAGACTGCGTGGTCAATTGATCGGCTCTGACGCTTTCTCTTTCCACGCAGCCAAGTAATCTATTCATCATTCAGAGTCCCCTTGCAGTCTCTTAACTCCGAGACCTTCGTCCGTGTACTATTATGCCTGTATTTCTTTTATGAAATAAACTATCACATTAAATAAACGACTAACTATGGGCTCGCACAACATTTCGTACTTGTTATTGCTTACATTAGGACTGTTTTTTTCTGTAAGAGGTCTGCTGTATTATCAATCATTTATTGCGAAGTTACAAGCTTTTATTTAGGGCTTTTGTTGCGATAGCACTGCGACACCAGGTAACCCCACTTGTTCGGAACAGAAAAATTAAAAGGAGCCTAAGGGAGCCTATGTGTTAAGCCATTTGTTCAGTCATATGTATTCAGTCATTAGTTCAGTCATATATGTGAGGAAAGAGCGTGAGGAAAGAGTGTAAATAAATAAAGTTTGTTCAAACAAAGAAACAGAACGGCCACTCAGTTCTCCCGACCACTTTGCCATACAAGCCCTACTTTCAGAATCACAAAACAGAATTCACGCTTCTTACGGTCGCAGTATTTTGTTACTTCGCAAGGAGGCAATAAAAAACCAAGCTAGCGATGCAACATGTACTCCTAACGGTGACGAAAACCAGCAGTGTTTAATGGAAGCACATGGGCATAAGTGCACATATGCGCAAAAGCACGACGCACCGCAGCAGATGTGTGTGCGCGCTCCGCTGTACTCGCTGACTTTTACACACGATCGTCGCCGATTGCGTTACTCTTTTTTTCTGGGTTGTATTGACAATTCTTTGCCACCCAGTGTGTCAGTTTAAACAATAAGCTCTCACTTCAAATTCCACTTCATACCACCATCGGTGAACCTTCGAACGGCAGAGCACCGTACCATATCAGCAGTTTCCTCGACGTTCTAAACGTATTTAGCGCTGCCAAGGTTTTTTTTTTCTCTTGTGCAAGGTTGATCACACGAAGAGATCGCACGCGACGGGGGTAGGATGGGGACGATGTCGCAAAACAAGCGGGAGTACCGAGCTGATTTTGCTTATGTAAAGACAGGTTCCTATGGGACATCCGCAGCTTTTTACTGACAGAAACCACTACCCGGTAGTCGGTTCGGCCTCCTGCCGTGCAGCGCCACATGGGAAGCGCAGAAAGCCCTATTGTGGTTACGTTGTTACGTGGTTGTTCCGGGGTCAGTAGTCCCTAGTACATTCTAAACCTTGTTCAACCGATGCTTATGGCAGCCGCATCCTATTTCCCCCTTGACGTAAACTTTTAACGTTGGAGTGAATAATAAAATATGGGGATCAGCGGAAATGATTACCCAAAAAAATAACGTACGCGTTTTACTTTGACATCGGCTTGTTTGTGTCGGAGAATTAACGAGATACTTATCATTTTTTGTACCGTACAAGTTCTTCAGCAAGGAGGATAGCCCCGCCTTAGCAGACACAGCAGCCTACGTTGACAAATGAGAGGCAGTACTAACAAAAACCATGGTCATAAAACCTAGGCACTAATAAAATCCCGAAAGGTTGCACCGATCGGAATGTCAGCAGTAAATTCAAGCACGTCCGCTGTCAGGCCATTAAAGAAGTGATTAGGGAAAAGACCGCTCCACCGAAAAAGGAGAATAAACCACAGCATACAGATTTGCGTCTCTTGAGAGACGAAATGGGATAAGAAAATTCGCTGTGTCTTAGAAAAGGTACATAAAAACCAATAGCTAGGGACCTATACAGTCGTAGATCGCATGAGGCGTAGGAAAATACAATAGCAAGAAAAGAACTCAAAACTCGGTGAAGAGGTAAGAAAGATGCACGGATACGTCGTCTTAATTGCGGATGATCCTGGATCGCCTTCGGCGTCTCACGCGGCCTTTAGCAGTATGTTCTGGTCCCTACAGCTATTATCAATCTTTGTCAAGCAGTGCGATCACGAGGGAAGAGAAGAATCTCGACACACGTGGTGTCCGGGAACGGGTGTCCGCCATGTCGAGTAGCCGTAGAAGGTGACATAGCTGGGCCCAATGGATCAAGAACTTTGTGCCGCAATATTTAGAAAATAAAAAAATGCCGCAGCGCCACAGGGGACGGGTATAACTAAATCCACTGGCAGGCGCTCGTCCGCGTACCCGAAAAAAGTGCTCTCTCTGTATTTTTCTCCAGTGTGTGTTCTACAATCGACCACATACCAGTTTCAACGTCAGCTGGAGACCACTGAAGTCGAATATTATCGCTACACGCCCGGACACATCCGTGAACCAAGCAAAACGGACAATATCCCACCGCCATTTACCATTGGTTGCAACACAAATAAACAGCCAGAACAGTCCGTGTTCTCGAGAGTCGAGAAAGTCTTCAGTTTGCCGAGGACAACTGTCACTAAAGGCAGCCCCGGTGAGCAAAACCTCCCTCTCGGAACGTCCAATTTTTCGGCAGCTATCCAAAAAGTCCACAAGTACCTGTCTGCAAACGCTAAGTCCAAAAATGAAAAAAAGTGGACAAAATCGGGTGACTATATTTCCAAAACTATTAGCTCTAAACGATCCACTCAACACTTCGGCAACTGCAGTTTCATCTTGCTCCTTGTAAATGCGAATAGAATGAAGAAAACAGATAAAACCGCTGTTACATTCGGCCCCTGTCAGTAGACAGCCATTTTGGGAAGAGCAGACCAGTGTTACCAGACCAAAAACTGAACGCTGGAAATTTGATAGACTTTCTCGAAAGCATTCCGAAATGTGATCTGCCTCACGGGGAGCATAAACAGAAGTCAAATGTGCATATGCACCAAGGTTCTTAGCAAAAAGAAGGAATAGCCAATTTTGGCTGAAAACAAGGAACCTACTAAAAATCGTGACTGGGGCAGTAAGCCGGATCAAGGATAGCACGAACGAGGGAAACACAAGGAAAACACGCATCAAGCGGTACAGAATCAACCAAGAAACGTGAAGACACAACGAGCGAAGAACCGTCAGATATGGCGTAATATATTGCAGAGGTTACTAAAGTGCTTCTTTGCAAGGCAAAGCGGAAAATTTGGACAAGTACTGGGATAGCGAGCGAGAACACTTCCCTTCTTAAACAAAGATGCAACAAATAGCTCGTAGTGGCTCCCAGAACGACCGTGGCAAATGGGTAAAACCATTGAAAACTCTGGAAGGCTGAAAACGACTTATCCATCGTCTAAAAAGTTCGTACAAGTCCCACAGGAAAGGACGATTCGCTTCTGGCCAGCCTCTCAAAGAGCGACCGCAGATTCCTTAAGTATTTGATGTCGGTTTCAAAAAAATGACAAAACCAAGAACTCCGCATGAATTTGGACTTCGTACTAACAGAATTGACCAGAATGAATGCGATTTCTCTTGAGGCAAACCAAGAACTTAAAGTTGCTCAATAATTACTGGACGTACTTTCGGATACAAGACCAATACACGTATGATAGATGCATGGTACAGTTGATGACACTAAGGGTGAACACTGGCAATATATTCCCATAGGAGATAATTTATTTAGGAGTAAAATAAATTTGAATAGGTTTGTATGGCAACAAAGAGATCATTCTTTCGGCTATGTTTTTGAAGAGGTGGTCTAGTGGGAATATTAGTAATTTTATCGCTTGACTTCATTCCCAGTATGTGAAAATATAGCTGGTAAGCTTAGACAAGTAGTTTTATGTCGGTTGTCCAATGGCTCATTGTGTTCAGGTTGTAGAATAGCTCAAGAGGAGTCGCGACTTGTAAAATTTTTATATATAAAAGAAGCTACCCTTCGGAATTTTTTTTAAGTTTTTGTTTAGTAGTTATAGTGTAGGGGCACTGATAATGCTCCCGTATTACAGGGCGGGTTTTACACGGGATTTATATGCGGCAGGTCTAAGTGAAGATGAATGATCACTTAGGTGCTAACATAGGAAAAATCCTATTTACCCAATGATGTACATTTCCAATATTTGAAAAAAGAGTACAAAGCACTGGAAGACAAGCAGAAACAACTGTACATTCCAGAGTTTCCGAAGTTCAAAATGAGAAAAATTTAGAGTGGCATTGGTGTTTCGCAAAGGACAGCAAATGTATCAGAGCGAAACGTTTCCTTAAACACATTTCGTTTCATGACGCCCATTGTTCATATATAAAAGAGCTACTGGCTCCTAAGCTTGACGTTTTCCGGTGTCCGGTTCCTTGCCTATGGTGTTTATGTGGTCATTCTTCTGGGATACACGCTAAACTTTATTCGTAGTAGCCCCGCGCTGTCTTACAAACTTTACGTAATCTTTTAACGTTAAAGTGAACAGCGAGATCTAGATTTTGGACTAACCATTTACCAACAAAATTTACGTACGCATGTTCACATTCGATTCGACTTGTTTCTGAGAAAGTCCTTTCGAGATGGACATTGTTTTTGTTCTAGAAAGTTGGTCTGCAAGAAAACAATCACCCGGCTTGAGTTCACGCTGCTGCCTATGTGATAAATATTTGGTAGCATGGATTGGAACGGGGACCGCAAAACTCACGCACAAGGAAAGTGCTAGATGAGGTAGGGATTATTTGGGAAAAAGCCGATTCAAGCATGCAGGCAGGCTGGCAATCACGGAAGTCATCGGGGGAAAAGATTATCGTATTAGAAAGAGGAGAATGACCAAGAGGATGTGAATACGCGTAGCTAGAGAGAGGAGAGGCAAGAGAAGGCGTTGCGGGTAAGACGCGGGGAAGACAAAAAACCGAAAGCGACTCACGTAATCCTTTAGCAGAATCCGTGAGCTCTTGGACGACACAATAGGAAAAAAAGAACTCAAGCAATTCGCCTCCGAGAAGAGGGTAAGAAAGTTGTACTACGACGTCGTCCTAATTGCGGCTTATGCTGGGTATCCCTCGTCCTTCACCGCAGGGGTGCACGGTACGGCTCGCCACTAACGATCCGACAATCATGACATGCAGTCGAGCAGCCGAGCAACACGCGAAGAAAAGTAACAGAAAAATTTCAACAAAAGAGGTAGCTGGGAACTGGTTTCCGACATGTCCCGCAGCCTCCAAAGGCCATAGAGGCGGCCAGAGCGTCTAGCTCAGCTGATTACTTTGTGCTATGTTAGTAAGGAAACCGAAAAACTCTTGCTTTGCTCACTGGCTCCCCCGATAGGTAGAACACTGGGCCACCTGGATAGATCCCAGCTTGTTCATTGTTTCAAGCTTGCTGAAGGGCCAACAGTTGTTTTGGGGAAACATGATGTTTGGGGATACAAAATGAAGTGCAAAGGCGATTGGGGAATGGACGAGCATTTGGTAACGGTCCTGAAGCATGCGTCCTTTGTTGTCTTTTCTTCTTGACAGCATTGAACTGGTGTTACCCGTTTGGGGCACCTTGAGGCTTTTCTCTCCGCTAGCGGTCAAATCTGCTTTGCGAACACTACTAAAAATTGAAGTTTTCTCTAGCATACAGTTCAACCTACAAACATAATGCAGCGCTTCGGTTAGGTAACATGCTATCCCCTTTTTTTTGCAAGTTTTACACATTTTCTCTCCTGGTAGTCTGCTCCAATTACAAATAACAAATAACAACTTATAATAATAACAAATAACAAATTACAAATAACAAATATGTTAAAACAAAGAACAATTAGGTATGTTTATCCCCCCCATTGTCCCATTTTATGATAGCTCTCAGATAAACATTGCATGAAGACGCGAGAACGATAATACAGTAGCAGTCAAATTACCATTTAACACGAGGTAAGCTGCAGATGTTACCTCAAGTTCAGTTCATTTGTGTCTCCTACACAGCTGATGATATGACATTCACAAATACAGTAGTTCTCCTGTCTTCAAGAGTTTGTCTAAACCGGCCTCTATGAAAAATAAAACACTGAGAATTCAGCACAAGAAAGGCAACCGCGATAAGGTATCTATGTAAAGAGGTTTGAAAATATGTGAAATCATTACAAATACGCAAAAACAACATGACTATAAAGCTTACCATTCGTGGATTACAGGATCTTAAAACGCAAACGAGCTCCCTCATAGACCCTGAAAAAAAATAAACGCAACACTTCTCACCGGACGCGAGCATGTGCAGCATGCAAACCAGTACTCGGCAAAAGATAAACCAAGCTACTGCTACTATGCCCCTCACGCTTTTTAAATATTGTATCGCTGAGTAAGTACTGAATGCTCAAGAAGCAATGAGTGGGGCTAAAAAACACACTTGAGTGCAGAGAGCGGCTTCGGCGAGAAGAACGTAACTGCTTAGACAGAAAGAGTCGCGACACAATAAGCCAAGTCCTAGTTCCGAGTTCACCATTTTTGATGCGACTATATTTGGTCGTGTTAGCCGCGAGGCAAAGATGTCTGGGAGGACGTTTCAAGTACCCCTTCCCTCAGACTTCTCCGTATTCTTCAATTGTAGTAAAGTACGAAGCTGAAGTAGGGAAATACTCATCCAGGTCTCGTTTGAGATTTTCGCGATTTTTTCAATTCAGGCATTATTGCTATTTGTGTTCCTCAACTTGTTCGCATGCCCACCAGTACGAGTGCCTGCAACCTAAATGAGGACATCAGTAGTGGAAAATAATAGAATTTCCAGGTGGTCCCAGTCCGCAAGATTGCTTCTAACATGCCGTGACAGTGGAGAGTTTTGCAGGGCTGGTATGCGCCAGCGTAGGGCCTTCATTGAAAGAAGCAAGAGCAAGAACTTGCGCTTACAAAAAGTGCAAAAAATGAAACCAGAAACACAGTTTTAGCAGAATAGAAGAGAATGCTGGTGGTCACACCTAAGCTGCTGGTGCGATTGGCGACCACGGAATTAAAAAACGCGTTTTGCGTGTGTACGGAGTTTCTCACGAAGATATTCGTCCGACGATGGCAGAGAACGAACAAATAAAGGAAAAAAAAAGAAACTCGATTGAGGAAGTAACAATTCAAAGCAAAAAGTAGGCCCAAAGTGTGCATACTTCTTAGTGCTGTTTTATTTCTTTTAATTTTGCGATCAGAAAGCCCGATAACCCCATCGTACGCTTAGGAAGTACGTTTGACGCTATGCCTGCTGATAGAGAGAGAATGTAACCTCAAAGCTGCCATAAAGAGGCAGCCGCGGGGAAGAGCCAGGGAAGAGTGTGCTTGTTTATATTTCCTTATTAAAAACCTTTTCCTTCAACAATTTTTCGCAAAGATTGAGGCCATCGCTGTTGTTCTTGCATACTTATCACCTCCCTTTGGTTACACAGACTAAAGGAATTTGCCTTTATACATGCCGGATGCTTCATATTATTACAGACTGAAATTTCGTTCGAGTCATAATGTTAAAAAATGTCCATAAATCCATATTAAGCCGCTGACTCATGGGAAGCACACATATGTGTCAGAATTCCAGAATTTGCTAGCCAAAAACAAAACCATCTACGGAACATAACGACACAAACAAACTGTTTATTGTTTTTTAAGACTGTGGCAATGACAGAAAGCGGACATTTGAAAAATAGAAACGTACATCGACAGGACGCCTAAACATACAAACAGTCAAGGAATGAGCCAGATTTTGGAGAGCGAGTTAAGCAGACAGTAAGAAGAAAATACAGAAAATACAACAAGAATAAGCAGAAATTACAGACTTTTCTTCACGTATGACGCCACGGCATCTTCGTGGAAAAAAAGGAGTGTGCATGTCTGGTGTAAGAGATAGTGGTAGTGGTATAGAAGAACGACGGCTATAGAAAGTGGGGAGAGAAATATAAGAATTAATAACATTGGCTAGGCGGTGCGCCATAAAAAGAAGAAGACGAACAAAGTAGTTTATTTAATCGAAAACCATCACAACAACGTGTCGCTCAGGCACCAGGATCCATAGCCTGTACGGCTAGTATTGGATCCATTACAGAAATATTTTCCAAAATAGAATCCTAGGCAAAATGGTTGATTGTCGCACACAAGTAAAATTTATTGGCAGCACGTTACATTGTTTAGTGTTTTTATAAGAGTACTAGCATGGTTTTGCATTGGAAAGGCACGCGAAATTTTTAAGAGTGACCTAAGAACCTCTCGCGTCCACGCGAAAACTGGCCTGAAGACTACTAGCTGAGTAAATATGAATCACCGGAAGGGAAATGTAAAAGATCACAACGCTCCTCATCGATTAATTCGGACTCAACGAAGATATGCTGCGTTGCAGAAGGTTTAAAATAAACTTGAAATGAAATAAAAACATTGAAGAACCTATTCAACTAAAATCACTTCAAATGATATTGAAGACTGGACCGCGGCGCGCAATAATTTGTGACGAATCTGCTTATAGCGCAGGTTTTATGCGTTTTTGCTTATGCGCGTGCAAAACCGGAATTCCCAAATTGGATGCATAATCATTTGATCCTTCACATAAGCGTATTCTTATCACTGTGATATGCATTATGAGTCGATAAGTTGCCAACAGCCACGATTTTAAAAATCACTATATCAGAGATAGATACTTCATGTACCTTACATGTTGCCAACTTTGCGACCCGTGTCGGCCATGTCTACAATTGCAGTATTCAGTCTTTCTCGGACTTCGAAGCGCTTGTGTGTCTACTTTCCTGAGGTTTCTCCAGGTAGCGGATCCATCCTCAAGACATGTCTGATTCTGTATTTTGAATTTAATGCCTCCTGCCGCCCCAATGGGCAGGCCGCTTATAGTCCTGTCGTTAGTTTCACCTATCATTCACCTTCGCATGGTGGAACTGCTCACTAAATACCATGAAATTCCGGAAGAATGCCCACACAAAGTACAGAGATGTCAAGTAAGAAATACCTGATGGCCGAAGTTTTGGGTCCGGTGCACAAATCTAAAAAAAAAGTGGCCGCACCGCCAACTGCAACAGCGGAGAAATGTAGAAACACTACGAGATGGGCGAAATTCCGGGTCAAGTGCGGAAATCAACTGAACACATCAAAACACGAATAGAATTTTCACGTTTATGCTGTTCGCTGATCGGGGCTAAAACCGTGCATTTCAGGGAAGGGCCGGGCTTTGGGGTGCTTTAATAGATTGAATGTTCCCTCCCTTAAGGGGGTGGGTGATGTTTCGGAGGAGACCGTTCTCTCGGAACTTTGGTTTAATTCTTTTCCACGAAATACAGCGTAACAGCCATACACGTTAGTCTCATGGCCACCACTTAACGCGAAATTTGACTTCAATCTGGCCGTTATCGACAAATATGAGGGAGCTGCGGAACATTCCTAAATCTGGTTTGTGACTTTCAGCAGAACATTACGCCGGATCATCGTAGTTGCACGTGCGAAGTTGGCATACTGCCAGCAACTGTTCCAGAATATGGGAAGACCCTGCCTCTATTTCGTACTTACCATGTGCCGTCGCCATTCGCGCACTCTAGTGGATTCAACCTGAGAGAAACATAAAGGTCATAACGAATAAGCAGTGCACGAAGAAATACGGGAAGAGAAGCAAAGACTATGAGAGGAACAAAGGTGGGAAGAGGGAAAGTAACGTTGGAAGGCAGCTCGATAAAAGTGCGCACGGGCGAGATAGTATATACGGTGGAATTCGGAACCGGCGACGACACCACACCGGGAGCGAGTCACGTTCATAGGCGCTGGAGGGAATGCTAAGGGCCCGGGCGATTCTGCGGTCGTTGGTTTCCCTGTCTTCACTGCGCTGCTTCCAAGCGCCGCAGGGAAAAATAAGAGGGGCAGAAAATACAATATAAAGAAATCACTGCCACGCAGAGGCCGAGGCAGTCTTCGAGTTGGAATGCGGTGTGAGAATAAGCGTGGAGGCATAGGGAAGAGTAATGGGGTTCTTTTGTATTTCAGTTACTTCCGTCTTCCCTGAAGCTAAACTTGGTTGCCCGTCGCAACAATGAATGAGGTTCCAGTTTTGCACTGTCTGACTGAAGATATTTAAGTTTATTCCTATATATTCTTATTTACTTACACCGAACAAGAAAGTGACATTTCATGTACAGAACACTGCACTCGTTGCATGAAAAATAAACTATGGTACGTCATTTAGAACTATTTTTACTATCCGTACTTCCCACTGGCCGTACTGGGTCTCAACGTTCAAATAATTAATAATATAACCATAGAAACGCCCCTTTGTTAGAGAGTGGCGGGTCATTGTTTAAAGGGCCTTGCGACAACATACTATAATATTTTATTCGACGGATTTGGTTCTATAACCACTAAAAAATTACCCGGTGACAAACGATGCTTTATTCACCTATAAATTACACATGTTAAGCGAAAGATTTAATTATATTTTGCTCAATAGTATGCTTAGTGGCGTCAGCGATAACGTATTAGGAAGAATGCCTAAAAGGAACGTTGGAATGCTTACGAACGCTGGTAAGAACGGCGAAATGTCGAAATTGTCTGTAATTACTGCCTTCATAGATGGCGCGAAAAGAGCACTCGAGGACCGCAGTCCGCACTTGCGCCGTTTGTGACAGGATTTGTGCCTGAACTAATTTGCTACGGTTGATAGTAATCATTCGTCAAAATTGAGCATGCTCGACAGAGAGTGTGAGGAAAGTGGCAAGGTCGCTTACGATAGTTGGCAAGTGTCGTGCCAGCAAGCCCAACGCGGCGGATGCCTGTGCAGCTTCGCCAGGCGTTCTGCGCGGTACGCACTGGTGCTTCTATGTTTTCGTCTCCGTAACTTTTAGGGTTTATCCAAATATTCTTACTGATGTATAATGAATGGGCACTAAATTTAGGGGCAGATAGGTGGCTCTGCAATCTTATTATCCCCATATAACTTGCGTTGGATATTGCCAGCCTCAGCCAGACTCAACGACATGCCCATAATACGTCACGAGTTTACTGCGGAAGTGCAGCTAGGATTTTGCGTGCCTATTCTTTATTTTCATGATTGTAAACTTTTTTTTCGCGAAGTTTGCATTGACCCATTATTACAAAGTGCAAGAAAACTTTAATAAACAAAGAAATCTTTACACAATTCTCTCACAAGACCACCCTGAAGTACTCTGAAGTATGATTTGATAAAAATATTGCTTGCTGTAGGAGATATGCCTTGTTGCATATATGCAACACTAGACAGTGAAGGCACAAAATCAAGGTGAAGCTTGGTAGTCAAGAATTTTATGATATTGAACTGAGGCGTGCAGGAAACAGTTTTTATTAGAAACGATTCACAAAGATAACATTAAGAAATACAGAAAAGTCACAAATATAAAATGTAAGAATTTAGTTGATGATACAGTCTGATTAGCGATGAAAACCAACAAAACAGTTGCGGTCTTTGTTGAGGCACAGGCTCATGTTACACTTGGAGCACGCAATGAAGGTGTAGCCACTTCTGCACATCTTGCAGCGGCTGCGCTTCGTGTTCCACACTGGCCGGTGGGCAGTTTCATCCCCCCTACGTCTCGTGGAATCGACGCCACTAGCTTCTTAGCTGGCGGGAGGTGCTCTCCTGAGTGTCTGCCTGCTGGTCGCTTCTGGAACAGCTCCAAGCTAGAAGCCAATTCATCTAAAAATACTCTCAGAGGTACCGACGGCTGCCTTTGCTACTGCGCTATTCCCTTTTGAAGAAACCAAGCGTTCACGGCTGCTATCTTGATGGTGTGCCAAAACAGATACATGTACCAGCGTTTGGAGCGCAAGGCAAAGCGATTGCTGAAGCACATTTTATCCAGTAAATTCACACCACCCATGGGTGCTGTTGTATGTTGGTATGATTGCGGGACAGTCAACAAGTACGTGATCCTTCGCCTTCTTGTCCCATTTTCCAACAGCTACAACTGGCTCAATGCCGCAGCAATCTGACAACATGATGACACTTCTGTTATCAAACCACTTCATTGTGATTAGTGACTTATCTCCGCATGATGACACCGAAAAATCATGCGTTCCTCGGCCTTTTTCTTCATTGGCCTTGAAGTCTGTTCTCGCGGACCGTACCAACAAAAGATATCCCTTTCAACGTCAGTTCTAAAACAAGTTTGGGGCTGGTGAAGAAATTGTTTGCAACAATTAAGCTGTCAGCACGGTCTGGGAGGCTGGTGCACAGCTGCAGTACCACACCAGCACTGAGGCCCAGCTGGTACCCTTCTTGGTAGCCATACACACCCTTGTTGCAGCGTTGGTAAACGTCGAAGTCGTAACAAATAGCCGACTCACCAGCCCAATCCCAGACCTTTATGCCCCACTTGCTTTTCGGCTGGCTCGGCAGATACTGCCTTATGTTGCAGCGGCCACGAAATGGGATTACATTTCGTCTACGGCAGATTTCTTTTCTTGGGCAACCGACAGCATGTTTTGCCGCAGGTAGGAAAGCCACCGACGTACCTTTCAACATTTATCTTGCTTCAGCTCGTCCGTTGCTTGGTCATTGTCTGTGAAGTGCAAGTGGCTGGTGATTTTCTCAAACCTGTTCCTGGACATCACTTGAGGAACTAGCTCGTATCTGCTTCCAGTCTCCCAGTAGGCACGGACTCGGTGGATTTGTTTGAGCGTGGTTCGAGAAACAAACAGATCAAAGTATTGCTTTGCCGTCAGGGGCTCGCCTGGTGGAACAGAAAAATCGTCTGCAAACTTCATTGGCGGCTGGTCGAAAGTTGTTTTTCCACAAGGGATCCTGCCACTGGCGTATTTTTTTTTCAGGTCACTAGCGGTGACCGCGTCACGGTCGTCTTCCTCCTCACTTGTACTACCACCACCGTCAGCACAACCTTCCTCGTCGCCTTCAGTGCTACTGTCCTGAGAATTTGGAAAAAATTCGTCATCACTTTCGTCGTCGCAAGAGAAGTCACTTTCGTTGGTGTCGATTGCGTCTAATACGTTCTGAAAATTCTGCTTCGGTCGGCTTCGGGAAACAGCGTAAAACGTTGAAGGCAGGATAGCACGAAGACCCCGTAGAGAACAAGCATGCCCGGTGAAAACTCCGCGAACAAAACAGTTATCAAGAATTAACCGAAATTGTGTGAAAATAGCTACAGCGAATCACTAGCGAACGATTGCTAACGATGTTGCAGATATGCAACATCTGGGGTGGTCAACAGTACCGCCGCACTGTTGCGTATATGCAACAGTCCCAGTGCAAGACGTGTACTGCAAACAATAGCGGTGCTGTGTGCCCATAATTTAAATATGTTATGCTGAAGTACAGAAATAACACGTTTGCGCAGTTTCAGGCATCCGAGGTAATCAGTTCGGAAGTTAGAAGTCATTATACACACCTTTTCCGACGAGTCGCCGCTTGCCGCGGCCACCGCCATTTTGAAAGAGGATGATGATGATGATGATGATGATGCTTAGTGCTTTGGCTTCCCTTTGTAACAGTGTGTCGTTGCACAGCGGCCTTAGTCACAATGCCACTGTACAATCACCTCGCCAAAAATACAAACAAAATAAATAAAAAACAATGTCAAAATAAAAAGGATTGAAGGGAGCCAGCGGCCCCCACGTGCAGAAAATGCGAACTATTTTATTGTAAAACTCCTACCGCGTAGGGTACGGACAACTTTTTTTTTAATCCATCAGTTGACATGAGCTCTGCGTGTATTCAAACTCGGCGTTGCATATATGCACCGTGGCGTAATAATGGGCTAACTCATCGAGTCCCGAAGTAGTTGCCTGGATGAGCGTAGGAAGGACGAGCAGAAGATGGCTGAATGTTCCGCGGAGACACCGGAGCAAAGGGAGGAATGTCTAGGAGGAGGCTGTGCGGCGCTAATCCTTGACAACCAGGAAAGCTAAGAATAACTAGCTGAATCTTAGCTCCCGCTACGTATATCCTGGCATAGCCGAGCTAAGCCACTGCTATTTTTTTTCAGTTGATACGTATCGCAGTCAGTCTGATACGTATCTGATACGTATGCATTTCAGATAACATTAGACATTACATTTAGGCTAATGGTTCAAAGCAACCTAACGCTTCAGCCATAAGCCTTTTCGGGGTGATTTTACTTAAGTAACAATTTGCCGCGGCCGCTATTCTAGCCTGGGTAACCCTATGAACAGCACAAACGTGCTTCTAGAAAAGGAAGAGCGTCTTTTAAGAACGGTTGCATGTGGTATAGAAAAGAACTTGCCCGGAACAACGCCGCGCTGTCAGGTAAGTTTGATCTGGTTGTTTCAATTTTAGCCCCCAAGCACATGATGTTATTTGTACGAGATTTTATTTTTGCTTGGACGTTCTATCTCGTGCTCTGCTTGATTGTACGCCCATTTCTACGGGGCAAAACACAAACTGTAGGCCCTACGTAGGGTAAGGGACACTGCAAACAGTCTTTTGTTTATAATTTAAAACATTTCTTGCCGTGCAGTACGAAGCACGCAGACCAACGAAGAACTGAGCAAATATTAGAGAAGTCGCTCGCGTTCCTTCCGAACAGAGTACAAAAGCTGCCGCAAAATAACCGTGAAAAGTGCCCGAAAGTTAATGAACAACTGAGACCGACTCCCGGAAGTTCTTGGTGGTGGGGTTTCACGCCTGCCCTAATTAAAGCGCATTCTTCGGACTAGCACACTGCGGCAATATTCGCAATCAACAACAGAAGCCGAAACCATTCGTCATAGAGTGTAACAAAAAGAAAAAAAACAGACACCCTGTAGTGCAGTCGGAGAGAGAACAGACGCAGGTATACTTTATATAGGAAAATAACCTTACATGCAATGACGTTCTTCCTAGCTCAGTGTCTTTTTTGTGAAGGCATGTCGTAGTTGACATATGAAGCCAGTGGCCAGTAGAGCGCTGAAACTTCAATTACTGAACTATTTCGGGAGGGCTTCACGCTGACTGCAATTGCTGGCATGTCTTCCTGGCAAAACAGATTGTTCGTGGAAGGGAACAAGACGCAATATATAAAGCCAAACGCGTTCAATGCGAGGATCACACACGAAAGCCAATTAAACAAGTGCCTGGTCTTCTCCTTCAAAGCAGTTACGCCACTGCGGTGTCTTCCTTGGAGATACGCTATGACGTGGTGTTATTATATCACTCTTATTTTCACGTGTAAGGGAGCCAAGAAAAAGCGTTGTAGGGCCATATCATTTTGTGGGAGTCAGAAGCGTCTCAACATTAATCGTAGAATAAAAAATTGGCCGCGTATGTGCTCTTTTCATTGCAAATGTTGTCAAAAGACGGTAGTCTTCGTAGATATTTTCCAAGGAAATGCCCCCCTTTGGTTTCCCGCTTATCTCTCATGCTGTTCCTGTTCCGTCGCGCTCATCCCAAGGTAAAGAGACTAAAGATTTACTCAAGGCGATTTGAATTTACCGCGTTCCACTGCTACAAGCCGGGCTCCTCGATGCCAGCGCTGCAGTACGGCGGAGGCGCGCGTGAATCGGGGCGGCTGACTTCAAGGTTTATAGAACCGCGTTGCCGTGCTCCATGTGCGTTCCAAGCAGAACGTAGAACCTAGCTAGTGGAACCTTGCGTTGCTGTTGCCGCGTGATTTTCAATATGCCGCCAGAAGGCGGCGGTTTTCTGCAGTATCGGTAGAATATCATTTGCTATCGAAAAACCAAGCATCCATGGATTTTTTTAATAAAGGAACACTGTGAATATCTCTTGTGTAGCAACTTCCTGTCTTATATTTGAATAATGTCTTGTTCTTGTTCAACAAAGTTGACAAGTATGCACATATAAACCGGGCTTAGGCGTTTATATTTGGCTGTGAGTTGATAAGACTATTGCGCAGTTTTCATTTTAGTTTGGCCGGGTGGCTGAATCGTGTCACAGACAGACAGACGGACAGACAGACGGACAGACAGACGGACAGACAGACAGACAGACATAGAGATAGACCAAAATTTCTGGGTTTAAGTAAACCAAAAAAGACTATCGTCTTTAAAAACTGCCACCCTAGGAGGAAAACACTTCGAGAAGCCGCACCCAGTATGGTCGATGGGTGGTGCTATCGGCAGGGATGTTTGAAGCCCGCCGTCTGCTATGAGCGACCCAGAGGTGCTGCTCCCGCTTTCTACCACAAACTTTCGCACGGAGAAAAGACTCTCGATGGGTAAATGGACTGTGCCAATATTCACGGTGGAAGAATGTACGCAACTGTTCCGTGTTGAAGTGGACTAAAGATAAAAAAAAATAGCTAAGAAATAGAAAAGAATTAATGAGGCAGTAGGTTGGTATATATATATATATATATTTTTTTTTAAATGAACACAGAAATGAGCGATTGCAGGCTCACGCATACAACGACTGCACTTCGTGGAACGTAACTCCAATTTTCTTTATATAGAAAACCTATCAAGGGCTACCTAAACGCATACAGTTTGGTCCGTCTCATTCAGCCGCCTAACCCGATAAGCATGTGCTCTTTGCGGGAGGGATTTCAATAAACGATATCAGGCCACAAAACAACTGTAGATGGTGTTCCATGGAAGACAGGGGAAAAATTCGCAGTTTCTTAGCTCGGCTTTGCGAGGATACCGTAAGCAAAGGTTCAGTTGGCTATTCTTAGCTTTCCTGGTTATCTAAGATTAGCTCGATTGTCATTCTTACTGCTGCTTCAACGACACACCCACGGTATACGCATTATGTAACTTGTGTATATTTATCAAACGGCTCCGGCGCAGCGTCACCAAAGGCCCCAGAGCTAAGTTGGTTCCACAGGCACTTGCCGGTGTTGCTGCGACGCAGGAGCCATCGGTCCTACACCCGGCCACCCCTCGCATCATCATCAAGTGGACCGGGCCGCCACCTGCGGAAGGCAGGTCGGCGAAGACGTGGGCGCATGGGGTGCGTGAAAGATGCCGGGCAGCGAGCAACGTTCTGTGCACCATGTTACGTCACCTGTCCTCGCGCATGCCCAGCACGGCTCTCCAGGAGCCACGCAAAACTTCTCAATCTCGGCCAGTGTAGCTCACGCTGCAAAAACAAACGTTTCTGCTAAAGTTGGGCCACTCAACTGGAGAAATATGAGGTAATTGGGTGTCTTGAACTTTCCGGGTAGGGAATGGAACGGTGTTGCAACTAAACATAGGATAGCGGCCATCTAGAGGGGCCTAATTTTTTTGAAACTACCAAGTATGAGATATAAGGTGGCGCGCAACAAGTCTTTCTAAGAGCTGACCTCAACCTACACAGAGCTACAAGGCTTGTTTTTGACACCCCATGCCTTAATTCCTAGATGAATATAATAAAAGTATTCTAATAAGTAGTAATAAAATTGATGTTTCACTATTACTCGTAGGATAGATCCCACGGCCTTTTATTTTATTCCCAAAGGACGGGCACCCGGACAGGTTTAAATATTTCAATGGGGAGTATGGAAAAATGCCTAATAATAAAGTAAAGTTTTGTAACAACTCTAAGCCTACGTAGGTGAAACCATACTTGAAAGCCTAGGTGAAACATCGCGTTTTCGTGTATGCAGAAAGGAAAAATAAAACTGGCGACAAGAGACATTCATATTTTTTCTGATTTGTTAACTTTGAGTGGTATATCCGCGGCGTTACGATCTAACAAATTCCGCTCGATTCCGTACGTGATCAATACTAATACAAATGACGTCTTGCTGACTACGATTATGCCGGAGAAGCTCGTATATTTTAATTATAGAAAAAGTGAAGCCAGCCTAACGGGCGGCGTCGGTTAATAGTAGGGGACAGTTGTATTACACTTCTTTCCCTTATATGAACACATTTATGTAAAAGGTGTCATAAATATTTTACCGGTTCAAGTTCGGCTTACGTACTCAAAAAATCTGAAAAAAGTATAGAACAAATATTGCCCGAAATGTGAGTTGGAATGACAACTATTGGATGGAGATGGTTATCGCTGGCAAATATGTCGTAACGCCGAAAGCCGGGATGTCGCCGTTACCTGAAATATGCATTTTTGTAGCTTGAACTTCCAACGTCTTTCTCTTTGAAAAGTTGGAAGGCATGAGGCTATTTTTAAAGAATGTTGCAAAGTGTGCGTTTTCATCTTGACGGTGGAAAAGGCTATGACGGATGGCTCTATCTCATGCTCTTGCATTCTTAGTTCTTGTGACAGGAAATGCGTGAAAGTAAGACATTTAAGCCAGCAAAGCGTCTAAGGGCCTTATTTTCCCATACTGCTAGAAAAATAACATTTGGTTTCGTTTTTTGTGAGGCATTTTTGTTATTGTTATCATTGAGAGATAGCGACAATATGGATGTTAAGATCGAGCCGGACCGGCCAATCAACGCTTATGACTGGTAGGGCTAGAATAGGGCTAGAGTAGGGCTAGTTGGTATTACGAATCTGAGTTTTGATAACGCGAGTACAATGAGAGATCGCCTATTTATCGCAGGGTTTACGTGAATGTTCCTATTCAGTGAGTTAGAGACATGTACTCCTAAAATTTTAAAGTCGCTCATGACCTGAATAGCTTGTGACTTATAGGAAAGGGTACAGTTTTCCAGTGCTCACTTATTTCTAGCAAAAAAAATTGCCCCCACCTCCCCGAAGGGAATCGTGAGGAAGTGCGAATGCATTTCTTGCGCCGAGAGTACACGGCGTAGTAATTCTGACATCGCCTTGAGAGGCGCCCAGCCAGCGAACGGTCTAAACTGGAGCAGAGCGAGCAGGAGACTGTAGCGAGAGAGCGCGCGCGAGCCGACCCACGGAGGTCTGGCGGTTTATCGCTGCATATAAAGGGGGGTACGCCGCGCTGAGCGCGCCGAGCCAGGTGGCTGAGAGAGTAGGCGGGCGCGCGAGAGAGAGGGGTGCGCGCGCAGCTGCAGCCAGCGAGGAGAGAGGAGGAGCGAGCGAAGGGGGAGGGGGACGCGCGCAGCGGCGCACGGCAGCTGCAGGGAGAGGAGGTGGTGCGTGACGTCACGGCGCGGGTGAGGAGAGGGATGCGCGCGGCGCACACCGCCGCGCCGCGAGGGAGCGGTGAGGGCGTGGCGTCACGTGGTGAGTGACGTCACTGCGCCGTTGCTACCGACGCTCCTCTCCGCTCTGCGCCGTTGCTAGGGAGAGCAGGGCTGCGGACGCCGCCCCCGCCGGCGGTGGATGGTTTGGGGTCGCTTATAAAGTGCATCGCACTTAAAAACAACATAGCCTTTGCTTTAGACGCAATACCTGTTAATTTATTGTTGACGAATCATTTCTCCACCGCGAGAAATGTTTTATTCACAATAGTTTATAAATTTACTAGTTTGCTCCAGACAATAGCAGGGCTGTGTCGTCGGCATGAATCATATGTTTGGCCTGCGGGATAACAGTAACTACATCTTTAATGTTGATATTGAACGAAAACGGTCCCAATATATTTCCTTGCGGTACTCTGGACATGATAGGTTTTATAGTTGAGGAGTTCATTTGAACGTATTGTGATGTTGGCTCAAATATGGCTTTATCAGGAGTAACGTGTGTCCGTGAAACCCACATGCCTCTAGTTTTTTAAACAGAATATAACACGACAGGGAGTCGAAAGCTTTCGTAAAATCTACAACGGAAGACTGGGCGCAAACGGTGCCGTGTTTGTGCCCTCTTCTTTTTGTCTCGTTTCGTTAGCGCTGTTACTATGCATATGGTAAAATCTACGAATAGAGCAAGTTCAACGTTTTGCTTTTTAGTGATTTTAAAAGAAATTCCTTCTGTGTATTTGGGGCCACTTCAGTAGAGCGCGAGTGTATAAGTTTGTTCTGCGAGTCTGTAAAGATTTTGTGTTTGTTAGCAAATTTGGAAAGTCTTGAAAACATTTTTCGATTCCTTTGCCAATACTGGGAGATTCTAGATAGGGCGGTAACTACCAAATTCATTTTTTTACTTTTCTTAAGTATAGGAATAATTTTCGCAGTTTGCTTTCGTGATGGGAAAACTGCTTGTTCTATCGCAAGGTTTAAGATAATTGACAGTACTGGGGCAATCTCTATAATAACATGCTTGACAGGTCCTATCTCTATATTATCGCTATCACAGGCATGGCTGTTATTTAGAGTTTGGAAAACGTGTTCCAAACACTAACTGAAAGGGGAAAGGCGGCACTGGCGGATAGCTGGCCACCTTACACACCTTCAAAGGACAGGATACCAGACATGAACGGGTAGTTGGCTAATAGTAGAATGTATACTGCTATCGATTTTGTCATAGGAAACAGGATGTTTGGTGCCATGAAACATTCTCACAAAATAATCATTGAAAGTGTTTGCAGGAGAATCATTTGTAAGTACAGTATTATACGATCTCAGACGCCAAGCTGTTGGACCTGCGCCGGTTTACGAGGGTGTTAATTATTTTCCATTCACGATCTGTTTTGCCTCTGCAAGGAGTAAAACGGTTATAGTAATAGCCTTCCTTTGCCTTATTTATTTCCTATTGAAGTTTATTTCTAAATATTTTGAATTGAGCAAACAACTTATTACATTTCTTAACAACGAGACGCTTATGTAATTTCTTTTTTGCTTGATTGTTTTATGTGCTTGGCAGTTACCTCTCGCTTTCTATATCATTTTTACAGCGATTACTTGAAATAAAATATTGGCAATAGAGGTACCTGAAAATGTCAATTCTCTTATAACGCTCTTAACGCTATAACGCTCTTATAGGCTGTCTTATAACGTTTATATATCCGTAACATGAAATAGATGTCCTTAAATCACGTGAAAGGGTAGTACCTGTGAGCAAGTCGATATTAAAATCCCCTCCTACTGCCAGCTGCACCGATTCTCGTTTGAAAAAATAAGTACTTTCTCTTGTATTTAGATAAACTGTTCAATATTTCCGTCTGGGGTGCATTAAACTGTTGAGAGGATGAAGTTGTTAGTTTTAATACTTAGTATTTCACAGTCACATTTATACAGGAAGGTTCGTCTATTATGTCTCCTAAAAAGTTCTTCCTCGGTTACGATGAGATTCTATTGTTAAATATGTTATTTGCGACTGGTTTTTTTTTCACCTGTTTTTTTTTGTTGGAGGGCTTTAAGTTGTTGTTTCGGACAAAAAACGTTGTGAATTAAATACGAATAAGATCTGCTTTGAATTTGCATTGTATACGACAATAAATATTCCACGTGTGTATAACACTGTAAGTTCACTTTCATTGTCCTGTTTGTGCTTCGTGAATGAGCTGTGCGTCGCGATAGTGACATTGCATTAGCTAGATTTCCCCTGTATGACCACCTGCAACAATGCATGTGAAGACATGAAACGCAGCACTGAAATCAAGTAAACCACCTTTCAGCTTTTTCTACACCTCCGCATGCATATTGTTCATTAAATCAAATTCTTGCACGAGATATGTGCATTATTTCAGCTTTATAGGCACTGTTCGCCTTGTTTTTATGTCACTTAAGTAAGAAGCTGCTGCTGCCATGTTCATCTGCATGCACGTGCTCTAAATGAGAAATGGAGCATTCAGGGTGGAAAACACGTACGCATTTTACCCATTCTCACTGTTGCGCCACAAGTGGCAGCTGGAGCGAGAAGCTCGCTGCTCCAGCCGTGCTCAACATCGTGGATGCCAAGTCAAATAGTAAGCTGCTGCTTGCCGCAGCATTGTTCGCAACTCCATTAGTGCAATATCTGCAGATATATTAGGAGTGTAGATCGCAATTGCACCACAATAATTGATGCCCACTTCATAACACAGGTAATAAAATATGTTTGAAGGGTTACTTATGGATCTGTACCATAAAAAGTTATCTGCGCTAATTTATGTGTGACATGTTGGTTGAGTCGATGCATGGAAGCACACATGGTACACATCGCTGCACTGAAACTGGTCAATGCATATCATAATTTTCTTGTTAAGCAGGAGCTAAAACCGCATCATAGGTTCCGGAGAAAATTTATTATCTTGCCGAATATGCACTACATTAAATAATTCTCATACATGGGACGATCGATCGAAACCAACCTTGTTTCGCCTTCCCACAGCTTTGGCGATTGTTTTCAACGTTTTGCTTCTGCATTTTATGCAGTGGAGTAGACAACAGATAAAACCTATATATTCCAATTCCGGCGTAATACAATAGACAGCCAAGTAAAAGCCAAACAGAATCAAATTATAAAAAAAACACCGAAGCAACTTTTCTTGTCCTCACTGCTGTATCCTAAGTTAGATTTCGCTCAAACAGCGAAATAGACGCACTGCTGAATCATGCAGAGCAAATGAAACGAGCAGTAAGACACTGAAGCAAATTTAATTCTTCTTAACGCTCTACAAGAAGACAACTTGGCTCAGCGAGCCACACGGGCACACAATGTTCAGTTATATGCTTTCACGTAGGCATTTAATTTTCAACTTTGTTTCTGCAGCATATACGTGCATAATCGTCCCAACAATGTAAAAAACTTAGGGTGGAAACTCGAACTAGCCTATTTTCCTGTATTTGAAACTTGCCGTTATTGCCATTTACACAGTGCCGCACAAGGAGCACTACAGCCATACACTGCAGAAGTGATTCTTCTTGAAGAGAATTTGTGAACTCTCTTGACTCTGCTTGCACACACCTCATGCTATACTTGCCAATAGCCATCCTCTTTTTGCAGGGAAAACTATCGCACAATGCCAGCGTAACCTAGGTTCCAGAAAATACTTTGGAACAGTGTGGGTTTTCTCTAGCTCGAGATGTACGTACAATTTCCTTTTATTGATACATCTGCCACGCAGTGTCGTGTCAGGCCTGCACTCATTCGGCATAATTCCTGCCCCAAACTTACAACAAATGAGATGAGAAACCAAGCGCTGCAACAGCCTTTTCTGATTCTCATAGCTACATATCAAGGGAACCAACCCTGAGCCAGCACCACACACTACACCGCTCGGTTCACTACTGCAAATGAGATCCTACATCGATTGTTGAAATAACTTCGGCCCCCCTCACTGTTTTGCTGGAAGATCGTTGTTGACTCTACGACACAGCACACAACATTGAGTAATGGCAGATGAAATAAGAAACCAAATACTGCAATGGCATCTTCTGATTCTCATAGCTGCATACCAAAAGAAATCAACGATGAGCAAATTACGCACCACACACAGGCTGCTCAGTGAACTCCAGGAATAAGTCTTAATAAAGCATACAAACAGCATGTCTGGTGTTCTCTGCTGTCTGAAGGAGTTGCTTCCTCCTGCAGCTATGAAAATACATTTTCTCTAAGAGCTGAGAAATACATTTACATAAGCTCAATGGCGCACTGCACACTAACTGAAAGGGGAAAGGCGGCACTGGCGGATAGCTGGCCACCTTAGACACCTTCGAAGGACTCGATACCAGAAAGGTCACTGTAGGAATCCATCTAATCTTTATTCAGATGGATTAACAACATTTTTACTAAGCGTGACGCTGTAGAGCCAGGCGCAAACGAGTGTCCCAGTGTTTTTGTACCGTGACTACATGAGACGACACTTACAACGATGAGAAACCACGCCAACAGCCGCAGCACGTAAGGGGCTTCGCCGGTAAAGTATGGTCTATGTCCTTTTACTCACCCCAAAGTAGGCGATCACTTTCACATATAATACCGAGTGCAGGAACATTTGTAACGGACAATACAAATAAACGTGGAATTAATTTGTGCCGAAACAAATAAATCATTCCATAAACCAGCCTTGGTACCCAACTAGAGGATGAGTTGTTTGTTTTTTACAAAAGAAAAGTAGGGTTCGCAGGCTGCATTTAAAATGCAGCTAAGCAATATTCCCGAGCGTAAGCAAAGTGCAAAGCACAGTTTACTTTCACGGCTACAAATTCCCACAAAAGTGATTATAAAACGTCGCATTACGCAAGTTACGGCAGGCTTTGAACTTTATTACATAGTTTCTACCGACAATCCTACCTGGCCACGGGGCTTAGTTGTGGTTTGGGGTTTTTACTACTAAGGTAAGACCGGAAGAGCGGGGTTGCTTACTGCCTGGAGGGGCTAACTGTCCGCGGTGTGGAAGGCGGGGAATGCCACAACATGTTTTTCTGGGATGTAACACGTCTTGATATTTCTGGGAATCGCTGCAGTGCTCCTTCGACATTCATTGGGACTTCACCTCGAAAGGCGCTTCACGCAAAACGCGCACTGGGCAGTGGGTGCCTTTAGCGGGCCGTATTCAGAAGGTGAGCTTCGTGACGCACTTGCTCGGGGCTGGCAAGCACTCACAAAGTGCACGGTAAAATAGCAGCGAACAGAGGACTCAATTTGAGATGTACAAACACCAAATCATTTTAGCTCTCGTCTGCGCACCAAGGTCTTCCTCGAAAGCCTCCCTCGTCATTCGAGTGTTCCATCACACCCCCTTGAAGCTGTCTAATGGCACTGTCGCCCATTTCACACGTCGTCTTGCGTAAATTTCGCCAAATCTCTGCGGCTTTGCTACTGATACACTTCGACTGGTTTACATTTACGCAGCAAAACATGCTGACTCTAGGTAAACAATATTTCCCTACATCCATATTTTTCTTTACGCGTAATATTTTGTAGTATGAAAGCTCTGTAATCCCGCCCTGTGGTTTTGTGCTTATTTTTGTAAATAAATTATGAAAAGTGCGTGTGGATTATTGGCCATGTATTATGTTTGCGTTGTAGGAGCGGGAGGTTCGATTTCGGTTGGGTCCGGAGTTCATTTTTCCGACACCCTTCCAGCAGTTCTCCCTTGTGGAGTATCGAAACCGCCAAACCAGATGCGCACCAACTGTTTGCTCATGAACCGATCATGAGCTAACAAAATAGTCCGAACAGATTGAATGATTGGGGCAATGTGAGTTACTCCCCCAAAAGAGTTTTGGTCCTTTTTGCCTAAGTGTGTACGTTTGGCGGTAAAGCTTCATGTGTTGGTTACTTAGGATTATATAGGGCGTTGAAGATATATCCCGGTTTCTGTAAACTGGAAGACGATTAGTATGTTGTCGAACATTGGCGTGGTATACGGTGCCTTGGAAGCACAACACATCTGGAACCTACAACAGTAGCTAAAATACAACAAATAAGTTTCAACTCTTGCAGGCTTCCCTGCTGCGGACCCCATTTGGTGAAATGAAGCTGCAGGTGTTGCTATTGCGAAACCATGAAATAAACCACACGTGGGTCCTTTCTTGTGACCTTATCCAGTTTTCTTTCTCTTCCTTTTCTTTCTTTTTAATAAAGATACTATTACATCTACAGAGGCATAGCGAACATTCCCGCGCTTCGTTACAAAAGTGAACACCGGTCGGGTAACTTGGTCTGCCTCCATCTCTCGCTGTGCCTTTTTGTGGCGTTACTACACCCTTTTCGAGCGACAGTCCAGACGGCGCAGTCGACAAGAAAGGAGACTGCACGCTTCACGTCACAATGGGAGACGTTTTCACATAATATACAAGTGTTGCACTGTTCTCAACGACAGAAGAAAGCTGCGGCGACCCTGCTGTAACCAGAAACTCATTTCATATTCCCGCGTCTGTTTGCTCTTCCAAAACCTGGGGTCAAAATGAATAGCAGGGAAGAACAAAAACGAGAGTTGGAAAAGGAGCAGAAGAAGGTATATAATACAGGAAAGGAGAAACGCCTCTTTACTGCCCTGTAAAGTGAAGCACCGTCTGCCTCCACGGATGAGCTCCCCGTGGGGGAACGAGCTGTCCACGCCGCTTCTTGTCACTGACTTCCAGAAACGAGCCACAGCAAAGCTTTGGAGTCGGCATCAGGAGCGATGGCGGTCTAGTTGAGGAAAAAATTGACCACCAAAACCCTGCCGTGGTGTACAGTTCTTTTTTACTTCAAACACGAAGACTTCAGAAACGTTTACCGCAAAGTGAAAACACTTGTTGACTTTTAAAGTTCTTTTTGCATGGTGTTTGTTCTGGAGGAGAAATAGTGGCAAGAGAACCACGTGCTTCAGGTTGGCGAAATTCTGCGCGAAGTTCCGCGTTGCTATTCAGGGTATTTTGGGATACTACGTTTTGTGCATACCGTACGGCAAACTTTCGAGATAAAAAAAATGAACACCAATAAACCTTTTTTTTTTCTACCGACATCACTCTGTGTGATTGAGCTGACGCATTAAAGGGGGAGTCAATTTTTTGGTTCGTTTTTTTAGACACAAATTCTCATAGTTTTGCTAATCTTATCCGCTCAAGACTATGTGTTTTGTCGAAATTGTCTTTTGCGTTGTGCTGAGCATTCACGTTATCTGTTTAAAGCTAGATTTACTGGTTATCAAATTACATTTCTATAAACGCACGAATTCAGTGTAACAGCCTTTACGGGAATTACGCAATTCTGCTATACGGAAACTGCATAAAAAACTCGATTGTTGTCACTCCTTTGACACCTTTCGATTAGGCTCTGTAAGCAAGTATCCCGGAATTTTCAAACATACCATGACATAATAATTGAATCTATACTTTGCTACTTCTTCGCAATCAACGTTAAGGACAAGTGGCGGCTATTTTACTTTATATTATTATAGTTTTCTTTTCGACTGATTATAACTGATATATACTGAACTGCAGCTGACCAACGTGTTTAGGCGCCCCTCGTACAGATTATGCTGGCACCAGGGTATTTTCCAGTCTTTAGCCAATACAAGCTTGCAGGCGGGTGTCTTGGCGCTTGCATGGTGTTTTGCAAAGCGAAAAAAGCACAAAAGAGAGCTCATCTTTAAAAAATGTGCAGAAGAACATTCATCAATAAGCCGGTGAGAATTAAACGCTGGAAATGTTGTTAGGTGGAACACTGTCAGATAAAATGAGCACTTTAAAATACTTCCACGCACCGCAATCTCGCAAGGCGCGAAATGAGGATAAAGAAGACTTCTGAGCTCAAAGTCTTAAATCATGCATAAAATTCTTTCTATTGTCACATCACAGGAAGTATGGCATGAAGATAATCTAGCGCTTAGTACAGAAAGCGCACCAACTTATTATTGACGTGGCCTATTTTCTTATAACAGCCGGTTTTTTATTTTCAATTATGCACAGCGAACTGCTTCAAGAAATATATACAGGTGCTTCCCGTCGAAAAAATTATGTATACCCACCATCAGAAAAATCTCCTGTATAGTGCTCTACAATGAATACCAGCCATAGCGTGATAACCTATACCATGTCCTTACATCAAGTTGTATTTCAATATTCCCTAAGTAAAAACAGCATTGTAACGGCAGCATACTAATATTTACATTTACGTACACAGCCCCGGTGATGTCCTAATGTATACTTGAAGGTATCACGCAGTGAAAGAAACTGGGAATCCTCGGTTATTGCACTTGGTCTTCCTACCGAATACATCCTTTGATTGCCAAGGGAGGCAAATTTAATGGCAAACCCATAAACAACACCCCGCAAAATTATTCTCGGGTGCCTACATACTATTGAAAGCAAGCTTCAGGCCAAGTTCACCGACACGAGGATGTTTATATTGTACGCATGCCGTATAAGCAAAGTTTCCAAGGAGGTGGCGATGCCCGCCTTAGTTCTTTAATGTGACACAAAGCCTGAACCATGACACAACACGCATGCAATTAGGAAGGGGCAAAAAAAGAGGCGGAGCAGGTGTCGCTGACTTCACCCTGAATCCCCCTCCCTATGGACTTCGTAGTAACAAATGGGCTGTTGTGGTCGTCTCTGTTCACCCGGTCACTCATTAATTTTGTTAGTGGGTGACAGCGAAGAAGGCTTTTATTTTTCCAGTTTTGTTGAAGCCGTATTGCCGTGTCTGGCCTTTCTCGCGTGTTCGTTGTCGCGCTAAGGTCAATACACAGCCTATCGGTGGGGGAAGGGAGGGGCGGGGGGGACCCTAAACGCGTTGACGGTGGATATCACGTCCGGGTCGTTCGAGACACCGCGAAAAAACGCGGAGTTTTTCTCCATGTTCGACACGTAAGACGACGGCATGAATGGTCGTTCTGAGTTTTGTGGTGTCATTTAAAGGCGCTTCCAGAGAATTCCATAGATGGAAAGAAATACGGCAGGGAAACAGAGCGACAAGGCGGAGTTTAGAGAAAAAGGGTTTACCCGTTCAGGTAACAATAAGTCTTCACGACGGAGTCATTACGTTGAGAAATATAACTGCTAGCTATTAACAAGGCTTGGTGACAAACCGACCTGTGATGGGAGTTCATGTAACCCCGAAATGTTCCTACCAAAATACCTTCAGTGGAGTGAGTAGCACTGCCTTTCGTCTTGTTTCTTCGGAGGTTACAAGTCACGTGGGTTTCGAGAATCAAGAACAGAGCAAAATCGAAGGATGAAAGGATGATGTAGAAATTGGATGCACGGGAAGATAAAAATCCTTATTTGTTTCAGTAAGGTAACACGCCAGTGGTAACTCTCGAGCGAATGAAATAGCTGCTTCTTAAGGCTCGTTGACATCACTCAGGCATTATTTCGCTCAACTGGCCAAAAAAGAGGCGGCCGCCGATACCTGTGGCCAGACCTTGGCCGACAAATTTTTCTTGGCTTCGTGCAGCTGTCATCAAACTTCTATTCGCTAATGTCATTGGAAAGCCGGCCGAAACCATACGCAAACGCTACACTCCTGACGCGACTACACGCTGCCCGCTGTGCCATTCCCCATCAAAAGGTCACTTGCAGCATGCGTTTGCTTTGCCCAGATTAGCTCAATATAAAAATTTCTCCCCCAACATGTAGATTTTCTCCCCCAACATTTCTCCCCAAACATGCAGACAGCCGGCCTTGCTGACAATAAGGACCTCTCTCTCTCTTTCTGTCTCTCTCTTTCTCTCTATACTTAACATTGTTATTGGCGGAGAACGCGGGCTTTCGCCGGCCTAACTTTCCCATAGGCCACAATGCGTCATGTTCAGGGAAATGTGGGTTCGCAGCGGGATGACGTCAGCCTTGTCTGTGCTTTAGCCGAAGGCCAGAATTTTTGTTGTGCTTTTTGGTCTAAAGTTATAAATAGGTACGCACACATTGTGGTACACTGAGTTTGGCGTTCTTTGGGACATCCTTAAGCTAAACGTCAAGATACTCTGAAAGTTAAGGTTGAATATAGGTGTAATCAGGAACACCCTCAATGAACTGGCCATTGACATTCCCAGCAGCACCCGCCGTGGTGGCTCAGTGGCTAAGGCGTTGCGCTGCTGAGCACGAGGTCGCGGGTTCGATTCCCGGCCACGCCGGCCGCTTTTCTGATGGAGGCGAAAAGCAAAAACGCCCGTGTGTACGAGATTTCGGCGCACGTTAAAGATCTCCAGGTGGTCAAAATTAATCCGGAGCGCTCCACTACGGCGCGCCTCATCGCCTGCGTTGCGTCGGTGCGTTAAACACTACAATCAATCAATCAATCAATCATTCCCAGCAGCCGTCAGAAAGTCACTGTCGATTGCCTAATTGATATTTATCTGCGACCCTAGTATAACCACCCAGAAGTCATAAAACCGCACTCAAATGTACTGGCCAATGAAAAGTAGATCTCCTTTGAGATGATTACAGCCAATTCCCGCATTAACAATCCCCCATTTGTTAAGCCTGACAGCCTATAATCAACACACGAGCGCCTGTTTTTCACGGTATACTAGAACAATAGCACAACAAGTTAAACGCGTGGGTAAGCTTAATGGTCCGAAAACATACCAAGCTATTCTTTTTTTAAACGATACGTATAAATGACCTAACAGAACTATTCTTTAAGGAGACTTACTGGTTGTTGTTTAATATATTTGAACTGCTGCGACTCGAAATCAAGGCCACGAGTCGACCACTCTGCCAATGAGACCGAACAGCGCAGCATTGTATTTGCAGTCCCACCAGAGAACAGAAGGAGTGATACACGCGAACCACTGTGTTGGTGCAAGTTTGTGGCATGCGTCTAAGCAGCCAGGTTTGTGAAACACGCTCCATTAGCCTGCGACGCCAACAAAGCAACATTCAATCCTCCCATGCCCATTGAGGGGAGGTTCCAGAGGCAAAGACAGCAGCTGTGAAAAGCCTATGACCAATTTACGCGTTGCCATTGGCCCTCGACGTGAACGTACCCACTTACACATGGGTGTAAGTTGTAATTTGTGTAAGTTGTGTAAGTTGTAATGAGTGTAATTTAAGCTGGGACGCGCATGTTACTAACGTTTCTTCCTCTTCCTATCGTAAATTATGTTTACTTCGGCATAAGCTTCGAGGCGCTCCAACTAATGTTAAACTACTTGCATACACAACGCTAATTACACCAAACTAGAGTATGTTTGCGCTGTTTGGGACCTCCTACATCAAAGAATATTAATTTGCTAGAAAAGATCCGAAGGAGAGCTATTCGGTTTGTTTATTCAGAATTTTAGAGCACAGATTCGGTTTCCGAGCTCATTCGTAAAAACGGAACTCCATCCTCGCAGTCCAGAAGACAGTTTCTCCGCCTTAAATAATTGCATTTACTTTATCACCACAAACGTGCTTTGGACTGCAGTTCTTTCTTGAAACCCCTCGTCATTCCTATTCTCTGTCCTTAACCCCGATGTTCACTTCTACCGTCTGTTTAAATTTTCTTTTTCCCCCCGCAATTAATGATTGGAACAACACACCCGTAAAGTGCCTAAACTCTCTTGGTTCACAAGAAGCAGATGTGTAGTTGTGCCTGTCTAGTTGTGCCTAGCGTACACTGTATTATACTTGCCTTTCTTATTTCTGATTTTTGCTGTTGACGGTTTGTAATAACGTTTGGTTGATATTGTTACACATTATGCCAACCCTGCTTGGGGTCCCTTGGCAGGCAGTTTGTTCTTAAAGAAATAAATAAATAAATCCCCTTTCACACCCCGAACTAGAAGTGATTGTCACGTTTTTCACACCGCAAAAGAAAGCTTACGTGCCAGGCAACGTTTTCTTTATCTTCTTGTTTTCATTCGTTCTAAATCAAATGTTTGTTAATGTCTTGGAGCGGTTTCGCCGTCGCGAAAAGTGCAACCTTCATTTGATCGCAGCTGCGCCGTATTCTTGGAAATGCATCACGCGACTCACAGGCCCTACCTCCTCCGACGGCCGCGTTCGCCGCTGCCGCCGCCACTGCCGTCTTGGCGTATGCACTGTCCGCAGCTGCGTCGTGCCTGACCACGTGACTTGCCGCGTGCATGCGAGCTTGGCCATGAATGAGGTCGAAGCCGGGCCGTCTTCTTTGAGCGTTCCGTGAGAGCTGGAAGCTTTGCGCCGTCACCGGGAAGCGGCGTCTCACCATCTCACGGATATAGGACGGCGAGCCGCTATGCTCAGAAGACGCTGAAAGCGGGACCACAACCGTAGACAAAGGCACAATCCATTGGGCGAATGGTATCAAAGTTACGGATAAATGAAAAGTTAATTAGGGAAAACCAACACTTAACGAGGCTAAGCCATGCTTTTGCTTTCTGTATCTCCCGGGTCAGCTGGGCTGAGCCGCAGCCATTTTTAACACGAAAATGTTTTATGCCGGGGTCCACCAAGATATTACGACGTCAAATTCGTCACGGAAATGATATCGCCAGAAAAGCTTCAATTGACGTGGCTGCGTCGGGATTCAGGCCACGAACTCTTAAGGTTCGATTCTCGTCGGGTGTGAAAGTTTTTCCAATGGATCAGAAACAAAAACGTCTTGAAGGCTTCGCGGGTGTCAGAAATCTGTATTTGGTCGAAAGTGGGCCGCAGATCTCAGAGGGTGAAGTGTATTTTGCATTATAGCTGAATTGTAGTTTGCGCGCGTTTAACATAAATCAGTATGAAGACATTTGGTCTCATCAAAAAGATTGCGCGAACTGTTATGATATAGGGAGAGATGGAAACTTTATTAATCATAAGATGATGATTGGGAATCCGCCGTCTAAGTCCCGACAGATGCTGAGGGCTGCGATGATATGCACCACCATTTCCCTCGGCCCTTGGACAATCGCCGCAAAAGCCAGCCACTCGTTTATTAACTAGGCGCAAAAAGGAGTCTTCAAAGAGTTTGATACGTTGCTCCTGCGGGGAATTAGAAAAGCATACATTCACTGAGCGCTTTTTGCGGAGAATAAGGTGGCGCCTTACAAACCATCCCTAAAGGAGAAGTGGAGCTCAGTCCAAAGGGCCGTAGGAAAAAATACCGATGTCAGGGTTTAATGACTGTACACGGAGCGAAAGAAATGAGAGGTCTCATAGGAGTACCAGGTATTGCAATTTTAATTGACAAATATTGTTCAGTTTTGGCCAAAATCGCAAGCTAAATTCAGAAAAAAAGAGTGTAAGACAGTGGAAATAACCTGTGACGAAGTACAATAATGAGATTCACGATCGATCCTAGGTATAAATCAATGCCGAAACCCATACCGGGATAGTGCTTCCAGCAGTTGTGCCATAGTACCTGCTCTGGCGATTCCGTACCCACCTAGTGCGGTCCATTCGTCTATATTAGCTTCCTATGAGAATCCGCCATCTTGCGATGAGGGCTTTTTGCTTGACAGTTCTACCTAAGGGGTGTTAGGTTTGGCTAGTTTCCGAACTTTCCTTTTCTAGCGTGTAGCCGGCCAGGTGTTCAACATTTCTGATATCTAAATGATTTTTATTAACTTCTATGCTTCACGACAACCACCCAACACCATCGAAAGGAGTTATCGATAAAAACTGAGTGCCGCACTTGACGCGTCACAAAATGAAGAGTAACCAGGCATTGCAAGTTGGTAAGCAGGATAAGGAATACTTACTTTGACCCACATTTTAACGTATTAAGCCTGCATTTCACTTTAATTTATGCAGCCTTCTGCAGTACGCAACCATAAGCCAAGATGCCCTCGGTCGTACACAACACAAACATTACCTATTCATATAGATGTATTCCTTTTTAGCATTGACGCTGTTTAGAAAATCGTTAGAGCATCGTGTACGCAGTTGAAAATAGCAAGAAAATGCCGTGCGCACATGCGTACGTGCCTCGAAGCGACCACCGGGGAGTTAAAAAAAGTCAAAGAAAAGCCGAGCGCTCGTGTGTGTGTTTCTCACAACGACCTTCCCCCCTTCCCGGCGCAGGTTTATCAAGCCAATCATACCCACTTGGAAACTTTGGACAAAATTCGCAAAAAAAAAAAAAATCTCCAGCGTTCGCCGTAATCGTGGAAACGCTTCCTCGGAAAGAGAAAGGCACGTCGTAGCGTACGCCCCTTCAAGGTGACGTCCAATGATTATCACTACCGAAAAATGCAACAAGCTCACACTTATAGCAAAAATGATGGAGTAAAAGCGTTGCTACAGTAAAGAAGAAGGGAAACGGCTGCAATCGTGGACTTAAAATGTCGTGATGGTCCTGGAGGTTGCGTACAGCTTCACTAACTTCAAGTCGTACGTGTTAGTGTGAGCTTCCTTCATTATTTATTTTATTTTTAAAGTACGCATAGAGTCGTCCCGCACTTGCAATTGTCAAAATCCTATTCTGACCGGATGCTTGTGTGTAGTATCATGGTCTGGAAGAAAATTTGGTAAATCATGACGAATCATTGTCGTACGGATGCCATTAATTTTGGTTCAAACTGTGGTTCCTACAGCGGAACCAGGCTTAACGACTACCTCTTCATCGCAGGTGCCGACGAAACGAGGCAAAGCTGCGGGTACACTGTAAACGCAAACCAGCCGGAAATGGAGTTTTAATCAAGTAATGTGCCCTGAAAAGTACTTATAGCAAAACATGTACTCCCTAGGCATGGTCTAAACAAGTGGACGAACCTCCATGGTAGTACCGTTGCCCATCCATGTAGCAAAAGGGAGGATTTAGAACGACACAACACCATTTGTGAGATGGCGTTCGGTCCCTTGTAAACAACCACGTCCACAATAAACTCCCCATCTGGGGTAATCATCTCAAGCGGGCGGTCGCCATGTTAGTCTTGTGTTGTTTCCGTGTGTCAGCACTTCAACCGTGGACTAATGCTAATTAGAAAGAGAAAGCAGGACGCGACGGTTGCATGCAGCTACAAAACCGATACCGTACGTATACGCATATAGATGCTTCAGCCAGCGCGATCACAAGCAGACAGCGCGGTCGTGTTGTTTTAATCTGTTTATTTTGGTGGTAGGTGTTGTCAAACTCTCCTTCTACAAAGAGACAGTTCTCGCCGTTGCAAACAATTGCAATGTTCATCTGCTTCGCTTGCTTGCGCATATATAGACAATTTAAATTCTCGTGCCAGTGCGCCAATGCACCCGACTGCACCAACTCAACTTGCCCTGGCGGCACGACTTGCTGCCCGGATGTAAGCAACCTCCGTCACTGCGCGGCCGGTGACTTGGTGCGGCCGGAGCTTCAAGCGCCTCGCCTTGGGCCATCATTTTTTCTTATTTGAGAAGGACTAGTAGTGCCATTTGGTGGAAAGATTTTTATGTGCCCCTGTCACAAGACGAACGGCCGCTAACAACATTTCGATACGGCGACAGCTGTGGACAGCTCGCTGGTAAGGGCTCTTTCATCAGTCGATGCGTTTGTCAAAAATTTGGATAGGGTTAACTGCGAAGTACCCGTGCCGCACGCAGCACGTACACGCACGGGCAAAGAAAAAAGCGCACACTCGTTTTATTGTATTTGTTTGTGGCTTTTGGGGTATGCATTCGCATTCTTTTGTAGGCCGGTTTGTAACAGGGCATTCGAGATGAAATCGTTTGTCGCGCGCGGCGTCGTTTCAAAGCAACCTTGATTGATTGTGGGGTTTAACGCGCCGACGCAACGCAGGCGATGAGGCGCGCCGTAGTGGAGGGCCCCGGATGAATTTTGACCACCTGGGGATCTTTATCGTGCGCCGAAATCTCGTACGCACGGGCGTTTTTGCTTTTCGCCTCCATCAGAAAAGCGGCCGCCGCGGCCGGGAATCGAACCCGCGACCTCGTGCTCAGCAGCGCAACGCCTTAGCCACTGAGCCACCGCGGCGGGGGTCAAAGCAACGTGACGGTTACTCAGGTAGCCGAATCGCCTCCGACAGCGGTGCATCGTCGGGCCCGGTCGGTGAATATTGTGGGACTCTGTCTCTCATATGCATCGAACTGCTCGTGTTCTTTTTAGTTAACTGCTCTACTTTGTAATATCTCTTTGTTAACGCTCCTGATGGCTTGCCTGTCCAAATATAAGTCTTTGTGTTGTTTTTGTTCAAGGCTCTGACTCATTCTTAGCGCTCTGGTCGGCGAAAGCCGCAGATCAGACGGCCACCCCCTTCGAAAACTGTGCCCTGTAGATTCGGTGGGGTTGTTTGCTCGCGTGAGTCGACTCTTCACATCTAACAGCGTACCTTATTAAGGAAACGGTGACATGCGTAAAAGATGCTATGAGCCTATCGAACGAATAAATGCATATAGTGTGGACCACGACGGCGACGTGGTTCGAAACCGAAATGTTTTTATTCCCTTTCGGATGATAATGAGGGGTCTGTATACAATCGGGGCGCGTCAGTGGCCAGCTAAGGCCACGTAATTAAAAACACAAATTCATGCCCTTATGGAAAAGAACAGAGTTTACCGTAGCATGACCCAAGTCTGCGGGCATAAAAAAGGATATCATTTTTTTACAAGAACAATGCAGACACTCTTCTTTTGTTGGTAATAAATTTGTCATAATCAATAGTAAGACCATACACAAAAATTACTCGATTCATCTGACACTCGATTTTGACACGGATCTTGCAGCTCCAAAAAGTGCACTGTGGTTGGTTTTGCGTGACGGAAACTTCTACAATCACGGTAAATTAACTAAGGCAGGTGTGTGTGGCATGCAGCGTTGGTAAGTTTGCGGGAATAGCATTTCCATTTCAGCTGTTTTTTTTTTTTTTTGTTGTTGCCATGCAATCTCAAGTAATTTGGTGCCATGAACGAGGTTTACGTTAGCTAACAAGGCTGTAGTAACGGTTGCGGCTACAAATGACCTTATGCACCAATCACGCTTGTCAGCTCGGTGACACAGAATATTACGGTGTCAGAATACGGATGACAGAGTCGCCTAGTTTATTACTAGTGTAAAAAAGAAAGTGTTTTCTGACCCAGTGAAGGACTTTACTGTATGACTAGGTGCGTTATGACAAATGACCATACTTGATGAGACAAGCCGTCACAAATTAGCTTTGGATGTAACACCAGGAGGGAAATAGGTGGAGGCATCTGCAAGTATAACTGAAACAGTGGGTGCCTGTCCGGCATGAATTCATTATTTGCTGACACGATTTTCTTCTGCAGATCCTGATACATGATCGAGTTGAATGACTTCATAGATCTTAAGGCAGGATAGGCTGTCCTGTACAAGGCAAGGCTGCATTCGGAAACCAAGTTGGCCCCTCCAGCAGAAGTAAGTATTGCCACGGCTTGCAACAGCCGTCCAGCTCGCAAAAGCTCCACTTTTTCTACGAAAGTGAGCCACCATGGTAGGGGAGAGGCAGTGTAAGGGTTTGCATCTTTAACTGTGTGCCCACTCACTTGAATAGATGCAAGCTGGCATCTTAAAGCAAGAAACAGCAGTTAACGAAATCATGCAATACCAAAGTGTTTTTCAGTCAAAAACAAAAACTAATCTATCAACCTACAGAGACTTGCATTTTATCTTCACTGTCATTTAAAGTTTGCTCGAGTATATTGTGCGGAAGTAATATGATTTTATTGCTGCAAAAGCCACGACGGTTAATGTACTGGCACTTGGTTTTATGAAGCCTTTGCATTCCTAATTTAGATACTGGAATTCGCAGGGAACCTGGCCTTACAATTTTATTACTGTACCGAATTATTAAGTTCATTTAACCATAGTGTCTGTTTTGAATTTTACGTGTGGGGCATTTTTTTTCTTTTTTGCTTTTTCAGGCAGTTGTTCCTCTGACTCCCTGCGTGCATTCCGTAAACGGGGAAGTTAGCCTCCACATCGATGGCCAGCGTGTCTTGACTGCATCATCTTTACTGGGAGGACTGTGTAGTGTGTTTGCATCGTTCTGGGTTTTCAATTTTCAATATCCCAAGAAGGCACACAGAGCTCTAACGTTTGTGGAACATGGCTTTTTGGACCTTGCCTGCACCAAACCACGTGTGAAGAATTTAGAACTAATTAATTTTTATCGCATCAATATCGCTCGCTAATATTTGTTTTCAATCGTGTAATCATTGGATAGTAGTCAAAAAGAATTCCGTATTATATTTCTGACTTTTTCTTTTTTTACTGAAAAGGGGATATTTGATGCGCCGTTCTGTATGCTCATAATACAGCTATCTTTCAGTGAAGCAATAATATTAACAAACTAATTTAACTTGAAACAATTATCTAAATAATATTGGCAACTGGTGCGAAATGAATCAACTAAAAATTATCAGAAAAACACGAATTTCATGGCTTTTTGTTCTCACTCTAAAGAAGCTGTCGCGATACCACCCATTCTGTTCTATATCATTGCAATTAACCCGTCAGACTCGGTCACATTCCTTGGCGCATTTGTGTCTTTATCAAAACGCACTGGTATTTTCCCCAGCATATTTTTATATTCTTTATATTACTCACTTATCCATAGCGATCTCACTGCAGTCTGTCTCCTACATCATTTATCTCTTGTGCCTTTACCACCTACAAAATGCTTGTAACCTTTCAATATCAAATCGTTGCACAGCTCTCGCTTATTTCACGACAAATTGAAAAATTGTTTTGTTGTTGTAAACCACTGCAACCATTTTTTCTTTACTTTGTGTACTTAGTACTGATGTGTACTGATAAGTTTTGATAAATACTGACGGGTTCTCGATCATCTAGTATTATATAATGATTTCATTTACCATGCGGTTGTGTTTGTGCTTATCTGTTTTTCAAGTATTTCCAGTTCTTGTATTATTATTGTTTCTACAATTTGTTCAACTAGCAGACAGCTCTCGCTCATTTCACCACCTACTGAATTTTTTTGTTGTTGTTGTAAACCACTGCAGCCATTTTTTTCACTGTGTACTGAGCGCTGATGCGTACTGATAAGTTCTGATAAGTACTGACGCGTTCTCGATCCTCTAGTATTCTATAATGATTTCACTTACCATGCGGTTGTGTTTGTGCGTATCTTTGTTTTTCGCGTATTTCCAGTTCTTGTAGTAATATTGTTTCTACGTTTTGTTCAACTAGCATCGTATTGCTGTCTTCAATTCCTAACTGGCGTGTTATTTAGCAATGTACCATTTGTGATTTCAAATATGAGGTCGCCATAAGTATTTATTTCGGAACCTCCTTGTGTACACCATGTACCATGTAAACTTGTCTGCGATAGTTCGTTTGAAATAAACCTGAAATCGAGAAAAACCGTGTGAAATCAGTACTCTCGCAGGGAACTAGAAATTCTCCCTTGTGGCCTTGAAAACCTCCTTTCGGAAGGCCTACAAAACTCCCCAAGCTTTCGTCAAACTCAATTCAAAAGAAGTAAATGCTTCCCTTGAACCTCCTAAAAACGCCCCTAAACTAACATAAGTACTTCCAAAGGGAGCCATAATAGGCTCCTATTCAACCGCCTAAAAATCCCATAAACATCACTTAAAAACGCCCTTCAGGAAGTAAAGAATACTCCATTTGACCTCCTTAAATTCTCCCGAACATTTCTTAACACTCCCTAAATTCCTCCTTTCTATAACCTAAAAACTCCCTGTTTTGAGGAGGTAAACAAAACCTCCCTGTTCCATGTAGTAAAAAAACTCCTACAAGGAGGACCACTAGAGGACAGGCGAAAAAGAACCTCTATGGAGTATATGGGAGGAAAAAAAGTTCAGAGTGTACGTTTTGTCCCTTTTGCGATATCGAAGCGCGATGTACTTGATCTCTGGAACACTCCACCTTCGTTTTCACTGAAAAGCGTCTACTCCTGAAAACTAGGACACTTGTTACTCCTTCTCTCCAATATTTGCTTAAAATTTTCTTGTTGAACGACATCACTCATTTTTCTCTCGACTAGCGCGCCACAGAGCTCGTTAATTATAGAAGAAGGTTTTTCACAAGAACCACCGCAGGTTCCTTTTCCTCGTGTTCTCTTAACTTGTTCATGTGGTTTCTGGAACGAATCCGCTATTCATCCCTTCTTTTATTTTACCGAGAAAATTCCCGGTTAGCTTTGTAAAAGATACTGAAATTCCGAAACCTATACAAATTATAAAGGCCTGTGGTGATCAGCACGTAGCTTAGGATCCATCCAGAGGTTGAATAAACCTTGAAGTATAACCATACAGCGGAGAAACACCGCCCATATATGGCGTAAGTTGACGCATTATAATCGGTAGCTCTTCAGAGGGACGTAGTTGCATGAAGCGCACATTCCTTATTTGAGATTGTGCACTTCGGGGTTGTTTTAACCGCGGAGCTGTTTACGCTCCTTGTTGCGCCGTTTTACACATAAACAATTTTAAGAAAATGCCGTGCGCACGTGAGCGTACGTTTCGTGAGGAGTGTCCGGAAAAATACCAAGAAAATGTCGAACGCGAAATGCTAGGAGCGCTTGCTCGTAGCATTTCGCCTTCGGCGCCAAAGTGAGGATTCTCACGAACGATTGTTTCTGTTGACCACCAGGCCAAATGTTCTACCTCTGAATTTCAGATTGTAAGTCCTATTATGAAACACATCATACCCAGTCTATTGCAGGCTGCTCTTCCAAGAATAGAGCAGTATCAGATTCAGACTGGAATAGCGAGGAGCCGGTCCCTCCGAAGGGAGTTCGGGTTGTTAGTCATGTCGATGTTGGAACAGGGGCAACGGCTGTCCACATCGACGACTCCTGCGTCATGGACGTGAATTACGTTTCTACAACTAGGATTGTCCTCACAAAATCGAATAGGCGCACCTCCCCTATAAATAAAGCTAAGGCGGAGCGTTGCAAACCAGCCAGCAAAAAGGTGTCCACTACAACTGCAACTAATGGCACTTATATACTCGTGGCCATTGTTGCGTTAACAGTACACGAATCCGTATAGCATCTCTGAAGGTTGGTCAGTTGAACTGCCGCTCCGTGAATTCTTCTTTTGTCGATCTTAAGTGTCTAATTGCAAACTATAGTCCTGATGTTGTCCTCCTTCAAAAATCATGACTTAATACTAATAATTTTTTTGCTTTGAGAAACTAACGGGTCTTTAGTTTAGACCACAATAGTAAAAAGGGTGGTTCACTAACCTCATTTTGTTCAAAGCTTTGTCACAGAGCATTTACCCCGCTGGGCCTTATGTCAACCAGTGGTGAAGTACTCGCGCTAGACGTGGTTTTCCCTGGGAGGCCTCCGACCTCCCTCGTCAATGTGTATTTTCCGGTAGGCTTTCCGGTAGGACAGTTTCATTTGAAGTAAATCGAGACGTATTGTTGCCGGTGACTTCAATTCTCATTACATTTCTTGGGAATTTAGAACAGATTCTTGTGGTTTAGACTACTGGCACTGGCTGGAGGAGCATGGCCTTTGCTGTCATAATTTCTGGGCAATTTTATTTTTGCGTGCGTGATCTTGATCGACCTTGGACTCACCCTTCTCCTCAGGCAATGTAGAAGTTGCTTCCTGAAGTCAAGGATGTGACGAAAGCCCGTCTGGCCGTGATGCATTTTGAAGAACAAAGACAAAGACACAGACAACAAGTCTGTTATGTTTAGAGGAAATTAACGTTTCGGCTCCCACACGGAAGCCTTGGTCAAAATAAAATCTTGAAGGAAAATGATCGCCCTATATACGTTTCACAATGCTGCGCAGGCAACTTGCGTAGATAGGCGGCAGGTTTCCGGAGTTGCGATTCAGCGTGTGTTCTGTTGTCAGGATGTGAAGGGATTCCAGTAACAGGCGTGAGGTATCATTCCTTTGTTTTGCGAGGACGCGTGCAGCAGACCAGTTGATTGTGTGCGAGGTGGTATCGCAGTGCTCGGCAAGGGCGCTTGTCGACACGTTGCTCTTGTTTACATCGTTGCGATGTTACGGCAAACACTTTGCAAAGTTTCATGACTCACCAATATACAGGTACTGGCAATCTGCACAAGGAATGACGCAGAGAACTCCTGGATACCTCTCTTTTGGCAATTTGTACTTAGCGTTCACAAGTTTGTCTCTCTCGTAGAGGCCGTTTCTCTAGTAGAGCCCTCACTCTGTGACGAGGCCCGTACACGTGCTCTCAGCGTACTTTCCAAGCTACCCGCCAAACCCGAGGTATCCCCGCTGTCCGAAAGTGAACGCGCTGCTATGAGAAGCCTGCGCGACAACGAGAAAATTGTTAGGCTTCCGGCGGAAAAGGGTAACGCCACTGTAGTCATGGACGCTGAGGAGTACAGGACCAAACTGCTCGCCTTGTTGGGCGACGCTTGCCCCTATGCAAGTCTTGGGAAGGACCAGACTCAGATGGTTCGACGAGAACTGCAGAAGCTCTTGGCTGACATCTTCCACGCTGTATCGCCTCAGCACAAGGGGTTGTATTGCAAGCTCCTCTGCCACAACGAATCAGCGCCAGCAATATATGGTCTGCCAAACTGCACATCCCTGGTGTTCCTTTGCGGCCAATAGTGGACTTTACGCGATCACCGCTCCACAGGCTCTCCGGCTCCCTGCATCGCGTCGTATCCCCACTCGTCGGAAACAGCCCATCCCATCTCCGCAACAATGAGGACTTCATTGAAAAGGTTCAAAACCTTCAGCTTCACGTCTCTGGTACATGCTGTCGTTTGACGTAGTATCACTGTTTACGAGCGTTCCCATTGATTTGGCTGTGAACATTTGCACTTCCGCATGGAGTACTGACCCCAGGCTACCGGAGAGACGCCATATCGAGGCACATGACCTAGGGCGCCCACTGCATTTTTGCTTCCCCAATACGTACTTCACATTCAACTGGAGATCCTTCAAGCAAGTTCACGGAGCGGCGATGGATACATCTATTTCGGTGGCAGTCGCCAACCTGACGATGGAAGCACTCGAGGAGCGTGACCTCACCTCATCTGCACCGCAACCGCGGAAGTTCCTGCGTTACGTCGACGACTGCTTCTCTGTGCTACCAAAAGACTCTCTACAGTCTTTCACAGCTCACCTCAATGGAATGGAACCGGCCATCCAGTTCACGACCGAGGAAGAGGCCGACGGGCGTCTGGCATTCCTAGACGTCCTTGTGAAGCGTGATGGTGTGGGGCTGTCGTTTGATTTATTTATGGATTGATTGATTGTAGACTTTAAGGCAAAGACGCAACGCAGGCGATGAAGAGCGCGTAGTGCAGGGCTCCGGAATAATTTTGACCACCTGCGGATATTTAATGTGCACCGAAATCTCGTAGACACAGGCATTTTTGCTTTTCGCCTCCATGAGAAAAACGACGGCCACGGCCGGGAATTGAACGCGCGACCTCGTGCTGAGCAGCGCAACGCCAGCCACCTCGGCGGGTGGGGCTGTCGTTTACAGTGTACAGAAAGAAGACTCACACCGGCCGGTACCACCACTTTACTTCGGTGCATCCGGCAGCACAGAAGCGGTCTGTGGTCGCCTCCCTTCGCCGCAGAGCTAACAGGATCTGCAGCAAGCCAGAGGACGGGGTAGCGGACAATACAAGAGTACGCAATGAACTTTCATCGTGCGGTTACCCTGAGACATTCATCAACTCCGATCAGCGACAGCTCACTCGCCCTGCGAACGTTGTCGACGTCGGACGTCAAAAGCGCGCGGCGATTCCCTACGTGCCGGCATCAGCGAGGATCTGTCACGCATACTCCGATTGTGCAACGTACAAACTGCGCATGTGCCGTCTCGCAAACTAAGGCACGAACTTGTGAACGTGTAGCACAAATAGCAAAAAAAGCGGTATCCAGAAGTTGTCTACGTCATTCCTTGTGCCGATTTCCGGTACGTGTATATTGGTGAGTCAGGAAACTTTCCAAAGCGCCTGCATCAAA
Source organism: Haemaphysalis longicornis (assembly GCF_048455015.1). Lineage (NCBI taxonomy): Eukaryota > Metazoa > Arthropoda > Arachnida > Ixodida > Ixodidae > Haemaphysalis > Haemaphysalis longicornis. The sequence continues at coordinate 82,216,107 of NW_027526204.1, read as the reverse complement.
TCGAAACGATGTAAACAAGAGCCACGTGTCGACAAGCGCCCTTGCCGAGCACTGCGATACCACATCGCACACAATCAACTGGTCTGCTCACGCGTCTTCGCAAAAGAAAGGAATGCTACCTCACGCCTGTTAGTGGAATCCCTTCACATACAGACGACGGAACACACGCTGAATCGCAACTCCAGAACCCTGCCGCCAATCTACGCAAGTTGCCCGCGCAGCGTTGTGAAAGGTTTATAATTCGATCATTTCCCTTCAAGATTTTATTGTGACCAAGGCTTCCGTGTGGGAGCCGAAACATCAATTTCCTTTAAACTGAACTGACTTGCGGTCGGCGTCCTTGTCTTTGTTTTTCAAATTGCTTCCTTGGGTACATTACGCTGCGGTTCAAACAGTGATCGTTTTCCTACTGAGTTTACAGTAGGTATCCCACTAATTAGAATTGAGGTTAGAAAGCAAAAATTTATTAATGCCGGAATTTATCAGGGGGCCCTGTGGGACTGCTTTACACCAGCGCAGACCTCTGATTCCGTTGAAGATAATTAGCGAACAAAGAAGTCCTTGTAAGCAGCAGCAAAACGTTCAGTACAGACAAAAGTCTTTAACTGGTGGAATAGTAATTGTAGCTGAGATTATCACCGTAGAAAAGCAGCTTATAGGTCTTTCCTAGCCGTGGGGCAACTCCGAGTGTCCCGAACACCTGCAGCTCTTGCCATACCAGGGCAGACCTACAAAATGTAGCTTGGGGCTGCCCCCGCTACAGTATTCCTCGGTACCATGCCCTCACCAACGTGCGACTTGGACCCTGGACACGTCTCTCCAGTCCTGGTCCTGATTGCAGCCTAAAGCTCCTGCTGGATACGCTGATAGCCTGTGGCGCGTGCTGCTGCTCTTTTCTCTGGGACGCGGCAGCACCAGTCATTGGTGAACGGCTTTGCGGCGACGCGCAGGACACTTGGACGGCTACGACTCCAGGCGACCACTGTGTGGCATCCAGGCCGCTGACGCAGTAAATGGCGGCATAATTATCCTTTCTCAATTTCCCCTTACCTACCAATCCATTACCGACCCCTATAATAGCAGCGCCCAAGCGTAGCAAAATAGAATAAACGTGTTTTCAATCAATTATTCTCCTGCACAATCAGTGCCCGGTAAATTGGATACACAGCAAGTACATGGCAGCAGTGTTCGAAAGTAAAGTTGCTAAAGCCAAAATTAATCGCATTATAAAACTCATTGACTCTCTTTCAAATTCTAAAAGTAAATCAGTGGCTTATAAATTTATGTGCAAGATATCGGGCGGTTTCTCTCAAGTAGTTACAGTAGTCAGATGTCTTGACTTCTGCTCAAGAGGCCCAGTTTCTTGACCATTCCACTGGGGGAGTTGCGGTTCGGTTTCCTTCTCATTGGAGTAACTATCGCCCATGCAATCCTAGAGAAAGGGACTATTTTTTTCAGTACCACCTTTCGATCTGGCGGAGGCCTTGTCCATCACATGATCTGCGGCGCCGAGGCTTGACTCCGTGACAGTTGGGGCTATTGAATTTTTGGCAGAAGACTTCCAACCAGTTCTAGTGAATATAATAAATTCAACCCTCAAGTTTTGTTTTATTCTACACAACTGGAAAGTGTCCAAAATAATTTTGCTCCATAAAAGCCAGGTTAGGGTTTCGGTTTACAAAGCTTAAGGTAGATTTTTTGTACTTTACACATGACAAAATTATCGAGGGAATAGTTTTTAAACGGGTAGCTTTTTTCTATACAGGACAGGCAAGTACTTCTTCCTGCTCAGGTTGGTTTTAGGTGGGAATGTTTTATTTGGAACGATCACACGGACCTGAAGGCGAGAATTCGCTTAGCACAAACGGGAAAAATGGTGTCGGAATTAGTGACCTTAGAAGCAGCTAAAGCTTATGACTGTGTCGAGCATAGTATCTCATTCAACAAACTGGCCCCCATAGGTTTTCTAGCATACCTTTTTGCTTGGATTACGGAGTTTTAGCCCGATCGGGAATTCCTCTGTACAAACGGAAACAGAAAGCTATTTTCATAATTTTAACAAACTACAGGTGTGCCTCAAGGATCGGTTACATCACCTATACTTTTTAACATTCTTATGAGTGGCATTTCTCTACTCTGCAGGTAGTCCTACCTACCGATGGTCCTTCATGCAACAGCCTTTTCAAACATCATCACACAGCAAGTTGGAACTCAAATTACGGGGTTTAGTTAAGCAGTGGCAACAAAATATAAACGTGACAGGAAAAACATGCTTCACATCACTTCACCAAAGCACGTAAACATCCGGAGGTTTACGGCATGGTGAGAGGGATGCCTGTCCGCTTGCTGTCGTGCGGCCTCCTTGAAGGTGGCTGTTGGCACTCCCTGTTGGCGATCCCTCGGTGACTCCCCTCTGACAAGCGCAGCTGCGCTTATCTAGGGTACAGCGACAGTGTCACGCCCCCTCCAACACACTGCATTTCCCCTGTTCTTTCACAGCAGCCGGGGAGTGGTAGCGCGTGGTAGTTTGAACGCAGCAACGCCACAGTTCACAGGGGGAAATCTCCACAATTTCCAGGTGTAGCAACCTCAGTTTATGTGGATGATATAGCATTCCTTCCAGCCGCAGTCGATTTTCGTTTGTTATATGAACGTTTTCAGGCCTATGTATATCTGTTGGAGACATGGCTTGACAGCATTCATTTAACGCTAAATGTGTCGAAGAGTGCCCTACTTGTCTTCCCGGTTGCAGGAACAGTTTCAATTTCTCTCACTTACAAAAATCAGTCATTCCGGAGGTAGATTCTCTGAAGTATGTTGGTATTACATACACTTCTACTCCCGATTGGCATACACATATTAACGCATCAGTTACTAAAGCGGTGAGAGCATTTGTTCGTATAAAAGGTTATCTCTAAAGCGAGCAGGAAATGCGTCAGGACACAATTTTATGTTGTACCGATCCCCCGTCCTGCCAGTCATAGACTTTGTCTGCCTCTTGTTTTTCAATTGCCCTTCAAACAAATTGCGAACGTTGTACCTGTTGGAGAGGCGCATCCTGCGATTTTGCCTTGGCCTCCTCCGGTTCGGCTCGAACAGGGTTCCGTACTTAGAGGCACGCATTCCTGAACTCGGGGTCCGATTTCTCTTGCTGATGGTTCAAACTTACCTCCGCATGGAGCTGCTAAGTGTTTATTTGTAATCCGGGCTTAATTTGTACTTCTCCGTGGCCTAAACGTATTTCCCCCCAAGTGCAATTTGTTCAAACATGACTTGATTGCACTTCGGTGAAGTTTTATGAAGTTATCCAAGTATCCACTATTGAGCGAGCAACTGAGTTTTTCTTTCAAAACCCCTCCCTTCAGCTGCAAAACTTCTCCCACGCTATCTATTAACTGGTCCTTTAAATGAGTATCCATTAAAGATCCTGCTTCGGTGATTCACACTGATGCACTCCAAAATGGCGTGAAAGCTGGAATAGGTTTGTTTTTCACAATCTCTATATTGGAGTTATTTGCTACGAATCCCAGACTACACACCCATTTTTATGGCGGAATCTTTAGCCATTGCCCCCGCTTTATTTAAAGTACCCCAACGTGTATCAGAAGTCAGCATACTATCCGATTCGATGTCAGTAATATCGGCATTAACTTCCTCTTCCGACTCTCCCTTGTAGCGCCCATTATTGTTTTTTGTTCCAAGGCACGTGAAGGAGGTACGTTTTGTCAAAGCAGTGAAATTTTGTCAACGATGACGAGAAAGCATGCAAAAAGACCAGCGCAACCACAATCAAAAGCCAAATGACCTTCATAAACAGATGCACCACTGCCTGAAACACACGACGTTCGATGACATCGAACAGCTGTCGCACCGCTTTGGCGTGCGCAACCAGGGTCACTACTTGGAGATTCGCAGAGCCGGAGTCAGTAGTCCCTGCATCTTGTACAAGCAGCGCCTCCATCAGAGGTGGGTTAACCAATTCAACCGCTGGACTGCGTCGGTGCTCGACTCCAACATAGAAATTCAGATCATTTTCGGTTACTAAGCCTGCACCACGTACGTCATCGACTACGTCAAAAGGCCGACGGTGTGGTTTCTCCTGGTTCAGGGCATGTCCGAGAAAGCTCACCGAGTCACTTACATACCCACATGTTTTCCCGTGGAGCGAGGTCGAGTCAGCAAGGCCAGCAAGGAGCTTGAAGAACCTATTCCTAGACAAGGGCGCCAGCTCTGGTGTTTCTCAGGTCTTGCACAACAAGTGCAAGCTGCCCCCTTTTTTGCTATTCTCAGGTCTCCTTAGGCATACTTTGCAACCGTCGCCAGCATCTATTTAGCACATAAAATGGGCTTTGAAACATCTGACAAGGAAAGTCGCAGAGGGAAATATTAGGGAAAGCAGAAAACGTTGGCCATACCCGTGTAGAAAAAGACACTAAGGAAAAGGGCCGACTGCTGAATAATGCTGAGAGAAATGCATATAGCTATCACACTTATCTCGCTGTCTATCATTTACCAAGTCATATAATCGACTTATCAGGACAGTTTGAAGTTACCGTTATAGAGCCAATGCCATGCACACAACGTCCTTTAGGGTGCTCCGGAAACATATTGTAGGGTTGTAAAACGTTTTGCGAAGTTCTACTCCACCCCAAAGTAATTGAATGGACCACGTAGAAACCTACCAGAAATTTAAAAAACGGGTTCTTATAAGATAATAGGAAACGAAGACGCATTAACAGAAAAAACTGTGGACGCCATGAGAGCCCTGCCAAACAGTGACCCAGTTCCTGCAATCAATTTACGCAGTCGTCGTTTGGATTTTTATTGTCCACGTTTTCACTGTCACGATAGCAGGGAATTGAAAGCGCGTGTAGTCTAGAAAAGCTGCAAAGTCAAACAAGAACAGTACTACACTGTAGAAGGGAAATCTAAATGCAAGACTAAATTTACTTTTCCCTGGAAAAGGCGGATCGTGACCCGCAGTCTAACCCGCGCAGACACAGAAGCCGGGGAGGATTGTGCGGTTAGAATTCCGTATCAACTGCTTTACTGTAAATTGAATTTTCCTTTCGGCATCTGCTCTGAAATCTAGAGGGAATGCGATTTTGTATTCACTTCAGTCTCCATGAAGCTTCGATGTTGGCTTGGCACATCAACTTCAAGCCTGCCGAAATATCAGGAAAAAAACGAAAAATTCATATTGTAAGGAGACCAGACGCTTCTCTCAGGAAGGCAGCAGATCGAGCGGTTCCACCTTTACTCGTCGGATCGAGACTCCGCAACACACTCACTTATGATGATGATCATGTACAGATGACGATTATAATGGTTATGTACAGGTGACAGATTGGCCACACCGGTGGACGGTGGATAGGTATGGTCTACGACAGTTGCACGAGTCTACGAGTACACGAGTAAGCGCTCACATTCCCCCCCCCCCCCCCCCCCCGTGGTTGAAGCGGCCGCCCGGCCCCGCTAATTTAAGATGCACGGTGGATAAAACGCTTCATGCGAGAAACGTGCACAATTTCACTTGCGCGCCTGCGACGGTCTGTGGAGACAGTTGCCGGGGACACTCGATAATTTACCAGAGAAGTTTGCTCAGTGGCGACGTAGGGGCCAATATACCGGTTCAAAAACTTCTCGCACAAGCCAGGTGAGCGGATTGGTGTCCAGAGTAACACCTTATCGCCAGGGCGGAAATGGACGTCGCGGTGAGTGTGCATCATACTGCGTTTTCCGTTGTTGCTGCGTGGCTTCAGTGTTCAGGCGGGCGAGCTGACGGCAGTGATTGACCCGCGAGATGAATTGGTCGGAAAATGGAGTTGCAGGGGACACCGGAGGAGAGAAGAAAGCAGTCTCTATAACAAAGGAAGGGAAGCGGCCAAAAACGAGGAAGAAAGGTGAATAGCCGGTGGAGCGCTGAACAGCCGTAATATAGGCAAATGTTATAAAAGGGAGAACGTGGTCCCAGTTGGTGTGGTCTGGCTTAATATACATTGACAGCATGTCGGAGAGAGCCCTATGAAATCGTTCGGTAAGGCCGTTAGTCTGTGGGTGGTAGCTGCTACTTGTTTTATAACGGTATTGGCAGCTCGAAGCACTTCGGCAAGAACTTGAGATAAAAAGGCCCTGCCTCGGTCGCTCAAAAGCACGCGAGGTGTCACCGTGACGCAACACGATGCATTGTAGAACAAAATCGGCAATTTTTTGGGCGCATCCAGATCTCAGGGGTGGTGCCTCGGTGCACCGGGTTAATTGATCAACCGCAGTCCCAATCCAGCGGTAGCCGGCTGGTGTGCATGGAAGCGGTCCGTACAGATCAATGCCCACCTATTCAAAACGCACTGACGGACAAGGAAGCGGCTGTAGTGGACCGGGTGCAGAGGACGTACTGAGCTTCCGGTGTTGACATTTGGCACAAGAGAAAGTATACTTGGCCACGTTTGTGGAGAGTCCGGGCCAAAAGTAGCGACTACGGATGCGGTCGTAGGTTTTTGAAAAACCAAGATGTCCTGCCGTGGCATCATCATGAAACGCCTCTAAGATGGCTCTCCGCAGAGGTACAACGGGGACCCACCTGCTGCCTTCAGGGTGATGACTGCAGCGATGGAGGACGTCATCCACAAGCCGGAAATTCCTTAGCTGTCCACGTAGCCGACTGTTGAGAGGAGGTGCGGAGCCTTGCATCCTGTCCATTATTGTGCGATAACAATTGTCGCTTTGCTGGAGTTTCGGCCCGTTTGCCGGATTATCAACCATTGCATGAACAATAGGTGTGACCGATAGAGTGGCGTGGTTTGCAGGGAAAATAGAGGCAGACGATTGCGGCAAAGGGCATCGTGAATGGGCGTCTGCGTCTATGTGCTTCTTTCCCGACTAGTAGGCGAAGGTAAAGTTATACTGCTGGAGACGGAGAATCTAACGTCCCAGGCGTCCGTAGAGGTTCTTGAGCGTGGATAACCAGCATAACGCGTGGTGGTCCGTGACGACCGTAAAATATGTATAAGTAAGGATGGAACTTTTGAATGGCCCACACAACAGCGAGACACTCCTTCTCTGTTATTGTGTAGTTCTGTTCTGCTGTCGTGAGTGACCGACTAGCGTAGGCGACTACTCGCTCCCGCTGATGACAGTCAATTTGTAGCAAGACTGCTCCGATGCCTCGGCCACTGACGTCCGTGTGCAGAATGGTTGGCGCAGCATCATCAAAATGGGCAAGCACTGGACTCGATGCTAGGGCGTCTTTAAGGGACTGGAAAGCTCGTTCGCATTCCTCACTCCAAACAAAAGCGATGCCAGAGTGCAGGAGGTGGTGCAGGGGAGAAGCAATGGTCGCAAAATTTCGTATGAAGCGGCGAAAATATGATGCTAGCCCGAGGAAGCTGTGAAGGTCTTCCTGTTGTATTGGACGGGGAAAATTTAGAACGGCAGAAATGTTTTGGGATCGGGTTGGATTCCATTTTTGCTGACGACCTGTCCCAATACTTTTATAGATTTGCTGGAGAAAGTGCACTTTTTTGTATTCAGCTGCAGTCCTGCATTTGATAGGCACGTAAGCACTTCATCTAGACGTTGCAGGTGTTGATGAAACGTAGTTGAGAAACAACGATGTCGTCCAAATAGCAAAGACAGCTTTTCCATTTGAACCCACGGAGCAGCGTGTCCATCATTCGCTCAAATGTTGCCGGAGCATTACACCGTCCAAAGGGCATCACGTTGAATTCGTAGAGCCCATCTGTAGTAGCGAAGGCAGTTTTTTCTTTGTCATCTTCCTGCATCAGGATCTGCCAATATCCGGAGCGTAGGTCAAGACTAGAGAAATATTCTGCCCCTTAAAGACTGTCCAACGCGTCATCGATGCGAGGCATCGGGTATACATCCTTACGAGTTATCTTATTTAACGCATGGTAGTCAACGCAGAATCGAACTGAACCATCCTTCTGCTACACAAGCACAACCGGTGATGACCACGAACTCGATGAGGGGCTTATGACATCGCGCTTTAGCATGTCAGAAACTTGTTCTTCTATTATTTTTCGTTCGTGCGAAGATACTCGGTACGGGCGACGGCGTATCATGGCTGAGCCGTCGGTTTAAATCCGATGCGTGGCGACCGACGTACGTTTCAGTGTGCTGGAAGTTCCGTCGAAGGATGCACTGTGCTTCCGCAGAACTGTCAGCAATCGTTCCCTCTGCGCCGCCTTGAGGTCTGGGCTAACAGTGGCAGCAATGCCAGGCACATCATCCGAGGGGGCACGATGCCGCGTGAGCGAAGGTGTACCGGTGTCAGAAAAGATCGAAGGAGGCTCGCTGTCGACTACTGAAGCAACGGCCATGCCCTTGCGTAGCAATATGGGCTCACTGGTGGTGTTGAGCGCTGCCAGAGCTGCAAATCCCCGCGAAAAGCGAACGAGGCAGGTAGATATGGCGATTCCGCGGTGAATCAAGCGGCTCGAGGGAGAAGCTATCACGTCACCTTCAAAAATGTTGCCCGATGAAACCGACAGGACTTCTTCGCAACCGGGCGGGAGGACGTGGTCAGCATGCAGAGTCAAAAACTGATATAGCAAGTTCGCAGCAGCTGTAAACTCTGTATCTGTAATTTGAATAGCTGGGTGGCGACAGGATATCACGGCAGAAGTTGAGGACAGAAAGTCCCATCCCAGAATTAGTTCATGAGAGCACTGTGACAGGACCGCATATTGGATGTGATGACGATCTTTCGCGATGAAGACTCGTGCAGTACCACTTGCGACAGGCCGCATAACATGTCCGTTTGCATTAAATAACGAAAGGTCAGAGTAAGGGGTCTTCACTTTTCGTAGACGAGCACACAGATTAGAATCCATAACAGAAAGGCTGGCTACGTTGTCAACTAAGGCTTTCACACAAATTCCTTCCACTTCCACAGATAAAACATTCGACGGGCCCTCTGGAGGAGTTTCAGTCAGTCCAAACGATGCAGTTTTCCCTCCAGAAACTGCAGCGCCTCTTTTTCCGGTTGGAGGTCAGGGTCACGAGAGATGGGGCGAATGGGCGACACAAACCGACGGGGAGGCGTGGGTGAACGACGTCTCGAGCCACGACCACTGCGCAAACGGCCCATTGAATCTTGAGGGGACGGAGAGCGCTGTCCAGAAGAGTAGGCATGTCTTTGAAGGGAGTAGTTGAAGCGGACGTCATGTTCGTAAGGTGCGTAGCCTCTCCGTTCATCTTGCAGACGTCGTCGGCAGAAACGCGCGATATGGCCTCGAATGCCGCAGTAAAAGCAAACCGGGCGTTTGTTGGAACGAACGGTGAAGCGTGGCCGCCAGTTTGAATAAGTACTCTGCACGGAACGTCGGGCCGAGACGTCTGCTAACTGGCGAAGCATGGTCGGAGATGATGGAAGGTCAACTGGCACAACGGGTGGTCGTTGCAGTGAGTCCGCATAAGAAGCACCGATGGGAGCAACTGGGTGACAGTTGCGAGGACTGCCAGTCATTGACGCCAACTCTTCTTTGATGACTTCTCGCAAGTCAGTTGCTGGCTGGGAGCAGCGGTCACCGTGAGCACAGGAGTTGAGGGAGCTTTCTTGCTTTAGCTCCTTGCGGATGATGCTACGTATCAAAGCTCGCAACTCTGGCTCTGGCGGAAGACGAGCGAATCCCGTAGTCGGCTGTAAGCGGATCGCGTGAAGTTGGTAAAAGCGCTGACACGCGGCGCTTATGTTATTTACGCTTGATGGATTTTGCAGCGCAAGGGCGGTAAAGGCAAAATCAGCGATTCCCTTAAGAACGTGCTTAACTTTGTCGCCTTCCGACATATCTGGGCTAACGCGACGGCAAAGAGCGAGGACATCCTCGATATACGACGCGTACGTTTCATCGGGATGCTGCATGCGGGTTTCAAGTGCCTTCTTTGTTACATCCGCGCGAGCGGACGAAACGCCGAAAACCTTGCGAAGCTTTTCGGTGAAGGTAGCCCAATCATTCAGCCTTTCCTTGTTATTTAAATACTAGGTCTCGGCAACTTTGGTCTGGTGGAATCCGACATTTTGAAGCTTAAAGCCGTCGTCCCACCTGTTAAACTGGCCGACCCTGTTGTATTGTTCCAGCCAGTCCTCGACGTCGTCGCCACGAAGGCCACGGAAGAACGGGGGGTCGCGCTGGTGGCAGGTCACCAGGAATGGCGACGAGGCAGAAGCGGGTGCATTCGGGGCGCTCTCTCGTTCCATCGGAGGGTTTCGCGACGACAAAGGCGGCCAGAACGGATCTCCAGGGGTGTAGTTGGACTAAGTAGAGGCTGGGATCAAGCGCAACCTCCACCACTTGTAAGGATACAGGACCCTTCTCTCAGGAAGGCAGCAGATCGAGCGGTTCTGCCTTTGCTCGTCGGATCAAGACTCCGCAACACTCACTTATGATGATGATCATGTACAGATGACGATTATAATGGTTAGGTACAGGTGAGAGATTGGCCACACCGGTGGACGGTGGATAGGCATGATCTACGACAGTTCCACGAGTCTACGAGTACACGAGTAAGCGCGCACAATATATCTACCCACAGAAAACCTCTACTAACTGACGCACTGACTCATTCATGAATGCCCAGCCGAAAATGTATGACCTAAAACTTGAAAGTGACAAGTATATTTCGCTCATATTGTAGGGGCTCACTTAGAGGGCATTTTTGAAATATTTACCCCTAAGAGAGGGCCACGGTGTTTTCCAAAACTTGTGATTACCTCACTCACCCATTCAGATATTGAAGTGCTTTTTACTGATATGTGTAGCCAGCCAGATTCTCTCAAAAACCGCTTTACCATTTTACGCTAATCACCACAAATGTTGCATGCCTGTATTTTGGAACAAAGTATTTTTAGAGATACCCCAATATATGTTTTACTGCTTGGTATATTCTACTTTTTTATGGCAAATGTTGCTCGTACAAATGCATACAAGCAATTTTAAGGATATCTCCCTACGACGCTGCTAAAAAGGGTGAAAAGGATTTTTTTTAAGTTACACTCATGACGCGCCGAAAAGGACTAACGTTTTATTTCAACGTCAAGCGCAACTGTTAGTTGTAGAAACTCCAAATTTTAAGAGAACATTAATAATATGGTGCATGAGGTGATTGTGGCTGCTTTAAAAAATACGCTCCTGAAAAATTGAGAAGTGGTAAAGAGCTGTTTCAGAAATTTTCGCTTTTATTGCAGACCCGCTAAGATATAAAACAAGTTTTTGTTGACACATGTAGGCAATAGCAATGTAAAAACTGTTTCACAAGATTTTTCCAAAATGGGCCATATAATCGCGAGAATCAAGTCTATTGGTAAATTACCGGCTCCAGAAAGCGCGCCAGCCTCGCAACTGACACGGGTATCGAGGATACCGAGTAGCACTCCGCGCCCAGTAATGGTGATTCAAACAATGGATTTCAAGTGTACCTTGGAAAAATAGCAAAATGAAGGCTCCTCACAACCTCTTCGCGATCTAGTGCCTCGACAGCAAAGCCCGTGGCTGTACACCCCGTGCACACGATACTGTTCGGCCCGGAGGCCAAGACAGACAACTTCAGGAAGCTCAACAAGCAGGCAGTCTCCGCACTAATTAGGGTCACCGTGCCTGGAGAAGTCAAAGATATCAGTAATAATTCCCGACGAAATATCTTGGCTATCCATGTGGAACTCCGGAGTGACCTGGAGGTATTGCGGGAGATTACGTAACTGCAAGACCTGTTTATTTATTTCAATGCTCTCAATGTCCCTGAAGGTGTAAAGAGATGAGTGGGAAGATTATGCAGTGCAAGTCACGGCTGTCCTAAATGAAACATGAGCAGGGTAGCTGGCAATGGAGGCTGGGACGCTTTTCTAGACGGATGCTGTCTTCGGCAAAAACGAATTGAAACGTAAATTCGTCCAGCAACTGGGCACTGCAACTTTCAACCGGTGGTCAAAGCGTGGGGAAATACAGGATGGAGGTGAAACAGTAATTTTTAGTGTCCGGGTTAATGTAGTATATTTTGTAAAAACGGTTAACACATGCAACTTTCCTTCGATTTGTTAAAGAGGGAAGGTTAAGCTTTGCTTTCATTGATGATACGCTAGCTGCCCGAGAGTACTAGTTTGAAACGATGAAATGAGAGGCACGGTTCTGGATTTATTCAAGCGATGAGGAGAGCGATAATAAACGCGGATCCCAGATAGCAGAAGCGTATTCGAGTTTAGTCCTAAAAAGTGTTTTATAAAGCAGTATTTCAAGGATACAAGAGCTAAGGGAATGTTACGACGTAAGTAGCCAAGCATGCGAGTAGCAATGTTAGTTACAAGAGCTACGAGCGTTTTTCCAAGAAAGGTTGCTACTGATGTGAATGCCCAGATATTTGTACGCGTCAACTGTTGCGAGCGGAGTATCGCTTATTACATAGGAATAAAAGTGCGACCTCATGACACCCTGTATGGCGAGACGACGGCAGGTGACATTTATGACGTCGATGCGTGTATCCTCGAGAAGGACCTGCCAATACTAATCAAACCTGAACATGAAGGTATTGCCACCAGACAAGTAAGCCGCATTGGTAGGTCCAAGTGCCTGAAGATCGTTTTCAAGTGCGACAGCCTTCATTCACATGTTAAGGTGGGTGATTTCCGTCAGCCTGTCCGACCCTATGTGCCAATATCCCTCCAGTGCCGCAAGTGCATGAAGATTGGCCATGCCGAAAAGTGTGTGGGACCGCCAATGTATGTCCCAAATGTACAGGACTGCACAAGGCTAGTGACTGCAGTGAAGCTACCCTGAAGTGCGCCAACAGTGGGGGACCTTATGATGACTGTCAAAGAAGTGTTCACGCATGAAGAACGAGGTCACTGTCTTAAAACATGTGGTGCAGGATCACTCCACGCACAAGGAGGATGCTATAACTATGACAGCATGACACCGGCGGCGCCAATACCTATATTCGGGTGACCAATCGGTCACAGTTTCAATCCAAGATGGAAGATTTTTTCGGGAGAAACGAGCCCGTAGATATGGAGTTTGCCATTGGAAGCGCCCTAGTTGCTTACAAACGCTCCGCCCGGCTGTCTTCTAAAATCAGAGTTCGATATAGAGCTAAACTCCTGAAAGCTGTCTGCCGGCGCGCTGCACGAAGGTAAAGATGTACGAAGTCTCTTCAAGATTTAAGAGATGCGAGGAGGACCTCAGAAAATCCACCACAATATTATCCAAGTGCAAGCACAGAGTTGAAAGTCCTATAGTGAATCAGTCGACCCCAAAAAGTCCTTTTCTAGAATATGGGGAACTGTTCGAGGGCTAATGACCCCCTGCAACAGCGCGTCCCCATTCAAGTCTCCGGATCTTCACCAGAAACGCGGAGAGCTCGAAGTAGCAGACGACTTCTGCGTTCGGATCACCAGTGGAACAGGCCTTGGTGGTTCGTCACTTGCCGATGACATTCCCGCATCGCGAGATTCTCGGATGGAAATCCCATTTTGAAGTAGAGCTCGAGGCAGCATCGGCTCTCTTCACCCAATCGTCATCGCCTGGGCCGGATGGAGTCACCTATTTTGCTCTCTGTCACCTTAGCAACGGCGCCCGGCACGCCCTTTTAAATATTTCAACTATGCTGTGATGGCATAGTTCCTGAAAATTGCAGGTCTAGCCGCTTGTTCCGCTCCTGAAACCAGGAAACTCTCTGGACCAGGCGGCATACCAATCCAAAGCACTTGCCAGTTCTTTTGGAAAGCTTATGGAACAACTTTTTCTTGCACGTCGGAAGTGATTCATGGAATACTACAATGTCTACCCGGAAGTCGTGACTAGTTTATATCGTGGCCGTTCTTCTATCGTAGGCGTTATCTACCTGGTAACCTTTGTGCAGCAGTAGAGACGCTATCTGCAGTGGCCCATATTGCCGAGTTTATTGGCGGCAAGACGTGGAGAACGCCTATGAAGTCAATGTTGAAGCTATACAACGCAATATCCTTGGGCTCCCTTCGGTACAGCCTGCCTGTACTTGCAGGTTCTTGCAGCACAAATATTAAGCAAGTGCATGGCATACAGGCGCAGGCCCTTCGAACTTGCCTTGGCCTACAACGGTACACGTCAACAGCAGCAACCATTGCTGTGGCTCATCAGCACCCCTTGCCCAATTACGTGACAATTGAAACACTCAGGGTGCAAATGTTTGAAGGATCGAGTATAAAAAGAACACCATAACGCCGGCCTAGGTCGAAACAAGCTGTTTTAAAAGGATGCAGGAAGTTTTAAGTTATTTCGAATGGTTCTTTATTTCATTTTCGGTGGCATATGTTGCATTGGTTTATGCAATGTAACAATCTATTCTCAGCTTTCACTATGTTCCTTGATGTCGTTTGCGCAGGTGGTTTAGTATGATAAACAATAGCGTTAGAAATAATCAGCCAGAGGAATGAAGTTTTTGACACATATGTTGCTGGTAACAACTTTGAAACGTTATTTGTCAGAATCAAACATTTCGTGACCACAACGCTGTGAGAACATTTTTACTTCCCCGCCCATGACGGGCATTGCGAATACGAAGAGCACTTCTACACAACCCGGAGTCAGAAAAGTAACAGGTGGATATTCGCAGGCTTACTAGTTCGGTAGGTGGACGGGAGTTTAGATATATGACCGCCCGACAATAAGTGAGTTTTGTTGAATCTCGATGTCGCTCGTGGTGCTGAGGTAGAGGAGATATCGCAAAGCACCTGCCAAGTTGAGTTGAATTTGGGGTAAAGAGGTACTATAGTCCCTGAACTGCAGAATCAACTTTTTAGGGTGGAAAGGTTCCTCTCATCTCTGGAAGCCACTAGAATATTATGTCATTGCTATCTTGTTACTGCGAAGCCATAGGCAAAGTATTGGCGGATGAAGCTGCCTGTACAGGCCACGAGAGCGAACGCACCATCCTGCTTGCGCTCCCAAGCACCCGTGTCGTGAGTACACCTTGCGCTTTTGCGCGTAGAATTACGGCGGAAACTAGGAACACACCAGACTTCTTGAATACCCGTCCCTATAATCAAGATTCCCTTCTTCAACGTTCTGTGCCGCATTGGCTGTCTCGACCCCAGTGCACTTTGCTTTGTCGACGGCAGTTGAGAGTGACCTTCACGAAAGCCTACTCTGTACTCATCAGGATGGCCAGCTGCACCCAATGTGACACCTTCGGGGTGGAAGCGACAACAGACCGTGTGCTTTATCCATAGCGCTGTCTCGCTGCCCCAAATACTTATCGTACTTGCCACAAGCCTCAGCGCATTGGAAAATCAACCATTTATAGCAGAGACTGTCACAGGTCATCGGTATCTACCATCGACTTCGCACAAGGCGACAAAAGCAATTTATGATTTTTGATTGATAAGACTGTATCGATTTCTAATTGATAGGAATGCCTGATTTCTGATCTTTGATGACGATTTCAGATTGATGGGAATGCCTGAAACTCGACTAGAGTCCGCACCTTCTATCTCTTGCTTTTCGTTTGTGTTCTCGTTTATCCTCTTAGTACTGGTTTCGCAGTGCAGGGTAGCAAAGCGGGCTCCACACCTGGTTAAACCCCATTCTTTCAGTCCCTTTATTCCTTCTGCTCCTCCTATCATCTTTCCACTGGTGACATAAATCCAAACTTTTCCTGCGGAATAAATTATCTCCAAGGCATATGTAGGGAAACAGCACCAGGCTCAAACAGGCCTACTGAGAGGAGAAGGGCGGAAGTATGCTCGCCACACCAAAAAAACCCTCCATTACCGTATCAAGGCTTGGGAATTGCTTTTTGACTACGTCAGGAGTGCTAAAGTATAAGCTAGAATTATTAAAGGCCCAAGATGGAGCAACAATGCAGAATTACAAATACTTCCCGCACATGGATGCTGTAGACACACATGCACATCGTTACTCTACCACCCAACCATACAACAGCACACCTACACACGCAGACACATACGCGAGCACACACACACACTGACACATGTGTATGTATATTAAGCAGAAAAGCATTTTTGTTGCACTGGATATTTGAATAATACAGGAATGCGAAGAATTGCATGCCTGCACAGGAAGTGCATCGCATTGAATTTGAACTAAAGATGCGCGCCAAAAAACTACAGATGTTTTGAGTTAGGGAGTGCTCAAAAGCGTAGTGTTTCTTCAATACAGAAAGCACAGCATACAAGTATCTTGTAGACAAAGCAAATCAGTACAAGCCAACAGAAGTCAGGCGAGGAAGACATGAAAAATTACAGCCGTTCCACTCTACGTGAAAACTGTTGGAAATGCAGAGCACTGATTCGCCATAATGGGCTGTAGAGCCGTTATCCGCTCACTGCTACCACCCGCGCATTTCAAATTTCCCGCCTTCGCAGTGCTCGCGCGCCCCCTGCCTTAAACTGCGCCAGCAGGAGTTCTGTTCTTTTTGTGCTTGTTTTCCCTCCCGCATCGCCGCCCGACGTTCACGAATGGCTGCGGCTTCTCGCTGGCGAAGTTCGGCTTGCGGCGCTTGCGCTCAGCATCCGCAGCACGCCGCCGCGCCGCCTTCTCTTCCCGCGTAGACATTGTCGATGAAGTCGATGGTGAAACGTGAAACGTACCGTGAACCCCCTGCCGCGGCTATGACGCAACGTGGAGCGGCTATGACGCAACGTGGCGCGGCTATGACGCAACGTGGAGCGGCTATGACGCAACGTGGCGCGGCTATGACGCAACACAATCCAACACAATCCACTTTAATCCAATCCAATCCAAATCCAAGCCAAGCCAAGCCAATCCAATCCAATCCAATCCAATCCAAGCCAATCCAATCCAATCAAATCCAATCCAATGCCAGACCGACGGGGAGCGATGCGGACTACGGACGCCAACGCGGGTGACATCGTAAGTTACTTAAATGCTCTGCATTTAAAACCCCAAGAAAACAGAGTGACCAGGACAACGTTAGGATGAATGCTACTAAACATTTCACAACAGCCCAAAGTCGTCATTCCATACTTTAGCCCTTACTTCATTCCTTATCCTCTTACGTTCTGGGGGATTTTCGATACCTCCGTTCACACTGCAGGAAGTAAGTTACGATGACAGCCAATCCACTGGCTGCATGGCCTCAGAGCGAGAAGAAGCGCGCTGATTCCTGCAAGCAAGAACGTCGTAAGGCTGACAAGATTCATGGTTATGTGTGACTAAAATCATGGGCACAAGAGAAATATATTTGTCTCACCAGGCTACATTTACTCAAAAGAAAGTTAGGGTCCATTTAGAAGTGTTACGTTTTGTTACTGCGGCCAATTTCTCCTTTTCTGAGTTTCCTTGGAATTTACGTGTTCACGGTTCTCTTTCGAACGAACGACAGAACGCTGAACACATATATACACGAGTAAGAATAGGTTTTACGTTGCTTCACTTGGCACAATATATTTTACCTCGGTGAATTTGGCCAGAGTTTTATTATGAAGCAAGAAGCTTATTATGAAGCAAGAAGCTCAGAAGCTATAAATCAGTGCTGTTTGAAGATGTCTTGTTTTCTCACAAGGTCAACTGACAGAACGTTTATAACGAGATACAGGTCATATGTCATTTATACTCAGCGGTTTAAAAACCATTTCGCGCGTGCTATCTTAGACAACTCTGCGCGTCATCCTAGATTACGTCTGCTCTCAGCCACTCTAGCTAAAACGTCATTGCCGCTGAAAGGTCAGAAGATGCATAGAGACTGGGTGAGTATTGTGGCTGCAGGCAGGTGTACATGTTTGGTAGAAAAGGAACGCCTCTTTCCCTGAAGGACGTCTTAGCTGTGCAAAGGAAACGAGAATTCACTCGGTGTTTTGACAGGCTTTGGGTACTGCGCTAAACAATCAGTTTATTTATAATTACGTACAAGCAAGGGTCCAGAAGTGGGAAGCGGTTTTGTTATTGATGTAAATCATTCTCAGTCTACTGAGTGATTGTAGGCTTAACGCTCCGACGGTGCGTAGGCGATGAGGCGCGCCATAGCGGAGGGCTCCGAATTAATTTTGACCGCCTGGGGATCGTGCGCCGAAATCTGGTACGCACGGGAGTTTTTTTGCTTTTCGCCTCAATCAGAAAAGCGGCCGCTGCGGCCGGGTATCGAAACCGCGACCTCGTGCTCAGCAGCACAACGCCTTAGCCACTGCGCCACGGCGACGGGTGATTCTCAGTCCAGCATTCCACAAATCATGACGACAACCATGGCCGTTAAGTCTTATGTGTTCCTCCGGGCAAAAGAACCAATCCAGCCTAAAGCTTAACATTGAACATGTGAACTTTAAGTGGAGTGGAGGACTCGCTAGAGACCCTAATATCAAATTATGAGTATTCACGAGTGCTCGCTTCCTGTAGCTATTACTCACAAAGAAGTGTGTTATTCATAAGACACAAGTCTTTGCTTCTTACCGCTGCTTTCATGGAAGGGGCTCTGAAAGTTAATCGAAAAATACATGAACGCTTCTGAGCTCCTTGAGTTATTGCACAGCGTACAGGCTACGAAATATGTCTTTGATAATCTTGGTGCATGCCTCAGAAGCGTCTAAATCGGATCGGCGCACAGATGGCAAGCATACGATTGTTTAAAAGCCTTTGTCAACTACCCACAGCAAGGTGTGAATTTGTGCCGTCATGTGTGCTTTCGATAGTTCAACACCCGCACATGCAGGATAAGTTACGAAGAACCGTCCCGTTTGCCAAATATACCTGTATAACGTATTGCGACGCCAAGCAATATACACTACTTGTATTAAGTTCGCTACATCGAATACTTATTCCAATAGGCACTAGCTGACGATGTGAGGCCTGAAAGCGTGATATTCCGCATATGTTTAGGCGTAACGCTGGATGACCTTTAAACTCAGCCTTAAATAGTCTAAAAAACGACTTACTCCTTGCCACTGGACCGGCATGAACCTGTTGATGATTTTCGGCCTCCACGAATGACGTTGGGGCGATATCAGGGCAGTCGGAAACCCGGGTCATCCTTCCCCTAATACCTGGCAGATTTTGCGCAACAGAAATATATTAAAAAAAGAAACAAAAATTGGCGCTGCTTGCACTAGTGGTGCAAATCTGGAAAAACAACAGAGCTGGCGGTCATTCTGTTGTCGTCGGATACCCAAATGTTGCTCCCACATGTTTTCCGAAATTGCCACTAAAAGTTCCCCATGACTGCAAGGCCCACATCGTTTTGTCCGCAGCTGTTCAGATCATGCCCAAAGTGGGCCGCGTCAGAACAACCTAGAAACTGCGGCAACAGACTTCGCGAGCTCAGTGCCTGTATTGCTCCCCGCTTCGCGAGGGAACGCAGTTGAACTGACCAGGAGAAGAGCAGGCGAGATATGATGCCATGAACGGTAGACGGAGTGTTCTAGAAGGTCAAGCTGGAGTTCCCCGAGCGCTCCTCGGTAGGCACACTGTAACGCACATGCGGTATTTCTTCTTTGTATTTTTTTTGCGTACGCCAACGAACAAAGCTCAAGCTTAAACAGCTTTAGTCTTAAAAAAAACGGCCCATCCCCACTAAAGTGAAACCTGGTGAGGGCAGAAGCATGCAGAATATGAAAGTATTTAAAGATTATAAGCTTCTATCTCCCGATAGGAAGCGCGCTTGCAGGAGAAAACCAGTCAATTCAATCCAATTTCCAGGCGGAATTCGATATGGAATGTCCAAAAGAGAGAGTATTGAATCTTCCTTGTTATTTCAGTGGGTTTGTCGGTTGCGCTCGGCTAGTGTCACTAGATCGTGCCTAGCCTTCAAAGACAATCTGCATGCATAATCTTTACCAGGAACAAGTGGTGAAGATGGTCCTATTGATAACAGGAGCTTTACCATTTTTAATGCGGCTTTGATGCCGCGCGCTGGGCGCCTTAGGCCTTTGTACTGCGGTGTTTTTGCCCACGGATAAATAAACCTCTGAAGTACACAGCTTTTCTGAAATGTCGCGTGTCTTTCAAGAACGAAGCGTTCTAGCACAGGGCATCGGAAAACGAGTGGCAAATGTGTTTTATTACCGTGATTACGGGAGACGACAGGAGACGCCGACAGCCCGAGCCCCTAACAAGCTTCAACAGTAAAAGAAAATACAGAATTCAGATACGGTCACGCCGATTTCCCCGAAGAGGCGCGGTCGTCTGCAAGTTTTAAATGTCGCTAACATAAATGGCCCCAGAAATTTACGTCACTGCCCGAGCATCGCTGCTGTATGAACTGAAATGTCCTTTTTTTCTGTTAAGACAAGGTTATTTTGACCCGCATGTTTCACTTCTAACGCACACAAACGATGACTCAAATAAGTATTATATTAGAGAGATTGACGCGGAACCCTACGTGAAATACATGTGTTCACAAATGGAATTTCAAATACGAATAAGCCAAAGCTCGAAGTTGTTATATAGCATCAAACTGCGCAACGGTCATCTGTAGCTTGCCTGCACAACACTGTGGAACAACATGGCGCTCTACCCTGCGGCAAAATAAACGCTCTTACAAAACAACAATATGGCGGGTCATCTGCGAAGTAGACGAAGTGTTTTCGTTATTCACCTTACAGAACAAGATGCTTTAAACTCTAAGACAAAGGCAGGCGTGCGTGGACTCAACGTGGTCTTGATAACATGAAAATTTTGCGATTTATTTTGGAACGCAGGCAACCGCCTCATTTAGACCAGTAGTAAGATTTTAGTCATATTGCTACAGACGTAACAAACGGGGAAGGCTTTGTTTACAAGGCCTACGACAGGCTGGTGGAGGAGCCGGATTGAGGGCCGGTGAGCTGTCAGCCTGCAGCACGCACGTTCGTGTACTTCCTCCGCGTTTAGTTAGTCAGCAGCACATTCACTGTTCCTCAGTTCATACACTAATACGGGTGACTGGCCAATCTCTATTGCATTTACCTTGCACTGTAACAATATATATGGATAAAAAATAAATGGTAGTACCTAAGAAATCACCCAACTGACCGGCTCATAGCTCGCTAAAGACAAAAGGGACAACGCTGTAGTACAGGCATTCAAAACTTGAGACTGTAGAGAAAATAAGTAAACCTTATTTGATTTCCGCCATTTTCTAGCCGCTTGTAGTGAATCATTTTGATTGTTCACGTTTGCTGGGGAACCTAGACACTTCGGTATACTCCTGCAACAACTTTAGTAAATAGCAATGTTCCGCGGCACCACTTCTTCTCACACAACGCAGCGAAGGTCGAATACACGCGATCTCCTCCAGTGCGGCGCAAGTACAAACACACAAAAGAGGGTTCGCTTTAAGTTGGGGCTTTTTTGGCGAACCCCAACATCAGCAGCACTCCTGGCTCCAGTCTCTGCTAGGAGCGTTCGCACGTCACGATTCAGATTGTGGCAGCGGAGACAAATTGAATAAAGGCTTCGGACTAACTTTACATTGCTTTGCCGTATTTATCCTGCCACATTCCCTGAATTCCAAATCACCAAGATTTACGTTTTACTTTGCTGTCTCTGAGGAGCTGAGCCCCAAACACAAGGAGAAAAACGGTAGAATACCGCAAGGTAGGTCCATGTGTTGGCAGAATCTCGTTATGGAGGGTGGACACGATTTGGGCGAATCTCTTTATACACCGCCTTGTCTCTCTGCTGTTTTCTAAAAATCTTTTTTCTCTCTCATTTGTTGTCGGCTTGTGCCTTCGAAGGCATTATTGTAAATCTGAAGAATAGGGAACAAATTATTGGCCGTGTCTTTCGCGCTTTGTTTCAAATCAGGCAAAAGCACAATATTATGGGCTGAAGTCGCAAAAATAGGAAGAACGGTAGCTCTTATTTGGGCTAGATGCCTGCACGCCCTGTGAGGGAAGGGATGTATGAGGCAGGGGGCATTTGTTGACTTGGACATTGTCCATTGGTGTTCTAGAGCTTAGACTCGTGGGCCCCTTGGGCAAGCGGGGTTAGTTGGGTTATTTTGAAATGGGCTAAATGTAGCGGGCTCATGATCGGTACTGTTCGCCCTACATCGCTTTTTACAGGGTGGTGTGCACTGGCAGACAGAGTTGAAGGCGTTAAGTGGAAGAGTAAAAGAAGGAGACATTGTAAGACATGAAGGTTCTACACGGGGAGAATATTGGATAGTGTTTAATTAGTAATAGTAATAGTAATAGTAATAGTGATGTTTATTTTCATCTCTTGAAATATACAAATCAACATCGGGTCAGCCCAGGCCATGCAAGGCTTGTCGCGCAGTCAGCACAGGCAATAAATTGTATTAGAGGTAGACAAAACACAAAAATTTTTGCGCAGATATGTTCTTAGGCCACGCAGAGAAGAAATAGAAAACATCTCATCGGGTAAGGAGTTGAAAATTTGTGAGGCATAGTGAGGTCTAACATAGGATGGAAAACGTGTGTAGCAACGCGGTATAACAAATCGAAGACTATGTCTGAACGCTCGCACGGGCACATGAGGGGACAAAAAGGAGCTGCACCAGAAGTTTTTTTAAATATTTGTTTGAAAAAACAGGGCATAAAATGTAGGCAGACTGAAATAAGTGAAGCAATCAACGTTAACGGGGATATCTACAATGTAGGCAACGCTGAAGACAACGTTTTTTAATATGCAGTTTACTTTGGAACGCCAAGTGAAAGAGCAGTGATAAAACAAAGATATCCCATAGCTCAGAATGCTGTAAGCGAGCGAGTGCGCAATAACTTTGCGCGTTAGGACTGGCATGAAAGAACGAACATTATATAAAACGCAAGATACCCCCCGAAGCTAGTTACAAACGTAGTTCATCTGGGTGTTCCACGTCATGTCGCTATCAAAATATACACCTAGGTACTTCACGCTTGTCGAGAAGGGAAGAGGAATACAAAGGCAATTTTTACACCTTGAGTTATGGAGTAGAATCGGCGCACAGTCAACTTTTTGTGAGGATTACGGAAACACACACATCTTGTTTTTTTGTGTTAATACTCCTACCGTTGTAGGAATACCAATCCATAACCGCTATTGCATCTGTCTGAAAGGGAGTGAATCGCTGAACTGTAAAGAGAGTGAGTAGACAGAAGAACAGCGTTGTCTGCATACTGACACAGGCGACTCCTTGTTGTGACAAAACCCAAATCATTGACGTACACGTTAAACAACAATGACGATAAAATATACGACTGTGGCACTTGTGATTGCAAAGCAAGTTTGGAACTCGAGAAACCGTTTATCCACACAATTTGAGCCCGGTTGTGGAAGTAGTTTGTTACAAGTTTAAGAAAAGGACCCCGAAAACCTATAGGTTAAAGCTTTTGAAGCAATAAGGAATGAGAAACAGAGTCAAACGCTTTGCTGGCATCCAGGAAAAGAGCACAGGAGACCTCAGTATTATCGAAGGCGGAATAAATATGATCCCAGAACTCTTCTAAAAGCGTTGTAGTACTCTTTCCTGCCCTAAATCCAAACTGAGAATCTGAAAGACGGTTATTATTTTCGAGAAAAGGACTCATTGGACGAAAAAGATACTTTTCTAAGATTTGTGCGATACAAGGTAGGATAGATAGCGGTCTGTCGCATATTACGCTGAAGTTTCGCTGAAATTCAGTCACGCAAACACCGTCTATTCCTGGTGCTTTTTTACGCTTTAGACTAAATAGTATGTCATGCAAGTCAGCGCAACTCAAGAGAGGCAAGTGTGCCGAAGTGAGGTTGGTATTCAAGGGACGCAACGCTGTCCCGGGGGAAACCTGTGACTAATTTGAAGGTTTCGAAAAGTGGTTATTATTGTCATGCACGCAGTGATCAAGATTACGGAAGTGTTTTTAAATTGTTACATCAATCGACAGTTGTGTTTTTCGGCCCAGTAACTGGTTAATTGCTGTCCAAGTTTTCCTGGGGCAGAATCGATTCTCGTAGAAAGATTAGTTAAAGTACGAACGTTTCGCCGATCTCAACAGAGCTAATTAAGGACTCTGTATCAGCAGGTGTGGTGCAGTCACGTCTATCATGGGGCAGAAAGAGAGATAGAAAGAGAAACTTTATCTACAGTTGAAGTAAGCGTTTTTGTGGCCAGGGTCTTCAGTCAAAGACTCCCTTGGTACAGTCGGCTGCCTTCGACTTTTGCACTACCAAAGGAAGCGTTTCTGGGCAGGAGCTGGTCAGCATACTCTTCCAATGCTGGCGTGAGGGGTCGGGAAGGGGGGGGGGGGGAATCTGGGTTCAGTTGACATTCCCAGACCGTATGGTACAGCGTGCGGGGGGCTTGGCAGTGAGTCATAGGGGATCATAAAGAATTGGATGGAGGGCGTGTAGTCGTGTTTGGGGGGTTAGGTATTATTCTGGCGTTTTCTCAGGATGGCTTCCTGCTCTTTAGTGGCCTGGTCAATGACTGGTGGGTACAATTTTCTTCCTAGTCGGTAATGTTCAGCAATGTCGGCGTATGCTAGGAGTGGTTGCCAGGATCGTTCCGACTCTCGTTGCGGTGCCTGGTAGGCGAGTTTTCGGGCCAAGACGTGTACCGTCTGGTTGCCCCGAAAATCAGAGTGGGCCGGTATCTAAATGATCATGACGTGCTTCTGTGAGGATCGCTGGATGCCCCAAGCGCTTGTCTTCACATCCTACCTTTGTATGCTCTGCAGGCCGCTTGACTGCCCATAATATAATTTTTGCGTTTGGCTGGGAGAGGGAAAGGGCTATAGCCGTCTCTTCAGCCCGCTGGATGTTTGATGATGGAAGCATCAGATGTAAAATAAGGTCGCTTCCAGAGGTAATGACCGCCGATCTTACCCCGTATTTTGCGTATTTCACCGCGTCTGTATAGACTAGGTGGCCTTGGCCTCCACACAGTTTTTAACACAGGAGCTATCACCTTATGTTGAGGGGACGTATTCTGCGGTATAGGTCGGGCAAGAATTCTGGTCCTTATATCACGTGAGATGTCCACGGCGATTTCCTATAATGTGCGACGCCATGTACCCAAGCTTAGTTAGCATTTCCCTGACTGTGGGGCTTGCTCCGAGTCCTACTTTCTGCGCCGTTAGATTCGCCTCAATGGGTTTTTTTATGGTATTGTGCAGTCCCAAAATCGTGAGGCAAACCGTCGGGGTGCTCGTGGGAAGTGGCAGGGCTAGTCTCTACCCGTTTCTAACAAATCCGTCTAGCTTTTCACGCTCCGATGCCCCCAGAACCGCATTAGGGGCCGCGTCAACAATTCTGGCAATAACACCGAAAGGCGGGCTAGTTGGTGACAATTCATTTTGTGCGCAAAAGTTACAGCTATGAATAGTTCTGGATATGACGAAGGCCTGTACAAGACGGACCATGTCGTTTCCTTTGAAACCATGGCTCTAGTTTGCTATCCTACGCAGCACGCGAAAAATTTGACCCGTGGTTTCTTGGAGCCTGTTGAGGAGCAGGACGTTCCTAGTTATCATTAATTGGGGCAGAGATGGTGTGTTTAATTTATCAAATGTCGATGTATGATTGCTTGCGTTGGCGACGTATTTGTTGATGAAAATTATATAGTAATTGGAAACGGGGCTACAGGGTAAAAAGGTTTTAGGAGGGACAGCTTCCAGGTGCCCTTTTAGTTGTTGATCGACTTATGAGTAGAATCACTACCGGAACAGAGACAGGAGGGACTGGAGTCAAGGCGAAGAGCTACACCCGCCGTAATTTTCAGCATATGGTCAGCAAGACCAACTCAAATTGAAGGTTAACATTTTTATTGTTTTAATGAAACCTCCCGAACACTTGACACTTCCCCCCTGCATCCTTTATTTGAATAAACTGGATGGCCACCTAGTGACCTTCGCAGTCTGACCTTCGCCTTATACTTACTGATAAGTTATTAATGTCCCAGGATGCACATCGTCCAATTAACGACGGCCTAGCAAGAATTGACCCAGCGGCACCCAGCTACGGTTTGCGGCAGAGCCACACCCAGTCTCAGTCACTTAAAAGTAACCGCTTATATCTGGCCGTGCAGTGTGGCCTAGCAAGGACGCGGTAAACAGTTATATGTCCTACAATGCCAGCAGCTTTGCCACTCTAAATCTGGCAGTTTGAAATTTTTAAGCTCATTGTTCGGGTTCGTCACCCTTGTGTTACAAGCCACCGCTTCGATTTTCAGGAGATGTGCACACGAATAGCCCAATGTTAAGCTTTATGATCAAGTTCAGAATACTCGCTCATCTACCGACGTGTAGCATGCGATTACAACACAAGCTACCGTAGCAACAGCTGACCGTGAAAATGAGTTCTTGTACTTATCATGCAGAAACCAATGTGCCCCTGTGTTTCCTCAAAAGGTTATCGGCCGAAGTTTCGTACACTTCTAGGAAGTTTTATTTTTTAGGGTATCTTCCAGGGGACTATGCGTAAACAGTTCCCTTTAGGCGATCAGAGCATTCTTTAGGTGGCGGTGGAAACTTACGAGGGTATGCCGCTTTTCTGAGTATGTTTTGGCCCTCCAGAGTACCTGGTGGGCAATTTGAGCTTCTCTGTACAGTAATGTAGACGCTGGGCAGGCGAGGGGTTACTGCATGGAATATATTTCAGGGTTCACAAAAGAACAGAGAACGTATGAAGGTGCCCGTAATTGAATGGCATCCGATAATCCAGGCTTTAGCAAAGTTAAATTTGTGGAACCCTCCTACTCAGCCTTGGGCGGGATGGCCCAATTTCCACTGTAAATAATGGTATATCAATCAATCAATCAATCTGGTTATTTCAACATCTGTGTAGGGGACCGTGAACAAAAAGCTACCAAACGGGCTTGACAGGGTCCACGGCCCCGTGTACAAGGCAAAACGGCAGCAGCGGCTTGCTGCCAACATAAGCATGCACACATTTTAACACATACAAAGTTACAATACATGAATAATAAAAACACAAATCCCATCGATCGCACGCATCGCAACTAGCTATAACAACAAGACGAAGCAAAACGTAACCGAAGATGTCTAAGATAATAGAAGAAAGTTTGTAGAAAAAAGAAGAAAGAAGAAAGTTACATGTTTATATCTCTACAAATTTTTGTTGGGGACACCAGGAAACAGTCATTGCTTGATTGCAGGTATAACACGCCGACGCAACGCCGACGATAAGGCGCGCCGTAGTGGAGGACCTCCAAATAATTTTGTCCACCTGGGGATCTTCAACGCGCGGCGAAATCTCGTACAAACGCCCGTTTTTGCATTCCGCCTCCATCAAAAGCGGCTCAGCAGCGAAACACCTTAGCCACTGAGCTACCGGGGCGGGTAAGGGAAAAGTATCGGTGTAGAGCTGTCGCGTGGATATCTGTCTCTGTACTAACGAGACCAAGGTCACAATAGGACGTGAGGTTACACTTTTATTCCAAAGCCCCTGCTAGTGCGTTAGCGGAGACGTCCCACCATTGTATCGGGCACGTGATAGGGTACGTTAGATATTTAGGGCGGTCTTTATTGAATGTTTATAGTTTCCGGACAACTTGACTGGCGGATACATTGCGAAATCTGGTAGATTACGCTGCCTGCCACTCGGCTTCAACGGGAAAGTTAAGTCTGGAGAAGCGCAGGGACGCCATCACGGGAGAACGTTTTCCAAATCGTTAATAGGGTTGCTGATCGGGTTGACAGTGAAACATTTGACGTCGGAATTAATAAGGTATTTCAAAATAAAGCTTTTCAACTATCCAAG
Organism: Haemaphysalis longicornis; assembly: GCF_048455015.1. NCBI lineage: Eukaryota > Metazoa > Arthropoda > Arachnida > Ixodida > Ixodidae > Haemaphysalis > Haemaphysalis longicornis. The sequence goes on along the minus strand of NW_027526204.1, from coordinate 82,188,466 downwards.
AGTGATGAGTTACTAATTCCTTCACGAGGGTGCTAGTTTGGGCCTGTTGGTAAAATATGACCAAAAATTGAAGTGCTAGGCCAACCATAGAAGCGAGTCAACGAAAGGCGTTACTTCCAACCTGGTTCAAAGTAATTCCTTGTGTGTGTTGACGCGCTTGTCCTGTTATCGTAGCACTTCGATTCTTTGTTGCCTCCTACAATTTCTATGTTGTAGGAGGCCGCCGGGTGGCGTATTTCCAAACCATATCCCGTAGGGGCCCAAGCCGACCACATCTCCTAAGCAGGGGCGCAGCCAATGAGGTTAAAAAATTTTCAATTTTTTAACCTCCTTGGACGCAGCACCGTGGCGTCTCTGCCTATATCTGGGCGACTTCATGCGATGTGGATTTCATGCGATGTGGACTTCATGCGATGTGGAACAACATGGGAGACTAGCGACTGACGGCGCACAAGAGAGCGCGGAGAGCGAGCTTGATCTTTCCAGCGCGTACGCCAGGCTTGTGCTAGGAGCGAAACCATCGGCCACCGCGAAGCAGCGCGATCACAAAAGATCAAAACAAATTTTTGTCTTCATTTATATGAGAGTGTTTACTTTCCGGGACTTGTATAATTGCCACATGAGCGTGAAAGCGTCCATCCGCGCGCGCGCGCGCACTTCGAGCACCGAGTCGAGCGCTTATCTAGGAACACGATCGGAGGTCAGCGTCAACTTGCAAGTGCGCAAAAAGAGCGCGGAGAGATCAGGGGCTCAGGTACAAAAGGTTAGCCTGCCAAGCAGCCGAAACGAGGGGAGAGGTAAAAAAGAAAAAAATCCACCTCGCATGAAGTCGCGCACATATAGGTAGACGTCACGGTGCTGCGTCCAAGGAGGTTAAAAAATTGAAATTTTTTTAACCTTATTGGCTGCGCCCCTGCTTAGGGGGTGTGGTCGCCCTGGGCCCCTACGGGATATGGTTTGGGAATACGCCGCCGGGTGTTCCCCATGCATCAACGTCGGGTGCTGAATACGAGAAACAGAGAAAAATGAACGGATTAAAACGGATTATGGATGAACCCAACGCAATTATCCAGCTTTAGAGATACCTTGTACCTTTGACTTTCGGGGTAACCTGTGACACCCGATGATCATATTATAACCATTGCAGGCTATCGTAAAGACATGCTGAAATTTTGTTTATTGATTTCTTTAATGTTTACGTATTGGTTAGAGCGCCTAGGATAAATAACCAGGAGAGATCATTACTGCGTCTGTGTGGGCTTAGCGACCTATTATAAGTGAACCTAGAAGTAATGAATTAGTACCACCTGTCTTCAGAACGCGAAAAAAAAACGGTTGATCTAAGACAAATACATCGCCCGTGTCGTCTCGTACACCACACAAATATTAACTGAGTCGCGAAAATTGCTAAGCTTGGTTAAAGTGAATGCAAGGCTTTTGTGGACGATCGGGCATATGACTGCTTCGTCACCACGGTGTTCACGTGTCCCTCTTACCCCGCCTTAAACCAACGCTGCGCCTACAAGACACTCCGTGCACTCCCTAGCCTGCTAGCAGAACGTACTGCCATTAGAGATGGTCTGCAGGTGTTTGCATGTACATTGATTAGTGGGGATAAGATGTACCTTTTTACTGACTCAACGGCAGCAGAGATTCGGGATTTGCTTTGCAAAGCACGTTGTGCAAGCCTGGCCATACGCATTCACGCGATTATGGACACTTATCCATGCCCTGTTCGCGTTTTGCGGATTCGCCGGGACATGGTTCTTGCCCACACAGCCATGGAGAGTGCCTGCCACAGAGTCCTCCCGCAGCCACTACCACTTTTTCCAGTATCCACCACAGAAAAACTGCTGGTGTAACAGAGAACCCTCCGTCGTGCCGCGCGTGCTTTACTTCTACCGCGTTGAACTGACCACCCCAGTGTACTCGCTCGTTAGGAGGAGATCGTGCTGTGGCAGCTTCGGTTTGGGGTGGCGTTATCCCCAGCACAACCCACGCTTGGTCTACCCGTTAAACCGCAGCGTTTGCGGCCACCTGCTTTTTCTGTGTGCGTCCTACCATAAGAACTGCGTTAAACGCCTGCAGTTGACTTTCCCAGGACTTAGAGGCATCCGAAGGCAACACCTCTGAGGCACAGGGCTCTTTCCTTGGAAACCCCCAGACCTCAAGCGCTGGATAAGACGGCCCGAGCACCTGTCTCTTCCAGGATTTTTGCGCGACGCGGGTTCAGTGTTGTACCCGTTAAAACGTTTTCGTTTGTCGCAGGGCGTTACCTTGCAAAAAAACGAGAGTAGATTCCTATCTATCTGGAGGAACTCAACATTCCGGGAGGTTTTACAAATTTTGCTCTGCGCAAGTACGTGAAAACAGGTCAAATACGTTTTTTCTGAAGTGTTTAGAATATCGCGCGCTCGTTGAGATATCGAACTGGTTTCTATACTTTAGGTAAATGAATGAACTGCTTTAAAAAATACATTACGGTGTTTTGCCCAACCAATCATTGAACAGAGTAATTTTTATTGGGGAAAATAGGACGTTTTTGCTTTCGGCCGCGGTGGATTCTTTTCTTATTGAGGCAAAAAGCTAAAACACCCCCATTTACACATTTTGGCGGAAGTTCGCGAGGATCAGGGGATAAAAATTAATCCGCAGCCTTCCCCTACGGCATGCCCTATTAAGCGAAGTGCAGCTTCGGCGAAATAAACCCCAAAGTCATTGTTTTTTCGCATTTGACAAGAAGCGTTCAACGCAATAAAATACTTAATTCGTTTTCCTTACAAATGTTACTCACACAAATGACTCAAAAAGCAAATAAAGAATTTTTTTCCCAACAAGCGTACAAAAGAGTGAGTGCACTCCTCACGATGTGAAACGGGTAGAGATATGATTGAAACACCCACCGCAAAATGCGAGATCTACAGACTCTAAATTACAGTAGTAAATTCCTATTGTGGCAGATGAGCTCCGTTGTCTGTAAGTTTTACTATCGCTGTGCGGGGTTGACAAAATATGCGACAGAATAGCTTGGTTTGCTGATAATAGAACTAGGCAACCTAGACCATCGGCGGCCTTTCGCAGAGGAGAATACTTTATGTGACTGTAATTTTGCTGTAATTAACTCACAAGGCGCCTGACGAACTTGTACGTTTCCACATGACCACGAACCTAAAGACGAGTATAGACTGAAAGATTCAATTGACAAACATTGAACTTAAACGCTTAGTTCCCTACCGCTGGGCTTACCCGTCTGCTGTCTGCTCCAACCTTTCTCGGTCTTCTGCTCCCTTTTTGCCACTTTAACGCTTCCGGCATGCAGGATGGCAAACCAGGGTCCATATAGGTTCAGTTTTCTGCCTTTCTTCTATCTCCTTCCTTCACTTTTCGAAAGATGAGCTCCACCTGTCCCCGCCACGTAACTACACTCCTCCCTCCGGCTTACGCTAGTGATGCCCTTTTACTCTCCTCCGGCTAGTATAAAAGGATGAATGCAATACACGCTTGTTCATTTCAATTCAATTTTCTGCGTTTTATCATCTCCCAGACCATTTTTAGAGACAGTCCCACTTCTTGGCGCTGCTCTTTAACGCCCTGTCTTTCTTCAGGAATATTTGTTCCCAGGTGTCTTCTGAATAAAAATAATTCTCTTACTTCGCCTTTATATATCTCAACAAACACTATCGTCTTTCAACATTGCCGATAAGCCGTGGTGTGAAAGTGTTTCAGTGGCGAAGGCACTGATGTCAAGACAGAATACAACATTTAACGGGGTGCAGCCTAAATAGTGAGAACGCTTGTACAATTTCATTCGATTTCCCGCTTCAGTATAGTTCACGTGCCGTCTCTTCGGATCCAACCGTGCTGTTTTATGGAACAACATGGCGCTTGTAGGCAACCGTCTCATGTGTTATAAAACTGTTTCTTATAGTTGTTCATTACGCCTGCGGAAGGTAAACCTGACAATGGATATTAAGTATTTTGCGCACACTAACGTCGTGCAATTTTTTTCGGAAGGTTTTATAAAATGCCAGTGCCAGCCACCTTCTATAAACAAACGGTTCCGGTAAAATGTCATTTATTCATAGCGCGCAGGTTTGCCTAGTTGCAGCAAACAACCCATTCTGGCAAGTAATGGATTAGCCAGTGTGTGTTATGCCAACAGAAATATTGCCCAGCGGGCCCCTCCGAATACCACCGCAGTTCATTAATAAATATCCCCTAAGTCGCGATTACAAAATTCGGCCACCTTCAGCACTTCGACATAACCGAGACACAACATCAGGCGAGTTTACCGGGAAATGCAAGATGTTATTCGCCAAGTATTTTGGAAAGGCAATACCGAATGTCACGCCTCGACGCTCGAATGAAATAATGGTAATGATTTTTTACGCTGCTGAACTAAAACAGAGAAGTCAACGAAATTCTGAAATACCCCGCACGCACCCCCAGTAAATAAATTTACGTAGGCCCTTCTAATGTTTATTATTGGCAGTTGCTAATTTTACACACAATAAAAGGAGCCCGTTTTTTATTGGAAGCTGCTCCATATGTTGGCGCCAATCTGATTTACTACCATAGATAATGCTAAAGTATTTTAAATGTCTTGCCTCCGGGATACTTTCCTCCCAGGATGCCACGCAGAAGGTAACAGAAACTGGTAATACAAACACGACGACCGCGCTTGCTGACATAATACACAAAGGCCTCAGCCACGATGCGACTGAATTCAAATAGCCTTGGTACCCTCAAAAAAGATCATGAATACCCCGCGCTTCTAAAAAAAGCTATATCTCCGCATAAACATCAAGGCAAACGTAATGTGTTGGTGGGTATGCATCTCAGCAGTACGCTAAGTAGCAGTGGTAGTAACGATCCATAGGGCAACGCTCCTTAAGCCCTGTGCAGAAGGTTCGAGTTTCCCCTGCGAATTCCGCAGGTGCAGCCACGCGAGTGCGGCGAAATGATATATTGCTGTGACAAACTGCTGTGACAAACTGTGAAATTTTCGGAGCAGTCGAACATCTGTTGTGAACTCAGCATGGTAATTGGCAAATTGGCAATTGGCGCAGGAATCAACACAGGAAGATAGATTATTTTGCCGTGCTGGTCACGCCGCTGCTGCCAAATCGCAGGGGAAATTCGTCCCGTGTATGAAGCCCGCTCTACACGGTACTAATTTTGCAGGCGTACCCGCAGATGCGGCGGCGCTCGTGCGGCAAAAGGACCTGTTCTTGTTGTTGTGACACATTTTCGCATGCTTAAAACAGTCGAACTCCTCCTGTGAACGCTGCTTGGCATTTGGACTTTGTCCCAGCTCTGAAATTACGAAAATAGACTATTTTGGCCCCGAGCGAGGCCCCATCTGTGAATCCGCAGATAAAATTCGCACCATGGAGAACGGGCTTAGCGAGTTTACTCGTTTTCTACATCACTTTTGGGAGCGGGACCCACGCTGCTTCGTCGTCATAGATTCCACCTCTTGGCGGAGGCGTAGAATGCTCCGTCGTAGTACAATCGTGAAACACTCCATAAACGGAAGCTGCGACGGGAAGGGTTAACTATGACGAAGTGATCGCTTACATTTGGTGCCCAAGTAACACGTACTGGATCCGGTGAACTCGGAGTTTCCTTTCATGCTGAAGCTTCATGAAGGGTAACGAAGGGTGATCACATCAGAAACCGTATACGCTAATGTCTTTACCTTCCATTATGTGACTCAGTGGCCGAGAGTCTCTATAGAAGCATTCCGAACTTGGTGTACGTTATTTGTTGGACAAGATCTTGGACAGTACCGCGAAAGGTTGGTGATCGCATGCACTAAAGTCACCAACACTTGTCATGCGCTTCTCTTGCCTCAAGGCTTCTTGCGCTGAAATCGCGTTAAACGCCTATTGTGCTGAGCTGAGGAAATGTTTGTAGTAGTCATAGCTAGACGGCATAATGTCACTACGAAATCTCCGTAGCATATGACTGCGGCGTTGGCGATCTTGTGACAACCCTTTGCCCCAAATGTCACCCGTGAACAATAGCCTTTTGATATTCAGTTAGCTTTAGCAGTTCATACTACGTTTTACGTCAATGTGAACTTTTTAAGTGTGCTTGCTTTTAAAACATATAAGCCTGCCCGTTTTCAAAACTAGAAATGTGTGAATCGGGATTCAGCTGCAGCCGTAATTCAATAGCTAAACTATTATGGTGAAACTGGCTTCCGGTCAGGTTTGACACGTTTGTATCTTGTTATCTTGCTTGTATCTTGTTTAAATTTTGTTATGTTGTTTGGATCTTGTATCTCCGTTTTCTGATCTTGCGTCAATTCGTTACCGAAAATGTCACCCGCGAACAATACCTTTTCGATGTCTCGTTAGCTTGAGTTGTTTATACTCTGTTTTACGTCAACGTGAACTATATGTTTGCATTGTAAATGCGACTGCTTTTAAAAGGTAAAAAATACTCGTTTTCAAAAAGGAAATGCGTGAATCAGCCTTCCGCTTCAGGCCGAATTGTATAGCGAAAATGCTATGGTGGAAGTGGTTTTGGGTCACGTTTGCCACGTTTGTATTTGTTCCCGTAAGGGGTAAGTACACCTCGTGACACTGCAATACGCTTAGCGTCTACCGACAAATCAGCCATGCATATGTTACAAAATATTCTGTCCTTCTTCACAGAAAAATGCTTACTTTCTGCCAGCCACTAACGTGTACATTAGGAGGTGTTGGCAGCAGGAGATTACTGCTAGCGAAGTTCAGAAGTGGTGTTTTCATTGATATTTGAAAGCACAATATGTGGTCGTCAATGGTATTTGATGTGCTCACCCCGTATGGAAAATAATTTCGCAAGCCGTTAGCAACAAGTATGTGACTGCGCCAAAGATTTATACAGCTAAAATCCATTTTTTGTGAACAATGAATTGGTAATGTAGATTTTGATGTGAACTGTGCTTGTCAAGCCAAGGGATGCAATCTAAGCGGACTTCATAGTTGTTTTTTTTTAGGTGGAGTTTTTCACCCACTTTTTTGGGAACATTCTATTTTTCAAGTGGAGACCATGAAAATGAGCCTGCCGTAAATTGTTAGCCCCCTAAATATATTCGGCTATCTTCCCATTACGGTTTCTAGGGAAGTTATGCGTACCTTAAACAGCGCCTCCGCATGTAAATTCTTGCTGTTTGTGTTACGCTCGCTGTGTTAGTGTTTTGTGACACGCGCTGACTTTCGAAGCAAGGTTCCCGGAGCAGTCGCTTTTCAAGGGGGCAAAAGTCTGTTTAGCGCACATTGCGCCTGATGTACAGAGGACGGTTAAACCCTTAGTGGAACACTGTGATACAACTTAGTTTGTTCACTATGACCTCATACATGATGTGAGGCCTTTTGCTGGGAACACTGGCTCACTCTGCAAACATAAAAAGCAACGCAAATTATAAAGTATTGCGTTAATTTTGCATACTATCTCCAAAGAGAGTAACGCGCAATATATCCTTTAGTAGTAAGTCTTTTATAGGTGAGATGCCTGAAAAATGCCCCGTTACCCTATCTCCAGCTAGTCACGTTAAGTGTGTGCGAGAACAGGAAATAACTGCAGCAATAAAATCATTTTCCCTTGAACCACATCTTCTCTGCGGCTAGCCACTCGGAATTCTTGTTTCACACACATTCCTAACTTTCTACGATTTCCCTAGAAGCCACCCCCCCCCCCCCTCTCGCATTGTTACTTGGAAAGTTATTTATGCAATCTTAACCTACTGTAACCAATTACCTTGACTAAAAATTATCGCGAACGAATTACTATGATAAGGCACTCATGGACTAGCGCACACAAGGGATACTTGTGGGCAAAGGAGGGCGAATAACTCTCACACGCGTTTCACCGTAGAGTGTGAAAGTAGAAGTGAATGTTGTAAGGATCTCTCCTTAAAGTGAAATGCTTACCTAATAAAGATAGATGACGAAATTTGCTAAACGCTGTGTCTCCTATATAAGCGTTTCGGTTTATTAGAAAACTGTGCATTCACGTGTACCACTTGCTAAGCTGGAGTCGCAATCCGCCAAGAAAATCCCACATTAGAAATGAGTAATTTTACTCTATACACGTTCCCACACAGCGATTTGTCAGGCGATAACTTGAGAATTTTAAAGGTGGGTTTTATGTGGGTGTTTAAGCATTTTTCTCGAACAATGAATCAGGTGCATTACAAATTTCCGCAAAATAGTTCGAAACCTGCGCTTAGCACACGCCTTCCAGAAGCAGCAAGTCCACATTTGAAACTTACTGTTGAGGTTGTCTCCCTACAACCAGTGGTGAGTTTTAGTACAGTTTCCATTTCAGTATAAGTTTTACATTGGTGGCATGGGAGTACAGTGAAAATATTTGTACCAATGGAGCGCAAACTCTGGTTACACTTTACTGCCAGTGTGGCTGCGTCACTGGCGCATTCTCTTTCGTGGCCTCTCATGCTGCGAGGCGCTATACGCTATTTATGGGAGTTAGATGAGTTGTTAAGGGCGAAACTGTTGAAGACATCGCTATGTCCACCGATGACGCACAGTACCCCAGGCGAAGGTACCCCGTTGGTCGGACCGATGGAACCACGCCTCGACGTCGCTGCGTTGCAAGATCTCGGCGCACCACCACCTCCCGCTCTGCATGTGCACCGACAAAGTACCAGACCTTCGTGGGTTAGCTTCGATTACGTGCGTACCGCAGCGAATGTTGTAGTGAGGAACACCCGCCTGTGAAGGAGCTGACTGACAATGTGCTGAAGTGTGCTCCGCTATTTTAGCAGTTGCCATAGGCGTGGAACTGGCTTTAATTTTTCATCCCTTCGCGTAGGCAAAGGCACCTCTCTCATTTGAATGACTTTGGAAGTGGTGCCTTCATTAGATAAGTGATGTGCCATTTCGGGTACGTAAAAAGTTGGAAATATTAGAAGAAAATTGCGAGTTCAATTCTTGATTGCTTGTAAAACAAGCTATGCTCCTTGTGAAACATTCATGAAAACGGTTTTGTTAGATGTGAATTTTCAGTTAAAAAAATCCCCAAGCCCTACTTGTCGTTTTAAATAGAGAAGAGTAAAAAAGAACATCCCACTAAGACGACTTTTCCGATTGGCAACGCAAAAGGTTTGTGTTTGGGATATGAAAAACCGGGAGAATTATAAGACCGCGAAAAAGACACCCACGAGTGGTGTTATACGACGTCCCATTTATTGATTGTGGCAACCGATCAACTGGAAAATACATGCAGTGTTCCACTAAACGTAAGGACACCAATAAACAAAATACAATGATCCAGACTGTTAACACTAAAAATATGAAACACCGGCGCCCATGGCACAAGACATTCGCTCTCAAACTCGCTACGATCTGACGACTCTCAGCCATCAAAATATTCAATCTCAATGGCAGTCAGAATCATAGAAGGGGAGGGCATGCACTTACCACCGCACTTTCCAATTACGAAGGCTTTATCATTATTGAGCCCAGTACTCCCTGTTGTGCCAGGGCACCAAACGCATGTTCGCTTGACCCGACGTCGCGCTAACCGGCTTGGCTAAATCTCACCCCGCTGTCCCAAGGCCCGCGACAAGCGTGCACCAACATGCCTCAAAGCAACGGCGAGAATCCGACCACCCCACCCCTTCTTCGGCGGGTCACCTGATGCCCACCCTTCGCGTTCATTTGTGGAATGAAAAGCGCGGCAAGGGCATAGTCCTCATTGGAGGAATTTGAACTGCTCCCTGCTAAGGGGGGGAAAAGCCGAATGCCACCTGCTCGTGCCCCCCCCCCCCGCCAGCTGGCTGGGCAAAGGCGGTCTCGGCTGCCTAGCTTTGGTCGGTTGCCAACGGCAGCGGTGGGTGAGGGCCAGGTCTCACCCGGGGATGCAAAACCCCAAGGGAGTGGCAGCGACTCCCTGGAACTGTATGGGCCAGTTCCTGCCCCAGAGCCGATGCTGGACGCGGAGGCAGGCCCGGACAGCCTGGGTGGCTAGCGAGGTTGGCTCTGGGAACTTGGCAAAAAGCGGTGAAAAAGGTTCCTTTATTAAAGGACCGCCGCAGTCACCCCACGCGGGCACGACTGCTCGCTGCCGACACGAAGGTTCCTGGACAACAGGATCCAGGGCCTTCGATAGGTGCTTATGATGGCCAATGTCTCTGGCCTTTAGTAGCGACCAGTCTATGAGGCGCGCACTTGCTAGGACCGAGGAAAGAGGGATTGGCTCACTTCGTAGGGAAGCTTCTCGTCCTCAGTATCGGGAGTAGGGCTGGTCGTACTCTATAAGGATTACTCCTTCCACCTGATGACTGCTGCCCGTATGGGGAGGGATCCCTGGTGGGTGAGTGGTTGGCATAGGAGCACATAAGAGGTCCACCGAAACCCTATAAGTCATATAGGCCTTCCTATGGAGGTAGGTGATTCAGGTGCACATAGGGGTCGACGGATGCGTACAGGGTACAGTTACCCCGTCTGTCGGACAGTTAGCTTTACCAGTATCCGAAACCGTCGAGACGAGGGGGATTAGTACCTATGTAGGCTGGGCAGGTGTCTCTTGAGTACTCGGGGGACCTGGTGGGTGTTAGCCGGGGGGCTGGTCGTGAAAGGGGTCCTGAGACTAGGTATCATCACTCCGTCGCGGGTTCTCCCTGTTCTTTGATGTCGGAGCTTAGATGGTTGGAACCTATAGTGGGGTCCGCTGAATTCCAATTGGAACCGTCTGACACCCATACTGAGTTTTCAGGCCTATTTTAGGAGTCAGACATCTAAGGATTAGAACAAAAACCTCGCTGTCCCCATTCCCACCCTCTTTCCCATAACCCATTCCTCATGACCACCATCCGCATCCCTTATCCCAACCTTTCCTGCTACCGTCCCAGGGGAGATCAGGGGAGTCTCCCCGGGCCCGCTCTCCTGGCTGTGGTGTCACTGTGTAGCATTTTTCCCTTTTATTTTCCACTTCGGTGGGTATTTCCTTCTCGTCAAAACTCTAGTTGACCTCGGTCCAGTTTGTTTATTTTTAATTGGCGTCACCCGTGATACGTATGTGGTACGGGTTGGGCTTTTATTTTATATTATAGCCCTTTAGCTTTATGCTCCCTGCTAAAACGGACCACTGGTTGTGCAAAAAGCACGAAGTGCACGGCCGGCGTGCGGCATTCGATGGAGCCCCGAGCTGATAAGGGCTCTCGCCTTTGTGCCAGCCATTTAACTCCCTTGCACACATTGTATGTCATTGCTGCTTCAAGTCATCGTCGTCTCCACAGTTTCGTTATTCAGCTTTTCGCAGCACGGGTAGCTGGTTGAGCAAGGCACCTTCGCAACAGTAGATGGCAGTTATGGGATCGACAGGCAGCAGCTACCCCAGGTGGTGAGTGCCTGATCTTTTCTCTCCCTCAGTTCACCAAACTTCTCTAGCGCCGGTTATCGTAGTTTAGAAAAACGCCGTGTGAATGGCTGTGGAAAGCAAGGTTTGTTTCAATCCTAGAAACAGTGTTTGAAACCAAAGCCTGTGCGGAGTGTGCAAACCAAACCCTATATGGAGTTAAGTGCGCATGCAGTTCTAATAACACGATAAAATAAGAACGGCAAGAGAATTCTGACGTCGACAAGCAGTAAAAAGGTTGTATAAACGATGAACGATTATAAAGTGAAGCAGCTCAACGAAATTTGTGATGAGCTAGGCTATACCTCAGGCCGTGCGAAACGGAGTCATGCTATTCTTGATATCATGAAAAAGAAGAACGTAGCGGCTGAGAAGATAAATGAGGCCTGGGCTTAAATCAGTGAGCACCGTGACCGCTAAGACGTGGAAAGGCCGGAACGGTTCGAAATAAAGAAGTTAGTGTACGAATATAATTAATGTTGGGCCTCCGGCAGTGCTTGCCGCCATCTAGCGTACCTTTTCTAACGGTTCCTGCGAATGGTAAGAAGATTCAGAACCAACTGCCGCCGCTCATTATTGTCGAGAACATGGCAAAGTATCTCGTCTAGTTAGAGCACGCTTGCGATCAAAATGCCATCGAGTGGTGTGTTGGGGCTCAAAATGTTTTACCTCTGCTTGCTGGGGATGCATCTGACGGGATAAACCACCTGTCAAAAGAAGCGTTTAGAGCTCTGAAGTGTCAAAGAGGCAATTTTCATAAAGTATAGGTTCTCCACCGATGCTTTCCAGCAAAGATTCTGGTATGCAAAAAAGGGTAATGATTCCGACATATCCTTTGCAATCCGTCAGAAGGCTGTCTTAATCGAGTGGCTTAAGGTAAGTAATTTTACGCTGCATCGAAGATAACGTGAGACTATGGATGCAGGATTGGCTTCAAGAACCGAACCTCAGCAAGGCGCAGAGTCAGCTCCGTAGTACTGCACGCGCAGAAAGTTGCACAGTAATGCGGTGCGGTTTGAAAATGTGTGAAGGAACGACGTTTTCAGGAAAAAGCCTGAAGAACAGAACCAGCGCGTCGCAGTTTTCGGAAAGACTCACCGCCTCTAAAAGAAGCTATGGGGGAAGGGATAGATGAATTGCAAAAATGAAGTATTGATGTCAGGCAGCGCGAAGGCCGCACTCACATTTAGGTCGAGGAAGCCGTGGGTTACTACAACTGTAAGAAGAGAAGGCCCATCCCGGAAAACTGTATGCAGTATGTTTCTTTAGCAACGGTTCCACTAACAGAGAAAAAACATGTGGTTACTCCAGCCCTACATGCAGTAGAGAAGCGCGAACGACGAGGAGTGCAGATCACTCCGAGGATTCAGAAACTAGGGACATAGTTCACCCGTTACTTATTTCTCAGAACGACTTCAGAGGAGAATCTAAGACAAGGCAAGCTGCTGCGGAGCAGATGATTTGCTTGCCGATACCTTGGGGTCTCACTGAAGGAGCCTTTGGTAAGCTCAATACCGAGGAGGCTGTGTCTGCAGTGTACCCAGAGCATTTTGATTGCTTCTTCTCTAATAGATCGGTGCAGCTCCTGCGAGAAGAGGGAAAATCCTGCGGTACCAGCTTGGCGTGCATCGCAATCATGAGATCGCAGCGCGGAAGTTCTCGAAGACATTTGACACTGCACCACTGATTGAGACGCAAAAAGCGGACTAACGACGGAGCCTGAGCAGCGGACTGACTAAGCCCATTATAAGAAACTTTCGCGTTAGCCTAATTGAGCCCCCGGTGGCAGAAACTGGTTGTGTTATCCCCGTCTTTAGCGATACCGAACCGGCAACACTGGGTTAGGCGAATTCCTCGCTGTCCCTAGTGTTTCACAGCTGCCATGAGTTAATCTAGGTGGACAGAGCGACGTTCATTCCAGAACAGTAACAAGATAGCTCGATAAAACCCTTGCTAGACAGCCTGAAACTGGGACCAAAAAAAGTACCTTTCATTTTATGAGAAATGTGGCTTGTACCATAGTTACACAGCTGCCAATGGTCGGAGGTATGAGCAGCATTTGGTCCCAGAAAAATATCACCATCAGTTTTTGTAACTCGCGCGACGAAACACGTATGCAGGGAATCCCTGTCTGAAGAAGACAAAAGCTGGACTTGTACAAAAGTACTACTCTCCTGAATGCTGTAAAAACATTGAAGGCTTCGTGCGCTCTTGCCACACATACAAGGGGTCTCCAAGAACAGGGATAAGTGAAAAGCGCTCATGCAGTTGGTACCAGTCATAACTGAGCCCTTTCGTTCTGGTGATCAACATTGTAGGGCCACTGTCAGAGTCTGAACAATGCCTGTCCATACATTCCAACTTCCGTGTGTGTAGCGGCTACGTTTCCGGAAACAGTGCCACGCAGAGAGCTCAATTTTCCAGAGGTCTCTGATGCGTTCCTTTCAATATTCGTTCGTGCCGGATATCTTGCTGAAATTCAGCACGAGAACGATAGCATTTTCACTAGCTGCCTAACCTCCACTTTTTTTCGAAAGGTGCAGAATCCAGGTGGGGCTGCGTCTGCAACTGGTCCTGACATGGGTGTTTTGCAGGTTTTTGACGTGCGCTTGCTCCTGGGGGTGATCAGCCGTATTGACCGTATGCTCCTTTTAGCAGAAAGAAGGTAATTCTACCTGACCAGTAAACGCATTCAAAGTTTGTGAAGAGAGATATAGCAAAGAACGTCCTAAGGGCAGCTCTTACCAGGTCTTGCAAGTATAAAATACAAGATGACTTGCTTCAGCAAGCTTAAACACTGAGCGACGGGTTTTCCGCATGAAATGGTGGCCACTGCGGTGGAGAGCCTTGGGAAGGATTTTAAAAGTGGGTCCTTTCCCGGTTTGGAATGCCAAATGCAGAAAGTGCCTGTGGTGGCTCTGACGCGTATACGTGCACAAGGTGTCTCATCGCCTGACAAAGGTGGATGGCAAGTGCGGTGTGCAGGTGGTGTTTTCAGCAAATGAGCGGCTCTCAAAGGTGGTGCGTAAGTTGAATCACTGTTGCACCAAGGCTAGCTGTGATGTAAGGCCCACAAGTAGGGTTGCGGATTTGGCGACGGAGGTGGCGTACAGGATCCCCCTATCGTGCATAAAGTTGCACTTTTGAAAAACAACACATGCCTTAATGTAAGGCTCAGAGAGCGAGCACCAAGCGTATGTGAACGCGAAGATGGGGTTGGATGATCATAGCCGTCGGAATTTCTCACAGACACGCATCCCGCACACGCCCCCCTCACAAACACAGCGGAAAATAATTGAGGCGTTCATAATACGCAGAGAAGGGGAAAAGGTCATCAGCGCACCCTCCTTGCCGCTATCCGCAATGCCATACAATTTTTTTAAGAGGGGAGTTGGTCGAACATGCTCGACGGGTGAATTTTGCACACAAGTGTCGGTTTAATTTATGCTATCAGATATGGACCAGGGCTATGGTGTGACTGATACGAGCAAGTGCTACATTTGCGATACTGTTTTTTGGTGCGTTTGTACGATTACCTTTCTGACGTATCATGCACACACCGACGTTTTCTGCGTTTCTCTGGCATGAACTAAGTTATAGTTCTAGCGTGTGTTTCATCTCCTGTTTAGCTTTGAACCTGCGTTTATGTCCGCTAGTACGACGAATTTCCTAATACTAAGGTTTATCGTATTTGAACTGTGTTTGCTGCATTGCCGCATTGTACATTCGTTCATGGCCAACCACATCATATTTTTTTATTTCTCTGTTTTTGTAAAATGCATTAGCCGAATACGGACATTTTTTGTTATGTGTCATAGATGTCGCTTTGTTGCAGGGATCTTTCGATGTGGCTGTTAACTCAGTATTGTTGAGAAAAAACATTCACTGCACGGCCAAAGCAAAGCATTTTTAATGACGTTAACAATTTCGAAAGTAACGGAAAGAGAAGAAACATAAGTTTTTTGGAGTCATAGCTTGATTAGATGACCATTTACGATTGTAAATGTCTTGACAAACTAAAGTATATATTGTGAAGCTTAAACTAACGCAGATAATCTCTGCAATTGAAACCACCACCAAAATGCCCGAGTTTGGCAACGCCACCTAGAGCTACAAATTGGTTGGAACAAGAAGGGTGACATTGAAACTTTCGGGGTAAGTACTCAGATAGTAACAGTTATTTGCACGACTACGCATTTTACTTGCTGTAAAGGCCGCACCTATGAAAGTATCAATCTTTGAAGGTGATGCGCGGAATAATTTATTGACGTTAAATTCCTCCCTTTTTACACTTTACAGATGTTGATTGGGGAGGGCGGGAGCAAAATCAATTTTAGCAACGAGTTCTAATGATTTTTTATGCCACATATTAAAGCATGCACTCTTCATTGCATATTTGAAATTCCTCATAAAGGCACAGTCGTGTACCCTGTGATTGTTAAAGCAAGAGGAATTCCGGCTGATAGGTTTTTGGCTATAACCTCAAACCACCTTCTGCAAATGGAGCACGCCTCTGTTTTCGCTGATGTTTACACAAAAAGAATTATGGTGAACGGCACCGCAATGGATGTGCTCGTGAGTATTTTACGTCTCATTTCTTAAGAGGAAAGCATTAATGTCTTATTAAAAGGCGACTTTCAATGACTTGGCGTACTCATAAATGGTACCTAACGACCAGTGAGGTTAACCCCGCAAAGGCGGCAAATATTATAGGTCAGATATGCAGTTAAAACTCGAATTAACGAAACCCAATCTTACAAATTTCTCAATGTAAAGAACGAATTCGCATTCCCCTGGAGGTGCCTATACGGCTCAATTCATTTGTCAACCTGAAGTAACGAATAGATTTACCGCTATTACCGATTTAACAAATTATTTAAAAAAACTGTCATTAAGGAAAGAAGGTTTGAATATGTTTCATCAGAACGCCACTAAGATGATGGCGCCCCGACACAATATAATGGAGCATCTAGTTCTGCTTTTATGGAGCTCTACGAGATAAAACTAGTAGTCGCGTGGCCGCAGACCCCGGCATCCCGGCCAGGACGCTTTCCACTATCTGGACCGGAAACAACGCCATCATCAGTTAACTTTCGCCTCTCCATCTTCTTGGCGAACTGATGGAGACGAAATAGTTATGTTCTTTTGATGCGCGAGCCGAGAGGACGATCTCGACTCGCTCCGATGACCGACGACCGATGCTTGGAGCGGGTGAGGGACGAGGACTGCCTTCCTTGCTGGATATTAGGTTTATTTACACTATTTACATTACTCCAAGTTTACATCAAGTCAGAGTGACGGTTACATTGTCACTCTGACAGCAGCAGCCTGTTCGGCTGAGATCTATACTGACCGAAGTCCCCTCTCGACCGACCCTGGACCAAACCCAACACTCCGGTTTTGATACCAAAAACCCCGCCTCCAAAAAGAGGGCGTTCAAGAAAGAGAGAAAAACCATTCAAACAATTATTAGAAACCATTGATTGGCCACAGGAACCAGCCAATCACACATGTGTCCCCACCTGCGGTCACGTGACCCAACCCTCTCTCATATGCACTCATAGTGCGTTTCCCACGCACGCTGTTTCACCCGACAAGCAAATACAGGACATATGCGGCCTAAAGTGGACACACCATTACGTTCAGCGGGCGGCATCTGCTCGAAAGCCAAGCCGAGGGCTTGGAGCGATCTTCGCGCGGCTGACCTCCCTCCGCGTCCTCGCCCTGGCGCCTTCTCTGCGCGCGCGCCGGGACAAAGAGGGAGTCGTTCAGAAAGGAAAATTTCAGAAAGGAAAGGAAACATCAGAAACGAAAATTTCTACGATACTTCCCAGGGCAGTGCTTTGCTTTTTGAGGCTAGAGCAGGTTGCCTGCGAACTAAGAGTTTTGTGGGGAAGTATTCACAAAATGATGGGGTATGTGTGGTCTGCGGAAAAGAAACAGAAACTATGCGGCACATAGTGTTAGAATGTGAGGGTATCCATCCAAATCTACATGAAGGGAATATTGGGCTTTCCGAAGCACTAGGATTTAAGGGTATCAGAGAGGAAGTTAACTTCAAGGCTGTCGAGGGGACGAAAAGAAGATTAGAATGCTGGTGGACGAAAAGCAGAGAGGGGAATATTGCCTAGGACAGCTACCACCTGTAACAGGGAAAAGAAAGTATTTCGGGCCTAATAAGCTTTAGGGCCTGCCATAAGCAGCGCTGGTATTAAACCAAGAGTGTACAACATGGTTATATTAGTCCTTTTTGGTAAGATGACATGTCATCACCCCGCTTCAAAGGGGAAACCAATAGGAATCATCATCGCTGCTAATCCCCTCCCAGACTAAAGGAGCGCCGCCGCCCGCCTGAACAGACCACGGGAAGAGACGCTGCCAGCCCTCGCGACTCCCGTCGAGGCGAACGACCCGTCGACGAAGAGCGCCCGGCGCTTGCTTCGCAAATTCTCAGAAACTTACACCACGCGCCTTTTCGACACTATGAGACACACCGTCATTCAGCTTCCCGTCAGCTTGTCATGCCGAATGACCCAACCACCTCCGGCGCGACAGAGGTACTCAAGCTAAGCACCCCGGTCCTTTGACACACAAAAAGACGGGCACCACACACGCTCTCCGCGGCTCCGAACTTGGCGTCCGTGCGGCTACATGAAAGGGACACAGGATCGTAGCTACCAGCGGAGGCGATGCCAATACATGGGCCACCGGCGGCCTTCATTAATTGCATGCGGAGCCCGAACTTAACATCATCTAAGATTCTTCGACTTGAATTGCATCGGCCACCCCGCACGAGAAGTCGGAGGAAGCCCTGTTTACGTGGTTTGAGGATATCAGACCCAAGCACGTTCTGCTCAGCGGCGAAGTTTCATGCGTCTGCCAGTGTTTCGCGCGTCTGCCGGGGTGCGACGACTTTGCAGCAAGCATTAACTAGCGCAATATTTTCAACGGGGACTTTTAACGCAGAGTAAAATTATCAGCAGGGGAGCGCCACGACCCCAGCAAATATGATGTCGTAGCTCCTGAGATGCGCCTTCGTGTTTAGACATCGCATTTAGGAAGTCAAATGCATGTTACATACATGTCCGATTTTAGAAACTCATCTATTTAACGAAATATTTTGGGCTTGGCGGTGACTTCGTCAGGACGTGTTTCTGCTGTACAAGCAAACATGAATTTGTCGAATGTCAGTCTTATTACTAAACTATGATGACGACTACACACATGCTTGTAGAATGTTGTAAAGAGACTCTGAATAAGTCCTGTACTTTGGAGAAAAGTCCATGGAACGTTTGCTGCTGATGAAGTTCATGTAGAATTGACCAGGGGCCTCACGCGTCAGTTTGCCTTCCAATAGAGCTATAGCTGTCCGTAATGCTGGTTTAGAATCTGGCCCAGGGCCTGACACGTCACTTAGTATTAGCCGAAAGCTGTTGAATAGAACCTTTGCTGCTGGGTATGCTTGTTTAGAATTTTACCAGGGGCCTAACACGTCCCATAGTTTGTCTTCCGGAGAACTGTTGGCCCAGGAACATTAAAAGGGACGTTCTAGATTAGGAATACCGCACGATTTTGCATATTGTGTCAGTGAAGTCCTTGATCACGCATTAAAGTTGGCACAGGGGGCACGTGGCGTGTTGTGGCTTGAGTCGAAAAGGTCTAGTGTGAGCGACATTCAGCTACAAGCAATGAAGAAATACACCATCACGCTTGGTCAGTCCGTGATGCACACGATAGATACTATGCGAGTTTACGGAGTGAAGGAGCGGGTAATTATAGTGCCAAGTAGCCCACGTAGATTGCCGAACGCTTTGGGGAACCTTTGTCGCAAAAGAATGCTCTTGTCTGGCGAACAGTTCAGGTTTACGAAGCCCTTCAGATAATGCGCAATCTGTGCCATAGTGGCTTCCTTGATGTCCCAATTGTACCACAATGACGGTTATCCACTAGAGCTCTACATATTGGCATTTCTTTGGAGCTTGTAGGTGCAAGGAAATAAAATGAATAAACAAGCGGATCTTCAGACTTAATGTCACTCGCTGGACCGACGCATGAGAATCAGTAAAGACTTCCCACTGACTTGCCGGTTGCTCAATAACGTAGGGAAAAGCAGTGCGCTGTTCGGCAACTTTTTTCATCTTAACAATACATCGCAACAGAGACAAAGAATAAAGCTGATGCACACAAGGCTATGGTCTTTGTTTCTGTTGCGCTGTAATGTTAAGATGAATCACCAACTCGCCCAATACTACACTCTGCTGTTCGGCAAGTTCAGATATTCGGATTGTAGTCCTGTGGCTGAGCGTTCCGCTGAAGGAGGTACCAGATGATTGAAACTCTGTCCCTACTGCGGATAAAGTGGTTGACGCAGGCAAATTCGTGTATATGGAGTTACATGGTCTGTATTTTGGAAAGATCGGTTCAATTAAATGGTGGATGTTTTCTGCAAGCAATGAATTATTGTTGCTGTTAATCTCGCGTGGTTTAAATTTGGATGCATTCATCGTGCAATTTGATTTAACATGTCTCATAAGGGCAGCAAAATATGTTCTCCTGTCGTAGGTAGAAGGAAAATAGCGTGCCCGTTTTTGTGCAGCAGGAGCGCCACTCGACCCCTCATTCTACGCGCTTACGTCGTCCTTATTTTCTTGCTTCGCCTGTGAAAATACTAATAGATAAGTATCACATTTTTATACTAACCCTTGCCCTGTCACATTTTATTCACTCAAGAAAATCGAGTAAAACAAATCATCCATTCCTGTTGAGAACGAAGAGTTTCATTCTGCGAGTTATTTAATTAACTATCCGCAACTATCAGTTATTTAAACTATCCGCAACGGGGCTCATACAGCGCTTTAAGAAGTTGCCTGCAAATTTTAGCCAGCAACGTTCTTCCGTGACAGCGCATTACGAGAGAAACGGCTAGTTGGTCGTCCTAGCAAATAAAATTGCAGGGCGTGGTACCTGGGGTTGACTTCAAGATTCCTAACGTTCTGTTTGCTAAGTACGCTGAGGACATCTGCCTATGCTTTTCGCAGTTTAACAGAGGCAAGTCTAATATGTTTTCTTATCCACTTGTTGCCCATCTTTGAAACCTTCCCAAGGCGTGGAAAAGGATGCCCGTGGTCTAGTTGACGGCAGGGATGAAAGGTGGTGATGAGGCAGCCGAGCCAGATGTTTAAGGTGAGTCAGGAGTGCATCCACTGCCACGTAGGTCGTTGTCGGATTATCTCTTGCAGTGCGTATGGTTTCCGCTGTTGAGGCACAACGCGGTAGATTAAGACACGTCGAGAGACCTCGGGCTTCACGCCTGAATAGCGCATAAGTTGCTCACTGCGAAAGCCTCCCCTCAGGATGCACACCTCCGGCATGACTGTCATCACCCCTTTCTTGCCTCTAGAAGATATAAGTGCATCTAAGCTTCCCGGGAATAACCAAGACAGCGGATATTCCACCACCAGGCGTCCAACAGCTCTCTATGCACTTTTTACATGAAGCCTAAAGAGACCAGATTCATGTCTACACTGATGGCTCGGTAACAAACTCCAGTTCTGCGGGAGATGTAATCACGCAAGTCAGATTGGGGGACATTCAATTCAAGCTGCCCAATTTAACAACGTCACCTATATCCGAAGTCACAGCTATTCGCGGGGCTCGTCTGTACCTAAAACAAGAATTACCACAAAAATGGGCCCTCCATTGCGACTGCAGGCGAGCTCTCCAGTGTCTGCAGTCTGCTCTTCGCCGCGACCTGTACGAACAGCTTCTGGCCGAGCTTCGTCAAGAATATGACTTCTTTGTAGGGCGTGGGCAGAATATTATTTTCCAATGGCTCCCAGGTCACTGCGGAATTTCTTGGAATGAGTGTGCAGATAAAGCGGCTCATTATGCTCATGGAAGTTCCGAATTAACCGACATCCTGTTATCGCGCAATGATGCTGCAAGGTCAATGCGCTCCATCGCCCGTACAATCACGCTTACTCTTTGGACTACGCTGGAGTTTTCAAACTTCCGCCTGTACTTGCTCGACAGCAACCAGCCGCGCCACTTACCCATTAACATGCCACGCTCAGATGCCGCCCTAACGTGCGGCCAGTGGATAGGAGTTCCTTTCACCAAAGCTTATCACTTTACTACTGCCATGACTGACAGCTCAGCTTGTGACGTGTGGGCCACAGGCAAGACAATACAACACCTCTTGCGTTACTGTGCCCGGGTTGGAACACAGAGACTACGCCTGCCAACCGCTCTCCGGAAACTCGACAATCAGCCATTAACTGCGCAGATTGTTTTGTGTCACAGCCGTTGCCCATCACCTTCCCAAAAGGCCACAAAAGCATTACTTCAATTTTTAAAGGACACAGGCTTGTTTGAACGATTATAGAGACACCGTGTCCCATTGTTCATCCGCCATTTGGTTAGTTTACCTGTTCAGTTTAAGTTTCATTATCGCCCATTGCTTTTGTTTTTGTAGTTAACTTTATTTTTTTTTTGCTCCTCAAGCTATCTTCCCTTCTTTTCATTACCTTTTCTTTCTCTTTTTTCCTTCCTTTTCCGCTTCCCATCCGTAGGGTAGCCAACCGGACTGTAACCTGGTTAACCTCCCAGCCTTTCCTGCACTCTATTATCCTTTCTTCCTCCCTTCGCCAAGGCTTAGGTGATCATCTTGAATATATTTGATAAATGAAGGTAAGCGTATCTTCTGTCTGTGGTTTTTTTCCACGTCCTCACCAAGAAATGAAGCACACGAGCCCACACAATTGCCAACAAATAAAGGACATCTGGTAAACATGCACACAGTAATATAGTGATCGTGAATCCTTGAATCGTGAATATGGTGGACTTGATGTCCTTGCGAATGAATCGTGAATATGGTGGACTTGATGCCCTTGCGAACATTACAAGCCACGCAGAGTGATAATACACTGGGCGGGTCTGTGTAGTTTCTTTGCGTATATTATCTTACCTTAACGTAAAAACACGTTCATGCTTAGAGCTCTCGGAAGTTGAAGTCGAAAGGTCAGCTGCCCTTCGGCTGACCAGCTCTTTCAGTTAAAGTTTACTGGGATGCGGCCAACCATGGGCCTGGGAAACAACTTTATAAGCGTGGCCAGATTCGTCTCTGTTTCAATGAGCATAACTAGCATGGTTGCATCTATCTAGTTTAGCCTCGTAGGTTTCCAGGATAATTTGAATTCAGGACCAGGCATAACTGCATAACTCCGCTTTATTCCACTCCAATATTCGGGGGCACTAAAAACTGTTGGTTGCGCGTGTATCTTCATAAAGAAACGCTCCTAATCGGCCTAGTAAAACCTTGAACAGTGCTTGTCCGGCTTATATCAGGGTGGCGTCATGCTGTAACAATGAAAAATTTGCGCATTCTTTTAAATACAATATTCTTTCTTAGGCAAATTAAACGCAGAATTTTCGGTCTCTCTGTAAGTCTGTCTATCTATGACTCGATTCAGCCACCCGGCGAACATGAAACGGAAGCTGTGCGATAGTCTTAAATACCCACAGCCAAAGCTAAGCGTGTAAATCCGGTGTAATGCTCACACTTGTCCACATTGTCGAACGGGAACAGGACATTACGCAAAGAAAAGGCAGAAAATCAATACCTAAGTTATATTTGCAGGCTTCTCTTATTATAAACTTCATCAATGCTTGGCGTTTGCTATAGCAAATAAAATACCACATCAACTTCACAAAACCACAGTCTTCTGTTGCCCGACAACCTTGCGTCATTTAAGAAATCACACGGCAACAGCAATGAAGGCCTCCATTAGATAGGTTCCACGTTTCGCTCGAAACGCTCGTGGAGTAGGGCAACGTGGTTCTATAAACGTTGTAGTAGGGCGCCTCGATTCTCGCTGGTCTCCACCATACGGCAGCGCTGGCATCGAGGCACCCGGCTTGGAGCAGTGGAACGTGGGAAAGTTAAAATGATTTAAGCAAACTTTTGGCGTCTTTACCATGCGAGGAGCGCGACTCAAGAGGAACAGCATAAGGGGTGAGCGGAAAGATAAGGGAGGCATTTTGTACTTGGCAGGGGCTCCAGTCTCCTATCATCTTTCGTCGACATTTGCAAGGAAAAGAAAAAATAGGTGGCCATTTTTGAGGCATCATTTTAAGACTGTTAGCGGTTTCTGTGCATGAATAAGCAGTGAGAGCGCTCAAGTAGGGCACGGCGAAGAGCCATGTGCGCGAGCAAAGCAAATCCGCACAAACAGCTCTACGGTAATCGCTCTATAACCAAATAATTGGTCGATGATGCTTGTTACTCGGTCTTCCTCGTCAATGTTGTAGTTGACCCGCACCGCCTATAATTGAACCACCTAAACCTCTTCCCTCAGTCCACAGCAGATATAGAGCACTTGACCACGGCGGCGGTTAAACCAGTGATACAGCGCGGGGTTCTAAGCATATCTGGGTCTGAAGGGGCCACCTGTGACCTTGAAACATGCAAGGTTTATTGCGCGAACTCTGTCTCGCGAACGAAGCTTAGCTGCACTACCAGAGGAGCTCTCGTATAAATTCTGCGATATCATAGCTCTAAGCGAGGTTGGAAGAACCAAAGGAGAATTCGCGGAGTTGATTAGCGGAAGTATTATGCGCAACCTAAGACCCCAAAGAACGAAAAAGCGGGATATAAAATTCTTACTCACTACAGAATCAGCATAGAACGTGGAAGAATGCTTTAGTATTTTCTAAATAGCAGAATTTCTTGCAATCATGCTAAAGAAGCGATACAGGCTAAAGATAGTACAAGCCTATGCGCCGCCATGTATGCAGGATCATGATGCTGTAGAAAGTTTCAACAATGACATTAATTTAGTAATGAAGAAGGTAGCATCGCAATTACTCATTGTGATGGGTATCTTTATCGCAAAGAAGGTGAGAAGCAAATCGAACAGAAGTCAGTGGCAAATTTCGAATCGGCTGTCGCAACATTTCAGGCGATACAATGTTGGGATTAGCGGAGAGAAATAACCACAGGCAAACGAACCCATTCTTCTGTAAACCAGGGAATACAAAAATGACACAGAAACTACAAAACAGTAAAACAAAACACAAAATTAACTCCAGTTTAAGTAATAACGCAGGAATTGTACAGGATGTGGAGGTGCTAAGCAAGGTTGAATCTCAAAAGCGAAAGGAGGAAACTAAACTAATGAAAAGTAGAAAACCCAGAATGAATCAGTCAGAGCTAGGACGCTGGAGTTCATATAAACGTTTCACACAAATTTGTTTTTTTTTTTGCTTCGGAGAATAAAGACAGTGTAGACTTGCTAAATGAGAACCTAGCTGTGGCAATCACAGGGTCAGCAGAAGCTTAAAGAGAAGCCGCCTGTAAGAAGCAACCTCGCACACTGCCCCAGAAAAGGGTAACTTAATGCCAAGCGTAAGAACACATGACGGTCGAGTACGGTGGACCAAACTCACCTGGCCGAGCTGTATAAATGAACTAACAGGAGTAAAACAAACAGCATGTGTGCATGCAACATTTCATTCATTGAGCAATCGATAAAAAGAGAGAGAACTCAAAACCACTACAAAAAAGCTGCCGATTGGGGGAGACAGATTGTAGCCACTCACTGACATAGTAGCATTGCGCACAACATGAACAAGGTAAGAAAAGTCGTGGAGCGGTTGTGCACCACACCTTACGCTTGTGACATTACACTAGGCGAAATTGCTGAGCCAACAAGCTTACCGTGCCATGTCCCACTAGTAAGTAAAGAGGATGTAGAAAATACCTTTCAAATGAGGGATTAAATGTTGTAGTCGAAATGGTTGCTGATTTATTTTCCAAACGCATGACTATAAAGGTTCCTATATCCTGCATAAACATAAGCAAAATTCTGATCCCCAACAAGGACGGTTCCAAACACCTTAAAAATTCCATACCCATCAGCCTACTCCCAGCTGCGTACAGGTGTTTACCATGGTAATAGTGGCCAGCATAAGCAAGAACTGATATTCCCAACAACGCCAAGAACATTCCGGCTTCAAGAAAGGATACTCTTGAATAGACCCCATTCATGTTATCAATAAAATACCTGCAAAATTCACGAAATGTAATTCACTCATTTACGTGGCTTTTATATTAAAAATTTTCAGGTTCAGTAACCATCACAGCATTTTTTCAAGCATTGAAAGACTACAGAATACAAAAGCCTGCATAAGGCTCCTAGACGACCTATAGAGAGCTTGGACCGGCAGAATAGTTATTCACAAGAAAAGTAAACATTCTTAATCAGAAAGAATTGCGAAGCTGATGTACCATGTTGCCAAACCTGGACACAGCGTGTCTAGATGAGCCGTTCAGGAAGGCTGACTGGGATAACGCGGCATAGTGATAAACTGGGAATACCTGAGCCATTGCAGTTTTGCTGACTACACTTTAATGCCGAGTCAGCAGAGCACCTGCAAAAGTGCTTGAGGAACTGCATTCACAAAGCTTGGCCGTGGGGCTACAAATAAATCCTGTCATGGGTCAACATGCACGTGAATGAACTTTTAATGTGAGACACCGCCGCCAAGACGATGACGACGAACGAGGGCCACCCGGAATGCATCATCATAAAAAACTCTCGAGCAAGTATCTTGCTGTCACAGCTTGAGCTCTTCAAGGCCAGGAGCGTTCATCTCCGACGCTTCTTTTATCAACAAAACTTAAGTAAAGTTTAAAGCCATCCCCAAACGAGCATTGGGTTTAGGCGTCCGCACGAAAATATCTAAAGTAATGATGAATACACATGATGAAAACGTTGATTTAAGTTATGTAGCTAGAGCTAAAACTACGTGATAAAGCAAGTAGAAGAACATAGCTACCTAGGAGAAGTCGACAGCGCCGATAGAAACCACGAGAAAGAAACAGGCGGCGAATACGCATGGGCTGTGGAGCACTAGGCAAGTACTCCCAAAAATGAAAATTAAGCTCCCTCTGTCATTCAAAAGAATACTCTACTACCAAGGCGTGCTGCCGGTGATGACGTGCAGAACGAAAACGTCGCTCTTCCTACACAACTGGGGAGCAAATTTATGTCGGCTGAATGAGCCATGGAACGAAGGACAGGAGTACCCTTCAGGAGCAGGAAACGAGTGTTTGGATCAGGGGCAAACTTTAGTTTAAGATATCATAGTTCAAATTAACAAAACAAAAGCGACTTGGCCTAGTCATGTAGTGAGAAGAATTGAAAACCGGTAGGCCATCATGGTGAGAGAGTGGATATCGAAGGACGTATTCATAGAAAGGGGTAGGCCATTAGCTCTAAACAAGGACGAAAGACGAAAATTCCGAGGGAAGAAATGGAGTCGGGCAGCGCGGGATATTAACGGGTGGAGATCAATGATAGAGGCTTTTGTTCTGCACTGGACTAAATAGGCTGGTGATGATGGTGATGACTGGCGGTGGCACTCTTCCTCATGTCATCCGCCTTATAGGGCGCAGCCCTTTGGCGACCATCTCGGGGATGATCGCGTCGCCGCCGTAACCGAGTGAACGATGGCAAGACTGAAAACCTAAAGAAAGCAAAGCAGCACGGTGTCGCGAAATTGTGAGGGGAGGGCGGTTCTCCGGGGCGGCCCTAGCGCTCTGCGAAAGTGTGCGGTGGGGAGGGGGTAATATGCTGAAGGAGGAGAGTGCCGCGAAATTATGAGAGGAGGGTGGTTCACCCTGCCGGCGTGAGTGCTTTCCCAAAATGTTCCGTGGGGGAGGGGTCAGTATTCTGCACCCGCAAGATACGCACGTCTGTACAAAGCTGGCGGAAACTTGAGGGGCCGTGCGCGTGATGATGGTGCGCGCTCCCTGCCTAAGAAGAGGGTCACGCCTCCTTCTTGAGACGCACTTCGCGCCGCCTTTGTAGAGGCTCAACATCGTTGCCGTCAAGAGAACCCACGAGTGAGTGCTACCTCAGCGCTATGCTTCTGCGCCAAAATATCGCTTTAGAGAGTATCGCAATCGCCAGCCATTTTTTACAGCACCCTCCAAAGTTTTTTTCACTTGCTCGCTATCACATTTACCTGCTGTAGATCTGGAAATCAACTTTCGGTTAAAATGTGTGGCAATGACCATCGCCACTTGACCAGCTTCCTTAATTACAGCAGCTTCCGAGGCTCGTTTCGCTCGCTAGCTATCGCCAGGAGCATCCAATTGGCCCACGTCCATTTCTCCAGCTCTCAGGGTGGCTGGTACTGCAATTGCTCCAGCGGTGTTGTTCCCTCTGATGCTGGTATTTCTTTTTCTCCGAGTCTCCCTTTTTAAAAGCCCTCTTCCAACCACCCTCACGCACTGATATTTCCCTCTATTGGCGGGCGATCCCCGGATCTTTCGACTTCAACTTTTTGCACCACATATGTTTAGTAACTGACAATGAACGCACTCACAACTGAGATTTATGGCTTTACTCTCCAAACAGTACGGCCTATATTACCTTTTATCGACACAGTAAGTGTATTTCTTGTTCTTTTTTCAATCAACAACAGGTGAATTCGTCCATCCTTCACGAGAACTTGTACCAGTGCCGCCAGAACACAGCTACTTATAAGATATCTATCAGCTCTTACGGAGTACACGTGGTAAGATATTTACTCTGATTCCTTTACGCAAAATAAAATAATGTCCGAAATTGTCATCCGATGAAGGAAGTGTTCCCCCCAAAAGATTAGACATGGGGCTTTCGTAAGACGTCTGGTGTGTAATTATTCACACCATTACCCTGCAGTACGACTAAAGTCTGGCGCGGAGAAACTAATATTCTGAAAGTGAGATGCTAATGGTTAAACTGCCCGTGTTCACCGCGCGTATTATGACGTTTTAGGTAGTAAACACTGGATAATTCGCATGCCGATGATTGATTCAAAAGTACTAACCGATTTTGCACTGGCGACTGGATCGCAGCCTGGTTTTAGTGAAGCCCGCCATTCCAATTTCAAGAAAAATAAAAGGGCTAGATAACTACGGAAGGATATGAGGGGGTGGCCACTAGCCAGGAACCTTCTTGCAATCTACTGTGATGTCGGAGTGGGCAGTCTTTGTGATAACGGTCGTCCACAAAAGCTACAGCTTGTAAACAGTGTTGGGAAAATGTACGGGTACTTCTTGTTCCAGTTAATTGCGCCAATTTGTAGTCTGGAGGCTCCACGCTGATACGACTGTTTCTGTAATTGCATCTACGACGACCAAGCTGGCGTTATCCTTCGAGAAATTTGAGATTTTCTGGATCCTGAATACGATTAGTGTTGCATGTAAGGCTAGTTTTGCCAAGTAAAGGTAAAATGTATTTTGTCTTTAGAGTTGTGTATCTGGGCACAAAAGTCAGTACTAAACTTTGGCTAATAATTATCTTCAATCAAATTTTATATATTGAATGAGCAGTTTTCTGAGTTCTCTGTGCCAATTTGCACGAGTTGTTTTCTGAGAAAACAACTGAAAGTGCTTTGTTACTAGGCTTGCCTAAAACACCCTCTGACATTCCCTCGCACCATTGAAAAATGAAATTTGTTACTTGAGCTGCACTTTCCTCCGCCGAAATATTCCTGGGATATCCTTACCGAAGTTCACCTGTCACGAACTGACCTTTGCTGAGTTGAATGTGCCATTGTCCTCCAAGTTATCTATAAATCTTTCCTCTCCTTGTGTGCATTTGCCTGGATGCTTTTACGTACCGTGTTTAATTACCTAACTTTTATGTTATTTACTTGTACTTAAAAGTGACTTTTGTTATACAGTTACTCTTGCTACACCTGCTTGCGTTTTGTAACCATGCTGTATTGAATAAAAGAAACGAAATGAAATGAAACGCAATGAAAGCCTAAAGCGCTCTGTGTTAGGAAAGTAGGTTTTTGTCTTTGAATAAGAAAGGTAGGCCAGCCAATGCGAATCATGTTAAAACCTCAGATGCAGCAGCGTAGTGTTCCAGCCCTTAGATTGCTACGTAGTGGGAAAGCTTAATTTTCTGTGACGTAAGGATATCGGTGGTGAGCCACACGTCTTGGTGGTGGAGAACTCTCGTACGAAAGCGTGACCACTTGTTAACAAAGAAATAGGATTCACAAACTGGAAGATTTAACCTGGATGCAGCATTGGAACGTAGAAAAGAGCCTTTGGCTCTCCTGTAAAGTAGAAAACGAATAAATCCTTCTCTATAAAGACTGCGCATGAGATTTACCGCACTCTTTCTTTTTTGCAGGAAGGCACTGTGAACACCACTCACGCTATCAGGCCGATGAAGTTGAGCCGTGGGAAACAAAAGGCCGTTCCACACAAGCTATTCAGAATCTTTGGTGATCACGTCGGTGTTAATGAGGATCGCGAGGTAGTTGATGGTAACTACATTACCTTGCCAGAATTACCACAATGCTTGACCGCAATAGCTGCACTTATTATCTAAAACAGGCATATCTGATCCATAATATGTCCTTAGGTTACAAGTCGGAAACTTGACTGCCCCCTAAAATATATGCTTCTGGAGAATGCTACGTTGCATTTCTCAGTTTTAAAATTCAGGTGCTTCCTGTTCACAACTAGCGCCATCTAGTCGTACATTTAGAACACTGCTACAATTCTTTTAAGAAACTGCTCAGAACTCTGCTGTTCGGTTTCGGTAGCCTAGGCGTTTTATTACTAAAGCGCTAAGTTGGGCGAATTTATTTCTATCTAAGGAGTTAATCAAAATAGAGAATATTAACACAGGGATGATAATGAGGCGGCAATACACACGCAGTGTTGTACACGTTCCTATAAAATAGGAACGAATGCTCGTTCTTCGTTTCTTCCCAATTTTGAAACGAGTTCCCGTTACAAGTTTCTATATTGGTGAAGAAACGCGTTCCAGTTACTCTCCGAACATTTTAACACGTAGGTACATTAACGTTACAATTGATTTTCTTTAAAATTAAAATCTGGTGCCGGATAATACTGAGGCGAAATGAAGTGAGCATTTTAACGCTTACATCAAACTACGTATATTATACAAATATGAACACCGCTGGCAGCAGGTTATGTGAAGGAACGCTCTTAGACGAATTTTTTAGGGAGCACCGGCCATATTTCAGACATGCTTACCTGCAAATGCGGTGCGCGTATAATAGAATAGCAACACATATGGTGCTTTCCACTTGAGTCTTCAAATGCGCAGTCAGGATACTGAGCTTCAGATGTGCAAATAGAAAGTTACATGCACGAACGTAAATGTCTTGCACAAGAAACCGCATCTAAATGAACAATACAGAGGCGTTTAATGAATGCTGATTCATTATTACAGTATGAGTGAAAAAGGAATGTCCAGGATACATATTCGGAACCTAGTAGACTCCTTTGTTTGAACTCAGCAAGAGTTTCGTCTGTGCAACGTTGGTGTCGGAACGACGAACCTCTTTTTTTGTCAACACTTTACTGGTAATGTTAAAGAGCCGTTCCATTAAAGCTCTTGAGCGTTCTATTGTATGGTACTTGAGGATAAACTGGTTCACTCTCTCCGGCTCTGGAGACTGCATGCCTCCGCATGCGCTGATAGGCGTGTGCTAGCATGCAACCGGCACTCTCCACGGACAGGGGTTGTTTTGTGTATATTTTGTTTGATGACCATTGAAACACTATGTGGTGCCGTGCGTACAACTTGGACCGTTGGGGTTTGCTTTTTAAATTCCCGCGAGCGCCAGCATCGGAGCCAGTATGTCAAATACACAGCTTCACAGGGTTAATTTGCGGATTGAGACTTCGTGGTAGCCTTTTGGCCGCGGCCTTCTCTGCTGCAACTTTATGCTACAGTTTTTAAGTTTAGCTTTCGGCTTCTCGTTGTGGGAACGGAGGAACTCGGCGCATGGCAGCAGCCACCAGTTTAGGGTTACCAACGCTTCAATGAAGCAAGTGGGGACGGCGGAAGAGGGGATAGCGTACCCTAACTTAGGTAGGCAACAAAATTGGTTTTATTGGTATTTTCCAGACGAATCCATTGTTTTATTATTTTTGCGGCCTCTTGAACTGGTACTTCATCTCGCGACATGCTGCCCGCAGTAATTGCTCTTGCTGGAGAGTACTTGTAAATGTTGCCCTTCTTCACAGGAAGTTCAGCTTTGCCTGAAGCTGCTTGGACAAGTTCGCGCTAACTTTGTGTTCCGAAACGTGGCGTGCCTCGTTGAGCGCTCTTTGGATGGCGAACAAAATTTCTAACTGGGCGGTCGGGAACAAACACGGGACAAATATTTTTTCCCGCAAGGGACGGCGCGGGAATCGGAACGTTGTATGAAAAGTCGGGACAGTCTCGCAAAATCCGCCGTGGAGGGAAGCGCTCAAGACCAAGCCCCTGCCGCGCAATATGCAGGCCGGCAGGAACGACGAGAGGCGTGCCGCGCGGGCACAGGCACTCGCCCGACAGCTGGAAGCAGACCCCCGGGTCCTCTACGTGGACGCCTCACTTCCCCAGCACAGCAGCAAAGCAGTGGCCGCCGTCACGAACATCGACAAGCTGGTGACCAGCGCGTCGCTACGGACGACAGATGCCAGCCAAGCAGAAGAGATGGCCATCGCTCTCGCCCTCACGCACGGAGACGTGCATACGATCGTCACTGATTCCAAGACGGCTTACGGCAACTACCGCAAGGGGATCGTCTCCCACGCGGCCATGACAATTCTCGCAAAGCGCAGCCCACCGGGACGAGACGTAGAGCTCGTGTGGGTTCCGGCACACTCGACAGTGGAAGGCAACGCCCTCGCCGACCACTACGCCCGCGAACTAGCAGACCGGGCCGAGGACGAGTCGGAGCTACCGCACCCAGTCACGAGCTACCGCGAGATTACCACGCTGTACAGGAGCGCCAGGTGCAGGCTTCCTGTGCCGCACCAGCAACTCGACCGCAAGCAACAAACAATAGTGCGCCGCGCACAAGCGGGGTCACTGGCGCACCCAGCTTTATTGAACAAGATGTTCCCGGCAGAACACGACCCCATCTGCCCGTTCTGCAAAAAGACGGAAGCCACCCTGCCGCACATACTGGCGGAGTGTACTGAGCTCAAGAATCCTCTACCTTCCCTCCCCCTTCTCCTTCCCCCCCTACCCGAGCGATGGGAGATCTTGATGTCCAGCCCCGACCTGTCGACGCAGCAAGAGCTCGCGTCCAGGGGCCAGGAGCTATTGGACTCATATGGGACTCGTGACTAGGGTTCCACCCCGTCTGACGCCTGCGAGCGTCACCTGAAATGGGCTCAGCGAAAGTTGTTTCTCTCTCTCTCTCTCTCTCGCAAAATCCGGGACCGTCCGGATTTTTCAGGAATAACCCTACTAACCCTACGTGAGTATACGCTAGTGGGCTTGCCAACGGTGCCCGGCTGAAGCACTGGTCGAAACCGGTCCGTAACAATCCACCATACGCCACTGTCGTCGCACTGCTATGATTCGGAGGAAAGGTGGCGCAATAACTCCCAGGCAAATTCAAAAACCGATCGTCAAAACAAACCTGGAGTTGGCACATCACGAAACTGATGCTCCGCTCGATGCGCGAGAACATTAGCGGCTGCTCGTTGGAGCGCCATGTCCGTGCTGTAGGGCGACAGAACGTCCAAGGTCAGATTCGGCATACAACTCTCAGGTATGGTTGCGGTTGCGCATGAGATCAGATAAATCTCGCCTGGCTTTGGGGGGAAGCTGCAATATTTCAAGTGTTTGAGGCTAAGAACTTGACGCCTTGCTTTTACACGCCGTGAGGGCGACGCCGGCGACCCAGGTGTCCATTGACAGACAGCAGAGAAGTCTCGTACGAAACCTCCGGCTGGCACGGCTGCTGCACTGCGGATAACACGTGTGCGATGAACATGGTACAGTCCCGTTTTCTCCTGCTCGGCTTTCGCGTTCCTCTGTTACGCACAAAAAAAGAGTTCGTGGCTGGAGAGGAGACAAAGGGGTGCAGAAGCATCTGTCACATGGGCATCTGGAGCTGACGTAGCGACAAGGCCGTGCGCAAACCGTGCAGCTTCCCCCACAGCTGTGTCCCGCTGCGTGGTTATTCTTGTCTTTGACCTTCGAGGAAGCACGGTCTGCGGAAGGGCGGGCAAGTGGCAGCCTATAGGAAGGTGAACACATTAGCGGCATGTGGCTTTATTAACACGAAAGTGTTTTATTCCTGGATACACAAAGATTTCCCCGACGACACATCCGTCTCGGAAATGCCGTCAATACGACGGAGCAACCGGCCTGTAAAGGGTGCACCCCAGAACAGACGCTCTTCTGGCGTTACCAGGAAGCAATCTTTAGTACTAAAGAGTACTGTACACTTGGGGTTGTTCGTTTTCGGGTTTTATATTTTTACACGAAAGTGTAATATGCCGGTATGGACCAAAATTCGCTGCAGGTGCAGCAACCCGCCAACAGGACGTCGCTCACAAAGCATACCCGAAAGACAGCCACCGACCCGCAAATCATGCTCAGCATCAGATTTCGCTGACTATTTCACTTTCGTGGTTTGCCTATTCATGTGACAGAGAAATCAACCAAGTATTTGTTCTAGCTTCAACGCTTTAAAGCCTTGGCATAAGAACGGCCAAATCCTACCGATGAAACGTTGCCAGAAGGAATGCTGTTCCCTCTCTGCCATTCCTTCGTAAACGTAACGATTTACCCTTACAGCACCACTTACTCTTATTAAAACAGTGGCGTTCCTCCGTTCCTCAATAAGGAACAAGTTCCAGGACCGCCGTTACTTGGAACGCCGTTCCGTACAACACTGAACACACGCTAGAACTGAAACTCAGTTCATGACGCAAATACACAGAAAGCATCTATCTGTACGTGAAACGTGCAAAGGTTGAATATAAAAACACAGCGAAAACAAACAAAACAGTATCGAATGCGTCACACTTGCTTATATCACAAAGCCACAGCACAGTGCCGGCCCCTATCACATGACGTAAATTAAACCTACATGTGCATACCACAATCACACCTCGCCTGTGCACAACCTGCTCCCCCTCTCCAAAAACCGAATTCCTTTACGGACAGCGCGAAAGACGGTGAACTGACGCATCTTTTCCCTTTTATCCGTATCATGAAGGCCTAAAGAATTTCTCCCAAACCCCCAAATTCAAGAAGACCTGGCCCGCTTGGCCGAAGGCACCAGACCCTTGCCCAAAAGGGGCCCTGCTGCCCGGCGGACGACGGAGAGGACGTCGCCGGCCTAGTCGCCCCAGCTGTGGCCAAATAAAGTTTTTATGTCTCTGTCTGTCTGTCGGCCTGTTTGCGAGGAAGAAGTGTACAAGGGGTGCATCTGCGAGAAAAATGGAGCGCAACCCTTGCACCTGCCGCAGTGGCCAGCCCCAATCTGTGCCTTCACAGCCGCTGGTGCTTTCTGGCCCTTACATTGAAGCACCTGCCTGTTTTCCAACGTAGCACTTTTTTCACGACAGGTGGATCCTGTAGATCATTTCGAGACGACGAATGTAGCCCACTATACAGTGGCCTACATGATCCCTGTCGAGCAAAAAGGACTGCGTTGGACAATCAGGCAAGCGCCTTAAGATTTGGCTCGGAGGCTGTGACGAAGGGGTTGTGACAGCGCAGAGGAGGGCTGGCCACCTGGCTTACAGCAGGTGCAAATGCTGCACCCCAGATTTCTCGCACACGCAGACTTGTACAGGTCTTCCTCGCAAACAGGCACAGAAATTCTTGAGGTCTTTATGATAGGCAGAGAAGGGGAAAGATTTATCAGTTCACCGACCTTGGTGGTTTTCGCTAAAGCAAATGAGTTTTTGGAGAGGGCGGCAGCTTGTGCACGGACGAGGGGTGATTGCGGTATACACATGTAGGCTTAATTTGGGCCGTTGTGATATAAGCCGCCACTGTGGTGTGGCTTTGAGGTATGAGCAAGTGTGACGTGTTTGACACTGTTTTTACTGCAAAGCAGTATATGTTAACCTCGCCGTTTTCAATCCGGTGTCCCCGATTTACTCGGCGCGCCACTCGGGGGCTCCTCTTCCCCTCCACTGATACCTCTTTCGCAAGTATTTTTCCCCGCGCCTCCACCGATGACCCTTTCGCAAGTTGCGTAGTCGGCGTTTAACGTCGGTAGAGCGGTTATCAGATCATTGCGAAAAAATGAACAGAAGCACTGATGGGCGCAAAATAAATACACTGACGATTACTGCACTGCCACCCTATGAAATATGAAATCTGTGGCAGCGTGAGCTGCAGTCTTCTTGGTCACGGTGCATTTCTGCTGGGTCTCAGGAAGTGTTCGCGTGATGAGCGAACGCACGGCGGCGTGCACTACCCCGCTGCTACCTCACAGTGCGCCG
Organism: Haemaphysalis longicornis; assembly: GCF_048455015.1. NCBI lineage: Eukaryota > Metazoa > Arthropoda > Arachnida > Ixodida > Ixodidae > Haemaphysalis > Haemaphysalis longicornis. Next base: position 82,152,801 of record NW_027526204.1, on the reverse strand, counting down.
CCGCCGCCGGCCAGCATGTGGGAAATCGTGTTTGAACCTCCCGCGCAAATTACTCGTGGTTTGGATTAGCCCCACATAAAGGAGCAGCGAGTATGTGGTTGCATATGGTGTTTAAACCTCCCGCGCAAAGAGTCACGTGGTTTGGATTAGTGGAGAATGAAACAGTGGGCATCCTCGATTTACCAGTCCTTGACGGTCCGCGGGCAGTCCGAGGACTGCGTTCGGACCAGGAGCCGCATAGGAATACATGGGAAAAGCGGGCGCCGGATCGGGTCTCGGGCAGTCCGCGGACGATCCGGGACTGATAATCGCGGAGGCCCAGTGTCTGGGGAAAGGATCGGGGGGAGGGCGCCCCTTGGTGTCCGCGCATGAGACGTGTGGGAGGTGGTCAAGGCAGTCCGAGAGATGATGTAGCTGCAGATGTCGTAATCCACTTCACCGTACGGTAAACGCTCCTCTTAGTTTTCTTTTTTTCGTCGCTGCTGCGTTCACTCACTCGGTTACGCAAACATAAACAGACACCGCTCCAGCGAAGCCCAGTCAATGGCTGCCAAAGGGGTTCCCTAAAAAGCGACCGAAACGAGCCGTCACCGTTTCCGGCCAAATTTCACTTCGCCAAGTAGATGCGAATGCCTCCAGGTAGAAGAGAAACTTCCCAAGTTAGAACGCCGGCTTGAGGCCATATTTCGTTTTCAGCAAACGAAACCATCCGACGGACATTTTCGCCGATGTCTTTCACGCCTAAGTATGGGAAAAACGGTTGCCGGTATATGCGTGCACGGTTTGCGGGTAGAAAACGAGGGGCGTGCACGCCCAGGTAGGCTTCATGCCGCTACCGATGAAGTGCCGGTTGTGCAGGTGGGAGATTTAGATGTCGAAAAAACATGGCTCATGCGGTTTATAGGCTGTCCTCCTTAATCGAGTGCTTCGGATGTGGGTTAATGTGTTACACCAACGCCGCCTGTATAAACATTCCCTAACGCGTGAGCGAAAAATGGACAAACAGCCACTCTCCTGTTGCTCTCTCCTACCCTTCCCCGCTCCGTAGCCTTCCAGCGTGCTTTCGTGTCCGCCAGCCAGCGCCGCTTCTCGGAAACTATGCAAAATAGTGGTAAGTTTATTTAGCGTTCCCGAGGCGGCGCTCCTACGCCTTCTTGTTTTTCACCATGCCTGTCTGTCTTGGTCTGTCACTGATAAAACTTCCATTGTCACGAAGCGAAATTCCTTGCGCTGCCGCAGGCTGATGCCGACTTTGCGCGCTTATCTACTCGGATCACAGGCCCTGAAATTTTCTGAATGGGGCATCCCACCTCTATCCCCTCCGCATTTAGGTATTGTTTTGACCCCGCTGTTCTCACTCCGCAACGGTACGCACTTCTAAAATTGAGGACTGTACTGTAGAAGCACCCCGACAGTGTGGCGGGATCCCAGCTGCTTATCCTTTTGTTTCCTATAATTTTCTGAAGTTTACACGCACGTGATATTATTGGAAAGTAATCGTAGAAGTGAGCGCCTGAACAAAAAACGTGCAAGCAAGTTTTTCTTCTCTAAATACTCCAGAAAGAAAAATATCAGTAAAATAATGGCTGCCCCAGCAGAAAATATCGTTTTTCTGTTAGCTATATGTCTATCCGACAATCAGTATGTTCTTACACTATTTCAGTCCGCCTCCGTTTTTATTTTTGGAAAAATGCAGCAAGTCTAAAACGAGCGACACGTTGAAAGAAATCCCCAGTGCGCCACAGAACTACCGTCGCACCGTCGCGGCTAAGATGCAAGCGAAACGGCCCTTGAAGCCCAACAGGCAAGCTGACAGACACACGTCGTAGAAGTGGGTGCAGCGTTCGCGACTCGCGAGCAGTGACGTAAGGCGAGATGTCCGCCGGCACGCGCCACATAGCGGATCAGTGTCTGAACTAAGCGTCCCTACCCTTCCAATTGAAAAGCGCGCGACGCGTCAGGCAATGTTAATACAGGCGGCGTTGGTTACACAGACATCTTACATAAGCAGTGAGATGCATACGGGGGGGAAGGAAAACGGACAACCACATGTTTGTACGCAAGAAGAGAGCTTGGGGGCTTTCAGGTTTTAAATCATTATGGGATGGATGCAGGCCGTTCACTTAGAGGAACAAGAGCCACAACTGAAGTGTTGGCGCAAACACAGGCACGAATGGGCGCAAAAACAGTGGATAGCTGCTGGCGCCGCCGTTACCGCCTCAAGTTCCGCTCGCCGAGTAGCGGCGAATCCCTACCGGATGCACAGCAACGTGCCCGGTTAGAACGCTGGCGTGAGCCAATATCACTTCTTCAGAGGGCTTTTCGGGGATATTTTCGACCGCGTCTGTCCCTAAAAGCACGCACACATAATTGGTTGCCGGTTTATGCGTGTGCAGGTTTGTAGTGGAGAATAGTGGGAGGGAGGGGGGGGGCGTGCACACGCAGCTATAGATTTCTTGCCCGTGCTGATGGATGACATGGTTGTTGTACTGGTGTGAGGTTTAAACGCTAACGTAAAGCGGAGCAATGGGACCTGCCTGGAGTTCTATGGTAGAGCGAATTGGGTTTGTTTGTTAGGATAGGTTCAGACTACTGACGCAAAAGCCTTATCGTGATCTATGGACGTACAAAAATGGCATGTAATACAGTTCGGTTAACTGAGACGTGAAATGACGTTATTCTTTAAAGTTATTACGACAGTTGCGGCAACAGTATGAACCCAGCCTTGAACAAACAGTAAGATGCGTACTACGCCACAGGGAAACGGGCAGTTCCATGTTTACTGCAAGAACAAAGCTTGGATCTTTCGGAGGGATCCAAGCTATTTCATACAACTTCGTTCATACAGCTATTTTGTTTGGAAGTATGCTTCATCGCAAATTACGATAAACGTATTTTGTTTCGTGCACATCGGTGACTGCGTCCAGCTTTGCAGGTCATCCTTCTTCACAGAGTGGAAGGGCAGTAATTTTTTTCTACGCACCTTTCCACGTTTCATGTATGTATAAACGTTTTCCGTGTTTGAAGTTCGGAAGTTCTGACTTGACGTTCAAGCGCGTGTTTCCTCTGCTCTTTAGCTTTGTCTATGTGTTAATGTTTACTAGAACGAGGAATTCCTTAGGTAGGATCGCGAGTTTAGAAGCGAACGGCCAGGGTTCCGGCCCCAGCCGTGCTATATTTTTTACAGCAAAGCTGTTAGCCTCTCGTTGGTGGGAAAATGTCATATCGTAAAGACAAAAACCAAGACAGGACGCAGCAGTTCTCGCGCAAAACGCCGAGCTTATGCGCCAGGGTTATCAGGTGTGCAGCATAGAGTTCGGTATTCGTGTAAAGAAAAAAAACGACAAAACAAGCATCGAAACCACATGATATATGATATGGCACCCGTGAACAATGGGAACCTTTCCCCCCGGCCATTTGTCCCCTAAAGATGAGGTTGGCGGATGCTTTCGAAATGGGAGGGTGGTTGACGTCATTAGAAGGGTAGTGTGTCCGTAAGGCTTGGAAGTTCCCAGTAAGCATGCGTCAGGACCCAACGTTCGGTGCCAGAGAAGCCGAGTGCGATCGACATGCCCGCCGAGCCAGCGAGGAACATTTCATACCCTCCCTTATCAGCAGGTGTAGTGGTTTAGAACAGCTACGCTGGACAAGTTTTGCAAGGCGGGATGGCTTCATTTTTGAACACTCCCCGTTTTCTTTACTTTCACGTGTACTCTGACCTATATTCTACGCATTGTTCTCTTAAAAGTATGGTTCCGTGTCCTTTAGGTTGGCTTAGGGGCAGGGCACAGCATATCAGTTTATTCAACGTTCTGCACCGCTCCGGAGGTGCCTGTGTTGTACCTATCCCTAAACTACGTATTGTAGACTGGTTACAAGATTTTTTTTTGTGTTGAAAGGAATAATCTCGCCGTGTGACGCACTCCGCCTTTAATGTCACTTATATTATACGAGGCCTTTATGCGAGATTCGCTATATGGTTTTAGCAGGTAAGACACGTGAGGAACGAGTAAAGCAGCTGCATAGTTGGTTAAGGTAAAAATACAACGGCTTTTTCCCAGAAGACAAAACACATGCAGGAACAAGTTGAATGCTGTGTGAAAGTTTCTTAAGAGTTTTGCGTCGAGACATTGACTGTATATGATTGGTTTCCGGCTTCTCTGTGAACTAACAATGCAGCCCAATACGTATATCTATGCTGAAAAAATTTCGCAAAACAATTTGGAAGACACGGCAAGAAGAAAACACTGCGCTGCAGGAATCAATTTTTTCCTACAGCGCTGAATGTTCTTGTTTGCGTGGTAAGTATTATTTTGCAGGGAGCGAAGTATTTTGTCATGGCGCTTGGTAAGTTGTTTGTGCAGTGGGGCATACGTTTGTTGCTGTAGCCGATTGTGCGCGGTAATCTCATGATACAAGACTAGACAAAGTGGCCGCAGATCTTCGTCCTCAGGTGCTTGGCTGGTCAATTCTCGAGCTGTGAGATGGGCAATCTAATTCCCTGAGACTCCAATATGCGCATGCGCGCAGATTATCTTGACGGGCCTCGCTAGTGGCTTCTGTTGCAGTATTTCAAGCGCAGTCTTGTGTATTCGACCGCAGGAAAAGTTGCGACAAGCCTGTTGAGAGTCGGTAATTACGGTCTCAACTTGAGTTTTGGGCAGAGCCCTTCAATACTTTACTGGTCACGAAACTGCTCCGTAACTGAATGGGAAAGCTTCATACGCTGCGTTTGACCACCGCGCGGCAGCGCCACTATCTCACTAAGGTCACTCCTCGGGCGGCGTTGCGCTGGCTCGAACGGCGGAGACGCGGCGTCTTGTGTTTGGTTTGTGCGGGAAAGAAATGTAACGCGAATCTCGCGCTATTGTGATGCGACTGAAGTAGTGCAGCAACGATGCCAAACACGTGTTATGCCCCGGGATGTCGTTCCGGGTTCAAGAATACAAAAGAAAAAGGTTCCTTGTTCTGTTTACCGAGCGACGGGGAGCTGCGTGAGGAATGGAAGCGCGCCATTCCAAGGCAAGAAACGGGAGATTTCAGATTCGATTCTAAGTATGTGAGAATGCAATGTGTGTGAGACCTAAAAAAGCAATACACCCTTTTGAGATTATCCTGCACCTACAATTGTACAAGGCTACCTTAAAGCCGGATTTTTGTCAGATCAGTCCGGTAGTAGCGGTGCTGATTACCTGTTTGCAAACTTGTATTACCTTGCGCCCAGGCTCGCATCTAAAAAAAAGCTTTGGGATGTCGTTGTGCTTTTACTTTTGATATTTCGACGAACTGACCCTTAGGGATCGTTTTCTTTATTTTGTAACCGCGCGTGATCACTTGCGGTTTTCTTATCTGGTGTTTCAACCGAAGCGCCTGTTCGCTCTTTTTGTGATACGTCCCGTTGGGCAATATTGTTTGATATGGAAAGAAGAAGGAAGAAACTTTATTCAGAAAGGATGGCCCGAAGCCGCTGGGAAATGGGGAGGGCAGGAAGGACGCTAGTAATGTCCAGCCATCGAGGCCGCAGAGACGAAGCTCCAGAGTGCTGTCAAGATGTCCTTGACGTGCCAAGAGGGCCGAATCCACTCTTCGTATGAATTAACCGATGCCGGGCGGTGTAGGGCGCGAAGCACGGCAAGGCCCGGGCAAGACCAGACGAGGTGCGGAAGGTCAGGTTTCGATGTGCCATGGCAAGCGTAGCAGAGCACATGGGGGACCAAGAGAGAAGGGGAGGAACTGAGAGCAGATCCGGCCTGTTGAAGTCCTGCGAGGACTACACACGGGGAGTTTACCGCCGAATTTGACATCGGAGAACCTGCCGGTGGTATGTTGTTGCCGTGTTGGGATTAGTTGCCCGGGTGCTCACAGGGAATGTGCCGTCACCGCCACTGTGCGACGATGTCGGCGGTTATGGCGAAGCCGGAACGGGCCCGGTTGAGAAAAACCTGGGCGCCGCGAGACAAGCCCGAAGGCAGAGGACGCGGGTTCTGGGGTACTGATGACTGGAGATGAAGGCGCCGGGCATGTCGGCGCCGCTGGTGCTTCTCGTCAGGATCGAAGTGGGCTCCACTGGCAATGGTCTCCCCGGGCTGACGGCGGTACGACGAGATGCCTCGCTGGCCAGCCTGTTGGCGCTGTGATCACCGGGATGCCCTCCATGGCCAGGGATCCACCGTACTGTTACGGGTGTGTGGAAGGTGTTGTGCAGGGAGCTGCATGATCGTTTAATGCAGTATGCTGCAGAGTGTTTCCGTGGACTTCCTATAAGGGAACGTAAGTCCTCGGCACAGTCCGTAAAAATGCGCACACGGTGGTGCGCACGGTGGTGCGATGGTGGTCGCACACGGTGGTGCGACCTCTTGTGTAACTTCCATTAATCCTTATCTCCGAGGAAGGACCCTTCGGATGGCCGGAGCGGCGTGTCCCTGGTAACCACGTATCGCAGGGCCAGTTCCACGCGTCTCTTGCAGCAGAATAGCACCCGGCTTGTTTGGCATACCGTGCAGGTGTTCGTTTAGTTCATAAGCATTGGCACGTAGGCCGCGACAGTTCCACTGCAGCAGCAGTGAAAGTGGCGTCAAGTTATTCGACATACTGTTGGGGCGGCGCCGTGGTGCCTTCAGACACCACGCCTTCAGATGCAATGACCTGCCAGAGCGTATGTCTGGTACGCCAGGCTGCCGGGGTAAACATTTCTGGATTACTTTGGTAACAATATATTGCACATCTTGTTTAGTCAAAGGTGCCGGATCCCGGCGACTAGTGGGATGGCGCGACTTGAGGTGGGCGGGAATTTTCCGCCAGCGCTCCTCAATCGTGACGAGGCGCTCGTCCTCCTTATTCTGATATTCGGCAAGGGCCTCCTTGTACTGGCGCTGCAGGACAACCAGCTGGTCATGTACGGCACGAATGTGGTCGGGTAAAACAGGTGGAAGGGGCTCATTGCCGCCAGGCGTGGTCACTTTTTTCGGGACGGTTTGCGATTTGTCTGCGCTGCTGTCTTGGAGAACAACAGAGTACGTCGGCTTATCGCAGTGGCTGAGGCTTTCTGAAGGCAACTGCTGTAACAGTCGTGCCGTCCCAGAGTGCTTCATGGTCTTGTCATCAGGTCGATAGAGCTGGAATGTTGCCATGTTGGTAGGGGGCAGCTTTGAGCGTTGTAAGACGCGTGGTTGGCTGTTCACCACGCACCCCTTGGTGGCACGAACGTTCCGATTTTCTTGTCAGCGCTGTATTCGGGCGACCTTGGTTCCACATTCGCGCGCAACCGCAGTGTATCAACCGCAGAGTAACCATGCGCTTTGCAGATATTGCAGTAGGGCACCTCTTGCGGGCAGGTGCCTCCGGCATGAATTTTGCCACAGCGGGAGCACACTGCGGCATTGGGAGAGTGCTTCTGGAGGTGTCCGTCGCGATGACAGCGGTAGCACACCAGTGTTCGCGGAACATAGGTTTTTACAGGGCATAGTTCCATGAAATCACGCACAGTTTTGGGCGGGATGGCAGTATCAAAAGTCACCAAAGGCCCAGTCTGTATTACCGAGGCGGCGGATGTCAAAAATATTGGCTGACTCACATGTTGTGTGACTACGCAGATCTACGTTTGAGTCTCCAGGATCAACACGAATAACGCCACGGGATGTACCTTTGGGACGAAAAACCTGCGCCTCGAACTGAATTTTACGGTTTCCAATGATAATTTGGGTCTGTTTGCAAAGTTTAGCAGCCTGATCTGCACTGTAAAACGTGAATCTTATTGAATTTGCACTATTATTTATGGCTGTCGAGGTAAGTCCGTTCGCAGTATCTTCGGGTGCGATCATTGATAGAAGGCGTGAGAGTGCCCTTCGGGGGATATCACCAACGCGCACGTTGTTGAGAGGCCCAAATAGCACATTGAACTTTTGCTTAGACATGCGAAAACGGGCGACGTCATTGTAGCGTGGCAAAGCGCGGCGTCACCTGTACTTTGTAATACACTCACTAGCAACCTCTTCTGAATGTACCCCACAATAAGCCGGCGGGATCGTCGATGTGGTCTCGGTGGTCAATTAGTGATTAAAGTCGCCAAGTTTACGCCTCTTGATATCGGAATGGTCCTCCGCAGCGATATCGGATGTGGTCAATGCCGTTACCGAAGCCATTTCTGCCACGATGAGGCCTAGTGCGAGGACGTTCCTCTTGAAGACATATCTTCAGCAACAGTCAATGGCGTGGGCTTAAATTTCAGGATATTGAAGCGAAACATGAGGAGACTTACTGGGCGTAGTTCGGAGCCCCTTGTCGCACCCATTCCACTTATTAAAACGCGACAAACAAGAGCACAGTAAAACCTCCGTCACCTTTCTTCTTCCTCATCTTCGCTCCTCTTTGATATGAAAAGAGTATCACCTTGGCACTAGATTTTTTTGTTTCTTCCAGAATGTTCCCTATGGATGTGAAATTAATAACTTTCCGAGAATAATGCATGCATAGCAGACGCCACGCAATTCACTTTATGGGCGTTCATCTTTGCATGTCACGCTGCAGACTGCTTATTCGACGTTTGTGTTTCACTCTAGTCTTTTGTAGAGCAGGAGCTCGCTTTAATAAACTTCATTCAGAAAAACTTTGCGTCGTTCTTGGCTACGTGGCAATATTCTGTTTCCTCCGTGTACTGCACACCACAGCGCAGAAAATAAATTTTTGTACGCTGGACCACGCTCTTTTGTCTTCCTTAGTAATATTGCAATTTTTTGTTGCATGTGATAAAAATCAGTTTTATTCTTTTCGCGCGTCCTTTTTTGCAAGGATTGCAAAGCGTGGTAGCGTAAAGACACACGGACACCATATATCTCTTCGTGTTTTGTTCCTATGCGTTACTACAGCATTGGTACATGTTCTCAAGTGTGTACCAACTCATTCAAACGACAATATTATTGGGCTATCTCTGTGAGCGTTCTGTGCATTCCAGAGCAATCAACGTATTCATTCAGCGTAGTCTGAACGAGGCGTACTGGGTTGCTTTCAGTATTTTTATTGTAATATCGATAGGCCTGCAGCTGTCTGTGATTACGGAACTACCGTATGTATGGTAGTTACAACCTTTGCTTTAAGAAAAGAAGCAATAGGTATTTAAAAATCCGTAAATACGACGGCGAAGCGCTTGTGCCGGGGGACAAAGAGAAGCAGTTGCAGTTCGCGCCCCAAGCCTGTGGTAATTCATTTGGAAAAATAAAACACTATTGAAGGACGGTGATATGCACAATGACTGGATGATTAATCGGTAACTACTACGAAAAAAACACGCTTCATCAGCGCGCAGGCACCAAAAGAAGCGAGCGTTTTCACGGCAAGAGCTGGAAAACATCCCGCACGCGCGGCGGCTGGATACCCTTCCTGCGGCAGTGGCGCCAGTAGTGGCGCCCGCGGTCCCTATATGAAACGAGCGCCGACGTTTCATGACCAGTAATGCATTGAAGGACTCTGGTTTGGGTAAGCACCAAGGCAATGGCCGCTTCCTCGGCAAGTAGGGGGTTGGCTCGGTCGAGCGATACGCTGGTGCGGTGCTGTTGGCTTATGACAGCTGTCGCTACTGAGGCCCGCCATCCGGAATAAACGGCCACGTCCGTGTATTCCACGGTACGAAGGTTTCCATACTGCTTTGAAATATTACGGGCTCTTGCTTGTCTCCGGTCGGCGTGATGCACTGGGTGCATGTTTCGCGGGAGTACAGGCAGTTTAATGTGTCTCCTGATATCATGCGGGAAATCTGTGACTTGGGCTGTTGGGTGTTGAAGCGGAATCGATAGTCCTAGTCTTGAAAGGATGGATCTGCCGGTTTCTGTAGTGCCTAATCTTGCCCTCTGGTGGGATAGATGTGCTTCGATGAGTTTATCAGATGCTTTTTTAACTCCAAGACGAAGCAGTTTGTCTGTTGAAGTGCTGATTGGTAGACCTAGAGCCTGTTCGTAAGCTTTTCTTATAATGGTGTCCAGTTTCTTCAGTTTCGTTGCTGAAAGTAGAGCATAGGGTATTGCATAAGTGATCTGCGAGATGACGAAGGCCTGTACGGGTCGGAGTGTATCAGATTCGCCCATGCCCCTTGTCTTAGTTGTTATGCGGTTGAGCATGTGTGTGACTTCTTGTGCCCTAGTCGTGATCTTGTTGATTGTCGTGATATTTTTCTTGTAAGCCTGAAAGCCGACACCTAGTATCTTGATACTTTGAGCGGAGGTGATAGTGTGCCCATCTGTGGGTATGTCGATGGTGTGTGTCCCCGAAGGTTGCTTTTTTTGTAGAAGACACGAGCAATAGTTCACATTTTTGAGGGGCGCAGCTCAGTCCGCATGACCTTGCGTAGCCATTTACTACGTCCGCTACTTCCCGGAGGGTGCTCCTCCATTGCTGGTAGTAAACTCGTGGTGGACCAAATAGTAATGTCGTCAGTGCAGAGGCCATGATTTATACCCTGAATTGAATTCAGTAGTGCAGGGAATCCTATGAGGGCGATGTTAAACAGGAGGGGAGCCAGTACAGCCGCCTGGGGAGTTCCACGCCCTCCTATTGAAAATGGGTGTGGTCCCCTACTTTGAATATGGCTTTCCGATCTGTGAGGAAAGACTTGATTTACTGGTCTGTCTTTACTTTGCAGTCTACGGTGTTCAGCTTTTGCAGGATGGTCGTGTGTTTCACATTGTCGAAAGCACCCTTTAGATCCAGCGCCAATATAAGCCAATTAGGCCAATATATGTGATACCGGGTTCCTTCTTCTAACAGCCCTATTGTTCAAGATTAATCAAGCATTGTAAATTATAAAACACTGGTTTGGAACACGGACATCCTGAAAGGTTTGCCTTCGCAGACAGCTGAATAAATACCACATCTTCCTTGTTTTGCTTTGTTCTTTTGTCTGGGGTCTTTAGTCTGGACGTTTTTTTTTGTTACCTGCAGAAGTCGCGAATGCGCTGGAACTGTGCTTATCCTCTTACCCTGCCAACCCCTCCGCGCTTCAAGCGCTCCCTACAGGGAAGCGTATTTCCAGCAAAAAATGGCGGCCGGCTGCCAGGCGGCCGGCTGCCAGGCGGCCGGCGGCCAGGCGGTCGCGGGCAGCCTGGCGACGTCGTGAAACTGTACGTGCGACGGCGATCTAGCTCCCTAAAATGTCATCGCCCACCATCCGCCGCTTGTCAGAAGGGACTAGGAGCCGTTTGGGTGAGCGGGCCAATATTTAGTTTTCCCACTTCTTATCATACTTTTGATAACACTGCATAGTCACCATGGTGTAACACACTTCCCTAAAGTGAAGGTCGCTTAACAGCCAATAGCAGGGAATTGTGTTGCTGTGCAGTGCTCCCCGCCAAAACAGATTCTCTGAAGCGTGTAGGCTCCAGCGCATGGAGAACGAGCAGCGAATTGCAAATGTTGAGACAAATTGGAGCACTACCTCCGTAAGCTATTATTCCCGAACTCAAACTGTGTGTAAATTTGAGGCACCGTTTTTGTGTTACGACATTTTCTGGAACGCGGTGCCGCGTTCGCAAGACTGACAATCCTGAATTGAAGGTCGTCGGCTTCGAACCATTTTGCGCCATGCGGGATAAGCATGCGCGGTGCATCGCCTAATCTACTGCTGCTGCTACGCGAACATTGCCATCAAAAGATGCTTCTTCTGTGCCTCGGTATTCGTCGATGCCCTTTTTGGCGCATGCCACACCACATTTTTTATCACACATTCTCCTACGTTCATCTAAGCATACTGAATTTGTGTACAGCGCATCTGTTACAACACCAATTACCAGATGCTCTTCCCGAGGGAGTCATGTACCTGCACAATGTTTTCAACGCCAATTCTGTAGAAAAAGGTAGGTTGAAAAGGAGGCTACAATGCATACCGCTTCAAATGATGCCACCAGTCTACGAATGATGCACAAGTGTGATAATCACCGAGTTCCAGGAAAAGAATTTGAGACCGCATAGGTGGTATAGTGGATATTTCCCTCGAGAAATACGCAAGCACACACAACGCACTGAACAACTTTTCTATTTCTTCTTTCACTCTAAATTAATTACATTTACACAGAACAAATGATGATTTGTTTGTTTTAGGTATATAAACCTAAGCCCTCTATTCTAAATTAAAAGGGATAGCAGTGATTTCTTTCCGCTTATTTAGAACAGGGTCCATACCCTCTTGTTTTTATGCTTTATTTTTACAGCAAGATCCCGCAAAAATAGAAATAATTTAAAATTGGCCTCCACAGCAGCATGCTGACTGCACGCTGCAACATTGTGATCTCAGAAATGATTTCCATGTGCAATTTTTCAGATTTCTATGAAGTGAGGACGGAGAAAAAAATAAGAAAGAAGTCTTATGCTCGGCGACGTGGATTGCCAGGACAGCATCCGGAAGCACGCGGTAAAACCTTTTTATATCAGGCAGCTACTGACAAGTACTTCCTGGTGTTCAGTTTAATCGTAGAGTTAAGAACATCAGCCAACATGACCAGGAGAGGAGCAAACGCACTGTCCAGTACCACGACCACTGTCTACACCACTGCACCTCCACAGGCTGTGGTCGAGTTCTGTTTAAGATTAGCAAGAGGTACTGTGCGTATCTCCTTGCAGACCATTTGAATGAACAATTGGTCTGCTCAGTGAGGCAAAATATTGTAATGGCGAGTTCCTGCACACTAGATCCCGTATTTGCCCTCTGTCTGTATGCAATGCAAGTACTGCATTGTGTATTTGGAAAATACCAGCCAGGAATGGTATGATATACTGCGTGCCACCTGTGCTTTCCTAGAAATCATATTAGTCCGGCCTAAATTGCTCTTTACAGTGCCAACTCGCTTTGGAAGTTGCAGCCACTGTGCGAGTATTCGCGTTCCCGAGAAAAAACAATGCGATATTTTAGGCAACACTACACATAGACCTCCCCATCTTACATGGACTGCTCTACCTTTTCAAAATAACGGAATTATGAACACAAATCCCCAATGAATGGCTGCGTAATTTTCCGCTTCTTTCACATACTCCTTCGACAAGTGAGAAAGAGACAGTTCTCTTTTCTGGAATAGAGCCCCGGATGTATTAACTCTGTTTTGCTAATTGAGAAACCACGCCACAAAAAAAGCGGTAAGCTTAGCCATGACATATAAAGCAACGTGTTGACACCACGCCGGAAGCGTTACACAGACATTTTGTATAATTATGACATATTCTTCTGACGCGAGGGCTAGTGGCAACAACCCCTTACCCTCGAGTAGCAAGAGTCAGTCCTGCGTCATTCCTTCTGCGTTCTGAGCGTTGAAAATGGCCATGAGTGTGTCATTTGTTTCGTTTTGTTTCTTCGATTTCCATTTTCACTGTATTATAACTATGTACATTTCTTTTTATCATAGCATGATTTTATTGTGATTAGTGGTTCCTAGGAATGAACAAAAAAACGTTCATACCAGATGCGCCGGCATAAAATTCAGGCTCTTGAGGGGAGCATTTGGTAAACGAATGACCACCTGCCGGCCTTGACTACCTTACGATTGTGAAAAATGCGCGGCATTTCAGCATCCAAGTAAACAATATCGCAGTTGCAAATTTTCTGTTTCTCTCAATTTGAAAATGTCGTTACCTGCGGAACTGTTCTATCTGACGTAGTCAGATCGTGCTTTGTGGCTACCGGTCAAAGCTCACATTCCCCTTCCGTGCGCACAATGCAGAATGTTTACACTATGAAGATGGTGGGAGGCGCGGTACAGAAACGCTGATATCCTCGCGGAAATGTAACGATGCTAGGTACTTGACAATAACATCTGAGCTAGTCTTCTGCTCATCAATAAAAAATTGCTGAACTTTACTGGTCCGTATGCCTTTGTAAGCTGACCAAATAATCCTGAGATATCGCCTCAACATTATAGGTGCACAATTTATCTGCCGGGAGTGTCTTGCAGTAAACAGTATTTGTAGAATTTCAGTTTCACTAGATGCGACCTAACTGACATCCACATTTTAGGATAGCTCAAGGGCGAAACCAAACTTTGCCGCATCTCAAGGGGTCAGGGGTTCAGGTGGCCGACACCCTATTCAAGGAGTCCACTTCAGTTGGTCGCTGTGCACGCGTGAAAGACTAGATGATGCTATGGGCCCGTGCTGTGGCAGGACAATATTTGTTCTGATTGCTTTTAAAAAGGATAGGGCGAGAAAATAATAGGTGACAATTACCTTCGCGATCTGCTGGATAGCTGGGGCTATGGCGTCTTTTCCGCTTGAAGTGTGCTCGTGGCTGTAGTGGTTATGCTTATGAGGACCCCGTTGCACTTCGAGGCTGCAGAGACTGTTGAACCCTCTTCGCGTAATCCGACGCATTCATGTGGACTGTTCTTGTTTCTTGGTACCTCCACCTACGACTTCTGAGGGTTAATGACCCTACTTATGTTAGGAGTCGGCACATGGTATCGCGGTCACTGTTGGGTGCTAAGTGATATTTAGAGACATTCCAGCCGTTCTTCGTGCGAAGCCTTCCAACCTACTCTGAATAGCCCTGCCCTGCCCTTTTGAGGATGCTCAAGCCAGGGTTGTGGCCAATCTTGTTATTCTTGGACACGTATCCACAGTGTAGGCACTCGTTAACGGCTTAAGTGGAGAAGGTTATGGAAAGCCTGGTTCGTTGTGCAACATAAACACAAGTCGTGTCTTTTTTGATAAAGGGTTAGGTCATAGTGTGCAGCTGTGTTGTGTTTTCCTCCTCGAAGTGAAGTGGTTCTTTTGGGTGCTTCTTTCTCTACAATTGTGCAAGCGGTTTTTTTTGCGAACATACTGATCAGTAATTTCATGGTTTCGTTGCAGTCCTGGCACATATGCTTGTGGGGATCTCTTTTTAAGTCTTACATTGTAAGTTGTAGGATATTACGTATGTCCAGCGGGAACTGGCGAACCCCTTGACGCATCATCAGGCGTCCTTCTCTTCAACTTCCCTCATTTCGATTCATAGTCTACCAAACATGTACATATCACATACACCCGTGTGCACCACCTCATTGATCCCGTTAGAGATGTCTACATTTTGTTTATCTGTGGTCTCAAGGAAACGAGGTCCTTACCAGAAAAAATCACGCTTTGCGAGAACAGTGAGTGTGAGTTGCTGAAGGAGTGCGGGGAGAGCGGCTCCGAGTATTGCCAGTAGTGTGAGTACTCTATGTCTCACTAATTAGGTTAGCTTTATCGCTATAGTACCATTTTGGGCCGTTGTGCTGCCCGCACGTAGAAAGTCGCAATAAAGAGCTCACCTTAGAAGGCAACACAAAAGCATAGCCTTTCTTTCTCATGTTGCAGTAGTGTAATTAGATAAACCATGCTGCGCGTTTCACGCAAACGTGTATTGCGGATGCTGTCGTGTGTTTGTGCCACTGTTCTTGTTTACTCATAACAAAAGAATTGCGTATTAGGCGGGCAGAACATGTTTCACACTGTAATTGGTGCATTTGCTGCAGAGAGCACGGAAGAAAAGGGGTCAAGAAGCAAGCACTTTCCCATTGAGGTGTACCTTGTGGTGGACTACGTCTTATATCAACTATTCAAGTGCCTGACGGATATCGAAACATATGCTGCTATCTTGATAAACGTCGTAAGTTTACATTTCCCTCTCCTCAGTGGCTAAGGCGTTGTGCTGCTGAGCACTAGGTCGCGGGTTCCATTCCCGGACGCGGCGGCCGCTTCTTTGATAAAGGCGAAAAGCAAAAGCGCCCATGTGTGCGAGATTTCGCAGCACATTAAAGAGCCCCAGGTGGTGAAAATTGATCCGGAGACGTCCACTACGGCACGCCTCATCGCCTGGTTGCGTCGGTGCGTTAAGCCCCACCATCAATCAATTATATTTTCTTCTCGCAAGAAAAAAACAAACATCTTGCATGAATTACTTTTAAAAACATCACAAATAATTGGCGGTTTCCTTTTAATAAGCTGCAGCCTTCCGGCGAGGTTTGATTGCGCAGAAGGCAACAAAAATGAGTTTTAGAGGCTTCTGCACCCGCAGAACCTAAGCTAATGAAGGTTCAAGCACCCGCTACAGAATTTTCTGTTCTCGTGTTAGTATGTCCGAAGACTGTGCTATTTTTTGGCATGGAGGTTTGTGTTCCTGTTTCAGGTGCTATTTTTTATTTCTTGGGTATCGTGCAGGCTCGCCAAAGTATTTCTTTCTTAACAAAGAGCGAAACACGAAGTCTAAGGCGCCAAGACGTTTGCAAGTTTTTAGATATAATTGCAATGCTCAAACACGTCCACAACGTAGAGAGAAAATTGTACCTCAAGCATATTTAAGGTAAATATATTGTCATTGCTGGTAATGAGTTTGAACTTCAACGCCATGGCCTGGGCAGGCGTAAACCAGCCGCTCTTGTTTCTCCAAACACCAACTGGGGGGATGGCAGCTGATAACTTGTGTAGATGAAGAGAGGGGATCGCCTTGCCTAGTATATATGTTTGTTTCATTGTGTATATTTCTCTATAGAGCCCTGTATATATTTCCTCAATTTACTCACTTTGCTATTTATTGCGTTCGTGATTAAGCGTAGTGCACTGTTCTGCTGATTGTGATTCGTGATTGCCCGTCCTGCTTGGACCACGTGTTGTGGTCTACAGTATAAAACAAATAAATAAATGAATGAAATGGAGAAAGGGAGCCGGAGAAGAAGAGAAGGGGTAAAAGCTCGAGTCTTCGGCCAAGACTAGATGTTCGGAGCTATCTAGTGTGCACAAGTACGTCTGTGTAAAGAAATAATTCTACTAGTAGTATTACTACTTCTACTAGTAGTAGTATTCTACTACCGTATAAACCGGAATATAGGTCGAGTTTTTTTCCAAAAAAATCCGCACAAAAGTCACCCCTCGTATTATATAGCGGTCATTGGCAGAATGTAAATCGTTGTCTGGCAACAATGTGCAAGCGCAGTCCGTCGCCATCGCCATTCGTGTCGGACTGCTCTCTCGCACTATCAGGCCTTTATTTGATTTCGCTTTTCTCTAGTTTTTCGTCTTTTACTCGTTTATTGTGCGTGCGTGCGTACATTTCTGTACGTCTCTGTTCCGAGATGAGTGGCGGCAGTCGACGCCAGTTCACCGCGGCGTTTAAGCTGACGGCGATTGAGTCACCGAGCAGAATGGAAATATGGCGGCGCAACGGCAGTTAGGCGTTTCGGAGAAAAGTGTGCGGTACTGGCGGAGCCAGAAAGCTAAGCTGTGCGCGTGCAACCCCCGAAACCGATCGTTCCGTGGACGTCAAGCGGTGCACCCCGAGTTGGAGAACAAAGTGGCGGACTCCGTCCGGGAACTTCGTCCGGGAACTTCGCTCACGATCGCTCCGGAGGCCATGGGCGGACGGGCTCCGCGAACTGTACAATGAGTGGATAACCGGTGACAACAAAAGACCTATACGGGCCGGTTGCGACCGTGTCAAGCTGGGTGTCCTTCTCTGGGCACGCTGCCCGACGACATGGTTACACGAGCGTTCAGGAAGTGCTCCATCAGCAACGCGCCTGATGGCATGGAAGATGACAGTGCGAAGCAGTCATTCTTGGACGACTCTGAGAGCTCGGACGAGTGACTTCGGCAGGCATAGTGAGTGGCAGTGACGGACGGGAGTCGAAAATAAATATAGACATTGTGAGTGCGCTTCTGTGCCGAATTATTTTTTTTTTGTCAACTTTTCCCACCTCAAGGTAGGGGGTCGACCTATATAGCGGGTCGACCTATAATCCGGTTTATACGGTAGTAGCCGAACTTGTGCCCACACAGGCGAACTTATGCCCACAAGCGAGCTGCAAACGTCTAGCCTTAGACGAACACTCGCGCTTCTCTCCTTTCTTTTCGTCTCCCGCTCAATTTCTTAGTCGTCTTCGTCTCTACAAGTTATTAGCTGCTATCTCCTCAGTTGGATATGTGGAGAAACAAGAGCGGTTGGTTTATGCCTGCCCAGGGCATGGCGTTCAAGTTCAAATACATTACAAGCCGGGGCAATACGTATCTAACGAAAAGCACCAGCGGCCTTTTATTAGAGGCGAAGCATCTCAATTTCGGGGCTGTGTCCCTCCCTCCCTCGTTGTCGTTGCCGTTGTCCGCCGTCCGCACTCTACTGCGCATACGGGTCTCTTCAGCCCAGTCAGCGTTTAGACTGACGTCAGCGCAGTCCACTATAGAAAGTAATAGTTAGGCGGCACCAGGTTTCGATCCCATGACGCTCTGGCCGCAACGGGAGGTACGTGGCGCTCTTTAAACTGCGCTACAAACTGAGACCGGAGCACGTGCTGCGAACGCGCCCTATCTCCTTCGCTTCTTCAAACTACGCCAAGAAGCTACTGATACAACGTTGGCACGCGAAGCTGAACGGCGACGGAAACGACGAACTAAAAAGTAATGGGAACTTCAATCGACTCCATGGCTGCTTCGCATACTACCTCAGGGTTCCCGTACGGGAAGATGGTGTAATTTTTTACAAAGTGTATACCATTGTACAGCTTACGAAAAGAATTAAACAAGCTTAAAAATCCCGTGGCGAAGGCAGGGGAAACAAAAGCAAAAAATTTATGGTCTGAGTGTTTCCTTGCTCCATCGGAAATTCCGAAAGAAGAGAAGTTAAACAGCGCCCAAACAACGTGGGACGGAAAGACCACACACAAACCGCAGATTTATTGAAGCACACTAAATTTATCCATAAGAACAAACCATACATTAGAAAAACCTAGTGCTAACTAGAGCATACTCTTTACAATGTAGAGTGATAGCTGCTTTTCTAGCACGCACGGTATCATGTAAATGGTATAAAAGGCCTCTACTAGCTTCCTAACAGGTTGTCCATTGTCCGATACAAGCGCACAGTTTCTTTAACAGTCATGCTGTTTGCATGCAAAAGAAAAATTGGCGCTACTGGGATTCTGCGTCCAAGAAAGAAAAAACAGATGGTCGTGAAGACGTTTTGTGGCAGCCGTCAACGTGTAATAACACACAGGGTAAGTGTACTGCCGGCGTAGCTCATGCTGTTCCGTACTCATCATTCTAGCATCAATATTGTTACGAGAAGGAAAACACGATGGCGTTACAAACGACGATGAAAACGGGGGCGCACGCGGCCTGACTGGGCGCTGTCATGAATGCCAAGTACATAGTATAAATGGATCGCTCATCATGCTTAACCATCGTTCACCTCATTTGCTCTGCCGTCACGTAAAGTATTTACAATACATTCGCACACGATCCGTAAATAGGTTCTGTAAATCACAAAGTTTGGCCACCAAATGATTTCCGTGACACGCATTTAAAAAGCTTCCAGAATTGTATTTGACCTCTAATCATACTTGTCTTAGGTCCCCTCCACGCTGCGCTTCATTTTTGCCCATAGCAGGGTCACTCACTCTGTGCGGAAATTTAAGCAAAAACACCCGTGTGTTCGAGATTTTGGGGCACCTTAAAGATCCCCAGGTGGTCAATAATAATTCAGAGCATTTAGGCGCGCCCACTACGGCGCGCCTAAACGCTTGCTTTGCGTCGGCGCGTCATAATCCATATTCGATCAATCAATCAATCTGCGGCAAGTTAATGGGCTCAATCGTCAATCGCAGACCGATTATGGCGAAAGTAGTATATCCATCGATTGTTAGAAGTTGGGCATGAAAAGGAGTTCTATGATTCGTGTTAGCAAATTGCCACACGCAACACGCCACATTTTGCTTCATATTGGCAGCGACATCAACATCACAACCTGCTAAATATGTTTTCGCAACTTCACACGAAGTGGTGCCCACGCTTTCTGCTACCATAAGAAAAAGCTTAGGGCCCCAGGGCTGTTGAACGCATGAAATTCTCTAGGAATTCACAACTGTCACGACGCAAGAGAAGACACGTAGGAGATCGTTTACAGGGATCATAGACTTTAGCCGTGCAAAATACATTACCACTAGATATGAAAATGACGCGCGCTTAGGAGAGACGGGAGCAGCACAAGGAATTAGTCTGAAATGAACAGTTTTTCTGAAATGAAGGCTACTTAGACGCAGTTGGGCTAGGGGTAAAAGGGAAAAGGAAGTGCGGATCAGTCAGCCATGGCAGCAGTAGGTTGGGTGAGATAGTGGCAGCCCGAAATGGGGATGTGTATCTCATGAAGGGAAATGTAAGCCGACGCTCACACTATCCTTGCCAGATTATCCTTAAGTGGAGACATCTTTTGCGTGCAAAAATAGTTGTTTTCACCAAGGAGTCGTCACTACACGAGCAGGGAGCAATGCAGCAAACAAAGTATTATTTCACGAAGTCAAAGTTGCGCAGTGCAAAGTCACGTGTTTTAGTTGAGAGGCAACCTTTTGGTTATCAGGGGGCTTCCACCCCACTGCAGAAATGGTTCCACTTAGATGATCTCTGTGCTTTCCAACCAGTGTTAAACTGACTGCCAAAAACAATGAAGTGGAAAAAAGAAAGACGCAGTTAGAAGAAAAGGACCTAGAAAAGTGAACAAAACCCATGAGTGTAAATTAAAATAAAAATAAAACTTATTAAAAAACATGGAAATTGCATGCTTAAAATGAGAAAGCTCGTTGAATCCACAAAATTTACCAGTTATAGTTCCCCACGTAATTGTGCGGTAAGCGAAGTTACGACAATTGAAAACGGATCCGGACGCGTAGTTACGATGGCTACGTCTACCGTTCAGTCATGAAACCAGAGTATGTGATGGGGAAATAAACAAAAAACTTTACCACCCTTCCTAAAGAAATTTGAGAGAAGCGCAACGCTTTTTCACATCAAAACTGCGTCAAAAGTGCGTCAAGAGTGTTGCTGCTAAAAGTGGGTACAACCTTCGCTGAAGAGTCGTTCAATCAATCGTAACAACTTCAACGACCCAAATCGCAAGCGAGGAACCACCCCATGCGACGATTTTTCGAGCACCAATAAACATTATTGTGAACGATCTAAATGTACACCGATACGTGTTTTTTTAGATAAAGCATACTGTTCTACTCCTTCGTGATCGATGCGTACACTCTCTTATCCAGAACAGTTTCTTATTCGCGATAATAAACTAAGCGCTTAGACGCAATGAAACCCCTAAACCCCGTTTTCACGCTGGTTATTATATTGGAGGAAGACGAGACCGGTATTGGCAGCTACCTCTTCACAATTTCATCATTGGATGGCAGTTTCATTCGCCATTAAGGATGCACCCACGTCCCGCCACCCGCGTTTTTTCGCGTCAACAAATTGGTGCCGTGACCGCAATGTAAAGATTACACCGTTCAAGAACTGAGTGTGGACCGCCACCGCGAGGACAAGAGTGAATAACGATTGAACTGCACTGTTACAACTGACCATCTACCGCCCGTGACCATGAAAAGGAACCAAGAAAGAATTAAAGACCCGCAAAACTACTACCTGGTCCTACGCTCTCAACAACGTTATTGGTATTTAAGGTGTCTCGCGCGGAAACCAGCGCAAGAGAACAACAATGGCTTCGATTTCTTCTACCATGCGCGTTCTCGAGGACACAAAGACATTAACGACGCCGAGCACGGACATGGAGCCCCAGTACAAACGAGGAAACCGAATGCGAAGCGATACAACCACACTATATCACGACACAGGATCATGGACGAATGCTGCGACACCATAAATCGGTGAGCTAATTTTACTGAAAAAAACGGCTAATGCTCAAAGCATACAATTCTCAAGAAACTGGAAAGTGATAGCGAAGAGCTTCTTCAAAGGGCTGACGGGCTTGTCAAGCTGCTCCTATGCAGCTTTTATCGTCAACCTTGCGATATACTAACATTAAAAATGAAATAAAAGATACCTCACCTCACCTGAAAACCTTGATGATTTAACGGAAGAATATTGAGCTGAATCAGAATTCTAATATTCTATCCTGTTGACCAAATTTAGAATAGACCGATTGTTCCCGAATTGGCAAAAGCATTCCACAGATGAGATTGTAAAAATAGCCCCGGAGAAACAGAACGCTATCGTAAGCATCAAAGAACCGGTTTTGCAGAACCGTCGGCGTCTAAGCCAAAACAGTGATTTGCTTTACGTCTGAAGTGGGGCCAGTTGGGGCATTCTGAAGATGCAGAGCAGTTCAAAAAAACTACCACTGAGAGTGAAAGAGCAAAACAAGCGATTTGACGATGCCCCTGAAAGCATCATCACCAGCCGAAAGTCACGCGGCAGGCTGCTTCCTTCAAACAAGGGATAAACAAAGCCACCGACCAAGTAGGGGCAGCTGGTGCTGTTGCTTGCTCAGATGACATCCACACAAACAATGAAATCCCGAATAACGCCCATTCAGGAGACAAGTCATCAGTGAAATTACAGTGCAGTGAAGCTACTTGTTCGCGAATCGGTGATCCCTACGATGTGCAAGCACAAGTGCCGCCAACAGGGCTACAGACAAGAGCATTACCAACTCCTGATTGATCAGGAGGACGACGACAAAAAGGAAAGCCTCACAAAGAAGCCTTGCCGTTATCGTGAAAGGCCGAGTCGGCACAGTAATGCCTCCAACTTTCAAACTGTCCGACTCGCATTCCATATTACCCTTCCATCAGATGTGCTATGTGGATATCCAGGACGTATGACGCCCCAGACTAACCTCCTCCGATGATCCGATTCCACACAGCGGGTGCGCAACACACGTTTGCAAGCATCGCTGGAAGCAACAGTATATTAAGTACACCGCACTTTATGGTCTCGCTTGCCGGCGTATCTAGCTAACGGTCGATGTCACGCGACAATCGGAATCAGGCGGCGCAGCGAAATAACGAACCCAAGAAGAGCTTGGTGTACCGTCGTCAGCGAGTCAGCTTTAGGCTTCCAAAACCACGCGCTTTAAGTAGTCATAACCATTCGAACCTCGTGAACCACGGATGCTTGTCATACATCTCCCCGTTGTTTCGCGAAAAAAAAAACTGCACGTACATTTCAGGAAAAATCTGTGTATATAATAGGCCGCCCTCGCGTTCGTTTAGTTAGGATCACTTGTTTGGTTGGTTTCTGTGATAGTAAGCGGAAAAATGGGCCCCGCAAGAAACAAAATGGCGCGTTGCAAATGATGCAGAAAGGCTCCGGCCGCGCAAGCAAGAAATGACGCGTTAGAAATGACGCAAAACAACTCCAGCCTCCGAAATTAAAGCCAGCACAAAAGACAGTACTCCCGCTCGCGCAGTTTCTGGCAGGGGGCGCGCGAGCACTGCGAAGGCGGGAAATTTGAATTGCATATTCACCAAGGGAGGAGTGAGACAGGGCGCCTAACAGCGGGATGGGTAGTAGCAGTGAACGAATAACGGTGACACCACCTATCATGGCGCTTCACTGCTCGGCACTTCCGAAAGCTATCACATTGTGTTGAACGCCAGGGCAGAAACGGTTAACCCTTTCGGCCCCGCGACGTCATTTGACGACACAACGCATAATATACTCTAGCGCCTTGAAACAACACGAAAACTGTTATTTTTCTGGGCGAGGGCTGCTTAGCTGTGCCTCTTGCGATAGATATTATAACTCTTGAGTTTTCGCGGGGTTGGACGATACGAAACAGAAGAAGCTTCAGTGGACACAGGGTATGATGACAGGGCGGGTAAGGAAACAAAACTTCCGCTTTGTCAAAATGTCTATAAACCAGTAAACACTTGGAAAACCAGCTTAATATTTGTTTCTGTAAGATCGGGGTGGCGTAGGTTTTATTTTTTAAAATTCTTTTTTGTTGAGAAATTTTTATTGCCTAATGACCTAATAATTGTCGTGCCTGCAAATTATTGAATACTTGTACTGCTAGAGTAATTTTTCATTTCTTTGCTTCTGGGTTTTAAAGCTGTACGAAAACGAGCCGAAAAACTGTTTTCGCTCCAAATAAAAAAATGAGCGCCGTAAGGGTTTTTTAACTATCTAGATGCGGTTAAGACCGGTTTGACATGGATCAACATAATAAACCGATCACATGAATTTGAACTGAAGGGTTTTGGTGTTGGCTACAACAAACGGAGCGTGTTGTATGAACTAAAAGTTATTAATAGCCCCCTTTATGTTTAGCATCGTCTGCCCTTTATCGTGCGGCGGGGAGGATGTTAAAAATATCAGCGGAAGAAAAGGTCACTACTGGCATCTTGTCGAGCCCAATATCATAATTTAATAGCTGTTACATCAGCCATATAAGCATCATCTACGTCCCGCGATCGGCGCCTCTGTTTGTTGGACACACAGGCGCCGTATGTCAAGTGATCTTATCAGGCCTTCGCGGTCGACAAATCGGTCGACGGAGAAACGCATGTCTTTTACAGGACGCCTTCGCTCCCACTAGGAAAGCTTTCGCTGTTAAAAAACACCCAAGGAGTTGCAGAGTGACGGCAAAAGAAAGCAGTGATGTAGGTGGTAACCTAGCCAGAGCTGCACCGCTGCAGCACCACGAAGCATCGTTCTGCGCTCGTCTGTGTCATTTCTTGTATTTGTCTTTCGCGCAGTTAAACTTTTAAATATGAACCCCTTCCTACTCGCCCAGCTGTCTCTCATTCTAAAGCACCACGAAGGCCTAATGGGCGATTCGAGCACAACAAGAGACCACAAATCGCCTGCGGAACAAGGAAACAACGACCACACCCCGGGAGAACACTCTCCAAAGGTGAAGAATACAAGAACAGCAGGCGGTGAGCGTCAATTTTGGCTCAGTAGAGTGGAACATTGCATGAACAGTAAAATCAACCAAGGTTCTGGGTCATACCGCCGTCTACGCGACAGAGAACGTATTTTCGAAGCTGAAAACTACGTGCAAACGTTGCGAAATGATTTAATGAGGAATTGTAGAGCTCGAAGACAGTCTGTGGACGTTTATTGCACACAAAACGGCCTAAGAAATAAAAACAGCGCAAAAAGTCGTCCTGAACGCTTGAGAGAAAAAACATTTCACCATCTTCCCGTAGGGGAACACTGAGTAGCATGCGAAGCAGCCATGGGGTCGACTCAAGTTCCCACTAGTTTTCCGTTCGATCGCGGAATTGCGGGAGGAGAATGAGGGCAACGGAGCGTGCACGCGCATCATTTATACCACGGAGCAACAGTGGCGCCCCCACCGGAGTATGCAGCGGCTAACGGCACGTCTTTAAACCTGAGCTGCTTCGAATTATCGCGCCCGGAGCCACAGATGTTGCCATTCGTTGCGCAATCCCGGCGAGGAGAGGAGCTTCGGAGAGGAGAGGACGAATGCCGGACAGGAGATGAGTGTCGGAGAGGACAGGAGGAATGCCTCGCATACTACTCAGGGTTCCCCTACGGGAAGATGACGACGGTGGTTGAACGCGAAGCTATCTCGTGATGGGTGCTTTGGTTGGCCGATTCCTAGGGGCATCCTGCCACAATCATTATCAGCGGTGCCTGGCCAGGCATGCGCAGTGGGGATGTGGTACTCGAGGTTCCCCTACGGGAAGATGACGAAGGCGGTTTTACGCGAAGCTATCTCGTGATGATTTTTTTCGTGGGCCAATGCCTAGGGGCATACTGCCGCAATCATCATCAGAGGTGCCTGCCAAGGCATGCACAGTGGGGGTGCGGACGGTTGACAACGCCAAGGGAGGGAGGGACACAGCCCCGAGCATGAGATGCTTCGCATCTAAAAACAAAAAATAAACAAACCTGGGCGCAGCTGTTTTTGAGAAACAGCGTGGCTAGACCAGTTATACGGTTCCGCCAAATTTAGCAGGAAAAAAGCAGCAATTAACCGAACCGAAGGAAACGAGGAAGACTTTGCAAAATGAAAAGAAGAAAAAGAAACAACAAAGAAAAAGAAGGCAACCAAGAAAGTGAAGAAAAGACGATTCCAACATGCATAGATTACGAGGACGGCAACAGTGAGTCCACTCCGTCATGCTTCGACACCCCAAGCAAGATCAATGGACGCACAACAGATAGAGAAGATGCGGGACAGAAGGCCAACAGCTGGAAATACAAAACGACCACAAAAATGAACCACCTGTCTCACTGTGCTACGGCCACGGCCCAGGGCAAGCAGAACCCGGACGGTGGACAAAGCACGGCAGAGGACTACCCACCCTTGGACAGCTCAGGAGAGGGTGAACAGGTTTCGACTCCAAGGGAACGACTTCGAGAAGTATAAAGGAGTGTTATAAAGAAATGTATTTATCTTGGAGTCCAATCCAACAAACACGCAAGAATATCATCTTTAATAGATTCGTTATTATAAGACTTCCCCAGCATTAAAAAGGTGCGTCTCGACATGGTGGAGGAGAACTGCCGACTTCGAGGCAAAGTGGAAGGGCTTACTGTGGCACGGGCAACACAAGGTCAAAGACACACTGTGGACAACAGCAAGTCATTACAGAAGGCTCCAACAGTTGAATATTTTGAAACAGCGAAAACGACCGAGCAGCAACCAACAGGAGCGTTTATTCTAACTGCAACCAACCTAAAACTAGCTGTACTAAAAAACTTGATTAAAAGGAACGTCGACCCTTGCCAACTTGGTGTGAGGGATGTCAAGCTGCGCCAGAGCAAGGAAGGAGTGATTGTGTCCTCTACATCCGCAGAAGGGCTGAACCGACTTGAAGAGCACATAACCAAGGACAAGAACTTAAGAGACGTAGCAGCAAGAAAGCCACGGTTGCAACTTACGGGAAATCAAGATTCTCGGCATCAAGGATATCACCAAAGGTGAAGAAATCGTAGAAAGGATGGTTGGACAAAACAACATCAATGCTGGAAAAGAAGACATCGAACTCATGAAGACGTGGAAAAGAAAATCCGGAAAAACAGCGGTCAACAAAACTGGAAAGAAAGCATACCAGCAAATGAAAGAAAGGAAGCATCTCTACGTCGTTTGGACACGCTGTCCGGTCTCCCATAATACGTTTGTACCAAGGTGTGTGAAGTGTGCAAGAATCGCGCACACGGAAATCCACTGCCCGGCAGACAAGGCATTGTTTGGTTGTGTGCGGTGCGCAAGGAGACACTACATAATCACTGCAACGCAGCGGAAGAGTGCTCTGCCTCCTGCCTTGAGCTGCCGGACGTGACCGAAGAGGGCGCCTACTATACCATGATGTATTTTCAGTGCCCGGTGTACCTCCAGAAGAAGAAAGAGATTCTTCAGCGCATTCTGGTTCAAATGAAGCCCCCCTAGCGAAGAACCGACTAGAACTAGCTGCGGAACCCACCTCAAGTCCTCATATTGACCTGTGTGCACACCTATACACAGGAATCACCTATGTACGTTGCAGTCATTGGAAATGTTCGTTTTGTTACAAGGCGATCCTTCCAAACTTGGTTTTCTAGTGTATTCCAACTGTTTTTTTTTAGTATAACTGTCACCGAACTCTGCCCTATGGTAATACTGGTGCCTTTAATACGTATAGTTCTTGAGTCCAAAGTCAATTCCCTGCAACAAGTAAGTAATGGCGGGCCAATTTCTAGCTAAGCATCTGATCCCACAATCTGGTATGACAAGCTCCAAACAAACCGGTAATTATTGTGACATCAAGAGTTTCAACGCAGAATTGTCCAACCATAACACTTTTCTGGTATGCACATGAATATGAGAAGTCTTAGAAATAAGATAGATGAACAGTATTGGTTATTGCACTCAATTACATGGGAATTAGACATCTTATTTCTTACTGAAACTTGGTTGACTGGGAGTGACCCATTATCACAGCTAGACGGGTATCATTCAATGCACCTCATAAGGGGAAAAAAAGAGGCGAAGGCGTCAGTGTATACATAAAAGGCAGCATTAGTTTCATGGGTAGTGAAGACTTTTCGGAAATTACCAATGATTTCGAGTGCATAGCTTTTTCACGTTCGAAAAATGTATGTGTGTAATCTATAGACCTCCTACGGGTAACAAAAGAACATTTTACACCTTCTTAGAGTGATTATTCACATATGCTTTTTCGCGCAATGAATCGTGCACTATAATGGGTGACTTGAACATCTATATGTCCTTGGAAGAAGGAGCGTCTCTTGAACTGAAAACCTTGTTATCTTGTTATGGTTGTGATAATCACATAATGCTACCAAGTAAAATTGACACTAACAGTGCCACACTTTTGGATGTCTGTATATTTAATTTTTGTGATTGTGATATATCGACAGGAGCTCTGACTGTGGGTATCAGTGATCATTTTCAAGTTTTCTTTTAATAGAGACTCATTCTGTTATAGATGATCTGTCCCCTCAACCGCGCTTCTTCCGTAAGGTCCACAACTGCACAATCGAACCTTTCCGAGAGCTAGTGGAATTGTTAGAATGGGAAATCGTTTATCGAGTGGGCGATGTGAATATCGCTTGTAATGTTTTCCTTAAATATATAGGAGAATGCTACGATGCAGCCTTTCCTCTATAACCTGCAAGTAAAAGAACCAAAAAGGTGCGGAAACCCTGGGTGGAGCCAGATCTGTATAAATGCATAAAAAAGAATTCTATGTGTCACAGTAATATAAAAACGAAGGATCCCGAAATCCGCCAGGTGTTCAAAAAGTTTAGAAACAAGCTAAAGAGCTCTTTAAAGAGAACGAAAACAAAATATTACGAACGACTATTTTTTCACATACGAGGTCAGCCTAAAAAGATATGTGATACTGATAACAAAATAACAAGTAGAAAAACAATAGCACAGCCGCAATTTACGCATTTGGGGAACCAGTAGAGAGCCTTCAGATGGCCAACTGTAGGAATACTCATTTTATTGATGCTGGTGCTCATCCAACACACACTGATAACGCCGGCCACACTGCGACTGGCATTCCACGATTGTCCAGCTCCATCTTTTTAGAACCTACGAACGATACCGAAGTACGGCACCTTATCAGAAAAAAAAACTAATTATGCAGCGGCAGGAGTTGACGGGCTTTTATCGAGTGTGATTAAGCGCGCGGCACTAGAAGTAAGTGACGTGTTAGCGTACATTAATAATCTATGTCTGTCCACCGGTGTTTTTTCCTGAGGAACTGAAAGTTGCTTGAGTGACGCCGATTCATAAAGGGGTAGCACACGACAATGTATCAAATTACAGGCCGATGTCGGTCCTGACAGTTTTTTCTAAGATATTTGAGGGAGTAATCTATAATAGACCATCGACTTTATTTCTTAAACACACTGTAATTTCGAAGTATCAACATGGATTTCAAAAAGCTAAATCAACAGAGCAAGCATTACTGTACATTAAATATAAAATATTTGCAAACATAGAAAACAGGCAGTTCACATTAGGACTGTTCTAAGACGTTCAAAAAGCATTTGATTTGATAGATGATAATATTTTGCTACATAAATTGGAGACATATGGAATACGTGGCGTAGCAGGTAACCTTTTAAAAAGCTATTCGACTTTAGAGAAAGCAGTTTGTTCAACTAAACTCCATTGCATCAGACATAATAGATGTAAAACAAGGTGTCCCGCAAGGCTTCAAGTTGGGTCCGTTAGTGTGTATAGTTTAATAGTTTATGTAAATGACATAAATATAGAAGGTCCCCAAGAACATCTCAGGTATGCGGATGACACTAACGTATTCTTCACATCTGATAATATAATTAAACTTCACTCAATGGTAAATGTTAAATTGGAAGAAATATCAAATTGGTTAATACATAATAAATTGCTAGTTAACGCTACCAAGACAACTTACATGATATGTTGGCCGTACAATAAAAATGTAGAGAAAGAAATCCCGAATATATTCAACGGAACCAAGTTGAACCGAGTGAGAGAACAGAAGTTGTTAGGTGTTTGGTTTCCAGAAAAACTTTCATTGAATACGCATAGTGCTCACCTGTCCACCGAACTCTCGAAAAGTATAGGTCTCATATATAGAATGGACCATTTGATACCACTATTGTTAAAACAAAACTTATACAACACGCTCATTTATTCGAAACTACGCTACGGGATTTTGGTGTGGGGGACCACAACTAAAACTAATTATAACAGGGTCATTGTATTGCGAAAAAGGATTTTGCGCATATATTTAGATTATCAGGGCTGTTACGCAGATTTGAGGACAAGTCTTTTATTTACTGAATATTCAATGCTTCGAGCTGACCAAATGTATTACATGAAGGTTCTGCACACCATTTAAAAGCAAAAGATCCACCATCAAGTTAACAATAAATCTTCTGGTTACCATCTCGGGCATACAATAGGGCACACTCCAAAAGTAAGAACGAACTATGGTGAGCAATCTTTCTTGCACCAGTCAACTGAAATAATAAATGAATTGGGAGAAAATTTAAACTTCGACGCCAGTGAACTTACGTATAAACAAAGGTCAATGAAGTGTTACTTAAGCGAAACGCTTGCAATACTGATATATAATTAAGACCTTGAAGTATATGTCTATAAGTTCCCCTAAAGGTAGAAATTAAAAACAACAACAAACGAAAATGCATTAATACGTAATTGCGACATAGTAGTGTAACTGATCAAAGTTAATGCGTAAGAATTACTGCATTTATGTGTGCACTGTGATCCTTCTGCAAATTTTAGACCTATGCTTTGTATAATACATAGGAAATGTAGTAATGACTTCGGTTTGTGCTATTTCTCTATTACGATTATGCTATTATGCTTAAATTTGTGAACGGACGAGTTATTACGTATGCTGTAATAAGCTGGCAGCGTATTTCCGGCACTTCTCGAGGTACACCTCGACATGTGCAGCAGCTGATTTCACGGTACTTTGTGGGTCTTCGATCAGTAGTTGCCTCTCCCCCAACTGGGAGCCAGCGTTTCCCCTACTCATTGATTGCCACCCCGGCTGAACCCCTCTGCCTGCCTTCCGTCGCGCCAACGTTGCGAACGCAATTCTCACGCCACTTCGCTATGATGTGCTTGCATAGTGTAACTGAACCCGACCAGAGGGTTGGTTGTATGTAAGGGATAGCTTGCGGAGTTCCTTAAGGCAGGCTGTTACCGTGGCTGAGACGTCGGGATTGCAAAATAATGAACGATCGGTGGGTTGAATTACGAGTTTGGTTTTAGAACAAAAACGCCCGTTTTGGATCGGCTTAAAAATAAAATGCTGTTGGCGGGACTAAATTAGTCGTGGTAATTACTGCTGCTTTTCACAGCATCGATTGCTGATCAAAGAACGTAATATGGCCTTGGTCAAAACAGACGTTTTGAAGAATTCGACCCTTGGTTCCAACCAACGACGTCATTCTCTTGTTCGTGTAGTGAATTTGGCCAGTTGCAGGATTGAAACTAAAGAGCGTGCCGCCCCGGAAAAGGTAAATAACTAGAAAATGAATTCAAACACCCCGCAATGCATGTATGTTGCAACTTCATATGAACTGTTCAACTGCTCTTACAAAGGGTAAATAATTTTCCGTATTTTCATTAGCATGGAAAAGCATAGAAGCTTTTGGAAGTGGCATAAAAATCGCTATGGTAATGCCTCCTAAAATTTCTTCTATTTGTACAGGTAAATTTAAAGTTTCTTTGGATGAAGCTTCATAGTATTGGCGTCGTGCTGGTTGGCATTAGGGCATTGGAGGTAAGTAGGTGTGTGCTAACAAAGGAAAAATTCTTAGTGCGTCTGAAACACGTATACTAAAGATATCACTTCTTTATCACGTTGGAAATAGTAACGTGACAAACTAATTACAGAGTGCGCCCCCAAAAGTAAAAAGCTAATAACGTCACCGCTACCTATTCAAATAAGAAGCAAAATATCGGTCACATATGCCTTACGAATTTATAAAGAAACACTTCCCACAATCACTTATCATGGAAATATTTCATAGAAATGTGGTCTTTTTCGAATGAAAACCACAAAAAATAATTGTGGTTAAAAATATTACTTAGAAGGCGAGCAAACAGCAATCAGTTAGAAAAATCCTATTGTGGACCACCATTTTACCGCACCTATTACTATGTATCACGATGCACTTGACACATTCGCACATTACCTGTGTGGAGAGAAATTCCCTTGCTCTTTTCAAGCCCCATCCCGCCATTGGCGACAATGAAATCACTTAGAACCTAACTAAGAACATCATGCCACTAGCAATACAAAATTATGTTCAATACGCCCCTAAAAGCCCAGGAATGCTGAAAAAACGCTCAGCTCAAACATCAATGACGCCTTTTTAACTCCCCAAAATAAAATACCCGACTACTAACAAGATCCCTAATTGTGGGTGATCACATCCTCACTACACACATTGCCCTAATTTTCGGCCTTACACAGCTGGCCGAACTGGTGAGTCCAATGTGTATACTTGTGCATTAAAAACTACTTCGGCGTTGTGGCACTTGGCTTTCTTATTATACGGCCACTCTATTTCTACATGGACGCCTTTTTATGGTGTTAGTGCTAATTTTTCGTGCTTTCAAATAACCGAAGTCAAAGTTAACGCTGCGCGCTTGAATTTAAGAAATACGGGCGCTTTCTTTGCGGAGACGTAGTATTGAAAATGGTGCAGCATTCTTTCTTCTCTGATCGAAGACGAAAGAGCCCTCTCTTTAAGAAAATATCAGCAGCATATTTGACGTTGCGAATATTGCAAACAATGCAAACTTGCCTTTCTCTCCACACAGTCGACAACGCTGCAGAGACATCCTCCTCCAGAACTCTGCGCCCCTCCGGCGGATGCAAGCTGTTCCTCTTCTTTCTTAATTGTTTAGAACTAAAATTATGTGCAAATCATGAAGAGTTCTTGATAGTGCTCTTTTAGATAATATTTATTGAAAAGGCCTACTCGAACAGGGTAGAAACCAGACGATAGTCAAATACACGAGAGCGCTGCTCTCGCAATTAGGTTATAATTTGGGAAGGAATGACGCTACAACCATTCCAGTCATGTGGGCCTTTGTGAGTAAACATCAACCGACAGGCAACCTGGGGCATATTTTGATGAGCGCAGGGGGTACGAGTGAACCAATATGGTGACTGGGCAGCCTGCAGTTAGCGCTTTGTTCAACGCGTACACTTCGGAAGCATGCACACTGGTAAACAAAATTTTGGATGCAAAGTTGGAGTATTTTCAGCATTCATGCCAGGTATAGGCATTAGGTACTAGTTTGAAATTTGTAGATGTTGATCGCTCAAGCTATCTCCAAATCATGTGTACTAAAGCGACAAGCATAGTGCGCTTCATAAGGCAAACGATCCCTCGGTATGGGCACGTGGCCACAAAATTTTACGTGCTTTCTGTTTGAAAGGCAAAATCTATGGCAGGAATGACCATGTAACCCTGGAATACGCGTTGATAAACATCCGATTTACCCAGTAGTTTGCACCTAACCGTGGTTAGCCATTTTTTCAAAAAGACCTTGCACCGGCTTACAAGGTTTAAAATACATTTCTAATGGCTTTCCCTGAGGATACTGTGCTAATGCATCGCGAGTGTGTCATGGTAGATACATCTGTTACCAGCACACAGCTTCGTAGCTCTTTTTTTTGCAATAGCATGCCCGTTGGCATAAAACCTATCTATAGGTATAGATGGGCACCCGTCTCTAGGAGGAAGGCAAGAAGGGAGGGGTGGTGGGGTCCCCAGAGCCACCGCTGAAGGTCAGGGGGCCTTCTGGGATGGAGGCCTGTGCCTCTCAGGTGTTGCTTTTTGGCTGAGTTTAGGGCAGGTCACGCCCATGTTGGGTGGTCCGCATCAGCTTGTGCGGCAGGAGCTGTGCAGAAGGGACAGGTGTCATCAAACGGGGAATCATAGCAAGGTGGCCAAGCCCGGTTCACAGCAGGTGAAAGCGCCACTCCAACGCGAAACCTGCGCAGCAAAACCTCCTCCCAGCGAGCAAGTTTACTGGGGAGGTCCGTTCAACCCAGTGGGACGAAGGCATGTGTGGGGCGACGCAGATCGCCCTTCCGTTGGAGAAAGTTTTCTATTGGACCGGTGGCTAACATTGGCAGCGGCCGAGGAATAGACGTAGGGTGACAAACCCTATCCGCTGCATGTGAGTGGGGAGCGTATCCACCGAACCCACAACAGCCGGATAGGGTAGGGGTACGTGTCTCGTAGTGTGGATGTCCCTTTAAATAGAACAATTGTTCGATACTCGGTGTAAATGCCGTATCGCCGCCGTGGAGTCCGTATAAGGATGCAGGATGGAACCCACTGGAGCGCGCTGTAAGATCGGCAATAATCCCTACAGGCCATCCCGGGTGGCTGTGAGCTCTGCCAGTAGAGATGGCAGGGTGCGGATGGTTTGGTAGAAGGACGTTTGAGATCCGTCATGGTAGACGGGACACTGCATCATACTGAATAAAACGGCCCCCTGGGAACCCAGCGTCCACGAAGGCCTCTGCCGCCTCATGCTGGGACTCCGCCGTCAGTAGTGATCCTCTCGCACATGCGTTTCCGGTAAATCGAATGTGAAGTCGAGTCAGTGGTTGATTGTCGGTAACCTGGTGATACAGCCATTATGGCGTGGTTACAGCGCTATCTGGCGAAGCAGGTAGAGAACAGCCCATAAAATTAGCTAAGTCCGTTGCTTCCGCAAAAAAAGTACGTTCGTGCATCCTGGCTGAGCGACGTTTCTCGACCTGTTCGTCAAGCGTGTTCAGTTAAGCCTCAGCTTGGAGCAATGGTATCGGGGGCGTCCTAGGGAGGCAGGTGATGGTGCGCATTGCGGCTCTCTTATTAGCCTCAAGTCTGGGCCACTCCGTCTGTTTCATGTACTGGAATTGGGCCTAATAAATCAGTCGAGGCTGCAGTACTGACCTCACCAGGAGCCGACCAATCCTGGAGCAGAAGCCACCAGACTTCTTCGAGATGCATCGAATCAGGTGATCGGTGCATCAGGTGATTCGGTTGGTGGAAACGTTGGAGTGTGAGTGGAGAAATCGCCAGTTTGCGACGGCCCCAAGCATTGGACACAGGCTTAACGGCTGTTTTATCCGCTGAAAGTGCCTGTCCAACGTATTGGCCCCATGTCTGCGTGCTTGTCAGGGCAAAGCACGCGCTTTGACGATGCAGGTCTGGGTGAACGGTCCATACCGCTATGTCGTTGGCGTAGACGAGGAAATGCAGGTCCGGTATGGAGTCCAGATGCCAGGCAAGCGGCAACATGATAACATTAAAAAATAGGGGCGAAATAACCGGCCCCTGAGGTACTCCTCGAACTGGTGTGAAGTGGCGTTAGCTGCGCATTCCGATTCATATAAAAAAGATACTTTAGTAAGAAAGGTATCGACGAAAGCGCGCACCTTGTCTGGCATCGGGACGTTTCCAGGATTGCCCCTGTGGCTGACATAATCGTAGGCCTTGTGGATTTCCATGACCAGGACTGTCCGCACTTTGTGTAAACGACCGCATAGTAGCCTCATTGACGACAAATGGCCCAGCCCATCCTCTGAGCCCAGACGAGGTCTAAACCCGATCTGGGCTGCTGGTACCATTGGAAGGTGCCCAACCACCATTGAGGCCGGGCCGCCAGAATGCGCTCCAAAAGTTCGCAAATCGTCTATGTCAAGGCGAATGCGCGCAAATCGGAAAGATGGTCGGGTGGCTTTCCTGGCTTTGGTATAGGCACAATATCGGCGTGAAGCCACGAATTTGGTATTTCGGAAGAGAGCCAAACCTCATTGATGTAGTCGAGGAGATGGCTAAGAGCTGGTTCATCGAGGTTCTTGTATACCTGATATGTAATGCCGTACAGTTCCGGATTCGTACGACGTTTTGCGTCGTCAATCGCAGCTAGGAACTCAGCCATGGTAAAAACAGATTGAATTCCATGAGCCACGTCGTCAGAGAGCGGTGAACCAACCTGGTGTGACAGAGGAAACGGGCACGGGCTGCTGGCTGGAAGGATGTCATAGGCAGGGTACAAGGCGAGAGCAACATGGGTTGCGAACTGGTAGGGAGTCTTGCCCGATCCCAGACATGCACCGGCTGCCGCATCCGGAGTGCGGCCTCCACTTTTCTCAGCCCAAAAGGTGCGCCAGATGGATGATGTAGTATCTGATGGGCCGAGCGATTCACACCAGCTCAGCCATCGCTGCCTTGACAGACGCTTCTCATGACGCCTGGCAGGCGCAGTCAAACGTTGTAAGCGTATTCGAGCCTCCACAGACGAGGTATCTCGGGAGGCAGCCACTTCAGCTTACTTACGCTGGGCCCATATCTGCACACGTCGAAGGTCAGGTTTTAGCCGGGACTCCTCTACCCACGTTTTCTGAGAGGCATCTGTCAGAGCATTCCTATTAACAGCGATGGGATCTGGGCTGAGCGCCGTGAGGTTTGTGTTGGAAAATTCGTCCCAATTGACCACCGTGCAGCAACGCCGAAGGCGAAGCGTCGAGCTTGGCGTAATGCCAATCATATTGGGGTTATGGTCACTGCCACATCAGTCTGCTTCTCGCTGCCATTATACCGTATCACCCCCAAACCACCATGTTAAGTCCGGTGAGTACAGTGGAATACGAGGATGAATACATCGGCGCGTAGGGCAAGCGATGTCATTAAGTAGGGTTAAGTTTGCATCACTAAAGTGGTCCAGTAACACACGCCCGCGTTCACTTGAGATGGGGTAACCCCAGTGACAATGAGGAGTATTAAAGTCTCCAGCCACAAGTATGAGACAGGCTGCGTTCGAACGGCGCAAAGAGGATAGCCAGGCCAATCGCAGCCCAGGTGCACGTCCGCTGTGTGGGCGCACATAGCATGACGCAAGAATTGCAGCGCATCGGGGCAGTTGCACTTTGACCGCAACCACTTCTTGCCATGCCGTGGACCACGTGTGTAAGAAGATCGGAGTTTGTGGTAAAGACATAAATACATAAATGGCGGCTTTGCCTGGCGGAGAGCTGGTGGCGCCACCGCGCCAATCAGGTATGGGTGGATTAGCGTAAGTGGTGAAATTGGCAAGGTGAGGCAGGCAATTAGTCTCTTGTAAGAGGAAAGCCCAAGCACGAAGATTTCCCAGGCAAAAAAATTCCCGAAGCTCTCCAATTTTCGTTGTGAGCCCGTGACAATTTCATTGCACTAAGAATTGTGGTTCATGCATAATGGAGTTGGGCTCCTAACACCGACACCAAGTGTTGTAGCTGCTGCACCACAAAGTGTAAGAGTTCTTGGTAGTTAAAGGGGTCCTGAAATACCTTCCGCCGATGCTTTGGTGTACATGTAACCAAATAAAGCAATGTATTACCAATCTCCTCCAGCAAGAATTTTGTTAATGCGATGAGTATTAGTTGAGAAATCGTAAATAAAAAACCGCGCATTATCGTCGCGCCGCGTTTCCTCCTTTAAAGTTATTCTTCGCTGTTGACGTCGCGCGAGCCTTCCCTCCCATGATGCTGCGCTCCTCAGCTGTGACCTACTTCCGCTATTGCGCTGCTCAGACTGCCGTCTGCTACGGACAAGCTTTGTTGACACCATGAATCCCGCACTCTGCTCAAGGCTGGAAAAGCGAACGAAAAATCTGGCCGCATGTGTGCGGCGGCCTGGCCTTGCCCTTTCGCGGTGTACGTTGCAGCAGTTGCTATCGGCGGTACGTGACTTTTTATCGGCGGCGAACTCACAGCCGCACGCGGAGGATCGTGCGCTCGTACCCTTTACCCTTTCAGATACGTCCCGCACTGTTTATCCAAAAAGCGCCGTATCAGATGTGGCCTCGCTGGTGCCGGGTCTTATTTTGCGG
The DNA here is from genome assembly GCF_048455015.1 of Haemaphysalis longicornis. NCBI lineage: Eukaryota > Metazoa > Arthropoda > Arachnida > Ixodida > Ixodidae > Haemaphysalis > Haemaphysalis longicornis. Next base: position 82,115,195 of record NW_027526204.1, on the reverse strand, counting down.
CGGTGGTAATTCCTGCCGGCGGCACGTGAAAAAGACATTTTAAACCGATACAGAACCCGTGCACAAAACACTTCAATCATGTGAGTAGTTCATCTTAGGGCGATGCGTGGTGGAGAGCGCCAACGTTCGCAAAACATGCTCCGCCGCGCTCTGAGCATTCTAGCGCTGCAGCGAGCGCCATTTCTTTGAAAATCTCAAAAATCGGTTGCCTTGGTAACAAGGCACGAACCGCTCTAGAAGTCAGTTACGGTTGCGTGATCCCGGTTCAGCTCGCGGCCCCACCTCGCGACATGTAAGCAGTGCAGGCGTACTGCTCACTCCCATTGGGAAGTTCGAGATGCGTTTCGCATAACAGGAGGCGATGGTGTGTGTGTTGTAGACGCCTTTGTTCCGCGATGAAATGCGACGTTTGGCTTTTGCGGGTGGATAGTGCTTCCCGTGGTCTGGATTATCTTTCTCGAGCGACGTACGACTCAACCTCGCATGGGGTATGTGCAGTGTGCGTGGCTAAAAGCCATCTCGGCTTGTGCACCAGAGTTAAGTGACTTGCTGTTCATCCCCGCAAACCGCGCGCAAGGTAAGTGCTGAATTCACGACGGGCAGGATGAGGCAACCCATCGCCTGTCAATCGCGGTTCGGACTTGGAACGCATGTTGTGACGTTGTGTTCGTTCGAAACGCATCTCTGGATTGTTTTGAAGTTGAATACAATGTATGCGTCAAACCCGGGCATTCGGCTCAGGGCGTCGTCTGCGATTGCACGAAAGGAGTGCCACGGGGCTTCAACGTTTTTTTTATGGAACGAACTCAGGTAAGAAAATATTCTTGTCATGTTATGCCCGTGTTGAATCCAATACAAACGGTTAAGCGTTTGTTTACACTTGTTTCGTTTGTAGTAAAATGTCCAAGCACTCCAGCACTCCGCTGGCAGATCAGCCGGCCAGTCGACGCTGAGCAGACGACCGATCTCTTCGCCGGAAGTGCGTGCAAAAACCGCCCAATAGCAGGATGTCTAGCTCATGTCGAACATCTGGGAATCGATGACGTCATATGTGAAGATGGCGGCATCCAAAAACACGATAGGAAGGGTGAGAAAAAAGCGGCAAACTTTGCAACAAGTGTGAGCTTGCCGCTGCGCGTAAAAGTGTAATACTTGGCACAGATGATGTTCACGACCCAATCTAACGATTGCGCTAGTTTATTTAGTGTGCTCAAAACGCCTTTCACGGCCCCTTTAAAGGAGCCATGAAGAGAAAATACAACTTCGTTTAATTTGAAAGAACTTGGATTCAGTATCTCACTCAGCTCCATTAGAACCACAAAAGATGCTTTTTAACGAAAAAAAAGCAAGAAGTATTTAAAAACTTTCAAATTTTGCGCCACAGTGACGTGTTATGAGCAAGAATGACGTCACACGGGCCAACAATAAATCATAATTTTCAGTGCGTTAACTGCACGTTAGCATTCAAGTGATGCGGTGAAATGGAACTAGAGGCCCCTTTACAGACGTCCAGTCTTGTGTCGTCGCGACAGGTCAGTTAGGCGGCCGCCAATTGCACAAACAAGGTTCCGTGACGTCATAGAAAAGTTGCGGGAAATTGCCTAGGGGGTCGCGACTGCTTCACACGTTTTCTTTCATATCTCCGTTATTTGTTCGAAGATGGCGATGATATTGGTATCATTGTTATCGGGACTAAGCGGTCTTTCTAATAAACCCAACTTGTATTTTGTCTTCATGGCTCCTTTAAGGGCTGAGGACACTGGCTTTGACGGGGTCAGGCTGGAGGACGACAAACGGGTCAGGTTGGAATGACCTGGTCGTGGAGGCTGCTGACGTTCTGGGCGAGGAATTAGCTGAGCACGGTGCTGGGTGAGCTTCGTGACCTCAGCTTGCAGGAGGGCTAATTGATGGTCTAGCTCAAACAGCTCGTCCATATCAGGATGTTCCTTACCACTTTGGCTCTGCTTATTCCGCTGGCAGCGGCAGCGGGGAAGCACGTCACGGTACGTTGGCCGGAGCAATGTTGTAGTGACGGAGGTCCCATATTGTCTTTATCTATTTCGTTCTGCTCCTCCTCCTACTCCAAGCAATCAAACCGGTTCAACGTAGGGATTCTGCTTGGACCAGACTGGCGTCGGAACCCGCGTCGCTTAGAGCGAATGGCTTTGCGTTTAGTGGGACATTTTTTGTCCCTGATCTTATGGTCATCTGTACGGCACACACCACACCGAAACTCGGTCTGCGGCGATGCAGCCGACGGCGTAGCTGTTGGTTCCGACACATCGGTAGCCGGTGATTCTGATGCAGGGAATGGGCACGAGTTGCTCATATGTCCCTGACGAAATCATCTATACCAGTGGACCACTCCGGCTTTGTATGGGCGAGGGCGAAGTACGCACCCGTTGTACAGGAAATGGTCGGGTGGCTCCAGTGGGCCTAGCAGAGTAACAAGGCATGTACGGCCGGAGCCGATGTACCGAACAAGGAGCACGTAGTGGGTGGCGAACTCTACCCGGACCTGACTCCAACCGAACTCCAGACCGGAGGTCTTCTGGACTTTCTCCGGGGTCCACACCGGAAACGACATAGCGCCTGATGCCAGCTCCTGATAGCAGGTACGCTTGTATAGACAGCTTCTTTTCAGGCGTAAGAGGAATACAATCCAGGGAGCACAATCTCTCGGCAGCCTCCAGAGACGACACCCATTCAGAGTGGGCACGGGCATAGTCCAGCCGACATGGCTAATCGCCCTTCTTGCTTGTTGCAGGCTTCGCTTGCAATCATCAACTGGTTATCACCGGCCCCCATGACTTTTCTTCTCCTGGACAACTCCGGCACCTCCGCGGTGGCCTCTTTGGTGCTCAACTCGTTCCCCGCTGGATGGGCCACTGCAGCTGTCCTGGCCGTGCGCTCCGAATGTGGTGGCGCCAGTCAAGTTCAATGGCGTACCACCTTCCTCATCCACATCGACAGCCTGGTAAAATGATATAAAATGACTTCCCACCGCTCCAATCTTGAGTGGGCACGGGCGCAGTTCAGTGGCCATGGGCGCAGTCCAGCCGACATGGCTAATCGCCCTCTTTGCTTGTTGCATGTGTGTATGCCGTATTCACTGTATGCTAGAAAGTCGGATGACAGGTTGCTATTAGTTTTCCGTGCCCACAAGTGTTCTGTGAATCGGTTTGCAATTTCGCTGCTATGATTTTTCTATTGCAATGTTCAGGTGACATGGAAAGCAACTCCGCTCCGCTTAAAGAGGCCCTGAAAGGCATTTTGAGCACACTAAATGAACTAGCGCAATCACTAGATTGGGTCGCCAACGTCACCTGTGCCAAGTATTACTCTTTTACGCGCAGCGGAAAGCTCACACTTTTGTTGCAAAGTTTGTCGCTTTTTTCTCACGCTTTCCTTCGTGTTTTTGGACGCCGCCATCTTCACATGTCTACATCATCGATTCCCAGATGTTCGTCATGAGCTAGACATCCTGCTATTGGGCGGCTTTTTCACGCACTTCCGGCAAAGAGATGAGTCGTCTGCTCAGCGTCGGCTCGCCGGCTGATCTGCCAGCGGAGTGCCGGAGTGCTTTGACATTTTACGACAAACGAAACAAGTGTAAACAAACGCTTAACCGTTTGTATTGAATGCAACACGGCCATAACACGACGTGGATTTTATCTTACGTGAGTAGGTACCATAAAGAAAGTCCCGTGGCACTTCTTTGGTGCAATCGCAGAGAACGCCCTGAGCCGAATGCCCGGGTTTGACACGTACATTTTATTCAACTTCAAAACAATCCAGAGATGCGTTTCGAACGAACGCAACGTCACAACATGCGTTGCAAGTCTGAACCGCGATTGACAGACGATGAGTTGCCTCCTCCTGCCCGTCGTAAATACGGCACTCACCTCACACCCGGTTTGCGGGGACGAGCAGCAAGTCACAACTCTGGCGCGCAAGCGAGAAGGCTTTTAGCCAGGCACACTGCACATACCAAATGCGAGGTTGAGTGGTACGTCGTTCGAGAAAGATAATCCAGACCATGGGAAGCACTATCCACCGGCAGAAGTACAATGTCGCATTTCATCGCGAAACGAACGCGTCCACAACACACAGGAGGCGATGCACACACACACACACAGCTTCGGTCGTTGCATTGGCTTAGCTGCAAGCTTCGTTCGGACAATCAGCGATGCTACGACGATACAGAGCTGCGTGAGGACGACGTGGTAACCACTTCACGTATTTAAAAACACAGGGGCAAAGAACTAGGTTCATCGGAAGCGAAACATCTTTCCTCCATTATAGTGCCTGAAATATACTGGCTAGTGTGCCGAGGGCGGGCTCCAGGCGGGCGCCGGGAGCGATGTACGCGGCCGTCTGCCGCTTGGGGCGCTGCCGTGCGGGAGTGTGCGCGTTCATCCGGCCCGAGCAGATCGCGCGGTTACCTCCGAGCTGCGTAGCAGACGGCAGCGGCAGAACTTTCCATTCCCGCTTGCGACGAAAGCGAGCGAAAGCGACGGGAATTCTGTCGCGCAACCAAAATTTGTCCCGACCATTCGACAAAAACGATCGTCGCGCGACAAAGCGACGGAATTCCTGCCGCTCTCACTCGCTTTCGTCGCAAGTGCGAACGGGCCTTTATGCGCAATCTCCGCCCCACATAAAACAAGCTCTTGCTTGTCGCCTGAGCATACGGTTGATATCTGACTACGTTACACTGTGCTTGCCAGTGTATTTAAACGATGTCACTAGGTTTGAAACGTACGCGCTCGGCGTGCAGCTTTGTAAACGCAAGCGGTTTCACATACGCACGCTATTTTGCTGCTAATAGAGTTTTAGTACAGCGTTTGTGGCCTTTGCATACGCTAAACGCTAAATTTTTGCGTCCCGCTACATGACACCGCGATGGGAGTTTTCAGGCGGGTAAAGCTGGCTCAAAAATGTGTCTAAACACGAATGCCGCCATGATGCCACGCTGTAGTTGCCAGATCAGTAGTTTAAGATAAGGCTAACAATTTTTCTTAAAAATGAGGCACAAATTTAGGGCCCTAAGCTCAAATTCGGCAACTTTTATGGCAATAACTGAGTTTTTTTACGTGTTTGTATGCTTTTTATTAGTTTTTTTGAAGTATTCATGCTTGACGAACAAAAATAAATGAAATTATAAGCAAAAAGAAGACGTCGGGCTGAGGCGCCAAATTCAGTTTCGGTATATTGTGAGGAGCGTCAGTCGTGTGGGGCTAATTTACAAATGTTCACTCTAACACGCCTTAGTGTCTGCTGTGTCACTTCGTTGCTTGCGAACGCTTGCGAAGACTGCCGACGATACGGAATAAAGCCGCCGCCGCCTATCTTCAAGGACACCTTCTCTACATGTCCGTAGTGGCTGCTGCCGATTCGAACTCGCCGTCAGCCGGTCATATCATGTTACGCGAAACATGTCTGGGCAGATCGGCTCCTTTTAATCGTATATGATTCGTAAATTAAAAACAAAAAAATGTACGAACCATTTTACCACGCCTAGCGTATAACTAGGCTCTTGTTTACGGGTGCTGTTGTACTTTCACTGAACGGTTTTTTACTTGAGTCAGAGATAAAACAACCGCCAACTAATAATAATAATAATAATGGTAACTTTATTTGCACGATAAGGTGGTTTTCTAGAGGAGGACAAGGCGAAGCCGAAAGGTTATCCCGAATGTAGGTGCAGAAATCTCCTCTATGGGTGTGTGCGATTGGTGCATGCTCCTTCGATCGCTGAAACACGCAATCTGAAATTTTCGAGAATATATTTGATGCTTTGCATGACACAATTCTTAAATTCGGCGGATCAGCGACGTTGTTTAATTACGTATACTTACACCTCTGCTCTCATATGGCCCATGTATATACCTGCACAGAGGAGGTGGGGGAGGAGTAAACTTCGTTCATGTGAAATGGGCACCCGTGTGGTGGGGCGTTAAGAAAAATTATTCTGTCCTTCCCTGGGTGCCTTCGCCAATGAACGGAAACGGCAACTTCTGTTCACGCCCAATTATCAGGACCACCCCGCCTGCAAGCGGTTTTGCCTGAAATGCCTGCGGGTTCGGCCGGAAATCTGTCTGTCAACAGAGACCGCCTAGGAAGCATGTTGAGGTAACACACATATGCGCTTTCTTGGGTCGCGATGGGACCGTCATGTATTTTGTGCAAGGCGAAGTCGACGGAGGATATACGTCTCCCTTGAAAATTAAATTAATTTGAGTGCACCTATAAATTGTTATTGCCGCTCATTAGTTCAATCGTAGTGGTTAATTTTGAAACAGCTGCCAAACATAACTATAGCAGGTGAATCAGACTGCCTAGCATGAGACTATCAATCGCTAATATAGAGTATTCATACACTTAATGTGCATTGCATTTGGCAGTCATTAAGAAAGCCGACAATAAATTGAACTCTCAATTTTATTATTTGCGACAGTTACATCTGCACGTATCGGTTCAGCCAGGGCTATCTGGAGACGTTCTTCAGCTGTATACACTAGATAAAAGGAAGGAATGCGATATGCGAATGCGATACGCGATAGAACGAATGAATTCGATATGTGTAGCAACCGGTGGCCACAAAGGTGCCACACCAGACCTTGTAAAATTTCCACGCTTCCATTCCAGCGTGCTCACAGCAACAAGGATGATGACGAAGTTGCATTACCGAAGCTGGGTTCCAGTAATGCTGTAGCTGATTATGAAAGTTCTGGCTAATGCTCATTCAGATTGTGGTCATCAGCATTCTTATTTTCATAAAAAATAATGGGCCATCGTAATGCCATCAGTCCGTGAATCAGAAGCAAAAATAAACACAGAAAAAGCAAGAGGGTCATATGTACAAGCAATTCTTATCCAACAAATTTTATTTCACCACCAGTAATACCACCAGACCTCTAGGGAAATTTGTGATGGTAAGAGCAAGGATAAGATGACCTAATGTGCGACTTCAAAGAAAGGAAGAAACTGTAGAAGAAAGCTAGGGAGGTTAACCACGGAAAGAAGAAGAAGAACTGTCCAGCTGGCTGTGCTACATGTGGAAATGGGAACAGTAAACTTGAAAGGAAAGGAAAGGACTGGCATAAAATAAAGGACGAAAAATTCGGGAGAAAAAAAAACATGGCGAGGAAATGGCCAGTACAAAGACAGCACCATGGACGAAAAAAAGATAGGCATAAAAGAAGCCGGCAAAATGACAAAATGTGCAAACGAAGGATGCTGCATGCTGGTAACACCCCTACACCACCTGTGACTGTTTTTCTCTCTTAATCACTGCAATCTGCTTCTTCAAGGCAAGAACTGATTTGGCTACTCCAGCTCCATCTTGTCTAAAACCACTGAAATATGTCTGATCTTCTGTGTACATAATGTAAATAGGGTACATAATTTTTAATTTTTTAATATTTCTCCTGAAGTGTCTGCTCCTTCGTGGAAGCTTTCGTGACTAACTGCCTCGTAGAATTGCATTTCCTTTGTTGATTTTTTGCTCTTTTATGCTGCCTCTGCTTGTATTTGTTTATTTCGTTCTTCTCCTCTTCTCCAGTGCTTAGGTTTTTTATCATGAAATTGTTTTTTCTTCAAAAAGGTTTTTTGGCTTTTAACCCTGTCTGTTTATTGGCTTTAAACCTGCCATAGCTTTGCTGGAATTAGTTAGTTCCTCACACAATTTTCCTCTTTCTTTATTCTGGGAGAGGGGGCATGAAATTTTAAAAGGTAAAGAGCCCTGCAGCGACTAATGAACACTTGCACTACTTTCTTTGTAGTTGGAAGTACTGAAAGCTATAGTTCCACAAACCCAGAATGGAAATGCGCGTTCTACATGATATCTCCTAGTCTCTGGTTTGCTTTTGTCGAGAGTTTGTTTAAGCTGCTATTAAATAGAATTATTGCGACCTAATGTAACCTGACAACATTAATCTTGTACCTTGTGTGACGTCCCCAAGCATACAATCAATGACAAATCCTCTAAGCGTACCTAGAAAAACAGAAAATCTCTTGAGAGAGTTTCAGTAATATTAGGCTTGGGTATTTCACGGTTATTGAATCTAAGCTAATGCAAGGGCCACTACCAAAAAGTATTTCAACTGGAGAAAAAAGTTGACACACGTGCTGCAGGGGCCTCGTAGACAGGCACAGGAACAGGCACAGAAAGCATGTTTGTTTAGCATAAAGAGCAGTCACAAATACGATTTCCATTTACATGCATTTCTTGGAAGCGTTGTCCAGTTCGAACTTCCATTCACTAGAAAAGCAAGTAGTTGTAAAGAGCACCTCAATAGATTGCGAAAACAATCAGCTGACGCATACAGGGGGGGGAGGCGTGTGAAACATGCTAAAATAGCGCTGTACAGACGGGACAAGAAAGAAAAGACTACACAGGACTAGCGCTACATATCAACTGAACTCTTTTAGCACACACAAAATGATATATACCGAACCAGCGCATGCGCGAATACAGGGGAAGCCACCAGGAAAAAAATCAAGGGAAAAAAGCCATCAGGGGGAAGTGATTTCTTTTTAAAGGAAGCAGGAAAATAAATGGACTGGGGATATTATTAAGCTCTCATGGGAGCTCACCTGCATTTAACACAGTCCGCAAGCAGGAATAGTTGGGGAAATAGGATAGGAGAAAGAAAAGTAAAGATTAGAAAGGTGAGGAAAGAGTAGAGAAGAGTAGTTCCACTGCGATCGGTTCCGTCGCACACAACACACCACGAACACTGTTGGCTGGCGTAATGCTGCGTCCGGGAGACGAGAAACCTCGAAGGGAACAGTGAAGCGCGGAGGCGAGCATCGTGCGACGAAGAGCGAAGTCTGCGGCGGTCCGGACCGCTTTGGAGACGGGTACTGGGAAGGGGGGGGGGAGCTGGCACTCGACCGCCCACACCAGCAGAGCGAAAGCCTGGCGACGTCCAACGGCCCGCGCTTCCAACGGGCCGCCGAAATGAAGCCCCTCCGAAGCACAGGAGCACGAAAAAACACGTCCGCTCAACTCCGAAGCGACGACCGAACTCCCCTGACGCACCCGCAAAAGCTACCTCTTCGAGCGTACGAAGTACCCGCTAATCTAAGCGCTACCCTTCTCAGTTGCGGAGAATGCAAAACTGCATCTAACGCGGCAGCATGGCACAAAAGTTCGCTACCTACCACAGGAAAAACTTCACACAACGTTTCTGCACAGCAAAGTTTTCACGGCGCACTCACAGCACTGGTGGCTGCCATGATGGAATGCGTTGGTTACTAGGTGAATACCGACTACTGCCGCCAACTCTAGTAGGCGAAAAGGCAGCGGGCAACGCTGTGAGGGTGGCATCATGTCAGCGCCCGGGTGTAGCACGGTTTCAATGCACGGGCTGGCCGGGCAGCTTTTGCTCTAGAGTCAGTAGTATTAACTCTATGGGAGTTTTAGTAGAGCGTCTCATCAGTTTTGCGTAGCGACACACTAATGCATACGGCGCCATCTGTCAAATGTTTTCCGAAATGTCTCGCCGGCTGATCTGCTAGCGGAGTGCCGGAGTGTTTGGACATTTTACGACTATCCAAACAAGTGCAAACAAACGCTTTCCCGTCAGTGTTGAATGCAACACATGGGTGCAGCTTGTCAGAACACGGGTTCTCGCTGATCGAGTGCAGAGTTGGTTTGCTCTTCGCCTTCACGTTCATCGCCGCTGATAAAGCGATCCGATCCGGCGCGTTTTGTGCACGGGTTCTGTGTCGGTTGAAAATGTCTTTTTCACATGCCGCCGGTAGTAGCAATTACAACCACCGCAAAATAACACCCGGCACCAGCGGGGCCACATCTGAGCGGGGCCACGCTTTTTGGATAAACAGTGCGCGGTGCACCAAAGGGAACGAGCGCACGATTCTCCCCACGCGGCTGCGAGTTCGCCGCCGATACCAACTGCAGCCCTGCAGCTACGTACACCGCGAAAGGGCAAGGCCAGGCCACCCACATGCGGCCAGGTCATTCGTTCGCTTTTCCAGCCTGTGTCCATGGTGTCTACAGAGATGAAAAAGCCGAAAGAGCTGGCCCGTAGCAGACGGCAGTCTGTGGGAGCGCAATAGCGGAAGTACGTCACCGCTGAGGAGCGGAGCATCATGGGAGGGGAGGCCAACAGCGAAGAAACAGTTGAAAGGAGGAGGAAATACGGCGCGACGATAATTCGCGGTTTTTGATTTACGATTTCTCAGCTAATACTCATCGCTTTAACAAAATTCTTGCAGGAGGAGATTGCTAATACATTGCTTTATTTGGTTACATGTACATCCATGCATCGGCGGAAGGCATTTCAGGACCCCTTTAAGCGTTCCAAATTCATACTGGACCTAGATACCCTACCTGATGACCCCTCAGAAAAAACAGTCTTGTTTCACCTTCTCAAGGATTTACACTCTCGAGCTCTGCAAAGTTCTGCTTTGCAAACAGAAGTTGTGGCTGAAATAAATGGCTATTAAGGATAGACAGAAAGCCCTTGAATCCCAAATGTCAAATTTCCAAACTAAACTCAACATATTGAAACAAAAATCGGAGCAGATTGAAAGCCAACAGCAGGAACTTTTGAGCTTGCAGAGCACAACCCACGAACTAACAAGTCAAAACTATGAACTCCCATCTCGTTTAGACGAACTAGAAGACCGCTCTCGCAGAAACAACTTGATTTTTTACCGCATGCAAACACAAAACAAACGTGGGAGAAAACAGAAACCAAAATGGTGACCGCGCTAACATTGGTTCTTGACGCGTTTTCGCCTAAACAAATAGTGCGCACACAGACTGGGTAGTTTTTCAAACTGCAAAATCAGGCCAATCATTGTTGAATTCAGCAACCTCAAAACAAAAGATAAAATCCTCGGTTTGAGGAACAAACTGAAAGAAAAAGGCCGCGCTGTAAGTGAGGACTTTTCATCCCCTACCCGTCTGATACACAAAAAAGTGATTCAATTCGGCAAAAAACACCCCGTATCACCCAGCTTTCAGCTAAGGTACAACAAAAAGAAGCTCAACAACAAATGGCGCACCTACGATCCTATTTCGGATTCCATACACGAAATGCAAGCCGAGGAAGACGCTTCTTTCAGCCGTCAAGCACAGGGCCTAACAAAGGAACGCGTGAGGGGCAGTGGCTCGTCACTTTCACCCACGTGTCCATCTGTCGCATCCATTTTGTTTGCCAACGTTAGAAGCACAGCTAACAAGCGCGACGCACTATCATCAGTCATCAACACCTGCAACGCTCATATTATCTCCCTAACCAAACTATCAACTAATATCCGCGACTCCGAAATCTTTCATAATGCCTCTAACTTTTCCATTTATCGCTGCGATAGAACGATACGACGAGGCGGTGGCGTAATGTTAGCCATTACAAAAGATCCTCCGTTGTTATGCGTGCACATTAAAAACACCCTCGAGATGGTTTGGGCTTCAGTCACAATCAGCCGTCAAAAAGTAGTAATTGGTGTTTTCTACGGGTCTCTTTTTTCACCACCAGGTTTTGTTAACGACTTACATCAAACAATTAACTATATTCGAAATCGTTTTCCTTCATTGCCTGTTTTCTTACTCGGCAATTTCACTTTTCCTACCACAGATTGGCACGCCGAGCAGCCTCACCTTACCTCGCTTTATCAGGAATCCAGCGACTTTCTTCAAATGTGTTCTGTATTCTTTTTAGCACAATTACTTTCTGTTCCGGCTAGAATTGCGGACAACTGTGCAAATACCCTTGACCTTACCTTTACTAATCGCCCTGATTTCGCTTCCCCAATTTCTTACTTGCCTGGAATAAGCGACATTGCTTTCTCACTCTGGATTTTCACGCAAAAACAATCGAATACTTCAATCTGATCTCTCTTCTATTAATAACTGGTGTAATACCTGGCTAATGAAACTGAATACGAATAAATGTACAGTCATTCATGTTTCTAGGATTAACGTAACTCGATGTTACTACTACCTAAAGAACGTATGCTTGCAATCCGTTGCCTCTTACAAATACCTAAATGCCCATATTACGTTTAACCTAGCGTGAGATGCTCACGTGGAATATGTTGCTAATAACGCTAACAGAATGCTGGGGTACTTGCGTCGGAACTTCCATAACGCACGATATCCATTCAAACTTCTAGTGTATAAAACATTAGTGCGCTCTAAATTAGAATATCCCTCATCAGTATGAGACCCCAGTCATGATAAACTCATCTACCGTCTTGAAATGGTCCAGAATACCTCTGCACGCTTCATTCATTTTAATTATAACCGTACAGCCAGCATCACTACGATGAAGTCGAGTCTTGACCTCCCGTTACTACAGACTCGTCGTAAAATTTCTCGCCTAAGCTTATTTCACAAATTCTACCATCATAATGAGCTACGCCATAAATTAATTACCTCTCCGTCATATATTTTCCACAGCATTGATCACGCTCACAAAGTAGGCCTCAATTCATGTCTTACCAGAACGTTCGCGCATTCATTTATACCCCGTACATCACGAGACTGGAACCACCTCCCTGCAGAAGTTGCATCGATTACTCATAACCATTTTTTTCACGATGCCCTTCCTAACATTGTATAAAAAGGTGACTTTATCTTTATATAACAGACGAATTGCTTTACTTGTGTTTGTATTATATCTGACTGGTTGTGGTATTTACCTGAACTGTTTATTTACTTGAATTTATCTAATGTATTTTTATATAACAAACTGTTTGCTTTGTTTGCGTTTGTATTGTAGCTGACTGCTTGTTATTGTCTTTGTATTGTTGATTGTAACCACTCCCCTCTGCAATGCCTTCCGGCCCTGAGGGTAAATAAATAAATAAATAAATAAATAAATAAATAAATAAATAAATAAATAAATAAATAAATAATACTGATATTGAGCTGGTGCGATTGTGGTAAGCGTAGCCGGCAAATCCAGCCGTTCCTAGGCAGCTGACGAATGTCCGCTGCAGTGTCTTCGTTCGAAGCGCGAAAATGTTGAAGTGCTCCCGAGGCTTCATCGCAACCTTGTACGTCGAGGGGTTTTTAGGCTTACCCGTGGCGCACTGGAAACCGCCGGTCGCTCCATTTGGTGGTGGGGCAGCTTGTGATGTAGCTTGTTCACCGAACCGTGGGAGTGACGGGTTTGTGGCTGGTGTATACACCCGCTTGGATGCTGGTGCACTTGTGTGAGCGGTCGAGACTGTGGGTGCTGTTTGGTCCGACACGCGCTTCGTTAGTCTAGGCGGGTAAGCTGGAGGTAGCGGGAGCTGTGGTGTTACCTCCATTGGTGGTGAGTCGTGTAGTGCCATGTCAGTAGTAGCGTCTGTCGCAGTGCGCATCGCCGTAAGATGCGTGGATCAAGCTATTCCGACGACTTGTGAGACATAGCCGCACGGCGCTGAACGCGGTAGTGGTACACCGACTGGGCTGCTAGGCCTAGCGACCGGTGAGCTGGATCCAAAGCAGTGGACGCTCCGAGGGGTCATCCGGTTGCTTGCCGACGGACCGTGAAGGGGCCAGAGATGTTTCAGCGTCGATAGCGATCAGTAGATGCGCTTCTTAGTACAAGTTACGAATGGCCTCCAGATTTGCCACATACCCACTCTCTGGGAGTGGTCATGAATACCACGCTGCTTGAACAGCAACACAACCCAGTAACGGGTGGTTAGGAAGACGTCACTTAGCAAATTCTTAATTCCTACCAGGCTTAAGCCTGATAACATGCTCTGAATACGTAAGCTCTATGTCTTACCATAGCTTCACTTTAGTGTTACATCACGTGCCAGTCTTGATGATTCCCTGAAGTTGCCATACGACAGATTCCTACGTGCATAGTACGGAATTCGAATGGGTTTTCTTACTGCTCACAACTCATTGGTCACACCTACTCAAAAGTATGCTGTGATGACGATGACAGCGCTCGTCAGAAATTGCCGGACCTTTCACGCACTTTCAGTTGACAGCAAAGTCAGCATACCCACACACAATTCCACATTCCTGCGGTGGCGGTGATAGCTGTGGTCAGCGGCTTAGGGTTCATTAACTTAATATTCATTGCGACAAACCTTTAGTTGTCTGCCGTGAAGTTATTGTTATAAAACCTAGTGTTCTTTAACATTTGCTGGTCGCCGCTTTCCGTCATGTAATACCCCTGCTGAGATTTTTGCAAGAGAAGTAAAGGGGAAATTGCGTAGAACATTAATAGCATTGTGCACAAATTTTTAATGCATATACTTTTTTCTACGCTATAACCGTAAATTGGTACTCAAATCCTCCTGGAAAATTACAAGTTGCGTGTAACTCAGACAATTAAATAGAACAAACAGATCATAGGTTCAGCCATTAGGAGCGTCACTATAAAAAACTCCAAAACAAGCCTCTCGTAAACTCATAATAATGCATTCATTGCAGTAGTACTGAAAGGCCTACTAGCAGTAATGAAGCATATAGGCTGATAATTTTACGCGATATGCCCGTGAAACTGATGAGAAATCTGCGAGCTGGTTAGGCCTTTGTTGAAACCCTGCCCTAAATGTGTGTGAGGAAGCTGGGAAAATTAAGTTGGGAAAATTAAATTGGGGCTTGACAAAATGCCCGAATGATAGCCCAAATGATTTCTAAAATTTGTATGGGTCATTGTCAATGCGTACGTGCGGCTGCTTAATATTGTCTTCTGATCGAATGATATCCTTCGGAGTAATTTCGCTAAAGCATTCACAGTATCTACTTTTCTTAACAGGGGAAACAAAAACTCAGCCTTCTACACAAATGAGCACTCCGAGCAAACCCTACTGGCGTAAAATACTCCCGTTGCTATTAAAAATGTGAGCCTGTATCCAATTGTCAGATTTAGCACCTTGATACGAAATTCAGCTTTGATTCTTCAGTAACACACCTGGATGAATTTTTTCTGCGGTACATCTACAGCCGAATTTTTACAAAAGACATCATTTTGTTTCCTTGCGTGTAGCTATAGAGTAGCCGCACTGCACAAAAAGCAGGTTCCTGCTCCGTATCAGCAGTGATCTCCAAACTCTGCATCAGGAGCACCATCATTATTGGAATTTTTATCCTCTTTAGGAAACACAAGGGAAAAAATTGCGTTTGAAAAAAAATAAATAACATCGCTTTCTTGCCAAACGCAGGTCCAAAGCTCATGCCATTTGCCTGGCATGTGGGGAGGTATTTATTTATTTATTTATTTATTTATTTATTTATTTATTTATTTATTTATTTATTTATTTATTTATTTATTTATTTATTTATTTAGGGATACTGTTGGCCCGGAGGCCTTTACAGGGGTGGGGTTACAGCACAAATCGAAGAACAAGGAAATACATTATATAGAGTGTACACAAACTATACATCAGCATTGTCACTTGAAAAATGTATGAATTCAACACCGCAGAAGTATAACACAAAACGCCTATATTATCTATAAGCAAACGAACACAACTAGTTTATTAGATTTTTTTTTCACAATGCGCTTTTTTCTTAGAGATCACTGGCTTCAGTTTGGGCTCAAAATGTGTTACAGAGTCACTCTGGAAAACGGTTGTTGGTAGTGCGTTGCATTCTTCTAATCTTCGGGGGAAAAATGAGTTCGCGTATGCATAATGTGTAGTTGAGAAATCCGGAAAATATGTTCATGTGTACGTTTTAAGGTGCTGCCTTGTAGTGGTACTAAGTATTGAGATGTGTCTATGTTAAAATGATGTTTCCAGAGTAAGAAAACAAACCTTAGTCTAGCTAGGTGGCGTCGTTCAGCTGGGGAGGGTAAATTAGGTATTGCTACATTTCAGTAACGGAATCGGTTCGACAGTAACTAGACAAAATAAATCGGGCTACTCTTCGTTGGACTCTCTCAAGCATATTGATTATCCCTCTTTCACAAGGATCCCATGCGACACTGGCATATTCTAAGGCCGGTCTGACCAGGTATAGATAGGCAGTTAATTTGGCGTCCTTCGAGGCGAGTTTAAGCTTCCTACGCAAAACTCGTAGTTATATTTCTGTAGTCGAACAAATCTTTTTTTGCGTTCCTTCCAACTAATATCACTAGAAATATTTACTCCTAAGTATTGAAGACTATTCACTGCGGCAAGTGTTCGGGATCCTAGAGTGTAGTTACAGGCAATAACATGTTTTTTTAATTGTTACTCGAAAAGCAACAGCATTTTTTTATTGGTTTTCATTTTTGAAGTACAACCTTGAGGGCGTCACTTAGGATTTTTGAGTCATTTTCATTGTTAATTTCTTTGAAAAGCAGGCAATCGTCCGCGAAGAGTCGTACATTAGTTGAGTACGGGACCCCAACAAATTTTAATTAAGTGCTGTACGCCTGTTAGTGGAATATGAGATATCAGAGAAACTTATGTGCACAATTACAATTATTATTTTTTTTACTTTTTCATTGGTGTCAGACATCGGAAATGGAAGATGGTCTTGTTGTGGACAGGGAAGGATTGCTTGACGCCGACGCCACTCTAGCCAACCTCAGGAGTTACATGGTTAAAGACAACCTGCTGTCGAAGGCAGATGTCGTTATTTTACTTACAGGGTAAGTAAGTATTTTTTATCGACGCAAAAGAGCTTTTTTGTTTCAAGCAGAAAACAGCGTTCAAGCTAAACGATAAAAGAATAGTGTGAGATACCCTTACAAAAATGCAACTACTTTTTCCCCACTCACTAATATGTCAAGACCGCTTTGTTCTCCTGTTTTACTGAAGAAAATGACTACGGTCTGCGTCTCCGATGTAAAATATCGTTTACTGGCACCTGTAATGGTTGCGGTTCTTCAATCTGTTCTGTCTGCTGCTTTATTCTGCTAAATTCGAAGGGACTTCCTGATCATTTCTGTTAGCTATGATATTACCTCTAGTCCGGTCACTAATGACAATGACGACAACTTTAATTCGCAAAGAATAACATCGTACACTATACATTTATACTACGTATGCACAGAATAATTACATGACAGAACAACGACTGAACAATGACCGAAAGAAACGACAGAAGTAAATTGTAAGAGGAACATCACTGGCAACTCCGTTCGTGCGGCACGGTACATCCGTCTGAGACTAGCCCTCGCACAGAGAAGGCTGACACTCATACAGTTTATCAATATTATATACAGTAGAAACTCTCGCTACACTGGCATGCCGCCAAAGGAATTGACGGTGCCCGGAGAATCGGATTGGCAGCAAATCACTAATGCAAAGGACTCCACATGACTTTTCGGCTCTGAAGTTTTTTCGTAATGCTTTTATGTGCAGAGCACACCAGGGGGCGCGCTAGTCACCGTAGGTCTCTGTAACGTTAGATGTCAAGCGACTGCCGGAATCTGGCGGCGCAGCGAGATAACGGACCGAACCCGGAGTGACGCCCGAGGGCGTCCCGCATAGGCTTTGAAAACCAAGCTATTTAAATAGTCACAACCGCTCGAAACTCGTGAAACGCTGGCGCTTGTCAAACATCTCCAGGTTGTTTAGCGACAAAAAAACCTGCACGTACATTTCATGCAAAATATATGTAATTAACCGGCATCCACAACGTTCATATTGTTCGGACCGCTCGTTGGGTTGGTTTTTGCTATAGTAAGCAAAAAGAAGTGGCAGTGCAACGCCGGCGCGATCGGGAGGAAAACCAAGCACAAAAAGAACAGAACTCCGCTGGCGCTGCTTCAGGCAGGGGGCACGCGAGCACTGCGAAGGCGGGAAATTTGAATTGCTTTAGGAGGTAGCCGTGAACGGTTAACGGCGCTACAGCCCATTAGGACGAACTACTTTCTCGCCAATTTTGTCAGCACTCACATTGAGTGGAACGGGTTTAATATTTTTTTTTTGTTTTTGGCATGCCACATACGAGCATTCGATGAATATCACAGATATGTCTAAATACCAGCATGGTTAGCAGTTAGCGCCTGTGCTCGCGTTAGCCAGGAGCTTCTCGAAATGAAAGGGTGAACACATGCAGCGACAGCAACCGGCGACGCGGAAAACGTAACCCATTAGGTAGAACAGAAAGGTAGATGGTGTGGGCGACAGCGACAAGCTAAAAAACTTAATATACTGCCGCCAATGTCCTCCGCGTCGTCGCTCGTCACTACAGTTCACTGTGTTGTCCCTGCCGCCCGCTTGTGGGCTGCTTCTGGCGGGACAAAAGAGAGAGGGTCCCAGCTGCTTGTGTATGCGGCTTACCGCTGTCGCCTACACTATCTGTTCACTGTACCCTCTGAGTTAGGATTTTCGCGCTCCTCGTCGCCGTCGCTGCGGGTGGCTGCCCCTTGAAGCATACACTGACCGGCGCAATGAGGTAACTTGCATGGTGACGTGGCAAGCTGGAATTTAATTGCCATTTGAAGTATTATTGCTATTTCATAATGTTCTGCGCGCGTCCTTGAAGACTCAGTTGCGGTAATGGGCTTCACCTAGAACTTTATGTATATCTGCTTGGACAAAACAAAAATACCACGCGACTGAATCACTTGTGCGTATCTAGCTGTTGCATCCGCTGTGCCTGCCAAGTGGGAAATAATATTAGAGTTGAGAGGAAGCATGAACAGAGTTTAAGTGTATCTAAATAAATGATTTTCAGCTAAATATCAGAAGGAAACGAAGGACACAACCTCTAATCGGAATATTTAATAATTTATTAATACATATGGACGGCCTTCTGTATCTGGCGGCATGAGCAAAATGTAGGACTCCTGCTTTTGTTTTCTTTCAAACCCCCAGCATTATTTCTCAAACTAAGCTCTCTAACACGGCAGCAATAAACAAAGTGGAATTTATGAACAACGGCACTACAAGCAGCATTTTTGAAAAAAAAACTTCATTTGCGGAGCCACATAGTCGTTTCTGGTCGTGCGACGCCTAGCTTACGGGTGAACTGCCGAGTATGGCACCCCCATGAGGATATGGGGGCTTTTGCAGATTCACGTAGAAATTAGCGCCAGATTCCACTCAAGGTAAGCTAGTGAGGAAGACCGAAATATAGCTGTCTTACACCCACCCCACCTGTCAAAACTACTCCTTTCCCTAAAGTGTGAAAACACTTTTTTCAGCGGCCAGGCTCTTCCAGTCTTTCCTGCCTGCCCAGTTGAAATAGCAGTAAACGGTCGCTTACGCTACCGTTTTTATTTAAGGGATGCGGAGGCATCTCTGTCGGAGCGGTCCGACAAACGAACACATGACATCTACTGCCGCACCTTTAGTTCCTCTCGGACCTCTCACGACCTGTGCAGGTGGATACTGATCGCACGTTCCGACACCCCACACTGTCACCATGGTTTCGGAAAGCGAGGACGTCTAGCTGGGCAGGTTTGGTCACACGTCGCTGTCGTTTGTACCCCTTGCCGTTATTTGGACAGCACTTTCGCGACAAGGGGATTTCGCTGCAGGAACAATGCGCCCTAAATTTACCTCCCCGAGCAGATTTTCATCCAGCATCGCTGTAAAACACGCGACATAAAATTTATAAATGCCAGTTGCAGATTGACGGTCCTTTCACCTTGTTGATCCAGGGACGCAAGTAGAGTTCTCGTAGCACATGACCACCTGGTGACACGCTTGCGATGTCGCATTTACCAGGTTAAGACATTTACACATCCAGCCAGGGAAGAAGAGCTGCGCTGATCTGACGTGTGTTCCACTGGTTCCACAGATTTTTGCCCAGTAATGTGGTAATTTCGCTTCGTACTGCCTTCTATCCAAGACTACCGGACTCATCACGTTCTTGTGATCCCATCGACCCCCGCCTTGACCACGTGGGTTGAAACGTTCTGATTTATTTTCTCACAATACCCGAGCCATGCCTATCACCAATCCGTAGGCCTTGCCATGGAGTTCATCATGCAAGACACCTCAAGCAACGTGCCTGTGCCTTTAAACAACGCTTCCTCGGAAGTAGATATGGATTCTGATAATAGTGAAGAAGGTCGTTTAGTCGGTAATCAAGACTCTCTGACTTCAACCAACAGAGCCTCGGACAGTGAAATGGATTCTTGTAATGCAGATCATTCAGCTGAATGTAATCGTCCCGAGCATTTCATCAAGGTGGTCTCCCGAGGTCAACGTCGCCGGCCGCTCAGTGTCGCCGCAGGAAACCCTGCCGCAGCCATGTCACCACCACAGGCCAAGCAAGCCCCGGCACCTACAAGTGCGCCTTTCGTCAGTCCTAAATCATTGCCCAAGGAGAATTTCAAACTTGCATTGCGTCCCCACGGCGGACTCCCCCTTGGCAACATTCAATACGCTGATCTCTCCCTGGCACTCTTGAAGGCCATAAAGGTCCTGTGGGGTCAAGCAAATCTGCACCACAGAGTGGACGACACTCGAAACTGCCACCATTAGTACTGTGTCCTCTAAGGTAGGACTAGTTCTCAGTCAAGTCGAGCATCTAACCCTGGATAACAAGGAGTGCCCCATCCAACTTTACAGCCTGGCCCCCGATGACTCCTTCAAAGGCGTCATCAGTGGGGTCCCGGTCCGACTCACTGAAGCAAACATTCTCGACAATATTTATCAGTTCCTGAATGACGTCCACGCAGTTCGAATACCTGGCACCTCATCTCCACTGGTTTTGACCTTCGCAGGGCCCAGGGTGCGGTACACAGTCTGGCTGTACGGCGACAAAAACCCATGCTCAATCTACAGGAAAACTATCCCAGTCTGCTCTACATGTCATAAAACCGGCCACAAAGCCACGGCTTCTCCTCCCCCATCCACTCCCGCCTGGCATCATTTCGAAATCAAGGAGCCTCAACCAAACCACCCAAGCTCGCCTACCTGTAACCTCTGTAACCTGTCCGGGGCACCTGGCTGTCCTAAGCGTTATGCCAAACCGTTTGTTCTACGGCAAAGACGACTCAGACAAGCCCATGACAGCACATTTGATAGTTCTCGAGCCTCCTCCCCATTTCGTGGTCATCATCAAGACCATTCAACAACTCCTTCAGCACAAAGTCGCCGCCATTCTCGAAGCAAATAAGTCGCCCATTCCCGGGATTCAAAGCCTTCACCCTAAACCAAGTCCAACCAGCCAAAACAAGTAAGCTGGGTCCAACGGGTCTCTCTCATAGCTCAACCTCAGTCCCTACCCACGCACCTAAAGAACAACCCGAGAACCCAACTACCTGTGTCAAATGTAAACACCTTATTCAAACTTTGGAAGAGCAAAACACTTTTTTAGCCGCGCTCTAAGCTCTCGTTGATGCCCTCGAGAAAGCTGACTCAACTGCAAGCGAAAAGCGCAAGAAACCTAACCCTCCTAGTCGAACACCTAAGCCGTGTAACGCCACCCCCAAAACAGACCCAACTACCACCGCCACCACGGCAACTCCAACACATGTTCGCTACACTCGCTACATGGCTGGCCACCATAAACCAGGACCTTCAGAATATTCGGGGAGAAAATGAGAAATTACAGCACAAAATTCTATCACTTCGCAAGGAATATAACACATTCAGGAAGAACGCCACCTCAATCAGCACTTCATTCAGTTCGCTCGAGCACAACTATGAGCTCAGCCCGATCCGGCGTCATCAGGGCATACCTTAAAGTTCCGTGCTCTTTCCACTGCTTTGCAATCTGGCCCTCCTAAACATACCCCACCAACTTTACGCCATCACGCATGTTCATTACGCGCTTTACGCCGATGACATCACAATATGGACAGACACTGACTCCATGGAAAAAACCCCAGAATCAATTCAACAGGCAACGTATGTCGTTAACAAATATGCCTCATCGGTCGGGCTTTAATTCTCACCAGAAAAATCGGAACGTATCGTCGTTCGTAAACATCCCCCTGTTTCACACATGGAACCGATTTGTATCCACCTCGATAGCCATACATCAGGACCCAGCTCCTCAGTAAGGATTTTAGGCCTTATCATTTAAACTAACACAACTAATGATCAAACTTTATCGAAGCTCTCCAGGCATTTCACCAAGTCTCCAACATGCTTCGACGCGTTTCAAACCGCTGCCCTAGCATCAAGAGAAAGATCTCATTTGACTGGTTCAAGCTCTCTTGATTTCACGAGTAACGCATGTAATACCTTACATTATCATCACCAAAATTGACACGGAAACCATTGATCAATTATTCCGCAAACCTTTAAGCAAGTATCAAATCTACCTATGAACAATTCAACAACCCCACTCCTACAGCTTGGCCTCCACAATACGGTGCAGAGCGTATCGTAGGCCACCTATCAGGCCAATGGTTCCGTTTAACACCAACACTTGTAGGGGTAGCACTTCTAAACAGTCTCCATATCACACGCCCGCAATCTACTGTCTGTCAGTCCCTCCCTCACCATTGGAGAAGTAACATCTGGGTTCGCCCTTTACCAAAAAAAATTACACCATCTTCCCGTGGGGAACCCTGATGAGGATGCGAAGCATCATGGGTGTTCCGTGTGGTCCCATTGTGTTGCTGTTATGTTGAGTGATTTGTTATTTAGTAGCGCCAGAGTGAAATCCGCGTCACGGTCCACACCGGTGGAAAAGGCACGCAAGTACTGTTGTGTGACGGTGAGTAGGTTGTGGTTCTCGAGGCGCCGAAACTCGTCCATCATGTTCTTGCTGATGTTGTCGTCTAAGTGGTAGAATCATTAGTGTCGGTCAGCTTTGATGAGATAAAGGTGGTTGACGTTGGTGCACCGGCTGAGAGCAACGTACACGCCCTCATCTTCGCAGCTTTGTCTTCTCCTTTTTCTTCTTCAGCGGTTCCCTTGCGGGAAGCTGACGACGGTGGTTGAAAGCGAAGCTATCTCGTGATGGAATATTTGGTTGGCCAATCCCTAGGGGCATCCTGCCACACTCATCATCAGTGGTGCCTGGCCAGGCATGCGCAGTGGGGGTGCGGACGGCGGAAAACAGCGACAACGACAAGCAAGGGAGGGATAGAGTACCGAGTAAGAGCTGAGAGCAACGTACACGCCATCCTCTTCGCAGCTTTGTCCTCTTCTCCTTCTTCAGCGGTTCCCCTACGGGAGAGAGAGAGAGAGACAAAACTTTTATTGCCGCAAGGGCTAATTCTGGGGGGGGAGTGGGGGGAGTGACCGAGGGAGAAAGGTCCCCGGTGAATTTGGCAGCCCGGGCGACAATGTCATCTTGCACCGCCGAATCCAAGCTGCCAAACGCCCTCGCCCAGTGCTCACCGTCTCGATATGGGGGAATTTCCAGAGGAGGTGATCCATGGTTTGGACCACCCCACAAGCGGGGCAGTGGGGTTATGGGTACAGACCGGGGTACATGCGGTGCCGGCGGGACAGGCAAGGAAGGGTGTACTTTTGCACTAAGCGCCATAGGCGTTCTTCGGTCTGAGAGAGTGCCGGGTGTGCAGGGGTAGTAGACAACGGGAGAGGCGAAGATGACAACTGTGGTAGAACGCGAAGCTATCTCGTGATGGATTCTTTGGTTGGCCAATCCCGGGGGACATCCTGCCACAATCTTCATCAGCGGTGCCTGGCCAGGCATTCACAAGGGGGGTGTGGTACTCAGGTTCCCCTACGGGAAGATGACGACGGTGGTTGAACGCGAAGCTATCTCGTGATGGATTCTTTGGTTGCCCAATTCCTAGGGGTATCCTGCCCCAATCATCAGTGGTGCCTGGCCAGGCATGCGCAGTGGGGGTGCAGTTGGCAGTCAAATGCGGCAATGACAAGAGAGGGAGGGACACAGCCCCGAGCATGAGCTAAGAGCAACTTACACGCCCTCCTCTTCTCAGCTTTGTCTTCTCCTTCTTCATCTTCAGCGGTTCTCCTACGGGAAGATGATGACGGGGTTGAACGCGAAGCTATCTCGTGATGGATTCTTTGGTTGGTCAACCCCTAGGGGCAACCTGCCACAATCTTCATCAGCGGTGCCTGGCCAGGCATTCACAGGGCGGGTGTGGTACTCAGGGTTCCCCTACAGGAAGATGACGACGGTGGTTGAACGCGAAGTTATCTCGTGATGGATTCTTTGGTTGCCCAATCCCAATGGGTATCCTGCCCCAATCATCAGCGGTGCCTGGCCAGGCATGCGCAGTTGGGTTGCTGTTGAAGGACAAATGCGGCAACGACAAGGGAGGGAGGGACACAGCCCCGAGCATGAGCTGAGAGCAACATACACGCCCTCCTCTTCTCAGCTTTGTCTTCTCCTTCTTCTTCTTCAGCGGTTCTCCTACGGGAAGATGACGACGGTGGTTGAACGCGAAGCTATCTCGTGATGGATTCGTTGGTTGGCCAATCCCTAAGGGCATCCTGCCACAATCATCATCAGGGGTTCCTGGCCAGGCATGCCAGTGGGGTTGCGGACGGCGGACAACAACGACAACGACAAGGAAGGGAGGGGCACAGCGCCGAGCATGACATGCTCCGAATCTAAATATGTGCACCCTCACCTCAATCCCCGCCACCGACAAGCCCAAAGCCAAACAACAAAGAATATTTCTGGAACGAGAACAGATGTCACTTATACATCTGTTACTACCTACCATAATGATCAACACAAAGTAACCACAGTCACCACAAAGGCGCCCTCATTACTTGTGTATCAATCAAAACATCATCAACCTTGGTTGTCGAGGCGCTAGCTATCGCATTAGCCCTCATGCATACATACGAGTACCCAATCATTATCATGAATTCGCAATCTGCCTGTCGAAGCTTCGTAGCCGGGAGAGTGCCCCTTCTACTTTCAAGTAACTATTACCACATCAAAACCACCGGCAAGTTAATATCGTCTGGACTCCTGGCCGTTCCTCACTGACAGGCAACAACTTTGACACCAGCAAGCTTGCGTGCCCTCTCTCCAGGCTTCCGAGTAGACCACATCTTCAATCCTGCTCGTAGCGTATGAATTCATAACTGAATATTACCGGTCCGACAGACAACACTTTCCTCGCCCTCACCCTGCAGTCTCCAAGGAAGAAGAATTGCTGCTCCGCAGACTACAAATACCTTTCCTCACCCAGTTTACCTGCATCGTGTGTTTGCAACTCAAGCCGGCTCTCGTGGCTGTCATCACAAGTGCCAAGCATCATAGACGACGCATCTTTCCGTCCCGAGGGCCGGGTTCACTGCAAACCTGCGTCGTTGGCCCTGCCATCTATCAGTGCTGCACAAAAACTTTGACTTCCTATCACTGGCATCGCGGGGGGCGGTGCTGCCGTGTGTACTGGAGCCAGAATCATTCTGGCAGTGGCAGCGGCGGCGTGTGAATGCTACCTAATCAACTCCTCCACAATTCTACAGGTTGGTTTGGCGGCTTATGCCGACCACAACTTCACCTAAATTGCTTGCAATTCTTTGCCCTTGATGTCGCTGCCACAAGTGTGCGGTCACAAGTGTGGTACCTCTCTGTTTGCTAGCAGTGCTTTGAAGTCGTTTTCTACACCTCTCAAAGTTGTTCTCGCTCTGCCGGTGTCCCTCAGCGAGGTAGGGGGGAGCGAAATGCTAGCGGCCTCCAGGACGTGACGAAGGCACTTGCTGAAAAGTAACCAAACAGTACTAAGGATGTTGTAAAAGTTTTGGGCGATTCTCTAGCCAAGCTTGACGTCTTTTCGAGTGACCTAAAAATGACGTAGCAAAGGTGGCAACTTCCAATGCGGAAATTCTCACCGAGCTGGGCGATGCTCACCCATCCATGAAATTCATGAACGACTGTTTTGAGAACTTCAAAAAAACATGTCTATGGTTTTCTTCGTGAGATTGCTGAGGTAAAGACCCGGAATGCAGAATGCTGCAAACAAAATCAGGAGTTAAAGAAGGAGTTTGCTGTGGCTAAAAAAGAATTGATTGAACTTAAGCAGTACAGCCGGGATATGAACGTGGACATCCAAGGTCTACCGGTAGCGCCTAACGAAGACTTGGAGAAAGTCGTTGAAGGCATTGCTAAGTTCCTTGAAGTCGAAGTTAGCAAAGACAACATTGACGTAGCTCATCAGGTGCCAACGAAAAAACAGGATCAGTTCCATGTAATAGTAAAATTTCGACCAAAACGTGCACGAGACAGTTTGCTCGAAGCCGCTAGAAAAAAAATTGCACACGGGTCTTCTCGGTTTTGACCGTGACCTCCCGCTCTACTTAAATGAGCACCTTTGTGTTGAAAACAAAATACTGCTGGGCAAGGCTCGTCAGGCGAAGCATGATAAAGACTGGAAGTTTGTTTGGGTATCCCAGAGCAGAATTCTCATGCGAAAGGCAAAAAAGTCGCCTGTGCTGCACATAACCTGCGATGGCGACCTTGCCAAAGTGGTTTAAATTGATCCTGAAATATGCTAGTGGTTTAAATAAGTGGTTTAAATTGATCCTGAAATACTTACAGACATTTTTAACCTCTGCCTTAATTAAGGCGTTTTTCCCACCGAAATGCAAAAGGCAAAAGTGTCCGCCTTTTTCAAAATGGGAGACAGGAGATGTATGTCAAACTATCGGCCCATTCAATATTGCCGGTATTTTCTAAAGGGCTTGAAAAAATGATTCACTTCGGTTGTCATCATTTTGTAAAACTCGTAAATTAGGTTCTGATGATCAAATCGGTTTTGTAACACACAAATCTACGGAATTAGCACTACTTCAAGAAAAAGAATGTGTATTACGCTCCTTCGAAGAAAAGAAATTTGTTCTAGGTATGTTTATAGATTTTTCTCAGGCACTCGATTGCATTAATCACAATATACGTTTATCGAAACTTGATAGATATGGTTTCAGCGGTTGCGTTTACTCTTTACTCGCCTCTTACTTAGCCAATCGTACACAGTATGTTTCCATTGACACCCACAAATCATCTGTTAAGCGTATAATAGCTGGCGTCCCACAGGGTAGTATATTAGGACCTTTGTTGTATAATTTATATATTATTGATATTTTAAGCTTATGTAAACAAACGACATGCATTTTGTATGCTGATGATATGACCATACTTTTTTCGTTGGACTTGCCAGACCAGACCGCAAGGAAAACTAACGCTGTCTTGCAGTCTATTCAATGCTGGTCAATTACTAATCGATTAAAAATAAACGCAAATAAGTCTAAAGCTATACCCTTTCGACCCCGAAATAAACAAATTATTGTTTAGCAGTATGTTAAATTTGGTTCTCACTCAATAGAAATCGTGGAATGCCTGAAGGTATTAGGAGTGCACTTCAGTAGTCACCTTACTTGGGATGATCACGTTAATTCTGTAATTATAAAATTGTCTCGCATTGCAGGAATTCCTAGCAAACATCGTCACCTAATTCCTCTTAAAGTTAAGGTACTGCTTTATAAATCTTTCTTCAAATCTTATTTAAATTACGCTCACCTAGTTTGGGGAACTACTACACTTGCTAGTAAAAATAGACTTCATGTACTGGAAGAAAAACCCTTGTGTTCCATTTCGAATCTCAGCTTCTCAGCCCACACTGGTCATTTATTCCAGAAATACTGCATTACAAAATTTTCCATCTTTATAACGTAAGATTAGCTCTTAATTTTAACAAGGAACTAGCGAAAAATTGCAAAAATTTATCTGAGGTGGCCTGCCTTCGCCCGAATTCGCCTGTGTACACTTGCAGAAACACTGAACGATGGCACGTGCCCACCTTTCGTACATCATACGGTCTGCACACTTTATCTAATACTTTACCGCGCTTACTGAAAAAACTGGAAGCAAGAAATAAAGATATGACGCGTACTTCCAAAAAGGAAGTGTGTAGATTGATAGCGTCATTCTGGTAATGTTTACTTTTCTCTTTACGTCGCCCATCTTGTTATCGCCAAGCTAGCGTCATCAATGCTGCCTTGCAAAACACTTCGTTGCGGGCCTTCCTTTTATTCTTTCTCTTCTTTGCTACTCTTCAATTTTTCGGGCCTTCAATAGCTAGTACTACTTTTTCCCCTATGTGTACCGTTTTAACGCAGTATGCATCAAATTTTTGCGGGCCTTCAATAACTAGCATTATTGTTTTTCCTATGTGTAACGTTTTAGTGCATTATGCATCTCACTGTGGGTAATACCCTGGTTGGTGTAACCATTTTTCTTGAAGCGCTTATTCCTGTTCTGTCGTACGCAGTAGCTCAAATGTATACTTTTTTATTATCACTTTTTGTTTACCGGTGCAATTTTTGTAAACTGACACTATTTGCATTTTTGTATGTTCCAGTATGTGCCGCGTCGTTTCTCTTTTTCTTGTTTGTCTTATTTTCTCAGCAAAAATATGATTTTCGTGTAGCGTTCTCATGTTTTTCGAATACAATATCGTTTCTTTGTTTAGTTGTTAGCGTACATATATTTTTTTTACTTAGCATATTTTTGTAATCGCAATTGAATTGCGATACTTTGGTGTGTTTTGTGTTTATTACTGTAAAGCTGTACAGCATGCATATCTGCCGTATGCTGCTGACGTTTGAATTGGGCTTACGGGCTTGTCAAGCTGCTTCTATGCACCTTTTATCGTCAGCCTTGCGATGTCATAGCGATAAATTGAAATAAAAGATATCTCACCTCACCTCAAAACACTGCTGAATGCCAGTTTTGTTCACAACCCGTAACTGTACATATTATTATAATACGGTGTGGGCGCAATCCCAAACTTCCAGATCTCTGATCCCCTGTTACACCCCTGAGCTGTGGGAGAACCTGGTGACCAGCGACCATCTGGACATACAGCATCTTCTGGAATCCAAGGCGAAGGCTCTGAGCTCACCTCATGGATTCCAGGACTGGGGAACCTCTCAGTAACGATCGTTTCCCCGAAGTCCGGTGTCGATCAGGAACCCAATCGCCCGGGCTCCGGTTGATTTGGCAGGAGGCTGGCAGGGCGATGGTGTTGAAGTTCTTGAAGACGGCGGTCGAATTGACGAACTCAACGCGTTGAGGTTGATTAAATGAAACGAGGAGTTTATATACAGCTATTTACAGTAGGAAAACTGAGTACATGAGTAACGAAATGAAAAACTTCAAACTTCGGCTAGACGCTGGCTCCGAGTGCGCATAAGTCACTCGAGCTCCTCAACCTCGTCTAACTCTCCTATTCTCGGAGCGTACACAAACCGCTCGAGAAACCACGGCCGAGACTCTGTCTCGCCGCAAGAACCGTCTAGTTGCCCGGTACGGCGCTGTACCCTAAACCTCCGACGCGATCTTAACCTCGACTAGGGGGCTCACAAATCTCAACCTAGCTTTAACGGTCGAGACTCCTTGTCCCGCCGGGAACTGCCAGCTCAGCGCTCAGACAAGAACGATTTCCAACGGCCAAGTTCGGCCGTATAAAACCTCGAGATCACACTCTCTCGGGAACGCCCCTGTAGCATTCGTAGACGTGTATGGGAGTGCCCGAATTCACATAGACAGCTGTCACTCAGCACGCCACGGAATATTCATTGAGGCGCCGCCACCTTCGGGTCTACGGCACGCTCGCAAACGAGCAGGTCGTGCGACCCCGCGGGGTGAAAGCGAAAGACGGCGACAGTGCGCCATGCTGATCAGGGCGCGACAACAATGCAGACACGCCGGTAATCCCACCACCTTCGCGCGTCGAGCAGACGTTCCTGGAATCCGGCGGCGCTGTTTGCTTTCTCAATGGGGGATTATCCTTGAGGTATGCGGTGGGCCAGACGATCCGTCTCCCGTACGCGCCGTGACGAATTAGTGACGGCAGCAGCGCAGTGATGGCAGTGCTAAGTCGCTAGACAGAGCGGCGGGTTCTCACGCGCAGCTCGGGCGCCTGGCCGCTAATCTCATAGGTGAACTTTACTCTCTCCAACTACAGAAAGCTCAAATAAACGTTTCTCTCTTTCTCTCTCCATGTCTCATATCCAGCAACCTTTCGTGCGACCCATGAAAACGTGTTCTCTGACCGAACTACACATTAGCGGCAGTAGTGTAGAGGGTGCTTTTTTGACCCAACGGCTAGCAAGATTCGATTATTGCGTCGTTGGGTACGCCATTCGTGCCCTCATGAAATCGGGTTCCAAATATTTGGTAACGGAGAATCAGTGGCTGGCTATCTTGTCAGCTATCAACAAACTACGACCTTGAAACTGGGGGGGGGGTAGTCTCGGTGTACTCACAAACCACAAAGCCTTTGTTATCTGTCGTCTCTACAAGGCCCATTGGGTCACTTCGGCTGATGGGTTCCTCGGGTAAGGTATTACGAATTGAGGTAATCTTGCAATCTTGCCGCAAGCAAAGTGGTCTCGAGGCACGTTCTGGTTTCCTCATCTGTGATAACACCGCTTATCAATCTTGAGGCTGAGGACGCCAGCTTAGAAGCTCTCCTTTTGAATACTATGGACCCCAAACAGCGCATAGGCGTGACTCGATCTTCGGATTACCGGCCATCCCTAAGCCCACTACACACAGGACATTCCGAAGCAAGGCGCGTTATTTGTCAAACCATGATGACGTTGTATACCACCGCAGTTACCTTCCCGGATATCGCCAGTGGTTACATGTGACACCTCGCGGTATTTGTTCACGTATTTCGCTTGTTCCTACTGTGCCAGAGAAAGCACTCACTCCAGCATGCTCATGACTCCAGCTCTGATTCTTTTGGTGTGGTATATATATGCACGGTTTCGTGGCCACGTTTGTCTGTCTACACACGAATTGTCAAAGGCGCAACTCCCCACATAAGCCCCAAGTTTGGACGCCCCTTTGATCATTTGTTAACCCATGTGACCCTTTATCTAATACCGCAACCGCGTACTGTTGAGCTATTGTCGAAATCGATCATCTCGCATTCTGCCCAGAAACGGTTGCGTTAAGAGCTTCTGGAGAACGCGAAGTAGCTTTGTGTGCGCTACCTCGCTTCATCCTTCGGAAATCCGCTTCTCCTAAAATTATCATGGACCGACGTCGCGTTTTCTCATTTCAATTGTTGACACTCTGCTTGATGAATGTGGTGCAACTAAAAAGACGTTCTCAGCCTAATTTACGGAGATGAATGGACTAAGCGATTTTTTCGCACCATTGGTAATACGCGTGCGCCATACATGTTCTCAGAGTCAACAAATTTGGTCTTGGTCCTACATTTTTCCCGCATGCCGACAACACTGCGACGTAGTCGGCTACGGTGTACTCGTTGTGTTTTCTTTACTGTATCCGCAGGCCATGCTGCAAAATTTACACAATTGACCCACGTCGAGTGGATGTCTCTGAGTACTATTAATTTGTATTGCAAGTGTCGTCATGCGGCAAAGAGCACAGCCAACTTGTCCGCTCACTTGGTACCGTGAATCAATGCAAGGAAGGAAATGCGCTGACCATTAAGCAAAAGCACCAAGTTCACCCACTTGTCTCGTCTGGCTGTGGGTATCATTTACGAACCACCACCAATATAGCAAATTCTAGTCTCACCACCGTGGTTCGTACCCCGTCCTAGGACCTACATGAAACGTTAGCTACGTCTTTGAGACATTACAGCCTTCCTCAGGTCTCCGCCGTAACGAAAGATAAGGATTTCGCTTCCCTTGTTGTAAAGGTCCACTCATGAGGTCAGTGGCCACGCGCCCAGGCCACGCGTGTAAAAGGAAAGATTCCCGCCGCTCGGTCTAGCGGCACAGCACTGTCGACACTACGCCGTGGTCGACGCCAATTCGAAGCGGCGCGTTCGGGAGCCGGCTTGTCTGGACGGAGGAATGCCACAGGGATAACCCCCCTTTGGGGAATGCAGACTGCCCGGCTAAGTTCCCAGAATTGTTGACGTATCGGACAACGGAGGGATAATGATCGTCGTCTGACCGCCCTGCCCACCGGCTTATCCGCGGGACACCATTGTTACGCGCCCACGACGGCACGGCGTATAGCCGCCGCCCTTCACTCCCACCGCTCGCCGCCGCGTATCCTCTCGCCCGCGGGCCGGCCTTTGACCCTAGGGTGGTGGCGCCTTATTGAATATTCCGCAGATAGCTCAGTGACAGCTGTCTGCGTGAATTTGGGCCCTCCCTAACGCGTGTACGAAAGCTACAGGGGCGTGCCCGAGATAGAGTAATGCCGAAGTGTTATAAGGCCGAACTTGGCCGCAAAACAGCGTTCTTGTCGGAGCTTTGAGCAAGGCAGATACCGGCGAGACAAGTAGTCTCTACCGCTAAAGCTAGGTTGGGATTTGTGAGCCCCCTGTGCGAGAGGTAGACTTGAGGATCACGTCGAAAGTTTATGCCACAGCTGTGTACCGGGAAACTAGACAGGTCCTGCGGCGGGAACAGAGTCCCATCCGTCGTTTCCGGAGCGGTTTGTGTACGCTCCGAGGATAGGAGAGTTAGACGGAGTAGAAAGCTCGAGTGACTTGTGGGCACGTGGAGCTAGCGTCTAGCTGAAGTTTGAAGTTTTTCCTTTTGTCACTCATGTATCAAGTTACTCTAATGGAAATAGTTGTATATAACTCTTCGTTTCCCTTCATCAACTACAAATGCCTCGAGTTCATCAATTGGGCCGCTATCTCCAAGAACTTCAACACCAGCGCCCTGCGAGCTGCCTGCCAAATCAACCGGAGTCGGGCGATTGGATTCCTGATTGACACCGGACGTCGGGGAAGGGAACATCAACTATCTTTACTCTCGCCTGAAGGCATACTATATCCAACTGGTTTCAATCCCCTAGGTAGTCATATTTGCTGCTGTGCTGTGGAATAGTGTTCATAACGAAGCTATGCAGGGACTCGAAATTGAAACACAGCACCCGGATATTCATGGCTGCGCACCAATTTGTTGTTATGCACCAGTTCCACCGAAGGAATTGTTCCCATTATGACGCCCCCCATCCACTGGAACTAACTCATTTCGTGCACTCATCGGTATGGTTGGAGATTGCTTAGATCAGCTCCGTTCTGCATTCGTAGAGCTGTCTCAGGAACATTACGCACTCATGATACACACAATTGCACGATCGAGAGTAACTTCTGCGCACGTGTAAACGCGCTTCACGCTGATTCAATCCCATCTACGAGTAGAACGTATACCCGCAAAGGGGAGGTGTTCATCGGTAGAGAGAGTGACCATTTGAGAAATGATTCACTTTACCCATTAACATAAATAGACTGTGAAACCGACAATGCTTTCAATTACCACTTCCATCTACCCATAATATCAGAGAACACTTTTGAGTTAGGGATAATTTCCTCCTCCTCTCAAGGCAGGTGGAGATTTATTATTGTTATTTTTATTTCAGGAGGGACGCAGTATCATTTAAGGGTGACAAAAAATCAGATTTGACCGGTAAGTAAAACAGCATAGCTTTTAAATTCTTTTTAGTATTACTATGCGCCTGTTCTTTCCTATTTCCTGCCGGAAGGGGCGCCATCTTGGAACAGTTCTTTGCGGGTTAGTAGGTGCGCAATTTTTTTTTTAATTTGGGACACCACGAACCTTATTCTTGTAAAGTTTAGATACACGTATACTATGGTGTATTGGTGTGTGATATTTTTACGTGTCTGTTGAATCTAGTGCTACTGCTATGCAATTCAAAGCGTTCATTTTTTGCACAGTGCAGCCTTTGACACATCCAAAAGTTTTACTTTGTTCACTTTCTAGTTCTCTAGTTCAGTCTGCGGCAAAATCGGCTAAGACAAAGCGCAGCTGAAAGCGCATAAACAATTTAGGCTGAAATGCTCATTACTCTACGAAGTGTGGAACGTTCAACGGATCGCTGCTACCTAACATCCGGGTTTCGAACGATTGAAGACTACCACTGCTCACCTGCACCTAGAGTATGACTGATTGAAAGTTTTTGGCTGTGGATTTTTTTTAAACTACTTTTACTGTCTATCGTGAAGTCATCCGTATTTTTACTTCCGCAATTACACGAGAGGGTAAACGCGTAGAAATTAGACGTCGTCCTCTGTAGCGATCTCAAATTTGTAGTAAATTCCCATTCGGGAGTTACTAAAATCTCACATGAACCGATAGCAGGGTTAAAAGCCGTTTGCCTGTTAAATGTATCGCGAAACATTTCATTCTACTATATCGTACCAACGCGCACGGGCATCAGCTGGTAGATGATCAGCTAAAACCCCTACTAGAAAACGGCGTGTATCTTCTTATGCCAGCTATATCTGTGTTTTTATCACTTACGGCAAGTGATTAAGAAATGTTGCTAAAGTGTATATACATACTTTTCAAACAACAACATTCCCTCCTCTTTCGCTTCCACAGAGGTAAAAAAGGTACACTCATGAACCGCATATTAGACAATTTTTTTATGATTCTGTCTGGAGTTTCAAAACTAATATGCCCAGCGCAAGTGCCCGTTTAGATCAGCCGACATAATTGAATCCGTCAAAACGACCAAAATGGTTGTTTCTGCTCTCGGACATAAAGTTGATTAAGGAATTAGGCTTAAATTTGCTTTTCAGCAAGCATTTGAACAGCTCTAGTGACTTCAAGATTATCATCCTCAGCCCTGACCACCTGACAAGATGGGGTCTAGACAGCGACGCCCGAGCCAAGGCGCAACACTGCTGCTTGGATGCACATTGGGGGCACTCTCCGGTCACCGGCACATATTCATCTCTGGGTTGGTCTTGTACGAGCATGTACACGTGGAAACACATCTACATCTGCACTAAACGTGGCTTTGCCCTCTTTACTATACAGGCGGTACCTTTGGGCTGTGTTCTTTCAGATAGTAGGACAATTTACAAAACTACTGCTCATTCGAAGAGTGTATGGCACCTCATCATCTTATTTTTAATTTAATTCGTGTGCACCACGCTAATACAATAGGTGATAGGCGTCTGTGATGCCCGCCTGCAGTTTCTCGTGGTACATGATGGCACTATTTCTGCGCGCTGTAATGGCACCGCTTCACCCCACTTCTGCCATACCACACGTTCAACTATGCAATGAAACGTGAAGCACGTAGAACTGCTTTAAACTTTGACATTGTCCTCGCGAGAAGCTGTCGAACCTCGACGCCACCAAAACGACCACAAGACTTTATTTAACATCCTACCTTCTTCAAGTCTTTTAAGCCTCTTCGGTATGGACCCAATTTAACTAAAACATGGAATTCTGTGGTATATCTTACTCTCGCTGTTGTAGGGGAAGAATTCTGAGGTACGGCAGATGAAAGAGGAATTGTTACATTGAAGTGTAAGCGGTCGTCTTTCTGGGCTGTGTTCTATAAAAGCTTATACTTCGCGTGCACGAGCAACTATTATTCAATTTCACTCTAACTTGCGGGAACTTCGAACACATATAGCGACCGGAGGGCATCCCCCTTCGAACCCACACGGTACGTTTGCTTCGTGAAGTTGTCTGCTCCAGCCGGTGGACAAACCAGATTATTTGCACTCTCTTCCCGCTACCATGGTCCAGTTTTTCCAACTGAAGCGACTGTGTATTCATATTTGCTCGCCGTGTTTTCGACCGCCAATTGCGGTTTTAGCGACTGCTCAATTACGCTTGTCGCCGTGACTCAAGGTGCACATCAAGACTTAGTTTCAGGTGACCACTGTATACGGCGGTAATATTATGCCGAAGCTCTATTTTACCTTGAGAAAAAACCATTCATCAATATCAACATCGGCCTACTACAATATGATGCACCGTTAAGAAAAGGTGGCAGAAAATGAGTACAACGCGGTGGCAAAGGGTTTAAAACCTCATGTCACCGTTTCCTTAATTGGGTACGCTGTTAGAAGCCATGGGGAGTCGACTCAAGCGAGTAAACAACACCACCGAATCTACAGGGCACAGATGACGAAGGGGGTGGCGGTCTGACGTGCGGCTATCGCCGACTAGAGTGGTAAACCAGGGTCAGAGCCTTGAACGAATCAACAACAGAAAGTCTTATATCTGGACAGGCAAAACGCAGTACAAGAAAGAGAACATCTACCGTTAACGAGAGATAACTAAAAACGAATACAAATGCGGCAAACAGTTCAAATACAAAATGTATAACAAGGAGCTCTAACACTGAATAATAGGAAGTAGAAAAGTTAATTAAAAGAAAGGCAGTTCGACCCATATGAGAGACCGAGTCCCACGATATTCACCGACCGGGCCGTACGATGCACCGCTGTCGGAGGCGCTTCGGCTGCCTGTGAAGCGTGGCGTCGTCGTAGGCCAGGCCGTACGGTATGATCAGGGTGATTGGAGGCCCGAAAGTACGTTGGAGTCCTCCAGGGCGCGGGTTGCCGATACTGGTGCACACACGGGCAGGAGCCGTTGTCACATCACGACGTCCAAACGTAGCTAATTTGCTCTGGCGTGGATTCTCTTTTTATAACTGCGCCGGCGCAGAGAGAGAGGGCACAACACACAACACGCCCGCCACCGTCGAGCGCATAACTTCCCTCTTTCTCCCTTCTGGAGTCATCGGCGCGCCTTAGCACTGGCAAGGTTACGATCACCCCCTTGAAAGCGCTCGAAGCTTCGGCAAAAGCTGAGCCGGGGAGGTTTTATTTTTTGTATTTTCTTGCCAGCGATTGGGCGGAGTTACCGCCGCCTCGTTCGAGAGAGTTACAGGGTTTTTCTGAGAAGAATAGAACCGAAACTGAATTAATCGTACGACTGTAACAAGAATTAGGCGCTGTAAAATATGAAAAAACGACACGGTACTTTTAGACGTCGTACGCTCGAGTTTGTGACACCCCACCACTGTGAAATCTGTCTTAACGCGTCGTTGGCAGTCGCAGTCGGCTCCTGATTATTGTTGCTGCAACAAGCCAATAAAAATGATTGAAAGGTCGACGCCCAGGTTTTCTGATGAATTCCGCGCTAGCAAACCTTGAATTGTCATGAACAGTGCCGAATAAGCGCAATAAATTGGTAATGCAAAACAGGCCTGGTGCAGTAAGCCACAGAAAGAGGTAACAAAACAATATAATGTGACCTTTTCGGTGGCAATTATTCCTTGTTGTAGTCTGTTCGTCGACCGACCACCGTAGCGCAGCTGCGGTAAAGAACGACTGGTCTTCACTGTACTTGTGCCGAGTTCCTGGATTTCGATCATTCAAAGTTCGGACTCAACAAAGATGCCTTTTCCTTCTACATTAGCACTACAAATTGTTTCGGAACGCTTTTTAATAAAACTTGCGGTACCGCGGTTCCTGCACCCGGCCGCGGTTCCCCAGAAAGACACTGAGCCCCCTAAACCACACCTTTTCTGGGAGTCCCGTTCCGCCAAGGTCCACTCCACAGCCGATCCGGCTGCGCATACCTAGCCCAGCCGAGGCCGCAATGTTCTAATCTGGCTCATGGCGCGCCACATCTTCATCCTCATCCGGCACATCTCCATCCCGTGGGATTGTCCCCCGTCACTATTGCCGCGTTACCACAAACTGCACTGTTGTTTTTTTTGTGTAAAATTGTCTCTAATATGGAAGCGTGCAGTGCACAAATTTAGACGCGGCGGAGGGCCAAGAGGACCTGGTGGTCACGAACTAGGACACAGCAGATACGAATGTTAGGTATTGATTGATGGGGATGTAACGTGCCAAAGCTAGACGTGAGTGGGGAGGAGTGCTGCAGTGGAGGGCTACGAATGAATTTTCATGGCCTGTGGATCTTTAATGTGTGCTGAAACCTCGATACACAGGCGTTTTCGCTTTTCGCCCTAATTAGAAAAGCAGCCACCACGGGCGGGATCAAACTCGCATCCTTGGACTCACAAGCAACGCCTCACTGACTTGGACTCACTGCGCCATCGCCGCGGGTAAATATTGAGGCCAAGAACTGAAATCCTAAACAGAGTCCAAATAACCTCACATTCAACCGTTACTGCGGTTTCGAGAGGTGATCAGATACTTGTCATCGCATTATAAACTACGCCGAATCGCGAAAGCGCATACGCCTAGTGGAAGCTGCAAGGACGCGGGGAATAGGTGACGTGGCCAAAACAGCTTCCGAACATCTCGTGTTAAATTTGTTAATGTAGATGAGCTCTTTCATATGTCGCCCCATCTGTCCCAATGGGAAGAGCGAGAAAAATCTGCAGTGCCAAAACCTTGAAGAGCTTAGCGTAAGGTTGATGTTTCCAGGGACATTAGAAGGGTTACACGGAGCTGGTGCTCATAGTAGCGGATGCATTGCTGAAGGAAAGTGTAAACTCCAAGGTTTTTACAGCCTGCACCGCTTGCTTTAAGACTGGGTAAAAATTAGAGGACAATTTTCCTCAAAAATCCCATGGCCACTCTTAGAAGGCTTGTCAGCGCATAAATGTCGGGTAGTTGATTCGAACTGTCAACTATGGTTAAATAGCGTGCTAAATACGGGGTAAAAAGTTGAGACCACATAGGACTATCGGAGACAATAAGTAGAGACGACACAGGATTAGCGCTTGTAAGGTGTGGTCTCTACTTATTGTCCAGTCTTTACCGCGGTACTTAACCATGTTTCAAAGTTGTAAAAATTCCCTGCTGAGCCCACTACATCGTAGAAAAACGTGTCATAGTTGTCTTTGGGGACATTAGGCTTGCTTTATTATCAGTTAGGGCCCGTCCCTGAACTTCCCGTTACTGGGTGCGATGATGGATTCTTTTAATGCTTATCTCTGAGAACCCATCCCTAGAGGCAGTCACGGTACTGCGCTCAGAATGTCTACGACTGCTAAAGCTTGGATAGCAATAGGTATTTCGGTGCGTAGCTGCGGTTTTAGCTCCTTGATAAACATGCCTCAAGCGGTAGCAATGAAGTTCCCATGTTGAAATGACTTTATAGCCACCGCGGTGGCTCAGTGGCTAAGGCGTTGCGCTGCTGAGCACGACGTCGCGGGTTCGATTTTCGGCCGCGGCGGCCGCATTTTTGATAGAGGAGTAAAGCAAAAACGCCCGTGTTTATGAGATTTCGGCGCACGTTAAAGACCTCATGTGGTCAAAAATAATCCGGAGCCCTCCACTACGGCACGCCTCATCGTCTGCGTTGCGTCGGCGCGTTAAACTATACAATCAATCAATCAAATGACTGTATACTTATTTATTACTTAAACGAATAGCTGCATAAAAGTAGCAAGATGTAGTAGTAATATTTGTAGCCCCTGTGTTTCCTAACTGACTACGAAATTTTTGCGTGCTTGGCACGACCTAAACAAATTACTTGCCAGGCGTACGGTGCTCACGGATTGAAACGTAACACTGCGAGCGCGTGGCCAGCGGTACATGCACCGCCGCCCGTGGACGCCCGTGGAAGATAGGTGTTGCATTGTGGTATACCACGAGGGTGAGAGCGTTTTAACCATAGGCTTGCTGCTTCCGGTTGCCAATAAGCGGGGCTGTGGTTCGCCGCAGTGACAGCGCTGCGCTGCGAGCCTGGAGCGCTTTTCTGCGCCGGTGGTAGCCGCCCGGCGGTCCGCGCAGCCTATTTCGCGATATCGTCTGCTCGGGCGCTCTCCTTACGCGTGCCCTTCCGATGCTACACAGATAATGTGCATGTAAGGCACAGTCACGCTTATCTTATAAAACCAACGTCTGCATGAAGGAACAGCCAACTTTAGTCCATGATATAATCTAAAAAAAGAGGAGAGCCGACGAAGTACTAATGCACTGCACCACACGCGAACGTGCCTGCAATGGCGTCTTTCCTTTTTTTCAGTTTGCATCCTGGTGTAAAGTTGCCTGACCCTTCACACAGAAGTTTCTTTTATTCAGATGAGCGTGACTGTGCATTACATGAACATTACTGTGCCGCATTGGAAGGGAACGCGTAACAAGAGCGCGCGCACACGATATCGCGAAATCGGCTGCGCGCACAGCTGGGCTACTACCGTCGGCGCACAAACGCGTTCTAGCGCTCCAGGCTCGCAGCGCCCAGCTGTCGCTGCGGGGGAACCACAGTCCCGCTCATTGGCAACCGGAAGCAGTAAGCCTACGGTCAATACGCTCTCATCCTCGCGGTATACCACAATGCAACACCTAGCTTCCATGGGCATCCATGGGCGGTGCTCTCATCCTCGCGGTATACCACAATGCAACACCTAGCTTCCATGGGCATCCATGGGCGGTGCTGCTTTACCCGCGGCCCCGCGCTCGCAGTGTCGCGTTTTAATTCGTGAGCACTGCACATCATAAAAGTGCACAAGGAAGATTTATGTAGTAACGACTGTTGAAATTTTTGTTGTCGCTTTGAATACGGGCAGCTGCTGTTTATTGTAGCTTATCTCGTGTAGTGGACGCTTCACTAAAGTAAAAAGCCAGCGCTGTCGATGACAACAAGAGAAGGTTTACCCAAGCATTAAAAGTTCGCGACTGTATTTCTATTACATAAATTGTTTTCTGTGCAAAATGTATGGAGTGATTGTGCCTTTATTATTGCGCAGGAACTTCCCACTTAAAGGACGTATGCGACCCAGGTTACAAAGTTGCTATCGTGGAAGATCGGGGAGGAGTATACATGGCCACCAACGTGATTCCGCATGAACTCGGCCACCTGTAAGTCCCCTCCCCTTCAGAGCTTGCATACATCACAGTGCTCTATGCATGAACACCGGTGTCACTCATTCTGCAAGTACTAGGGGTAAGCGCGACACCTGGCAGAAATCACATTGTTCAATATTTATGATCACCATAAACGGCCGTCCTGCTGTTACAATATTATCTAACCACTTTTCATATATATATATATATATATATATATATATTCATTCATATACATATATATATTCATATATACTCATTCGGCACTATAAAACACTGTTAAAACGATAAACAGCACTGCCAATAAGGACTGCAAATTTGATTTGTGTCCTTACGGAATCCCTCGTCCCGTACGTCTCTGTTCTACAAAATGCATTACGAGGGTTCTGGCTTCAGCAGTCTGAAATGCCTTTGGCTATCCCCGACTTCCGACCACGTCTTACGTGCGGCTGCTGGGAAAAGACGTTCTACGTCTTCCCGCGGTGGTCGAGGGGCGGCGCTAGTTGACCGGGCTCTGAGCAGTCGTAAATACAAAACCCCGCGGTATAGTCGAGAGAGGAGTCGCCGCGGAACTAGCTCAATGGTAGAGCACCGCACGCGTTATGCGGAGGTTGTGGGTTCGATTCCCGCTTCCTGAAAAAACGGCGCATTTTTTCTCGACTTGAATTTTCAATTATTTATTCCTGCATAAAAAAAAAGCAATCATACCCCATTCGGCACCATAAAACACTGTTAAAACGATAAACAGCACTGGCAATAAGGACTGCAACTTTGATATGTGTCCTTACGGAATCCCTCGTCCCGTACGTCTCTGTTCTACAAAATGCATTACGAGGGTTCTGGCTTCAGCAGTCTGAAATGCCTTTGGCTATCCCCGACTTCCGACCACGTCTTACGTGCGGCCGCTGGGAAAAGACGTTCTACGTCTTCCCGCGGTGGTCGAGGGGCGGCGCTAGTTGACCGGGCTCTGAGCAGTCGTAAATACAAAACCCCGCGGTATAGTCGAGAGAGGAGTCACCGCGGAACTAGCTCAATGGTAGAGCACCGCACGCGTTATGCGGAGGTTGTGGGGTCGATTCCCGCTTCCGGAAAAAACGGCGCATTTTTTTTCGACTTGAATTTTCAAATATTTATTCCTGCATAAAAAAAAGGCAATCATACCTCATTCGGCACTATAAAACACTTAAAACGCCAAACAGCACTGGCAATAAGGACTGCAACTTTGATATGTGTCCTTACGGAATCCCTCGTCCCGTACGTCTCTGTTCTACAAAATGCATTACGAGGGTTCTGGCTTCAGCAGTCTGAAATGCCTTTGGCTATCCCCGACTTCCGACCACGTCTTACGTGCGGCCGCTGGGAAAAGACGTTCTACGTCTTCCCGCGGTGGTCGAGGGGCGGCGCTAGTTGACCGGGCTCTGAGCAGTCGTAAATACAAAACCCCGCGGTATAGTCGAGAGAGGAGTCACCGCGGAACTAGCTCAATGGTAGAGCACCGCACGCGTTATGCGGAGGTTGTGGGGTCGATTCCCGCTTGCGGAAAAAACGGCGCATTTTTTTTCGACTTGAAATTTCAATTATTTATTCCTGCATAAAAAAAAAGCAATCATACCTCATTCGGCACTATAAAACACTGTTAAAACGATAAACAGCACTTGCAATAAGGACTGCAACTTTGATATGTGTCCTTACGGAATCCCTCGTCCCGTACGTCTCTGCTCTTCAAAATGAATTACGAGGGTTCTGGCTTCAGCAGTCTGAAATGCCTTTGGCTATCCCCGACTTCCGACCACGTCTTACGTGCGGCCGCTGGGAAAAGACGTTCTACGTCTTCCCGCGGTGGTCGAGGGGCGGCGCTAGTTGACCGGGCTCTGAGCAGTTGTAAATACAAAACCCCGCGGTATAGTCGAGAGAGGAGTCACCGCGGAACTAGCTCAATGGTAGAGCACCGCACGCGTTATGCGGAGGTTGTGGGGTCGATTCCCGCTTCTGGAAAAAACGGCGCATTTTTTTTTTACTTGAATTTTCAATTATTTATTCCTGCATAAAAAAAAAAGCAATCATACCTCATTCGGCGCTATAAAACACTGTTAAAACGATAAACAGCACTGGCAATAAGGACTGCAACTTTGATATGTGTCCTTACGGAATCCCTCGTCCCGTACGTCTCTGCTCTTCAAAATGCATTACGAGGGTTCTGGCTTCAGCAGTCTGAAATGCCTTTGGCTATCCCCGACTTCCGACCACGTCTTACGTGCGGCCGCTGGGAAAAGACGTTCTACGTCTTCCCGCGGTGGTCGAGGGGCTGCGCTAGTTGACCGGGCTCTGAGCAGTCGTAAATACAAAACCCCGCGATATAGTCGAGAGAGGAGTCACCGCGGAACTAGCTCGATGGTAGAGCGCCGCACGCGTTATGCGGAGGTTGTGGGTTCGATTCCCGCTTCCGAAAAAAACGGCGCATTTTTTTTCGACTTGAATTTTCAATTATTTATTCCTGCATAAAAAAAAAGCCAATCATACCTCATTCGGCACTATAAAACACTTAAAACGCTAAACAGCACTGGCAATAAGGACTGCAGCTTTGATATGTGTCCTTACGGAATCCCTCGTCCCGTACGTCTCTGTTCTACAAAATGCATTACGAGGGTTCTGGCTTCAGCAGTCTGAAATGCCTTTGGCTATCCCCGACTTCCGACCACGTCTTACGTGCGGCTGCTGCGAAAAGACGTTCTACGTCTTCCCGCGGTGGCCGAGGGGCGGCGCTAGTTGACCGGGCTCTGAGCAGTCGTAAATACAAAACCCCGCGGTATAGTCGAGAGAGGAGTCGCCGCGGAACTAGCTCAATGGTAGAGCACCGCACGCGTTATGCGGAGGTTGTGGGTTCGATTCCCGCTTCCGGAAAAAACGGCGCATTTTTTCTCGACTTGGATTTTCAATTATTTATTCCTGCATAAAAAAAAGCAATCATACCCCATTCGGCACTATAAAACACTGTTAAAACGATAAACAGCACTGGCAATAAGGACTGCAACTTTGATATGTGTCCTT
Organism: Haemaphysalis longicornis; assembly: GCF_048455015.1. NCBI lineage: Eukaryota > Metazoa > Arthropoda > Arachnida > Ixodida > Ixodidae > Haemaphysalis > Haemaphysalis longicornis. The sequence goes on along the minus strand of NW_027526204.1, from coordinate 82,071,807 downwards.
ACGGAATCCCTCGTCCCGTACGTCTCTGTTCTACAAAATGCATTACGAGGGTTCGGGCTTCAGCAGTCTGAAATGCCTTTGGCTATCCCCGACTTCCGACCACGTCTTACGTGCGCCTACAGGGAAAAGACGTTCTACGTCTTCCCGCGGTGGTCGAGGGGCGGCGCTAGTTGACCGGGCTCTGAGCAGTCGTAAATACAAAACCCCGCGGTATAGTCGAGAGAGGAGTCGCCGCGGAACTAGCTCAATGGTAGAGCACCGCACGCGTTATGCGGAGGTTGTGGGTTCGATTCCCGCTTCCGGAAAAAACGGCGCATTTTTTTTCGACTTGAATTTTCAATTATATATTCCTGCATAAAAAAAAAAGCAATCATACCTCATTCGGCACTATAAAACACTTAAAACGCCAAACAGCACTGGCAATAAGGACTGCAACTTTGATATGTGTCCTTACGGAATCCCTCGTCCCGTACGTCTCTGTTCTACAAAATGCATTACGAGGGTTCTGGCTTCAGCAGTCTGAAATGCCTTTGGCTATCCCCGACTTCCGACCACGTCTTACGTGCGGCTGCTGGGAAAAGACGTTCTACGTCTTCCCGCGGTGGTCGAGGGGCGGCGCTAGTTGACCGGGCTCTGAGGAGTCGTAAATACAAAACCCCGCGGTATAGTCGAGAGAGGAGTCGCCGCGGAACTAGCTCAATGGTAGAGCACCGCACGCATTATGCGGAGGTTGTGGGTTCGATTCCCGCTTCCGGAAAAACCGGCGCATTTTTTCTCGACCTTAATTTTCAATTATTTATTCCTGCATAAAAAAAAGCATTCATACCTCATTCGGCACTATAAAACACTGTTAAAACGATAAACAGCACTGGCAATAAGGACTGCAACTTTGATATGTGTCCTTACGGAATCCCTCGTCCCGTACGTCTCTGCTCTTCAAAATGCATTACGAGGGTTCTGGCTTCAGCAGTCTGAAATGCCTTTGGCTATCCCCGACTTCCGACCACGTCTTACGTGCGGCCGCTGGGAAAAGACGTTCTACGTCTTCCCGCGGTGGTCGAGGGGCGGCGCTAGTTGACCGGGCTCTGAGCAGTCGTAAATACAAAACCCCGCGGTATATTCGAGAGAGGAGTCGCAGCGGAACTAGCTCAATGGTAGAGCACCGCACGCGTTATGCGGAGGTTGTGGGGTCGATTCCCGCTTCCGGAAAAAACGGCGCATTTTTTTTCGACTTGAATTTTCAATTATTTATTCCTGGATAAAAAAAAAGCAATCATACCTCATTCGGCACTATAAAACACTGTTAAAACGATAAACAGCACTGGCAATAAGGACTGCAACTTTGATATGTGTCCTTACGGAATCCCTCGTCCCGTACGTCTCTGCTCTTCAAAATGCATTACGAGGGTTCTGGCTTCAGCAGTCTGAAATGCCTTTGGCTATCCCCGACTTCCGACCACGTCTTACGTGCGGCCGCTGGGAAAAGACGTTCTACGTCTTCCCGCGGTGGTCGAGGGGCGGCGCTAGTTGACCGGGCTCTGAGCAGTCGTAAATACAAAACCCCGCGGTATAGTCGAGAGAGGAGTCGCCGCGGAACTAGCTCAATGGTAGAGCACCGCACGCGTTATGCGGAGGTTGTGGGTTCGATTCCCGCTTCCGGAAAAAACGGCGCATTTTTTCTCGACTTGGATTTTCAATTATTTATTCCTGCATAAAAAAAAGCAATCATACCCCATTCGGCACTATAAAACACTGTTAAAACGATAAACAGCACTGGCAATAAGGACTGCAACTTTGATATGTGTCCTTACGGAATCCCTCGTCCCGTACGTCTCTGTTCTACAAAATGCATTACGAGGGTTCGGGCTTCAGCAGTCTGAAATGCCTTTGGCTATCCCCGACTTCCGACCACGTCTTACGTGCGCCTACAGGGAAAAGACGTTCTACGTCTTCCCGCGGTGGTCGAGGGGCGGCGCTAGTTGACCGGGCTCTGAGCAGTCGTAAATACAAAACCCCGCGGTATAGTCGAGAGAGGAGTCGCCGCGGAACTAGCTCAATGGTAGAGCACCGCACGCGTTATGCGGAGGTTGTGGGTTCGATTCCCGCTTCCGGAAAAAACGGCGCATTTTTTTTCGACTTGAATTTTCAATTATATATTCCTGCATAAAAAAAAAGCAATCATACCTCATTCGGCACTATAAAACACTTAAAACGCCAAACAGCACTGGCAATAAGGACTGCAACTTTGATATGTGTCCTTACGGAATCCCTCGTCCCGTACGTCTCTGTTCTACAAAATGCATTACGAGGGTTCTGGCTTCAGCAGTCTGAAATGCCTTTGGCTATCCCCGACTTCCGACCACGTCTTACGTGCGGCTGCTGGGAAAAGACGTTCTACGTCTTCCCGCGGTGGTCGAGGGGCGGCGCTAGTTGACCGGGCTCTGAGGAGTCGTAAATACAAAACCCCGCGGTATAGTCGAGAGAGGAGTCGCCGCGGAACTAGCTCAATGGTAGAGCACCGCACGCATTATGCGGAGGTTGTGGGTTCGATTCCCGCTTCCGGAAAAACCGGCGCATTTTTTCTCGACCTTAATTTTCAATTATTTATTCCTGCATAAAAAAAAGCATTCATACCTCATTCGGCACTATAAAACACTGTTAAAACGATAAACAGCACTGGCAATAAGGACTGCAACTTTGATATGTGTCCTTACGGAATCCCTCGTCCCGTACGTCTCTGCTCTTCAAAATGCATTACGAGGGTTCTGGCTTCAGCAGTCTGAAATGCCTTTGGCTATCCCCGACTTCCGACCACGTCTTACGTGCGGCCGCTGGGAAAAGACGTTCTACGTCTTCCCGCGGTGGTCGAGGGGCGGCGCTAGTTGACCGGGCTCTGAGCAGTCGTAAATACAAAACCCCGCGGTATATTCGAGATAGGAGTCGCCGCGGAACTAGCTCAATGGTAGAGCACCGCACGCGTTATGCGGAGGTTGTGGGGTCGATTCCCGCTTCCGGAAAAAACGGCGCATTTTTTTTCGACTTGAATTTTCAATTATTTATTCCTGGATAAAAAAAAAGCAATCATACCTCATTCGGCACTATAAAACACTGTTAAAACGATAAACAGCACTGGCAATAAGGACTGCAACTTTGATATGTGTCCTTACGGAATCCCTCGTCCCGTACGTCTCTGCTCTTCAAAATGCATTACGAGGGTTCTGGCTTCAGCAGTCTGAAATGCCTTTGGCTATCCCCGACTTCCGACCACGTCTTACGTGCGGCCGCTGGGAAAAGACGTTCTACGTCTTCCCGCGGTGGTCGAGGGGCGGCGCTAGTTGACCGGGCTCTGAGCAGTCGTAAATACAAAACCCCGCGGTATAGTCGAGAGAGGAGTCACCGCGGAACTAGCTCGATGGTAGAGCGCCGCACGCGTTATGCGGAGGTTGTGGGTTCGATTCCCGCTTCCAGAAAAAACGGCGCATTTTTTTCGACTTGAATTTTCAATTATTTATTCCTGCATAAAAAAAAAGGCAATCATACCTCATTCGGCACTATAAAACACTTAAAACGCCAAACAGCACTGGCAATAAGGACTGCAGCTTTGATATGTGTCCTTACGGAATCCCTCGTCCCGTACGTCTCTGTTCTACAAAATGCATTACGAGGGTTCTGGCTTCAGCAGTCTGAAATGCCTTTGGCTATCCCCGACTTCCGACCACGTCTTACGTGCGGCTGCTGGGAAAAGACGTTCTACGTCTTCCCGCGGTGGTCGAGGGGCGGCGCTAGTTGACCGGGCTCTGAGCAGTCGTAAATACAAAACCCCGCGGTATAGTCGAGAGAGGAGTCGCCGCGGAACTAGCTCAATGGTAGAGCACCGCACGCGTTATGCGGAGGCTGTGGGTTCGATTCCCGCTTCCAGAAAAACCGGCGCATTTTTTCTCGACTTGAATTTTCAATTATTTATTCCTGCATAAAAAAAAAGCATTCATACCTCATTCGGCACTATAAAACACTGTTAAAACGATAAACAGCACTGGCAATAAGGACTGCAACTTTGATATGTGTCCTTACGGAATCCCTCGTCCCGTACGTCTCTGCTCTTCAAAATGCATTACGAGGGTTCTGGCTTCAGCAGTCTGAATTGCCTTTGGCTATCCCCGACTTCCGACCACGTCTTACGTGCGGCCGCTGGGAAAAGACGTTCTACGTCTTCCCGCGGTGGTCGAGGGGCGGCGCTAGTTGACCGGGCTCTGAGCAGTCGTAAATACAAAACCCCGCGGTATAGTCGAGAGAGGAGTCACCGCGGAACTAGCTCGATGGTAGAGCGCCGCACGCGTTATGTGAGGTTGTGGGTTCGAATCCCGCTTCCGGACAAAACGGCGCATTTTTCTCTACTTAAATTTTCAATTATTTATTCCTGCATAAAAAAAAGGTAATCACATACCTCATTCGGCACTATAAAACACTGTTAAAACGCCAAACAGCACTGGCAATGAGGTCTGCAACTTTGATATATATATACATATATATATATATATATATATATATATATATATATATATATATATATATATATATATATATATATATATATATATATATATATATATATATATATATATATATATATTCCGCAACATATCATCACTGGTAATCCGTTAGCACCACGGTATAACTCTCATTTGAAACGTCTGTCTAATAAGAAAAAACGCCTTTTTCGATCAGTAGGGCGGTCTCCTAGTGAGTCTCGTTGGGCTGCCTATAAGACCGCTTCCGGCGTTTACGTGTCAGCGCTTAAAACTGCCAAACGTTACTTTTTGTCGACAACCCTCCCATCCATACTGGACACTAACGTTAGGAAATTCTGGAAATTAGTTAACCCACCCCGTGACGACAACATAGTCTTAGAAGATCCATCAGGCAATATCATTCCATCCCACCAATGTGCATCTGTGTTGAATCACTCATTTGTTACAAGCTTCTCTACAACTTCTCAAATTGTGTTCCCTGCTGCAGCATCCTTTGATTATATTACAATGACTCCGGTGCTGGTCGAAGCACCGGGTGTCGCTTCATTGATTGATAATATAAAATACCATTCATCTCCTGGACACGACCTTATTGATGCAAAGTTTCTAAAAAATACCATTTCATTAGTTCTATTATACTAACCAAGATTTTTCAGCAATCATAGATAGATCTACTCTTCCTGCTCAATGGAAAATAGGGAAGGTGGCTCCATTGCCCAAATCGGGATCTAAATCTTCCCCATTGAATTACCGCCCCATTTCTTTAACAAGTACATGTTGTAAATTGCTTGAACACATCATTTTCACCAACCTTGTAAATTTTCTTGAATCTAACCTATTTTTTTCATCAGCGCAACATGGCTTTCGAAAATCTTTTTCGTGTGAGACTCAACTTATATCGTTTACTCACCAGTTACATCGTATTTTAGATCTATCTGCTCAAGCTGATTGCGTTTTTTTGGATTTTTCCAAAGCATTTGGTAAGGTATGTCACCGACTTTTACTTTTTAAGCTGAACCGACTTAAACTTGACCTTACTGTTTAAGTGGATCGAGTATTTCCTTCTTAACCGATCACAATTCGTTGCTGTTAACAACTGCAATCCTTCTCTGTGCCCCGTTTCTCCTGGTGTTCCCCAGTGATCGGTTTTAGGTCCTCTCCTATTTCTTATTTACACTAACGATCTTCCGTCTCTCCCATCTTCAAACATCCATTTATTTGCAGATGATTGTGTTATCTTTCGCAAAATTAACACTGACAGGGACACTAGCCTACTTCAGTCCGATCTCGCCAAGGTAACTAACTGGTGTAATGAATGGCTTATGGAACTAAACGTGTCTAAATGTAAAGTCACGCGCATATCACGGAGTATAGACAGCCCCCCTGTGTACTATTTGAACAACTTTTCTTTAGAGCCCGTCAATTCTTATAAATACCTTGGTGTCCGCATTTCAGCTAACCTAAATTGGACGCTCTACATAGAACATATCATTAGCAAAGCTAACCGCATGTTGGGTTATCTGCGCCGTAACTTCTCAAAATCCCCTTCCTCATTGAAACTTTCGCTTTATAAAACACTAATCAGGTCAAAACTGGAGTATGCTACGCCAGTCTGGGACCCCTGCCACGACAATCTAATTACTGGTCTTGAAATGGTACAAAATAACTCTGTTCGCTTCAGTCACTCCAACTATAACCGTACTGCAAGCATCTCGTCCATGAAATCCATCATCGGGCTTCCGTCTTTAGCTTCCCATCGGACCACTTTTCGTCTTACATTGGTTCACAAACTATACCATCATCCCGCCCTACACAACCAACTCATTAATCAACCGCAATACATTTCTCGCCGAATCGATCACGCTTACAAAGTTGGCATCTAACATAGCAGCACGCGACATTTTTACGAATCGTTCATCCTCAGAACATCACGTGATTGGAACCGCCTTCCTCTAAGTGTCGTGTCCAATAATGATAACCTTTATTTCACAATGCTTTATTTAATATTGTATAACCAGGATAATTTGTTTTGTTACCATAGTTGCTGTGTTCTCATGTGTTATTGCTTTGTTTTTGTAGCCCACTCCCCTCTGCAATGCCTCTGTCACTGAGGGTATAAATAAATAAATAAAAATAAAACAAATATATATAATATATACGTACATGTGCTGATGTGTATGGGTATACTTGATAAATATTCCCAGTAAAAAGGATAAGATGATTGATGTCGATGTTTTGAGTAGCATTTATTAGCAATTTGAGTAGCAATTATATACAGGGAAGTGGGAATCGTATACGCAAGCACACACAGAGAAGCACAAAAACCAAAATAGGAAGGAGACAGAGGAGTAAAGGTGGGACTGGAACATTAAGGGTAACAAAATCCTCACACGTGACTGGAGCGGCCCAACGTTAACAGGGAAGCAATGCGTGCTCGAACTGGACCTTATGATGAGTAAAGCCTCTGCCGCCAGAAGCTGACCATTGAAATATTCTTTACAGAGAAGAGACGATTTCGACTATTCCAGCGCAATTGTAGTCTACCTTTTGGAAGGACTAACACATAACATCAAGCACACTTGTGAAGCTGAGAGGACTTTCAGGATTGGGATTCACATTCCCAGAGCACACGTAAATTTCCAGCCAGCATCCCCTCGTCATACATTTGTATAATTTAGGCCACCATTTTCACTGACTGATGTCCATATACCTCAGTGTTATTTAAAAACAGATTATGATTTGAAATTGTAAGGGGTACGTTATCCACAAGCTTAACACTGTCGTTGCATAACAAAGACCAGGGCCGATTATCTTGCTTGCCCTGTCGGTAAATCAACGTATGGGTAAAATTTTTGAAGGCTCTGACCCGGCCCGTCGGAGGTGTGTTGGATATGTCACGCGGCAGTTTATTATCCGTGTTGAATAAAGTCACTGTGCGGTAAAATTTTTGTACGTGGCCGTATTTTTTACGATTTAGCGTAGCGGTACTTTACTTCGGCTTTCTTCAGTTGTGGCTTAAGTGATCTGACATCCCCAGGTTATGAGATGCCCTCTAAGTCCCCAGGTGGGAAAATATCCCAAGCTGGTCTAAATAAAACCTCAGTTTTCCAGAACGGCCCCCTTCATTATCCAGGCTCCTTAGGGGCATTAAACCACAAAAAACTAAGAAAACATAATTGTTAGGTTTTATTTGGTGCGTATAGCTTATCAGCTAAACTAGCATTGCGATTTTTTGTAGCCGCTGTTCGATAGCTAAACCTCTTTTTTCATGCTTCTTCGCAGACTGGGAGCCCGGCATGACGGACCGACTAACAAGGAGTACCCGGATTGCCCTCAGTATGGGGCCATAATGGCACCGCACATCGATGAGAACAGTGGAACAGTGTTCTCTATGTGCTCGGAACTGGGCATCAGAGACTATCTAGCGTGTGTTCTATTCTCTGTAAACCTGTACATGCGAAATAAGCGGGAGACCTAGCGATTATTGTATGTGTCGTTCTATAGTTTACTAGCACACGGACAAACGTTTTAGCATCGTGACTGAGCTTTTCCTCCCGTTAAATGTTGAGGAGGAACAACACCCGGGGTCATGGCCCCGCAAACAACGCCTTTGTTCCACTTTCTCTCCTAGTAGTTGATGATTCGCCTACTGGGCAAACAAAGCTCGTAATCGTCGTCCTTTCCTGAATATCCTCCAGCTCGCATCAATGATTATTTGGCAGACGGGAAGAGGGGCCGAGAAAACAAAACACAGGAATGAAATAACGGTCAGTTCGGCATGCTGGTTCAAAGCGAATAAGCCGGTCAGTTTGACGCCGCCAATCGCTGTATCCTCCAGCGGTGCTTTGAAGAACGATGTTGCTTCCTAGTCCCGGTCTTGTTTAGAACTGGCAGCTAAAGTCGAACAACATTTTCTTCCGGGGCAAAAAAAAAAAAGTTGAATAACGGGCTGTCTTAGGTCGAGTGGCTTTAAAACGTCGGAGTGACTTTCCTCTGTACCTGGGGCTAAGCTTCGGTATTCCGCTACGATTTGAGCTGGTGTTCCCGGTGCCACCCTTTCACCGAACAGAAGGCGGAACTGAATGACCCATGTGACCAGTCACTTGCTGTAGAAGCACGACTGGACGTCTGTCGGATTGTTCATTTTGCCGCGAAATGAAGTTGCTCCACCGCCGGACAGGCCAGGAAATGTTTATGTTTTATACAGACAATGGAGTGCTTGCCTCCACTGTTTCAATTGTCAGCATTCGTTGGCGGGGAGCACCCATTTATGGAAGGAATCCGGAGCGGTCACCAGCGGACTCCGTGACGTTTGGGAAACAAAGTTTCTCAGCGGTCTCACGCTCTCCATGACGGCTTTTATTGTTTGTCTTGCCGATTTGTATTCCCTGTACTGACGTTGCTACTTTCGGTAATTTCCTTGTAGTAATTATTGCGGGAGTCCTACGCACTCTTCAAATCCCCTTGGTCAGTCTTCCAAGTCCAGTTGGTTTCCGATTTTATTGTGAAGCTGTACGAGGCTGATCTGTTTTCGCTGTGCGGATTCCTAGATAGCTTCAACGGCAATTAAGTTTGCAGCTCGTTGTTCTAAGTCACGGGCTGCCGCGTTGGCCAGGCCCAAGATTTGTGCCCTGAGTGTGTTCCGGTCATCGTCATCGATTTCCTCTATGTCATCAATTTCCTCTATGTGTCGGATGTGGCCGATGAGGCGAGTCGAGGCGTTTGCCAAGTTGGGCGCCGTTGAAGGGCAAGGCCTCTGGGATGAGGGAATGAAGAAGTTCCCTGGAAGGAGTTTCTCATTCCTCGCGTATCTCAAAGATGCGGTGTGCCATCATGCACTTCACTCGGTCATTCCCGCTGGGTTTCATAGCAGTAAATGTTGGTGAATTACACTCAGTGATTTACACCGCGCAGAACGCCTTTCTTCCGATTTTTCTTGTACTAGCTAATCATGGTGATCATGGGCATGCTCGTCCTTGCCGTCCTTTTTTTCACAATCATATCACGCAATCAACCGTCATTTTGGAATAACGACATGTCGGCTAACGACTGAGACTCAAGAAGGTAGGCTTATATTGGGATTTATATATTGCACGGGTAATTCCGCCTAGGCATCATTGCAGTTTCACCGAAAGCTAGTCGTGTGACAGCATTACATCTAGCAGGAGTTCTGATCCCATGCCCGCCTCGGAAGCATGCCTGGTTTTCTTTGCTCTCGCACCTTCACTTCCGTTCATCCTTTGTCTGTTTTATTGGGGGTTCACAGCTGGCCTACAAATTTGATCCACATTATGTGCACTTCCTTTTTGCGGATCCACTTACACTCGATTTTTGAGGAAGAAAAATCTAGTTCATGGAGAGATGCGTCTTTAGAAAAGTATTACTGTTCTCAACACCATACCAACAAATTTATATCCGTAAGACACAGTGATCAGCATTAATAATGTTCGAAATTTGCAAAACGGCAGTTACTAACTAGATACTAAATAGGAGCGATGAAACTCGCCCCGTGAGAACACCCATGGCTAACTTATTATTGCTCTTACGTTGTAAATACACAACGCACGTATAAAACGCAAGCAAAGCTGTTACGCAGTAATTTCTTTCATTATCGCTGTTTTTCGGTTACGTTTTAGAATCGGCACTGGCTAGATGTAAAAAGGAATATTTTTTAACCAGAATATGTGCGAGGAGGATGGTCGCATGAAGATAGTTACAAGGCGTACCAACCATAGTTTTTGTATAGGTAATGAATTGTAACCATATTCAGCTTACGTGTTGAGGCAACAATTACCGTCTTTTGTACCAGATCGGTGTTTTTCAGTAATATAAAAAAATCTTAAGAATTCTTTCCAAACTTTTTTGAGAGCTCTCTTGTCTGATAGTCGTCCATGAGGGCTTCTGGGATGAAGCCACCAATGCTTCATCCCACAGGTTTCCGGCAGTTTTCTATACACGTTTGCCTACGTTATGAGTTCATGTATCGACAGCAGGCGTAAATTCCGAATTTTGTATACCGGCATGGTGAACCAACTATTATTGACAAGTATAAAAGAAATCAATATGTATGATACCCATTGGTGTATCGCCCAACTTGGGCATCAGCGAGTACAACCGATGAACGCGATTTGTGATATGCCCCTTCGTTTATTGTCCCACATGGTTATGGCTCCGTGCTAACGAGAGTTAATAGACTTAAATCTCATGTAGTAATAACAGACGGAAAAAAGGCTAAACTACTTTTGCAGAATTAAGCACTAAATTCAAGACTCTTCACTAGACTGGTTATAACAACTTTGTGCCTGTTAAAATGTACTCGGTTCGGCGTTTCTTTTTGTGCCATACGCTAGAAGGTGAATGACCGGGGAGAATATTGCTTTAAAACACAATACACGTCTTGCGAATAGTGGAAGTAATGGGATTGTGCATTTTTCCTTATGTACTTACAGGACTATGAGCGACAAAGACTACGACGAATGCATTCGTGTAGTTAACACCGACTACGAACGTTTAATGAAAGAAAAACGCATCGTTCCTCCAAACATTACGCCAGACCAGTACTGTGCGGCCACTCAAGGAGACGCCCATTATTACGCGGTAAGCAATTACTCTTTCCGCATCGAGCTTTGCAAACTCAGAACTCTTTCAAGGCCCACTCTTGGCTCATTCTTACAGAACCAATATCAGGGAACCACTGTTTTTTTTTATAATAGACGATGTGGTAATTTGCTTAACGTGCGGCAATCTTCTGAGTTCGACAAATACAAACTAAAGTATTATCCAAGTAAGAAAATTTGTGTGGTCCCTTCGTAATGCTCCTTCTTTTTGCGGTACACTAATGTCTGTTCATGCGAACAGTTGAACCTGACCAGGAAGCATGTCACTTCAATGTCGAGGGAACGAACAAGTTTCAGTGATCTGAACAGTTGAGGAGTCAAGCTGGCATTGGGACGGAACTTGCTCAATGAAGTTTATATTGATTTGGTCTTAACTTTCTGTCGCGAAAAATTAGGCAGCACCGTTTCAGCCAAATTATAAAGATTTGCGTGTAAAAATTAAAGAGGTTGCTTCAGCTAACACAACCATGGTTCGAAAAATGCCGATGCACTTTAAGATGTCGCGACCGAATGCATGTTGCCTACTCTTGTATGTAGTGTGTCACGCTACTTGTTCTATTTTGCTGAATTAAATAATTAGTCACTTTTAACTCGCCAACTCCAGAACCAACGAAGCTAACCAAAATTGCCAACTAGAAAGTCGCCGCGCGGTTTGAAAAACGTCCGAATTTACAGTTTCTCTCTTTCTATATATTAAGAATTAGCCTTTTTCAGCCCAATACAGATGCCTGCGAAATACAAAACACCACCCCGTGACGTGCCGGCTCGAGCGTCTCGATTACAGTGCTCACAAACGTTGCCCGCACAAACTTCCAAAGGCGCGCTGCGCTTAAATTGCGACAGGTTGGCAACATACGCGTTGGCTCTGCTATTTACGCCAGGGAAGTTCTTCTCTCGCCACAGTTCGTCACAGCGATAAGTAGACGCAGCGGTTATCTGTTGTGCCGCTGGAAGCGTATAATTTCTTACAATATACACTAGAGAGGAATCTGCCACTAGCGTCTATGGGCTCACATTAAGGCCGTGTGTGTCGTCATGGACTGCCATTACATCATGCGTTCATCTTAGTTTCATCATTGCATTGGAATTAAACATTTTTGTAACAGCAAATTTCAACAAGGTGGCACTAAAACACGAAAAATTGTGTGAAATTATGTAAGTAGAAAATAGAAAAAGCGGTTTTAGAACTAAGGCAAAGGGGAGTAAAGCGTATTTTTACCGGAACGGTTGTGCCTACTATTCTGCAGGCAAAGGTGGTAGTTACGTACAACGTTATATTGGGGGGAAAACTCATTAGAGATTGGTATTTTATTAGATTCACCTATATTTCAGATAATAAGTTGCTCGAAGAGTTTAAAAAGGTTTTGAGTGTGCCTATGAAAACGTCGCCTTCGTGGCGAACTAGTGTACCGACCTTCAGTTATAGTTCATCGGTGCGCTCCGCGGTTATCAGGCGTAGCGCTTCGCTGCTCTTATGTGTCATAGAAGCGATGGTCGCGACCGTCTTTTTCTGTGATCACGCCATAAACTTGTAACATAGCAGCAGACGATGGCGTGGCGGCGGTGGCGGCAGGGAAGGTGGTAACGCAACAAAGCTTGCATTGAAGCAAAGAGCCCAGCTATGTTAATAAAACCGATTGAAAGAAATAAATAGATTCGGTAAAAAACTGTGTGATGTTGTTTAGCTCGACTCCCGCCTTTCGCTCGCTTTCGAATCAACGTTACTCGATCGCCTTGTGGTGTTGGCGCCAAATTTCCGCTCCAGAAATGTGTTTTGCTTGTCAGCCTCAGCTACCGTCTTAATTTTTCTAGTACATGCCAAGTGTTTTTATATCTTTCTTGCACAATATTTGATACCTTGGTAGCGATCTTTATGAGTGACTCGTCAAATGACACTGCATGTCGTCATACCTATAGGTGCAGCACTTCACTGATTGCTTACGGCGTGCTTACGCAAAAAAACATGGGCGAAATGCCGGCAATTTGTGCAGTCGACAATAGGGCCCCTAGTCAATTTTCATTGTTATTTTTCTCTTGAGTTCGATCATGTGACCCAACAGCTTACTAGGACAAGTATGCACAAATGCCATGCATTGGGTTCTCTTTGTCATGGAGAGGCTTGTACTGCCCTCTTATGTTGCGGTTACGCGAAACAAATAATTTTTATTTTATTTCCAAACATAAAAGCAAAATACTGCATGTTATGTGTATGTTCCATGATCGCTGTCTTGGAAGCAGTTGAAACTGTAATTTGTTTCGGTAGGAAACAAGCTTTAAACAGCGCGCATGCGAAACTGCGCCTGCTGCAAATTGCCGCACATTTCGCGGAGCCGTAAGCCGGGGCAATTTTTTGCTCTATTTTGCTTGTATTTTGCGACAAAAACAGCCGCCATTTTCAAGCTGTTACATAGCATTACGTCACTTTTACGCAGGCTGAAGTTGCCAATGCATGACGTAATCGTTCCCGCCAACTGTTTAAATTACGTAACGCCTTCTCAGCCAATCACAGAGGGGGTGTGTATTACAAGCAGTATTTTGGTTGAATAGCAAAGACAGGCTTACGTTGTCATGTCCGCTGCATTTAGTCTGGTTTTTCATTGCCGGCCAAGAATTATGCGTCTTTAGTAACGAGAAATAAGGCAAAATTTAGAACTGGTGTCCGTAAACGACATGAAACGTCAAAATGACGACAGCACACACAACCGCTTTGTCAACCGGAAGCACGTGACCAAAATTGAAAGCCAATCAGAAAAGACTTCCGGAAAATTGCCTGAACTGCCGGCAACTTGTGCAGTCGAGAATAGGGCCCCAGGGGCCCTATTCTTGACTGCACAAATTCGCAGGGAATTCACCATGTTTTTTTGCGCAAGCACGACGTAAGCAATCAGTTAAGTGATGCTATGACTACATGCAGTGTAATTTGACGCTTCACTCATAAAGATCACAACCAAGGAATCAACTGTAGCGCAAAAAAGATATAAAAACACTTGGCATGTACTATAGAAATGAAGACGGTACCTGAGGCTGGCAACAGAAACACACTTCTGCATGTCAAAATTGGCGACAACACCGCAAGGCGATCGAGTAACGTTGATCCAAAAGCGAGCGAAAGGTGGATGTCGAGCTAAAGAACATCGCACAATTTTTTTACTGTATCTATTTATTTCTTCTAATCGCTTTTAGTAACATAGTTGGTCTCTCTGTTTCAATGCAATCTTTGTTGCGTTATCACCATGGGTTATAACCTTTCCGCCCGTCACCGCCGTCCCGCTATCGTATGCTGCTATGTTACAAGTTTATGGAGTGATCACAGAAAAACGCTGCCGCGACCATCTCTTGTATGACACATAAGAGCAGCGAAGCGCTACGCCTTATAACCGCGCAGCGTACTGAGGTCGTCGATTTACTCATTCGTCAAGCTTAACTTCAATCAGCGCTGTAAAGAGGGAAAGAGCCACTTTTTTTTGTTTTTTTTTTCTCGAGTTTGATCGTGTGGCCAAGCAGCTTACTAGGAGGAGTGTGGGCAAACGCCATGCATTGGGTTCTCTTTGTCATGGAGAGGCTTGTACTGCTCTCTTATGTTGCGATTGCGCAAAACAAATTATTTTTGTGTTAATGCCATACATAAAAGCAAAATACTGCACGTTATTTCTATTATCCATGATCGCTGACTTGGAAACAGTGGAAACTACCTTTCGGTAGAAAACATGCTTTAAACCGGCGTCTAGCGGAACGGCGCTTGCTGCAAATTCACGGACATTTGGCGGCGCCGAAGGTCGGTGAATTTTTTTGCCCTATATCGCGCCAAAGCAGCCGCCATTTTCAAGCTGTTACGTAATATTACGTCACTTTACGCATTCTGAAGTTGCCAGTGTGTGACGCAATTGTCCCCGCCAACTGTTTAAAATACGTCACGCCTTTTGAGGCAACCACAGAGGTGGGATGTATTACAAGCAGTATTGTTGTTGAATAGCAAAGACAGGCCTACGTTGACATGTCCGCTGCATTCCGTGTAGTTTTTCATTGCGGGCCAAGCATTGTGCCCTTTCTTTAATAAGAAATAAGGCAAACTTTAAAACTGGTGCTCGTAAACGTCATGAAACGTCAAAATGACGAAAGCACACGCAACCGCTTCGTCAAGCGGAATCACGTGAACAAAATTGAAAGCCAATCAGAAAAGACTTCCGGCAAATTCCGAGTTCCAATAAGGCTCCAGGACTGGCTCAAAACGGGCACTTTCGAAAGGGAAACAAAAGGTAAAAAATACGAGAATAGCGCCCCTGCTCTTTCACTTTTTAACCGGGCTTGTGTTTAGAATTGTTGGTGCGGGGCAAGTTTGGGAGCACTGCGATTCCTACGCGCAAGAGGGCATGTCACGTTTTGTTTGTTTTAATTCCCGGGCATTTTCAGTAGGCTGTGAAACACCAGTACGTAATAAATACAAAGACAAAAACTGTTTATTCGGACGGTTTTGAAGCTGCTCTGCATCGATTTAACTGGGATTTCTTCTCAGCTTGTTGGTTAAGACGGTGGCTAATTAAAATTGACTAATGACCTAATTAAGCACACTACAAAAAATAGCCTGACATAGTATATACAAACGTTCAGCAACATGCATTTAGTCGCGTCGGTTTAGAGTGCGTCGGATTATTTTAAGACTCTGGCTAAAGTTAGCTTTAACAACCTGTATACGCAGCGAATGTTTCTTCGCCATTGAGCTGATCGGCGTGTTTGGAAAGAAGTAAAGAACCTAGAGTGTAAAAGGATTCCCGTGCAGTTTGTTTAGTGTTTTGTTTGTTTCCTCTAGTAATTTGCCCTTAGTTGATTCACTAGTGTAAAGAAATCCGTTGATTCAATAGTGTAAAGACACGTAAAACGATGCCGTGGGAAAGTGTCACGGACAGTGATAGCGGACCCGTGTCTGTTCTTCTCTTTCCTTTCATTTATATTTTGAGCAATTTCTAAATCCTAGGATGGGTACATAGGTAAACTGCATTACAAAAATTGGGGCTTAATAGGCGTGATACCGGTTCAACGGGGCGGGATAACAGAACTAACAGTCGTATTGAAGTGCGTGGGTTGTAGCCAGTCACACATTTTATCTTCACAGGATCAGTAATCGATCCCAGGAACACTGAAGTAATACCAGCGAGTTCTAGGAGAGGGCTTTTTATTTGCCACCCGCTAAAACACCGGTTGAATTACAGTATATTTTTCCGTGCATCTTCCAACCTTTCTTTAATTCGTTTTCTTGAACCAAATAAATTAAAAATGGCTACAGTTTTGTGCCTAGAAAATGCAACGTGGTTCGGAATTACGTTCCCTTCTTAAGGAGGGCAGCTCAAAATGTCTTTGGACTAACAAGACCGTTCTTAGTTGGGCATCCCCTAGTACAACTGGGTTGTCAGCTGTGTGTAGTCGACGAACCTGCCGCGGTAGCTCAGTGGCTAAGGCGTTGCGGAGCTGAGCAAGAGGTTACGGGTTCGATTCCCGGCCGCGGCGACCGCTTTTTTGATGGAGGCGAAAAGCAAAAACGCCCGTGTGTACGAGATTTTGCCGCACGTTAAAGATCCCCATGTGGTCTAACTTAATCCGGAGCCCTCCACTACGGCGCGCCTCATCGTCTGAGTTGCGTCGGCGCGTTAAACCCCACAATGAATGAATGTGTGTAGTCGACGAATCCAGCTTCTCAAACACTTCTACCCGTGCCTGCATTGAACTCCTAAGAGGTAGATCTCGGAAAAGGTGCGTTATGTAATAAGCAACTTCCGCATCCATCATTTACTTGCGTTCCGGAACTATTACACTTAAGGACCTGAACCTAATGCTCACGCCCTTTGCATGTAATCGGAAAGCGTCGCCATACAAACAAAAAGGGAAGACATGTATTTTTTAGTATTCGTTGTGCAATTTGCTATACTGGTAAAAAACGGAGCATGGGTATGTCTTTACAATGCCAAATTTTCAGATGTAATGACCAAAAATAAAAAAATTCCCCGCATTTCCCCGAGGGGAAGAATGTGAAAGTGCGAATGCACGAGTTGAATTTGCGCGGTTCGGTAATGTTCGCGAAAGAGAGATCACACACAGACACACAACTACAAAGAAAGAAAGATGCATTTAATCACAGACACCTATTTCTGTTGTCGTTGTACTTGATTGCTAGAGCGGATCTCAGCTTTAAAATTTCGTGTCAGTACTCCTTTAAGCAGGTGCATTAGCCCTTCTCACGCCCGATTCTTGGCCAATCCCCCACGTGGGTATGTGCCATGTCAGCGGCCAGGCTGCGCGCGCCCATCTCCACGTGCGCGGACATCGCCGGTGGACGCAGGTTCAGGGTCGCTTAAGAAGTGCATTGCACTTAAAAGAATCCTCAACTACTGCAGAGCATTCAGACACCGCTTGTCTGCGTTTTAATTTTTTTAGCTAGATTTGTTTGTGAGTAGCCAACTTTACTGGGTAATGTTACTGTTTCCTTTGTTGATTTGATTGTTTTTAGGGTTTAACGCACCGGCGCAACGGAGGCGATGAGGCGCGGCGTAGTGGAGGGCTCCGGAATTACTTTTGACCACCTGGGGATCTTTTAACTCGCGCCGAAATCTCGCACACACGAGCGTGTTTGCTTTTCGCCTCGATTAAGAAAAGCAAGGTTTCCTTTGTCATTTCTTTCTTCACTTCAACGATGTTAAAGAACAGTATTATGTTCATTACAGCCATAAAATACAGTTATATGCTTTATAGATCAAATGTTATTAAATTAGGATGAAAGGCGTAGTGGAGTGTTTGCACGCTCTCACAATTTTTTATTCATTTTCCTCCGTGTGGGAAATTTTAAATATGCCTTAATTTGGTGAGCGCTGCATAAAAAATAGTTTTTTTCCTCAATGAATTTGAACGTTTTTAAGAGTTGCAAATTTCTCTATTTTTCTTTTCTTCAAATTACCATTTTGCAAATATCTTCATCTGCGCTATTTAACAGATAAATGTGATAACCCTCTGCTATTTAGGCTTGTTGAGCAGTTGCAAGCTGCTACGCCGTGGTCCTTTTGCAGATTTCTTTCATTCGCATTTCAGTTGTTCCTAGCCTGCTTACTCCCTTTGATCTTCTTTCTATATTCTTCATTTCAGGAATTTCGAGAATGCAAGCTGTTCTGCTATGGGGGCAGTTTTTGGAAGAGTTATCTTAGGAGTGCCCACCCAGCACCGTATGGATTCCGTTGCGATGACGGGAAGGTGAGCATGACTTACCTGTCGGGCTTCGAGCGTAGAATATAGCTATGACGGAACACTCAATTGTCAGACAGATATCCCTTATATTTTAAAAGGCAAAATTTAGAATTGTAGACCTGACGTTATCCGCAGCTCATCGCCGGCTGTCTTGCCAACAGCGCCACGAGTGCTACACTTAGCAGCTGCTCTTAATTATCTACGTCCGTCGGAAAATAGAAAGAGAATCCTAGGAGACGAAATTTGTTCTTAAAGAATCAATACCTCGTAGGTATGGTATATATCCCGCTGCCGTAAATTTTAAGCACGTAATGGCTGTGGTAAGGTGAACGGAAAGCGTGTGTGGCCAACCCCTAGGACGGTCAGATGGCTGGATCAGGCTGTGGGAAGAGGAGGAAGACGAGGAAGAAAGAGAGGACCGGGTAACCGAAACTGCCCGATCAGTGGTTCGGGCCGGCGTCTTGGATCTCCAGGCCGGCGAGAAGACACGGCGTACCTCTCGTCCTTCGTCCGGAGGAGCGCTCAAACAGCCCTGGTGCCCGGTTGCCTCGCGGCGTAGGCCCGAGGAACTAAACTTCTCAGCAGTCTCGGCCAGTCACCGACGCTGACATCCGAGCCGGGACTGGGGTTTGGTGAGACGCCGAGAGGACATTCTCCAGAGACTTGTGTTTTGCGTGACTGCCCGTCTGTGTGTGTTGGGTGCTGGGAACTATTCGCCAGTCTTTCATTTCGTGGTCTTGTCTTTGTGTTGGAAATACAATTGTGGCAACGTGCAACGGAGCGAGTCGTAGGTCTGGTGCGAGATACTAGTTGGACTCCTGATCATTACAAAAGTGGCGAGCCTGCCAGGATCCAGCTAGCATACTGACCGATACGACTTCCGTACCGTACAGAAAGACCACCATGGACCTCGAGAAGCTGACAGCGCTAGGCGTCCAGTACGGCCTATCTGGGCATGAGCTCCGCGAGTGGGTTGAGAAGGAACGCGCCAACCAGCGCGCTGAACGAGTCGCTCAGCGGGAAGCAAACCGCGAGGAGGACGAACGACAGAAGGCCGCGGACGAACGACAGAAGGCCGCGGACGAACGCCAGAAGGCCGCGGACGAACGCCAGAAGGCCGCGGATGAACGGCAGAAGGCCGCGGACGAACGGCAGAAGGCCGCGGACGAAAGGCGCAAAGAGCTTCTGTTGCTGGAGCTCCGACTTCGGGAAACGCCGGCAACTGCAGGGACCCAGGAGAACGGCGTTGGACCGGTCGGCACGACACCCCCTGGAGCAATGGTCAATCCCCAGAAGGTTCTCCCCATCTTTGACGAGCGCCGTGATGACCTACATGCATATCTACAGCGCTTTGAGCGGGTAGCTACTGCACAAGAATGGCCACCAGAGAAATGGGCCACGGCCATCAGCATGTGCCTCTCTGGGGAAGCTTTGACCGTCATAGGCCGTCTTACAGCAGAAGAATCGCTGGATTACTCCGCAGTCAAAAAGGCTCTATTGCAGCGCTTCCGCTTCACTGCCCAAGGCTACCAGGAGAAGTTCAGGGGAGCGCAAGCCATGGACGGCGAGACTGGACGACAGCTGGCTGCCCGGCTCTCAGGATATTTTGACCATTGGATCGAGATGTCAGGTGTGCCGAAAACGTTCGAAGGACTCAGGGACCTTATCGTCTCCGAGCAGTTTCTTCGATGTTGCCACGCGAAGCTAATTGTGTTCCTGAAGGAGCGAGACTGCAAGACGCTGAGATCTCTCGCGGACCATGCCGACCGCTTCCTGGAGGCCCAAAATATTACTAACCTTGGGAATGGCAGTGAAGAGCCGCCCAGAGACGGAAGTCATGCTCAAAAGAAGTCGCTAAAATGCTACTTATGCAACCGCACCGGCCACACTGCCCCTGACTGTCACGTCCCTTTTAGAAACCCGGCAAAATGCAAGAGTTGCGGCAAGTCAGGGCACAGCGCTGAAGAGTGCAAAAACGAACCAACCGACCCGGAACATTTTGTCTCGTGCGCCTTCACACGGTTTTCTCAGGGTCATCCAAACCGGGTCTCCACTGCTTCCTCTATGAACGCAGACGAAACATCAGATTTCTATAGCCGAGGGGACTACAAGGCACCTCGATTTCTAGCAGACGGCCTACCCGTTGTTGAAGGGCGTGTACTCGGGCAACCTGTACGCGTTCTAAGGGACACGGGCAGCAACACCGTTATTGTTCGGCGCAGCCTCATTCCCGACAAGAGGTTTTCCGGAAAAACAAAGGAAATCTTCTTTCTGGACGGGTCGGCGATGCAGTTACCAGAGGCGAAGATTCACGTTGACACGCCCTACTTCACAGGGGAAGTCAACGCCATTTGCATGGAAAACCCCACTTACGATCTCGTTCTTGGTAACGTGGCTGGAGTACGAGCAGCACTGAACCCAGATCCGTGCTGGGAGAGCACAAGCAGCCGGGACGAAAAACAGATTGAGCCTTTGAAAGAGGAAAGGCCACCAGCCGTTCCAGTGCTGATGTCTGCCATTGTCAAGGCGCGGAACAACAGCCGTTTTTCCAAGAAACTAGGAGTTATGAGCTCTCTTTCGAAGGACGAGATAGCTCAACAACAGAGCAGCGATCCTTCATTGAAATGGTGCCAGCGGAAAGTCGGCAAGCGAGTTTATTACCGCAAGGGCCACTACAGCAACTTCCTACAGGAAGACAATATTCTGTACCGGCAGTACCACCGAGTGATGGGTGAAACGTACAGCCAGATCCTGGTGCCTAAGCCGCTGCGAGAATCGGTCATTCGAAGCTCACACGAAGGTACCCCGGCCAGTCATCTCGGGGTACGGCAAACGCTTAACCGAGTGCTAAGAGAGTTTCACTGGCCTGGCGTCAACGTTGACGTGCGGCGGTTCGTCGCATCGTGTACCACCTGTCAGCGAACATACTCTCCAAAAGAATCACCGCAAGGAGGTGGCGCAGGTGTCATGGAAACCGGCTGGACCCATAATCGACGAACCCTTTAAGACGTTTTTTGGTGGGACTGAGAATAGTTGTTATAACAACTTTCTTAAAAGGGGGGTAATTGTGGTAAGGTGAACGGAAAGCGTGTGTGGCCAACCCCTAGGACGGTCAGATGGCTGGATCAGGCTGTGGGAAGAGGAGGAAGACGAGGAAGAAAGAGAGGACCGGGTAACCGAAACTGCCCGATCAGTGGTTCGGGCCGGCGTCTTGGATCTCCAGGCCGGCGAGAAGACACGGCGTACCTCTCGTCCTTCGTCCGGAGGAGCGCTCAAACAGCCCTGGTGCCCGGTTGCCTCGCGGCGTAGGCCCGAGGAACTAAACTTCTCAGCAGTCTCGGCCAGTCACCGACGCTGACATCCGAGCCGGGACTGGGGTTTGGTGAGACGCCGAGAGGACATTCTCCAGAGACTTGTGTTTTGCGTGACTGCCCGTCTGTGTGTGTTGGGTGCTGGGAACTATTCGCCAGTCTTTCATTTCGTGGTCTTGTCTTTGTGTTGGAAATACAATTGTGGCAACGTGCAACGGAGCGAGTCGTAGGTCTGGTGCGAGATACTAGTTGGACTCCTGATCATTACAATGGCTTCTTTCATGGATATGCATTTTTTATGTTCTTTGTTCGCTTATTGCTCGCAGGCTTTTATCAAAGATTTGGAAATTTTTAGTGTTGTGAACTCTATGCAGCGAATTCCGACCTGTACGCATTTGGTTAAGCGAAACCTTATAACCTGGCTCCAAGCTACTGTGCTGAAAAAAGATGTTTTCGGTGCTTTGATATATTCTAACTTTGTGTGAGAATATATGCGAGGACGTGAAATAATGCGGTATTTAGGTTATAAAATAAAATAAAGGCCATTGCTTGACAAAAGAGGATGTTCCCCTTTTATTCAGAAAACCTGTCTCAGCCCCACAATCAACAAGACGTGGTTAACTAGCACAAAAAGTGAAGTTAGCAAATTGGTTCCTAGGTTTTATTGGAGGACCATCCCTGCCCAAGATGACAGAGCCGCTCCATTTCATCGAACGGAAAAAAAACTGCTGTGCGCAAACACATGGTGGATACGCATGAGTTGGATTGGGTCGTTAGAGTTGAAATGATTCAAACTCAGGAGCATAATGGCGCACCGCGCAAAAATGGTCGAATCATGCTGTCTACCGAGGCTCCCTCCGGGTATGGTGAACATTTACGTTTCTTTATCCTACACTACTTACTGCTGCTTCTTGTACTAAGGATCACGCTGTGTAGGATAAACAATATCCTACTGGTAGCAAATGAATATTTAATATGTCTCTCTATCCCTGTACGCACAACTGATTGGACCTGCAGTATATTTACTTGCCGTGCGACCCGTACCAAAGAAGCATGCGCTTGCCTTGCGTAACATGCCTAGTGTGCAGCAGAACGGCAACACCAAGAACAAACAAAAAGCACGCACATGACTTCCTCGAAAACAAAAACATCCAGAGTTTGTAGTAAAGTCAACAGGTGCCACCACCGTAATTATCTCAGCTCCTGAAGCCTGTGGCCTTATGCGGTTACATACTCCTCTTAAAAAGGAGTATGTAACGCTGGGAAATTTTTTTGCTGTAACATGCACCCTACAAGTAAAGGAATAGTGGACAAATGATCAGAGGGCGATACTTCAACTAGTCTACGGCTTTCCCTTGTGTACCCAAGTTATAACGCGCGGTTGACCCAGAGGTGGGCAGGACGTTGGATAGTGGTGAACATTATTAAGTAGCTTGTGGTTCATCACTCGTGGCCCACGTTTGAATCATGAACTGCTCAGGTGTCTACAGATGGAGTGGAATTAATTTAAACGTGGGTCAAGAGGGGTCATCCCTGATGGCTCACCAGTAAATGCCCACTACTCACTTGTGAGAACAAATCATTATTTATTCGCCACGGGGAACCTGTGGGTTACTAGTAAATTTTCCGCATGCCTCCAGATTGGGTCATAAAGTGAGGGTGTCACTGCTAGTTGGTAGCCAGCGGCCTACCCATCGCCACAAAATTGGTGACCCACCGGCGAGCAGACCCACTAGAAAGTGATATTTGCGGCTCATGTGGTGACATACACATTTAGACAAACCAAAGTTCACGGGTTACTTGGCCCAAAAGACTTAGTCAAAGGAAGTCGTACCAAATGGTTTCACCATTCTGGAAAATTGCTAAAGAAAGTAAGACATTTCTAATGAACAAAGACAAAGTCCGCTTTCACCGAATGCAGTTCAAGCCCTCGCGAATATGCAAGAAAAATGTGGTCTCTTCAGTGGTGATTTTTTACAGCGGTGCTGTTCAAGCTGTTGGTTGGGCTAGCGAAGGTGCGCAGGCAAACCTAGTCGAACGTTGACATCATTGAGCGCGGCGGCACCGCATTACCGTAGCTCTGGCAGGCGCGCTCAGGCGGGACGCCTGTGGCCACCGGCAGAGGCGCTATGCAACGGCTTTGCTATACGGCTTTGCTATACCGGTATGCCATACAACTCCGTGGGGAGGCGCAATGTAACTGGTACAAGTGCCACACCTAAAATAGCTAACGCAGCACCAATTATACTTGCCCGCCGCTCTCCTCGTTTTTCTTTCTCCGCAACCAGGGCGCCGCGTCCCTTCAACTTCGCGATGCTGCCGCCATCTCTGTTGACCCCATAAAAGCAGGCGCCATCGCAACTCTAAGGCGCAGCTCGATGCGGACAGTTTTTAAAGACGATTGTCTTTCTTGGGCTACTTAAACCCAGAAATTTTGGTCTGTCTGTATGTCTGTCTGTCCGTCTGTCTGTCTGTAACTCGATTCAGCCACCCGACCAAAGTAAAATGCTTACAACGCAATAGTCTTATATACTCACAGCCAAATGTAAACGTCTAAGCCTGGTTTATATGTTCATACTTGTCAACTTTGTTGAACAAGAACGAGATATTACGCGAATATAAGACAGGTAATTAGTACACAAGGGATATTTACAGTGTACCTTTAATAAAAATTTCATGAATGCTTCGTTTTTTGATAAAAAATGATATTCTACATCTACTGAAGAAAACCGCCGCCTCCTGGCGGGATATGAAAAATCACGCGGCAACAGCAACGCAAGGTTCCACTAGCTAGGTTCCGCGTTCTGCTTCGAACGCACGTGGAGCACGGCCACGCGGTTCTATAAACCTTGTAGTCGGCCGCCTCCATTCACGCGCGTCTCCGCCGTACTGCAGATCTGGCATCGAGGAACCCACTCTGTAGCCGTGGAAAGCGGTATATTCAAATCGCCTTGCGCAAACCTTTAGTGTGTTTACCTTGGGATGAGTTCGACGGTACAGGAACAGCATGAAAGGTGAGCGGGAAAGCAAAGGGGGGCGTTTCCTTGGCAAATGTTTACAAAGACTATCGTCTTTTGACGGCATTTGCCACGAAAGGAGCAAATACGCGGCCACTTTTTTTGGAGTTTACTCTTGTGTAGGCCCCAATCGCTTTTTTTGCAGTATTTAGAGGATATCTAGAGCCCCGTTTTACCAACATGCACAAAGTGAGGTCGTTTTGTATTATATATTTTGTCTAGAAGAAAAGGTTTGTGCAGGGTGGATGCCGGTAGCGCGTACGCATAGCGCTCGCTGTGTTTGTTCACGTGTCCGGCATGAAGCGGTATGCTGCAACATCTCAACACAGTTTATGAATGTGAAAGGATCCAACGTGAGGATTTCTAATTACTCGCTTACGGTAATTCTATTCTTGAATTCGCGTGTTTGAGTTGTCGTGCAATCACTTTTCAGAGGGCTTGCGCATGGTTCGCGGCTTTATAGAACGCGTCATTCACAAATGTAGTTGGAGCGCTGCGCTGGCTTCCTGGCGTTCGGATTTCGTGTGCTGGTTGTAAATCATTAGCGGCGCTTAGTCTCAGCCGAACATTTATTACCGACATACATCCAACATTATTTCGTGCAGTTTCGAATGCTTTGACATTTTTGTCGAATATGTTTATTTCCCCTTCGTGCTGTTATAAGCTGATGTGAAAAATAAAAAAAAACGGAAAGGTTAAAGCTCTCGCGTCTCTTTATTGGATACCATGATTATGGCTGTACGTTTGGCAGTGTCCGTGGCGTGGCAATGTTCGGGCAAATGGCGTTAGCAATTACGTCGAGCAGCGAGTCCTGGCTTAGTTGGGCGTATATCCAAAAGGCCGGCACAAAGAAGTTGCAGTTAATCAATGTTTAAATGGCTAGCTTACAATGAGGTGTTGTGCCCTGTTCAATAATAACTACCGTACATCAATGCCAGAAGCGCGCTGTAAGCACAATTTTGAATTCATTTTACGCTTTACAGCCAACATGGATTCATTTTTGGGGTTTTATAATTTACGATTTGCTACAAGCGAGTGGGGTGGCTGTACTGCCAACCGATTCAGCAAACCAAGACTTTCGGTAATCAAGGAAATAATTTATTCTTGTATCTTATGAAACGCGTGGTGCAAAAAATTAGACCCACAGCGAGATAATCCATCGCCATGTTGTACGGGACACGCGTTTTACCGAAAGTTCTGAGCCAAATTTCGCAAGTTGTGACGCCCCGCTTTTGTGCATGTGTGCACGTATAGTGAGTTGAAACATCACTGCTTCCCCGAATTACAGCCCGATACATTAAATTCCTCTTGCAGCGGTCCGTTCAGTTGCGAAGCGAGTGAAAAATCTAGGCACAGAATTCTGGAATAGGCACCAGAGAAGACTGCGATCAATCGACCGGTTAAACTGTGGAATTATAGATTGTGGCCTAGTTCCACCAGGAACAATATATATATTACAAATTGCTCATGCAAATAATTACATTTTTTACTGGACGTGATCGCACACAGGAGTTTTGAATGGAGGGAAAGACACATAAGTTCTTTGTTCTGGGATATATTACGGCACAGTTGAGGCTTTTTTTTTTTCGAAATAAGCCAGATCCACCTAACGCGAATTTGAGAAACAAGCGGCAGTTTACTACCAGACGTAAATGCAACGCTGTCAAAGCTAATACATGATATATGTTATATGTCAGTTAGACGATGTTTATGGCCACAAGTAATAAAAATATGCCGTGAATTTGAGCAATATTGGAGGGGTGAGTTTGGATTTGGCTCCTATTGAATTGAAACACTGAATTTGGTGCGTCATTCGTATGAAAACGTTATTTAATACGACTTTTAAGCATGGTGCGATTGAGTATTGGTGGAAAAGCCATTCACAATATGAAACAGGCCTTAAGAACAGTACAAAATGCATGGAGAGCAGGTGATCCTCTTGGCACCATTAGTAAATCTTGTCGAATTCTTTCCTATGATAATCTTCTTTGGCACGCCTGAAGGCACTCACAAGGTAAACAAGCGTTTCATTGCTTTGCCATTGCTTCCCAAGAAGGATGCTCACATCTTCTGCACCTCAATGAAGTGGTTCGTACTCTCAGGGTTCGGGGAGGTGGGGGGGGGGGGGGGGTTTGTAAGCTGTAGCTTTTTAGTTAAATACTAAAATAATAATAATAACAGTCAAAAAATAAATATAACCGGAATTACTTCGCTGGGACGGGCGCGACGAAATCCAATCATTGTTTATTTCATTTCAGTCTGAGTTTCACTTCGTTCACGTCGTCTTCCGTTCACTTCATCTTTGACATCCCGGACAGATCTATAACCATCTGCTCATTGCCGTCTGAATTTATAATAGGTCATCTTCGAAAAGCGGAAAAAAAAATTCCGAAAACGCCCAATAAACAGCCTGCACAGTCAAGCCAAGAGCAAACTCCCATTGGGCAAATAGATTTGACTCTTTTTGACCCGGGAAACAGCTGGATCTGGCTCAGTTTTGATACAACCTACGATCTCCGTACACGTTTTCACGGTGTCATCTCAACTATTTTCTTGACACGCCTTTTTTAATGGGAAGTAGCCGAGGTTTTCTTGCCATTGCAGTTTTATTCGATTTAGTTTCGGTATCTGGATCTGGCTCATTCCGTAAGAAAAACGCCTTAATTGTGCATGGCAATAACGCAGGAATACATGCGAAGCAACTCCAGAAGAGAAACCATATATTACAATGATTAACAAGAGAAAACAATACGACGTATTAGAAAAAGTTAATGGCGCCACCAAAAAAAAAATTATTGAAACAAAAGTCTGTAATGACGTCGGGCAGGTGGCTTGTGCTGCTGAGGTGGTTTGAAGTGAGAAAAAATACTGAGAGTGCCATTTGGTATAGGTTTTTAACTCCAAACGTCTTCAATATGCTTTTCTCAACTGGGTACGTAGTGAAATGATCCGATTGAGAAGGAAAAAAATCACCACCGAGTCTTTGATGCGTCGCAAACACTCCGCAGGTATAGGGAATAAATGCGCTGCAGAAGAGTGTTAGCCACCGCTCAACCGTGGCCCAGTCAAATTTCGTGTCCGCGCATCTGCGCAGTGCCATACTCACGTTCACTTTGCGGACAGCGAATGCGTTTAAGAAGCGCGTTACTCGACAAAGAAAAAGTCCTGCTGAAAATATATTTGCCCGTTGTGTTTTCCTTCACATCGCAACTACCGGATACACTACGCCGTTGACAAATGGGCTGAAGTAATCGCGCACACAGCAAATGCACGGCCTTATGTGTAAGGCAAACGTTCAGACGTAATGAACGGCGCTCCGTGCACTACCCATACACGGAAGAAAGGGCGTACAGCCAATGCTGGCCTAATATGCATTTCAAGTGGGCACTCAAACGTGCGACAATTTAACAAAGCAATAACTGAAGTTGCAAATCAAACGTACGTCAACGGCGCGATCACTTCATTAGCTGGCACAATTTTTTTTGCTAACCGCTAATAGTTTCAATACTTTCTCTCAATACCCACAATGTGCGGCGCCCCGACCAGGCACATATTACGCAGAAAATTGCTCCAATACCATAACAGCGGCTTTCAATATCACAGGCGCTCGTATACACAAACATGATTTCCCGCAAGAAAGAGCTCACACGCACTCGGAACACCCACACGCTACACGGTCTGCCGCAAGCATACGTCGACCAAAACAAGCGTGAATTCGGGTGAGAATAATTTCTGCGGCACGGCAACCTCACGACAATCCGACTGGACATGCTACGCCACTGGTACTTAGGCGAGGAAGTAAGCGCGCACACAAAAATACACGGCCTCCGGTCCAAAACGAAGCTTATGACGTGACGAACTCTCCGCTGCTCGTAACGCCAACTCAGAAAGGAGTGGACGACCATTCCGGAGCGAATACACACTTCTGCGTAAGTGGCCGCTCAAGTGTGCGCCTACTTCAACAAAACGATAACAAAAATTCCAAAACTTAACTCGAAAGGCGTGATAACAGCATCCGCTCGAAGTTTCCCGTCAAAATCTATGTAAAAAAACTTTCGCCTAATTGCAACACGTTTCCCTGTCGGTATTAAGAAGTATTTTGCCATCCCTGATCCTATTCGAGCAGCCGAAGGTACAACACACCGGCATCGCTAAGCAAAATAATGCGGCACTGATGCCACATTTGTTCGAAACAAGCAGCTAATTCTTAGTTTTCTATCCACTGGCGCCTACGATAAAGCTGGCTTTGAGGCTGCAGGCTCACATAGTCACGTTTAAAGGCATCAGCTGGCCACGACGCAGGCAGAAAAAAAAGTGCCCCCGTCGCATGCCCCCGCGCGAGGGACACCAGTAAATGCAGAGCATTGGGGGTGGTCACGTGGCGTAGGTTGTGGTAGTTGGCGGTGGTAATTGTAGTTGTTGTTGTCGTACGGGTGCGTCGACGGCGCTTGAAGGCCAAGTACGACGAAATGCACGAGGCGTTGGAGCACGGGGATTTTGCGAGCTTTTACGAGTTCCTGCGCGCCTTCGACGTGCGGTCCGGGGAGGAGTACTCGGAGATTCTGCGGGCTGGCGCGTCGCGTCCGTGCGTGCTTCACGCGAGGACCCCCGCCGAGAAGCGCGTGAACGCGTTCAACCCGTGGATCGGAAGGGTTCTCGACTCCAACATGGACCTGCAGACCATCCTCGACCACTACGCGTGCGCGTCGTACGTCGTGGACCACGTCAACAAGGCCGACCGCGGCATCTCGTTCTCGTAACGCGGGGTCCGCCGCTCGCCGCTGACGTTTCGAAGCCGTGTCTCGCTATCGATTCGATGGATCCGCAGCTCGACGCTGACGACTGGCGGCGGCCTGTCGTTCTCGACGCTCGGGATCGGCCGCTCGACGCTGACGCTTCGCCGCTGCCTTAGCGCGCGCAGTAGAGGGAGAGGAGGTAGCACCTGCTGCTGCAACGCCTCTTTACAGCGCCGGAGCACGCGCATGCGCGTCCGCACCTGTTGTTGAGAGCGGACAACGCCGAGGGACGACGGGTGACAGTGCGAGTTAAAGAAATGCTCTGCATTTAAAAAACGGCAGACCTGTCACGTGAGTCTTTCGTGGGCAAATGGCGGGCGGCGCTGCTCGGCGACGTCCGGCGAAAAATAAAAGGACAGAACGCTGAGGAGCTAGGGAAGGATCGCGGATAAGGGCGAAAGGTGACGAACTCGTACGTGGGCGCTGTCAGTTATTTAAGGGCCTTAGGTACAAGCACGGCTTCTGAAACGCGTCGCGGGGTAGCCCGCTCTATCGCTTTACGTGACGAGTGGGGCAATTTTGACGGAGAAAAAAGCGAAGAAATATGCTAAACTGAAAGAAGTGAAAAGGCCGAGAAGCGATAAATTTAATCAACTTCTTAATTAGTGTCGCACACTTCAGACCACACAAGGCGAACGGTGGCCACACTACGTGTACAAAAAGGTTGAGCAAACACTCGTGCCAATTCGGCGTCTGATAACCTTAGAACTTCACCGGAGAGCCACTGGGCACGCGTACATTGTACATAACATAATGGCCGAGTGTCTATTGCTCTTTGAGGAGCTATCGATGGTACCACGTAGAAAACGTGTTTGAGTCTCAAAGTATAACGACGCAGAAAACATGATCGAGCTTAATCATAAACTTTGCTGAGCCAAGAATAATCTCGGTGGCGTCGCCAGCCTCGCTGTTGGCCCAGTCTTCGCGCCATTAGTGTGCAGCTGCAACAATTCTTAAAAATCGCTGGGCTTCTGTCCTCAAACGACACTGGAACCCATAAGTGCTCTGTAGATAGAGAGATAAAGAAATAAAGAACAACATTTATTGCCGGAGAGTGGCCCTGAAAAGTGGACACCTTGGACGGTCTTCCCTCCCCCCCCTCCCCCCCCCCCTAGCCGTAAGCCAGGGTTCCTTGGATCCTGAGATAAAAAAAAAATCCTTTGTTCAAGTGCTCTCCTGTCTCCCCTTTCTATGCTCGTCCGCCTTTTGCGCTACACGAAGTCATAGATCCTAAGGTGGCTTTGGCCACCCGGACCACTCTGAGTCGTGGCTCCGGCATGAATCTGAGCACAAGAGTACCATTGTTATATTGCGTTAACATTGTATCTATTAGGTGTATTGATATCCGAATCGCTATTATTGTCGGTAGTAATTTTTAAGCTCATGGGACGACCATAATGCCACGAACCATGTCTTCGGTTTGTTTATGTTTTTTTTTTTTGCCGACCGTCTGCGCCGGGCCACGTTATCTGTATTTTCCGTGAGCCCAGTGAAGCGCATGTTCTATTCTTTATGCCTCACGTGTAATCTCCTTTGATTGAAAGAGTTGCGGGCACTAACGTCGCCAGCCTAGAATAATACTCTAAGACTTTACTGTCGGACTTCTCTGCTGTTGCGCAGATTGGAGAGGTATAAAGCATGGTGTGTATACAAACGGTTGAGGAAAACAGGGCTTAGAAATGTTTTTGTTTAATTCTTAAAGCTGGCAGCTTCGGTCGACCCAATAACGTGACTTTGGAGTAGAAATATCTATAAACACACCTGCAGAGTAGTTGGAAAAATAAACACGTAGGGCCATCACCTTCAAACGGTCAACGCGGTTCCTAAATGACTTCCAGCAGTACGAGATGACAAGTGAGATCAAACATTCGACCCTCACGTACCCAGACCTTTTATGCGTGTTTAAGTTACGCCATAGGTTTGATGTCTCTTTGCATAAAATTATTCGTATACTGAAGTACCAAATGTTTAGCGCACATTGAGGAATTGGAACAAACTTGGTACTGGAAAAATTCCAGTGAACTAAGGACACGTATTATTCCACAAGGAAAGTTTGCGTCGTGTAAACATTGCGTTTTCTTTTATGTGCTGAGCATACCCTGCACTTGCGCTGCGTAGTGTGCTGGCTACTGTCGTGTTTGTCAAATCTATTCTTCTTCCATTTCCAGATTTGCCTGTTTGGACAGTGTGTGTCTTGCGCAATGTACTCCCCTCAATGGGACGACTGTGACAAAAGCTGACTTATATATGTTTGTCTGAGATCGACACATGTAAAAAGCTTAAATAAAATGAACAAACAGTCTCAGAAGAGTGCTTATAAAATGTCAAAGCTTGTTCTTTTTACTTCGAGTCAGACCTGCCTCGTAGTTCACAGGCATGCGATGCTTCCATGAGGCAGTTAGTATTACAATCTTGCGAACTCTTTGGCTGCACTGCTGTGCGTAGGTGAGGCCAAGCACGAAAAATTACACCATACATAACATAAATGTACCCATAGCTGAAGGCTGGGAGCCAGTTCCGCTCGAGCCCGATCACCCGTGTTTAAATACTACCGAATAATCCAAAAGTTAGCGTGCCGAGCTCTAGAACAAACGTGCACTTCAATTCATTCTTGCCAAGGACAGCCACCGACTGGAACCACCTTCCCGCCTCCATCGCCAGCAACCCTGACCTATCATCGTTCAAGACGGCCATTGTAAACCTTGTATAAACCTTACCCACTCCTCTCCGTAACGCCCTCCGAGGCCTGGAGAGTATTGTAATAAATAAATAAATAAATAAATAAATATATACAAGTTTTGTGTGAGCACAGCAGAACTTGCAGCTGACTTGTTACAGCAGGGGTTGAATATTCAATGGTAGCGAATTTCGTTTACACCTGGTACAAGCATATTTTTGTCCGGTAATATTGTACGCTGGCGTTCTAACCCCTATTTCAAAAAAAAATCTCAGCGAAAATGTTGCTTAAAATTGTACTCTTGTTACTGACGTCGGCCTTTATTTCGTTTGTTCCTCCCGTCACGCCGCATTCTAGGAAATAGAATATATGGGTTCCCGCCATCTCCGTACCCCAGGTTTTCTATAAGGAATAACGTCAACTCGAAATATACTTGTGTGCCATTGACAATTCGCCCAAAATAACGGTTCACAATGAAGAGACTGTTTGCGCCACGCTGTTGAAAACACTTGGCTAACACGCTTTATTTTATTTTGTAGCTACATATGCCAAGAGGATTGCATATGAGTCCGGCTGTGCCGGTAGCTGCATTGCTTTAGCATCCAACGAGGTAATAAAACCTGCGTACGGCTCCGACATCGTAATATAATAATTTTTCTGCACTACGTGTGAGAAGCTGATAGCCCCGATGTTTCAGGAGTTTTACCATAGCGGATGCAGCCTAAATGCGCTGGTGCCTATTTTGTGTTCATTCGCCATTACAGAATTTGTATGATGTACTTTTCATATCACTACTCTTTTCGATATAGCCCTGCTCACTTGCCGACAGCAGCGCCACGTTCAGCGTCACTAAGCTTGCAGACATCCAAAAGCCCTGTTTGCGATTCGTATTAAGACAGCGTTTAAATGGTTCCAGAACATATAGGTCACACTATCATTGTTTTTTTGTGTGTGCATCTAGCCAAGTCATGAATAAAAGCTTCAAAAATGCTGACGGGCCATATTGATCCGCCATGTATTCACCGATCTCGAGATGAGAACTTCAGGCTACACATACTGCTTGTGGGATTATGTAAATTGTAGCAGCGTAACACAAGCGATCTCAGGCCTCACTAAAAGAATTCGCTCCACTACTGAAGCTGTGGGGAGTTTCAAGTGTACTTTTATATATGATTCAACGCCTGCTGGCCAAGTTTTGAGCGCTAGCCTTAAAGGAGCCATGAAGACTAAATACAAGTTTATTTATTCAAACTATTTCATGTTTTATAGTGCCCCCGCTGCTTCTCCGTATACAAACGATGCTTTATTCCCTGATAAAGTAATCAATTTAGGTTACAATATTGATGTTCCCGCTAAATCGTGTGTTTTCGTCACGGCAACCGACCGCTGTGTAGCCGATTCCGAAGCCTTGTTTACCGTTAGTGAAACTAGATGGCGCCACCATACCGTTGCAAGCTGTTTTCTGCGCTGGGTGTGTTTTTGACCATATTTAAAGCTGGCTTGTTTTTGTTCTGGGAGACGAATGAATGAATAAATTTATTATAGAAAGGATGTCACTCTGGCCTGTTGGGGGAAATATGGAAGAGGTTCGGGGTTAATAAAGTTTAAGTTCTATTGACGAGGTAAGCCTCCTTCACGAAGGCCCACAGTCCAAGTAGCACGTCGTTGGCGTTATCACTTGGTTGGCGTTATCCCTTGGCCCTCCGATCGACGTCTGTCCACTTCCCTACATACTGGCCGGAGCGCTGATACGTCGGCATCAACGTCTGGCGAGATGGCATGAGAGTGTCATCACCTCCTTTGATGATTAGGCCCATTTAACATATGCGTGGAACTCCCGATGTTGCTAATCTCGCCAATGCTAGGTTGCTTTAACTTGCTTACGTTGTGGAGTTCCGCAGCTCAACTTCTATATGCACCGCGCTGGGCTCACCTCCTCTCGTCATTGTGCTCTTTGTGATGAACCCGAAACTATAGAGCATTTTTTCTTACATTGCCGCGGTTTCTCTTTAATGAGAAAATACGTCGTTGA
The DNA here is from genome assembly GCF_048455015.1 of Haemaphysalis longicornis. Lineage (NCBI taxonomy): Eukaryota > Metazoa > Arthropoda > Arachnida > Ixodida > Ixodidae > Haemaphysalis > Haemaphysalis longicornis. The sequence goes on along the minus strand of NW_027526204.1, from coordinate 82,037,601 downwards.
GCCAATTCGCCGCCTTCGACCTACCCTTTCAATGCTGGTCGTACTGTCGTTTGGTGCCATTTCGCTTGGGTTTACTTAAAGGAATGGGGTTACATCCGTCCACACCTACGTCTCAGAGACTAGGCGTCTACCCTGTTAGCCGCTCTTCTTGTACACAGACGAAAGAAGAGCCTTTTCTTGCAAATTTCCGCAAAGCCTTTTCTTGTGAATTCCTGCATAGTGCGCACTTTTCTTATACAAATTCCTGTATTTGCTCTGCGATAACCCGCCGCGGTGGCTCAGTGGCTAAGGCGTTGCGCTGCTGAGCGCGAGGTCGCGGGTTCGATTCCCGGCCGTGGCGGTGGCTTTTCTGATGGAGGCGAAAAGCAAAAACGCCCGTGTGTACTAGATTTCGGCGCACGATAAATATCGCCAGTTGGTCAATATAATCCGGAGCCCTCCACTACGGCGCGCCTCACCGCCTGCGTTGCGTCGGTGCGTTAAACCCTACAATGAATCAATCAATTTGCTGTGCGATGATTCTGATCAACATATTTTTTCTCCAATTTCTTTTTCATAAATCAGGCACGTTTGCCCCAGTAAAGCTCCCGATCCTGACCAATCCCCCAAGTGGGTATGCGCCACAAAAAAAGGAACAGCAACAACAACAAACAACAACAAATAGAGCGCATCGCTCTGCGGCCACATCTTGTAAATACATCACTTCACCATCGCCCATGGTTCGCCTCGTCATTGTCCTCTCGCCAGAGCAGCAATATGTTGTATGAATCAAAAACACCTGCGCAGAAATTCATACCGCTTGGCATAAAGCTGTGAAAGTTAAACGTTTGATTTCTCTGTTCCGGTTGGTTGCCGTAAATTTTTTTTTTTGAAGTTGACCAAACAAGAAAACACTTGCATGACGAAAAAGTATGTTTTTTTATGAGGTAACTCCGTGCTCGACATTTTACGAAATGTGCGTGCGGAGTTGTTGTCCTGAGGGGCCTCGTAGGAATGGAAAAACTCCCACCTCCCCTCGCGGGAACCCCTGTGTAGATGCGACGCATAGGGGGTTCACGTTGCAGCATTGGACAGCGGAGGAACGGCGCTGGAACGATGGAGCGGAGCGGCGCAGGCACCGTGTTTTATAGCGCGCATAACGGTGAGGGGACGCGCCGGCGCCAGTGCGTCTGCCGCGGCTATGACGCAACACAATCCAACACAATCCACTTTAATCCAATCCAATCCAATCCAATCCAAGCCAAGCCAAGCCAAGCCAAGCCAATCCAATCCAATCCAATCCAATCCAAGCCAATCCAATCGAATCCAATCCAATGCCCCTCGCGAGAGAGTGTTCGCTATGGGAGAGGAGAGGGGGTGAGCGGCGGAGAGCGCAGCTCGCGCGGCGAGGAGAATGGGGGAGGGGTGTGGACGGACAACGACAACGCCGCATGGAGGGAAAAGGCGAGTGAATGAGATGCAGTCGCATCTAAAATACTTGCTCACCCGTTCTATGCGGATTGAACCGAAGCACTCAAGATTTCACGTCGTGGTTGCCTGTGGCTATAGCGGGATACTTGGCTTCGGGGAGATTATCAGATATGAATAATTGTGCGTAAAATCTCCAGGTATGGCTCCCAGAAAATGTACTGCTTATGAATCAAACAGTTCATTCATACTATCTGAACAGTGTCACCCGTAAGACATGCTTTCACAGCAAACTGCTGCAGTTTAGCGTAAACCACTCCAATGTTATTATGGCAAGTGATAATACTCCCAAAAAGGTGGAACATTATAAGAATGCCGTGGCAGGCTACTATAGATTTTTCGGTTCAGTATCATAGCACTGTTGTTTCAGGGCTTCTAATGCTGCAGGTTGCTTTTTCACCAATTCTCACTACCAATCTGGGTTGCAACGGTGCTTAATCATTTCGTCGAAAACAACGAGGTGGTGATATGAAGCTAAGGAAAATGCTACGGCGGTTTGTTTGTTCGTTTGTTTGTTTTCAGATTTGCCTGTTTGGAGAGTGTATGTCGCGCGACGTACTTCCCTCATAGAAAGACTGCGAAGATCACTAACTTGTATATGTTTGTCTGCTTTCGAGACAAGTACAAAGCCTAAATAAAACGAACAATTAGTCTCAGAAGAGTGCTTACAAAATATTAAAACTTGGGCATTTAAAATTTTTATTTATTTTTTTTACTTATTTATTCATTCATTTTTATTTATTTGTTTATTTATTTATTTATTTATTTAATGAGCAATACTGCAGGTCAGTAATTTCGCCCTAGTAGCAGCGGCTGCACATCATCCCTAAAATATGAACAAACTCAAGAACAGCAAAAATGATGAAAACAGTAAGGCAATATCAACGTTAAAACATCAAAGTTTACAAGGTGGCACTGGAGTCCTTTCATAAGATAGCGGGTTCAAAAATTTTGGGGGCAAACAATTTCATACGGAGACTGTTCAAGGAAAAGATGTAAACTTGTGTGCGTTGGTTCTAGGGAAAATTGGGGATAAGATTACCCATGGCTATGTCTAGTTGTCCTTGCAGTAATACGTTTTATGAAATTAGGAAGTACGGCGAAACTTCGGCTAAATGTTGCCACATCTTACGACAACCTGATTTTTGCAACGGACAAGTTAGTACACACAAGTTAGGACAAGTTAAGTCCTGGTGAATTGCCGCTGTGCACTATCACCGTAGGCAGATGTTACTCCACTATGAGCAAGTAAACCCGCCACGGTGGCTCAGTGGCTAAGGCGTTGCGCTGCTGAGCACGAGTTCGCGGGTTCGATTTCCGGCTGCGGCGGCCGCTTTTCTGATGGAGGCGAAAAGCAAAAACGCCCGTGCGTACGAGCTTTCGGCTCACGTTAAAGATCCCCAGGTGGTCAAAATTAATCCGGAGCCCTCCACTACGGCGCGCCTCATCGCCTGCGTTGCGTCGGCGCGTTAAACCGTACAATCAATCAATCAATCAATCAATCTGAGCAAGTAGTACAGCCCTGGGAATATTTTGAACATTGCAAGAGCCATTTTCGCGATTTTGTGAACGTGATATGATTATAAATTACTGAAGAAACGACAAACAAGCTACGTGGAAAAAGACAGACCAAGGTCGCGGGTTCGATTCCCGGCCGCGGCGGCCGCTTTTCTGATGGAGGCGAAAAGCAAAAACGCCCGTGTGTACGAGATTTCGGCGCACGATAAAGATCCCCAGGTGGTCAAAATTAATCCGGAGCCCTCCACTACGGCGCGCCTCATCGCCTGCGTTGCGTCGGCGCGTTAAAGCCCACAATCAATCAATCAATAAAAAAGACAGACGATATCACGCATATATAGCAATGTCCTTGCGAACCAGCACGCCGGTTGATATCCAGGTCCGTCCCTTTGGCGGTCGGATACCGCATGTCAGCAATTGCAATTCTTAATTTGTTACAGAGTATAGCAAGTCCTTTTCGATTTTCTACGGATTGAAAAGAAAAACGTTGTGCTCTGTTGTCTCCTAAGAAAGCTAAAATATGTTACTTTACGCAATGTATAAAAAGAGTATGAATGATTCTAGAGCTTGCACTCGCTGCACACTGTTTTTCAACCCTTTCACTGACTCCCTATACCCCCGAGCCTATTAAAAATTGTCAACCCCCTCCTCCCTCCCCTGTCACATGGAATCTCAAGCGCCCGTGAACTGCCTAACATTTCACTTCCAACGGAGTTGCTGGAAGTCTTTCACGCGATTCTGAAGGCAGGTAAAAGATTCCTAAAGGTAGTAAAATCATCAACTACATTGTTATGGACACGTCATGAGGCACTACATCTACCAAATTTCTCACATAAGAAGAAACATTAGCGGATCTAAAACAGTCCCCTGTGGAGCCTCTGAGGTAACAGAAAGTGCACTAGACGAACAATAATCGATTTCCACAAAGTATTTTCTATCGGCTAGCCACGAAGCAATCGACTTAATAACGTACAAAAGTAACTTTATACACTCAAATTTATAGAATAGTTTGGCATGAGGTACTCTTTCGAAGCATTTAGATAAGTCTAAAAAAAGAATCTCAATTTGACCGAATTGATTTGACTACTTGTCTAATGCCCAAAAAATAAGCTTGGTTGTAGAAGACTTTTTCGAAAGCCGTGGTGATTAGCGGACAAAAAATAGTTTTAATGACAAAATACTGCATAATACTCATGATTATGTGTCCTAAAAGCTTGCAAAAAGTACTACTAAGCGATACAGGAGGGTACGTTCGAGAAAATAGCCGGTCGCCGGTTTTATGTACTTGTAGCCTTGCTCCGGAGGAATACGATCATCATAATCATTATCGTCAACCGCCTATTTAGGTTCACTTCAGGACGAAGAACTCTCTTGTTTACCTCCACCCGCTTCTGTCCTATGTTGCCCCAGTCCATTCATTGCCACCGACGTTTCTCATTTCCTCTGTCCAGCTAGTTTATCGCCTTCATCTTCTTCTACACCGGCCTCTCGGTGTCCATGATGAAAATTACAATTAAGATGATGATTGCCAGTAATACTTCCTTTGTAATGGCGTAATGATGTGTTACCTTACCAAAAAACGTAATATATCTATGTTTTATAGTCTTCGTTTAACACTAACGCTGCTCTTTAAGCAGGCAGAGGGATGCTATCCTACCCACCTACCTGCACTTCAGACAGATCTATTCCTCGCCCCACACTACTCCCAGTAACTAACCGGCCGATATCGGTCACCGCCTACAAACTGGTACTTCTTCAACCACATGGTTCTGTCCCACGTTTATTCATCTCTCTTCCAGCACAACTGCCCTCCTTGCAACATTCCTCTCACTACCTACCACTTGGTGCCTTCATGCCTAAAGAAACCTAAACCCCTTCCTGTTATGTTTGGGGCTTGGATCGCTTAATTACTAAGACTGCCATGCAATGTTTCTTTTTCTTTTGTGTACACCCATAATCAAAAGTTTACGGACCACGAAATCAGCACATTTGGGGTATTTATATGGCACGCGGCAACCCGGGGTACTATGTGGCCTATTTTTCATTAGTTCAGTAACTATACGACATCTGACTTGCACACGGCAGTTTATCGGGCTGCTACCGGAAGAGAAATAACCCAGAATTGCCATTAGCCTGCTCTGTAAGCTTTTGATCGTGGCTGTACGTTGGAGGCCCGTACGGCCTAGAGGTACCGAGAGGCGTGACGCGCTACAGATGGAAGCACTTTCTTCGAGGGCATTTTTTGTCTTTTTCTCGCGGGCGGCGGACACCGCTTAGCGCTTCGGCGGTAACAGAGAATCCGTTGGCCCTAATAGACCGATCCCACAGGCCAGTTTCGCGACGCCACCGCTGCCGCGGCAGCCGCGGTGCATGCCGGTACTTGTAGTCGTCCGTGCGCACCAGCCAGCCGGAGTGCCTGAGCGTGCCCTTTTCGAGAGATTTTTCGGTCGTGTGGAGCCGTCTTACGATGGGAGGATTTACGTGCTGTGTTCCTGGATGCTACAACAACAGCACAAGGGATAAAGGCTTGAGTTTCTACGTCTTTCCTAAAGAGCTAAAGCTTCGGGAGACGTGGATTCAGCGTATCAACAGGGCTGGACGGGGCGGCAGGTAAGACATCTTATTAAATGTATGGTGCCGCTTTGAAACTAAATAAGCGTATTGCGGTGGTTTCTTTTATCTGAATGTGTAATCATGAAGCTTAGCATACCAAAGAATATGATCTTTGCTCACTCTGCCTGCGTATAGTCTTACCGGATAGCTCAGCCGCTGCTCGCGGTTGTGCATGCCGGTCATGTTTTAGCGCATCTTCCTTATTTTAGCGTTTTTTTTTATCGCTGCGTACTAGTTTTAGCATATCGTTACCGTGTTTGCGGGAGTAGACTGCGCAGCGCGAGGGTTACCGCGACGGTAACTTACCGGCACAGGCTTCACCGTCGCCAGCGCTTCCAAAAACGCGGGAAACGGTAACGCAAACACCGTAACGATATGCTAAAACTGCCTACGAAATACGGTAACGATATGCTAAACGAGTTGTAGTGCTGAGGTCTTTTAGTTTTCCATGTTGCGCAAGTGCAGCACCGCGTACGTGGCTTGCGTTTTTTTTTTTTTTTTTTTACAACGCAAGTGGCAAGCATGCAGGCATAAGGGGAAGGCAAGACGAGGCTCTCGTAATAGTTCTACCGTACCTCGAGACCTTAATTTTTAGAAACGACGTAACGTACTTCACGGCACGCTTGTAACAACTTAGCCAGAACTCGTAGTGCCAAAGGGCGATTAGCTTTCGCGGATCACCCTCGAAGCAAACGGTGCCTCTGTAATCTCGTCCTTTCCGCAAAATAGTTATCTGGCGCATGCACGCGGCCGATTTTGCTGCACCTATGCAGATGAGTGGCACAAACAGCTGTATAATTTACGTGTGTGTGGCGGTGTCGAGTAAAGCCCCAACCACATGGAGCGATTTTGCGAGCGACTTGGGGCGCGACGCGACTAGCGACGAACTACTTTTCGCCGCGCACCAAGTCGCTCATCGAATCGCTCGGTTCTGGGTCGCCAGAAACAGTCGCTCGCCTCCCGGAAGTGGCCTCAGCGACTAGCCAATAGGAGAGCCCCTACGTAAGCACGCAACCTCCGGTTTTGAAAGAGAACGGGGGGAAGATTTTGCAAATCCACGCAGACGACGTTTGCGGTGCAGCGGCAAAGAAAGCTTTGCGTGGCAAAGCTTGTGTACACGCTGAAGCAGAAGCAAGAAGGCTCCCGCTCACACTGGGTGAGACCCGTGTGGGAAAAACGACGTCAAGAAAGCGAATTCTTCACGGCGTTCATGTTGGAGCCGAGAAACGAGGCGCAGAAGGAAAAGCGTGCGCTATCGCTAACCCAAACCAGTTTTAGAGATGCAACGAAGTGCAAAAAGCAAGGTAGAAAGGCGTAATACTTTTTAGTCATGCTTTTTATGACAAATGAACAAAAAAATGTTTGCAAACATCCAGCGTACCAAGCGCGTTACTATGCGCAGTGCGGAAACATTGAAATCGCCATCCTCAGTCGCATGCTCAGTCGCTCGAGCCGTCGCTGTCATGTGGTTGCCTCGGCGAGCGACTTCGGTTCGGTGACTGCGGATCCTAGTCGCGTCGCTCGTCGCGTCGCTGGAAAAATCGCTCCATGTGGTTAGCGCTTTAGGCTGAAAATTAAAATTCCATTTGTCATTTGCCCTTGACTGATATGGAACTTTTTGTACGTTAATCAAGAGGAAGTGATAGTGTTGTCTCGCAGTGGTAGCATGCAGACTGGACATTTAAAAGGAACCTGAAAACGCAGTAGGTGATGTTCACTGTGTCATACGTACGCAATAATGCTGGAACTTTTTGTGCTCAGGTTCTCCAAGTTTACCCCTACCACGGGACACCGAGTATGCGGTGCCCACTTCGAAGGAGGAAAAAAGACTTACATGAACAGAGTGCCCACAATCTTCCCGCTGAGACCGCAAAAGGTGGAAAGGAGGCGACCACTGATAAGGACACAGGTAATTTGAGCGCAAGCAACGCAGAGAAATAGCATTACGTTGTTGCATATGCACCACTGAATATTTTGTTATGGCTTAATGCAGGCAATGGCTACTTAAGGGTTGTGCTACTGCGTAAAAAAAGCTATGATGACGAGTAAACTTAAACTCGTGTGAAGGTATATAAAATGCAGTATACGAAATCTCACCTGCAGCTGCACACTGTGTTGTAAAAATCACTGAAACACATGGCTTTCTTTTTTTCATTTTCCCCTGACAGCCGGAACTTCCCAACAGTCCAACTGTGGCACCCCAGCACGACCCAGAAGTCTCAGGCTCTGCCATCACTAGTAGCAGCAGCGACAGTGAGGACACCGCACAGCAAAGCACTCTACTCATGGACCATGCCTACTGCAGCCAAGAGTCAAGCTATGACCAGCTTGCTAAGAAAGTTGCTGACCAAAATGATACAATAACTGAGCTAGCAGAAAAAGCTGAAGCTGCTTACGCGCATGTTGAAGAGCTGAACCGCCAGCTAAAACGCTCTCAACAGGACCACGCTGAAGCAAAAAAGCTATGTGACCGCCTTCAGCAGAAGAATAGGTGCTTGCGGCTTGAGCTATCCTGTATGCAGAAGAAAGTCAAGAGGTGCAAGGCTGAAGCTACACAAAAGATTGACATCACGTATGAAGCCCTTGTAGAAGATGAAAAGAAGCTGCGGTACTACACTGGCTTTACATCCAGAAAGTGCTTCGACAGTTTTTGGTCCCTACTTGAACCAGATGCGAAAAAGCTGCGGTTCTGGCAGATGAAGGAAACGGAGAACGAGGACCGGAACTTCATCCTGCCTTTGAAGACACAGCTTGTGCTCGTCCTGATGAGGCTACGGCTGGGCCTTGACGGCCTTGACCTTGCGTACAGGTACGCTGCCAACGTTCAAGTGTGTTTTTTTTTGCATCAGTACTCATTTTTGCTTTTGCATAAGGTCCAAGTGGAGTGACTAATGAAACTGTTACCATGCCAATACATTTACGAGGGCATTCTGTGTATAATGTTATTTATGAATATACTGTGAGGGAAACAAGCAGAACCCAATCAGCCCTAAAGAAGCCATGAAGACAAAATACCAGTTTGTTTTATTCAAAAGATTTGGTATTTTACCCTTAGCGCTCGTCCGGGAGCAAACGAACTTTCATTCACTGAGAAATTCAACAGTTTAAGCCAAAATTTCAGTGTTCCTGCCGAGCCTAGCTGGTTTTGTTAGTTACTTTGTGCACTGAATGCAGCATGCTGTGTATTCGCACGTTCATCAAAATATCAGCAATGGTATGCAGCACTTTTTCACTTGTCGTTTATAATGAAAATGACTGGAAGTAACAAGATGCTTAAACAAAGGGAATTCAGTACCGTTTAAGCATCTTCTGCAATGACATCTTCACGGCAACTGTAGGTTCTTTTGTTTGTGCTGCGGAAAATTACTGATGTGCATTTTTTGCAAATTTGTTTTTCGTACAGGTTTGGCGTTTCTACGTCAACCGTTTCGAGGATCTGGGTAACATGGCTGGATTTCTTGGACAACAGGCTTCGCCAAGTATGTCAGCACCAGTTATCTTTTTCCATTGCCTTTTGTTTGTGGTCTCTGTGATGGCCGCGACAAATTGCAACATTTATGGGAAGGGAGAAAGGGGGCTGGAAGTTTAGGTATAAAAGGCCAACTGTACACTGATCAGTCGCGTAGCCAGGGTTCTATTTCAAGGGGTGTTTGTCAGCCCTCCCTCATGGCCAGAAATATTGACCCCCACTACTGCCTTTCTGTCTGTCAAGATACCTGCTAAGAACGTACAGGTAATTTAATTCCCCAAGGCATGCTTTTTTAAGCTTACTGCAAGATCGCTCAGCTTGAACACCTTGTGTTTGCATTCTAAGACGATCAATTGAATTAAAGTAGATTTCAGTAAAACGAATCGTTAGGCAAGTTGGTGCACGCTTGTAAAAACCAGAGCGCAAAAGACAAGCACTCACTCTCAGCTAAAAATTATTGGAAGCAATGTCACATGTCGCCTCACCTTAAATGTACTGATTTCACTTTTTTTATTCTGTGGCTTGCTACGTGGCTCAGTGCCCGAGGCGTTGTGCTGCTAAGCCCAAGGATGCGGGTTCGATTCCCGGCCGTGGCTTCCGCTTTTCTTACGCAGGCGAAAAGCGAAAATGCTCGCGTGTTCGAGATTTAGGTCCACGGTAAAGGTTCCCAGGTGGTCAAATTAAACTGGAGCCCTCCACTACAGTGCACCTTATAACCTATGTAGTGCCTGTGCATTATAACTCATAATAAATCAATCGATGAACCTTCTGGGTCTTACAGCAGATGCCCAATGCAGTAAATGATTTTATTTATATGTAACGATGCTTCCAAAAAAGTTTTTGTTGAGAGCATGCTTATCCCAGCATGCTTCGCCTGTGCCGGTGTTTTTTTGCTAATTTTTAGGGCATTGGTAGATTCATTTGACAGTGTTACAAGCTGTGATGGCTCATCTTGCGGTCTCAGAGCAATGCCAGTACTCGCGGCAAACATCAAAGGTGGAGAAGGTGACTTTTTAAATCTTACATTAAGAGCAATGGGGAGATCCATGTGCATTGAGAATGTAGTCTTAGATCCTTCGCATAGATCTACCACTCTAAGACCACTCCCCCTGCCCGTTCCTAAGCCACTGATGGTATTAATGTAAAAAATATGAAAACCCAGTTTTCCTTCTTTTTTTCAGGTCCCAACTTGGATGCCTCCCCACCTGTGCGACAAGTACAGGCCACAAGCTTTCATTGACAAGGGCTACACCACTGTTGACGGCATCCTCGACTGCACCGAAATTTTCATCGAAACCCCCTCGTCATTCCGTGTGCAGAGTGAGACCTATTCCTCGTACAAAAAGCACAATACTGCAAAAGGGTTAGTTGTGTGCAGCCCGAACGGCTTTGTCATGTTCGTGTCCGATCTTGCTCCTGGGAGGCTGTCTGACAAGGCCCTAACAAAGGCTTCCGGTGTGTTGGAAAAGTTCTCACCAGGGCGAAGTTTGATGGCTGATAGGGGGTTCACCATCGAAGAAGAGTGCAAGGAACTTTCACTGCACTTGAACATTCCGCCATTCATGGAAGGACGGCCTCAACTGTCGGAAGCAGATGAAACTGAGACAAGGCTCATTGCAAGTGTGCGCATACATGTGGAAAGGGTTATTCGGAGGATAAAGACCTACAGAATACTCTCACAGGTGTTTCCAAACAGCATGTCTGGACAACTGAACAAGGTGTGGCATGTTTGCGCACGCTTGACAAACTTTGTGGGTGAACCATTGCTGTGAGCAGGTGTGAATGAAGTCTGCATGTCTGCTGATAGGCTGCGCCAGTTCGCTTGCACTACATTTGACTACTTTTTTGGCCATGCAGCACAGCCAGAAATGGGAAGGACAAAGGCCTTTGTGCCTATTCTAGGAAGTGCTCACCGCCCCTCCAACCTTTTTATTCACCTTAGCCCAAAACAAGGAGCAACCCACTCCCTTCAGGAGGGCACGTACGAAGGGCCGTCTCCTTCCCGTGCACATTCAAGCATCATAAGAAATGCCCCTGCCTAGGTTTTGTATTCAAGTTTATTTGCTTTGTTTGCTTGGCCATTCCCTTATTCTCTACATTTCATGAGCACTACGTCTACTTGCATGAAAAGATGTGTTGTCTGTATTGACCCCCCTTTTTTGTTGTCATAACACATTGCTACCTGTACTGTCATGAATGTGCATTATGCATTGGCCATACTCTCTTCATCTCTATGTCACCATTTCAAACAGCGGCATGTTTTGATGCTTGCCATTAAAATCGAAGTGAACCCATGCCTGGCGGTGTTAATGAATAGGTACATACATTTATTTCGATAGGGTAAAAGCTCGTGATCGTGGCTGCATTGTGTCCAGCCATCCAGTCTGCTGTGGTTTAACATAAACATGAAAGGTTAATTAACAGGCTGACCTAGCCTTGTAAGGTGTGGCAGCATTCATTGATAACCTGAAGCTATGTTGAGTATCATTTCCTGCACAGAAACCAGCTGCAGGAGGATAATGGAGCTGCGGAGAAACGGCGTTACACAGTGCTTGAGTAAATTTCATGAAGCCTGCAGCCGCCTGTTTCGCAAGAACCAGTTGTCTAAAAATATTTTCCACATAGTGCTCCAGTACAGTGGTTTATTTGACATAGTCTGCATGCTTCCCGTAAACTGTGTAGGGCCTTCAGGAAAACAAAAAAGAACAGGTCAGAAGGCACATGATAGTACAGGCCTACACACTAGCAGTGGTGGGTAAAAAGTAGGGCCATAAAAAAAAAACAGGTCACAACACATCATAGCGCAGACCTACACATTAGCAGTGGTGGGATAAAAGTTCGAATAGCTCATGCCATGTGACACGTGAACATGATGGCATGTGAACAGGTGCCTCGCTGTCCCACAAAACACTGATTCATGGAAAGCTGTGGCATGTGTTACCAGTCTGCTTGTTTAATTCACCTTCAATGAATTCAAAATGAAGGTGAAAAGAGAAGTACAGACAATGCAGCAGCAAAAGAGCCCGTCAATGTAACATTACATTGAATACAAAGAAGCGGGAATGAAGACAGACACAAATAACACAAATACTCTGTATCAGTAAAGAAGCAGTTAATAAGTATCACCAGGATTTTTACCTCCACAGTACGTAAGCAAGCTCAGGTGCCCCAAGAATTTTTTTACAATTCCACATAAGTTGCTGTTTTGGAGCAAGGCCAGCCCTTACAGTAGCACAGAAGCCATTGCTATGAATATTAGTAGCAACAATAACGCCAACAGTGCAGTTTCGTGTGCTTCGTGGCATAAATAAGAAAGCCTATGCCTCCGCAAACTTAGCGTGAAGCACACACGCTTCACACTGGAGGGCCTCGTGCTCATTTGTACTATTTTTCTCCAGCGTGGACAAGTTATGCACGTGAATGGTGTACAAAGAAAAAGGGTAGACTGTTCTTGTTAACGCAGAACAAAAATGCACAAACCTCGTACATAAACATCTTCGTTGCAGAAAAGGTAATTTACAAGCACAGAAGCAAAAGTCTGGTGGACTACTACTACTGGCTTCAAGTATTTATGGGATGACAGAACACATGCACAAGCGTGAAAACAATTTCTAGCTTTACTTTACCAGTTACTGGAAATGTAGGGAAGCAAGTATCTGGAAGTAAAAAATTTGCAACGTTCTATGAATTCCGTGAAGAAACTCTGGTCAAATGGCACGGAGATTTGTCGGCACTCTTCCTTGCTGTAAACAAACAGCACGCAGGTGTTCAGACCAGTCACACCCATCTGCACTTGCACCTGAGTGTAATAGCCACTGCTTTTTTTTAGTTCCCCAGCATGCAACTGCCTTTTGGCAAAATCTTCAATTTTTAGGGGCACTTTGATCTCAAGCAGCCTTGGCGCACAACATTTACACTTCACAAGCCCATCTGGGCTTGCACCTAGAAAAGTGTGATGACGAGAGAGGAAGAGGCCAGTTTCAGTCACCTCAAGCTCCATGTGGCTGTCGTTTTTGTCCTGAAATGCTTTCCTGGCTTCAGGCTCACACAGCAGGCCCCGCTTCATGGCAAATGTTGCCCTGCCTTTCTTTTTCCCAACCACTGCCGCGATGAGACGTCGGGGATCATGCGGCCCCATTTTGGTTTGGCACGTCCTGACCCACGTGTAAACTCTATGCGCTACAGATGCAGTGATCAGACCCTCCCTATACGTATGCCAAAGGAGGCAAGCACTTTGCAGTCGTGTGGCTGCCTCTACGGCTGTAACTTCTTCGTCTGTGTATGACAGCTGAGCATTCCCCTGTTTGGCTCGCTCCAGCCACCTTACAGGTAGTCCAGCCACATCTTCGGTACCGGGGCTCTCAACTTTTCTTTGTTTTTCGGGAAGAAAGTCATTTGCTTCAAGTACGTCTGCGAAGCAATCTAGCCCACATTCTTTGAAGTTGCCATGCAAGTTTATGAGGCTCAGTGTTGAGAGATTCGAGTCTTGTGTTCTCAAGCATGAGTAGGCTGCTCGTTTTTTGTGAAGCCTTGGTGCATCACTAATTCTTTCAGTGGTGTCCTTGGAGAATACAATCTGTTGAAATTGCTCAGTTACTTTTTTTGGATCCCGCGGGTTGTACCACTGCCGTTCACCTTCAGTGCATGCAATGGCATCTGGTACTTCAGCGAGATCATGTTGCGCAATGTGCATCAGCCCGTACAAAACACAGCAAACATGTTTGCAGACACCACCTTTCCCAGCAACACATGAGCAGCTGCCACTGACAAGCTCCCCATCACACTTAAGCAACTTCACCCCAACACTGTACACTGCCCGTGTTGCCATAGATGCCAGAACTTGTGCCTTCACCACGGTCTCTGCGGTGTCTTCAGTTGAAAACACCAACTTTTGCAGGTGGCCTGATGTGAAAAGCCGCAGGCCAGCATCTCGATGTTTTCTAGCGCCTTTACTTTCAGTGTACCTGCATGAAGAATAAACGTTCACAATTACATGCTTTGCAGGACTTTTTCCTTCCAGAATATATATTTACACATTCCACCCTCTAGTTAACTGTTGCATAATAAAAATAATCCCACTTTCAGGCCTGCAGGAACAGCTGAAGAAATTTTTGTAATTGCACTTGGCTAGAACAGTTGGCACCTTTTCATTCCTTACACAACTTTGCACACTCCCAGTTTTTTTGTCCATTGTGCAAGTTCTGAAGATATAGGACTAAAACTAAATTTAAGAAGACTGTCTACTGCAATAAGATATGTAAAAAACTTCATTCTAAAGTGACCTCAAATTGTAACAGCAAAATGGCTCGAAGCTACGCTAGTTGGTACATATTCGGATGGGAATCAGTGGAACTTTGTCGAAAATACACAAGACCCTGAGGAAACACACGGCACACTGTTGACTATCAACTGAATTTTTACTGAAGGAAACACACATATACAAAAAGTTAAGACGGAAGGTCATTGAAAAGGGAATCGCGGATGCCTGCATAGAAACCCTTTTTCATTGTTCGATAAGGCCACAGATAGCACGCTGACGCAGTGTTCTCCAGCTTAATCTATCGCCAAGGCTTCGATCATTTAACGTCCGAGCTTGTTTTTATTTTTTCCCGATAACAGCTATCTCCTGGAGGTTTGCTTTGCATGTGCAGTCTCGAACGTGAAGGGCGAGGTGGCTTGACGGAGTTGTTTGAAGGGATGCAACTGCTCTTGGGCCCTGTCATTCAAGCAGCGGCAGATGTAAACGGACCCGCAGTTAAGGGGTATTTTGTACACTTCATTTTTGCATTACTGGGTAAATCTGGTCCGATGTTTTTTTTTTATCGCAAATGGGTCCCTTCGCATAACTGTTTACCTGACGGCACATGCCGTATGATTTGTTGGAAGCGGAAAACAAAACCCTGAAACCATGTTTTGTCCCCACTTTTTTTCAGGCCATGGGAGAACCCGTGTACGTACGGCAAAACTGCAGAGACCCATTTGCGAATAATGTCGGACCAGATACACTCAGTGCTGCAAAAATGTAGTGTTCAAAATACCCCTCAACTGCGGGTCCGTTTACATCGGCCGAACTGGCCGCTGCTTGAACGACAGGGCCCGAGAGCATGCTGCATCCCTTCAAACAACTCCATCCGGCCACCTCGTCCTTCACGTTCGAGACTGCACGTGTAAAGCAAACCTACAGGAGCTTGTTGTTATCGGGAAAAAGAAAAACAAGCCCGGACGTAAAATGATCGAAGCCTTGGCGATAGATGAAGCTGGAGAACACTGCGTTTGCGTGCCACATGTGGCCTTATTGAACAATGAAAAAGAGTTTCTCCGCAGGCATCCGTGATTCCCTTTTCAATGCCCTTCCGGCTTAACTTTGTGTATACCTGTTTCCTTCAGTAAAAATTTAGTTGATAGTCAGCAGTGTGCCGTGTGTTTCCTTAGGGTCTTGTGTGTTTCCGACAAAGTTCCGCTGATTCCCATCCGATTATGTAACAGCAAGTTGGCCTGTATCAGTATTTTAGAGTACTGTGAACACAAATATGCCAGACACATGAAAAAAGGTACTGCTGCCCTATACATTTTCCAGCTTTACACTTTGTGGCATCACAAATTGCAAATGGTGAAACGGGTTTGGTGAGGCTTGTCAAACAGTTCTTTTGAAACAAACACTGAGGTAGGGACAACTTAGAGTAACATAAATGTATGTGGGAACCTTTTAAAAGGCACAAACCCCAGCTAGTAAGCACAATAACATATGCTGTCTCAGCCCAAGCAGTAGGCTTTGTTTGTTTCGGTTTCTACCTTGTTGAATGTTTCACTTGCATACAAGTGCAGTCGAAAGATGCATGCATACAGGTGAACATGAGAGCGTACCATACCTACAGACCACCACTGCATATATATATATATATATATATGAAACAAGTAACACAAGCAGGTATTATTAGCGCTCTCAACTTGAAACGAGACAACCGTCAACTTCTTTGATCCACGCCGTGTGTATTTTAAGCATCTTCTCTTGCATGGTCTGGGCATTCCTCAGAAAACTTCGCCGGCATTGTCATGCCCCACCAATAAGGTAGGAGGTTTGGTAGCCGACTTCGATCATACGCCACCACACCAAGATGGTGTTAAAAAGCAATTTGTGATTGGGAGTGACGAAAGTAATAGCCGACGAGAACAAGCTTTCAAAAAGATGGGGACGATCAAGTAAAGTCGGGCTCGGCTCGATCTGGGCGCGTTGTTACGTGGTCTGAAACTTCACGAAATAATGTGAGGGGAATGGTGGAGAGAAATGCCACTTTAATTATTTATTTCTCAGCAATCAAGGGTTGTTGGCCATTGAATAAAAGCTGAGAAAGCTACGAACGGTGTTATTTTCCAGCTAAACACAAAGTTATTCAGACCCGCCGCAGTTGCTCAGTGCCTAAGGCGTTGTGCTGCTGAGGGCAAGAACGCAGGTTCGATTCTCGGCCGCGGCGGCTGCATTTCTGATGGAGGCGAAAAGCAATAACGCCCGTGTTTTCAAGATTCCAGCGCACGATAAAATCCCCAGGTGGTCAAAATTAATACGGAGCCCTCCACTACGGCGCGCCTCATCGCCTGCGTTGCATCGGCGGATTAAACCACACAATCAACAAAGTTACTGAGCCTGTAGCGTACCGCTTCAATAAAGAGAAGAGCCTACAAGATGGGTAGAGCTTTGTGGCACTAGTAATAGTTCAAGAAAAATTACACTTTCTGAAACATTTGGGTGTCAGCATGCTCTTTTTTTCCCAAATAGCACTTATCAGTTTTAGAGAACCATGACTGCCGAGTTAAGTTTGCATACCTGACAATGTGCTCCTTTCCAAAGTATGGGTTCAGGGAGCTTGTTTTGCAGGTCCACCCTTGACTGTTGTGGTTGTGTAATACAGATGCCATGGCACAACATTACACGGAGCTGAAAAAAAAAACAGAGCCTGAAGGTTAGTTTAATCTGAACACAGCCAGCTAACCTTTCTGCTAAGCCAATACACTTTCTTAGATTACATATTTTTATCATGACGTTACCATGTCTCTATTGGTGGAACATACAACATCTGCATGCTGCGTACTCCTATAAACGAACCCCGGGCAGTGCCAGTCAATCGGTGCCCGTTGGCCACGCAGAAGCCAGGCCAATGAACCAGCTGCACGTATTAATAACATAATATGCCTCCACTGCATGATGCTCGTACCCGATGAGGAGTAGTAACGACGTGCAAACTAGTTGGTGTGATAGCATCATGCAAACAAGCACAAAAAACACTGAAAGGCAGCAGTAGTTCTCATGAGAAGAAAAGAGAAGAAATCGCTCGCCCTGTGAACTTCCTGACACCGTGTTTTTCGCGCTGTTTTCAGGGCCTTATCAGTACCAAATCTTTAGTCACATGGTAGTAATCCCATGACAGGGACTGTGCTTTACTAGTGCTGAGATAATCTTCACTGTTGCACATACTGCACACAGTAAATACTCTTAAGAGAAAAAAGCTTAGCGAAGTAGCTATTACAAAGACCGTAAGCAACAGATGAGGTTAAAGAAATGGCAAATAAGGCTATAACAACGGAAAAAAATAACTGCAAATGAAATAACGCAGGAGCACGGCAAAAGCCATAATAAAAACGCAATCCATGAAAAGAATATTGATTATTTAAAAATGCATCACTGTACCGCAAGAATGCAGTTTTCTAGACGATGCCGTTCTCCAACCACACGAACCTGCAGCTCTCTGGTAACTGCATATACAGAGGTCAAAACTGTTAACAACGCTCGAACGCGTGGCTTTTGATACGTGCAGCACAGCCTGCTGATAGCCACTGGCGTAACCAGCGAGATTAGGTGACGGCGCTGTGGCGGCTTGGCATGCGAAAGCTATTGCCCATGCTTCCTTTTTTTTTTCTTGGGGGAAGGGGGGGAGGGAGAGATTCGACATCAAAAGTCCCTCACCACGACCGTCGCCAACGCATAAAATAAACGATATCTGACGCTGATAACCAGCGAAGTCTCGTTCGTTTTCGCCTTTGGTATGGTTACTACGTTCCCCTTTCTTTATATCGAAACTATACCAAAGGCGATAAAAAGACTGCACTGGTTATCAGCGTAAGATAACGTCCCTTGTTGGCTCCGTATCCTTACATGCGGCTCAACCGACCAGTGCGAATGACTGATGAATGCGTATCACAGCTGCTAATGGAGAGCGGCGCGTATGCATATTCACGTGCGCGAAACATGGGACACTTATTTAACGCTACACAGTCAAAGAGTTTTCAAAATATAGCGACCGCGCCGTTCGATGGACTAAAATCAAAACGCCACCCAGATTAAGAACTTCAAATATTATTGCTACCAAAGGCTGTATGTTGAACGCGAAACTCGTGCACGTAAGTGCCATAAGACACGAAAGGTTCGGCGCCGCATATAAAGCCTGTCCCCAACAGCACGTCACTGAGCAAACAAACGTTGCAATCACCGAGATGCACATGCGAAAAAAACAGTAGCGCAGAACAACCGCTTACATATACATCACTCGAATGAAAACCGTACTCAACAGGTAATGAACGGGTGACAGTCCTGAAGTCCCATCGAAACGAAGGAGTAGCAGGCACTTATGAGCGAAATTCGCGTCGCCTGCTGCCATTAACAGACAATGTAGGTATTGAAAATACTCACATGACGACTTTTTCTTGCTGGTGAAATCGGAGAGACGTCCGCGAAGCTCCTTCGCAGTACTCAAAAAGCGGCGGCCACTGCGTAGTCGCTGTAGTCTGGTTGACCGATTGACTACAACTAAGATGGCGGCGGTGCAACTTCCGGAAAACCGGCGCATGCGCTGATCGGCCTGTGGGATCGGTCTATTCTCGGAAGCTTGCGAGGGGGGATTGCCGCGTGGTCCCGCACCAGGCGCGTTGAGAGTCCAGGTTCGGGGGCGGGACCAGAAGCGGCAGCGGCCGGCTCATAAATCGGTGTGTGGACTCCTCGTGAAGGCGAGAAATGTATAAGCGGCGGCCGCGGTGGTGACGTCTTTCTTTGAAACTGTAACACCCTCTGGTTTATTTTGAAACAGGTAATTCGGGATGACCGAAAACAGAGCGACAACTGGACGTACACTCTCAAAACCGTTGGCAGAAAAAACGGCTTGGTGCGGCGACGGCGACCTCTCGTACACATGCGGCGACAAGCCGTAGGCGTTGGTTAGCATGTGGGGCCCTGGAAGTGTAGACCTTGTCTGGCCATTTGAGGCCGCTATCGAATCGGTGTAACAACTCGTCAGAATTGCTTAGTTTGCTTTTCGTTTCGTGACGTCCAGTTTGCGTGGGAATGGGAAAGTAGTTTAGAACAAGTGGTCGGGTAATTGCTTAATAATGATCTCCGACTGTGACGGCTGTCTGGCTTATGAATGGCCAGATATTTTCATTATGTGTCCTTTTCTCTCTCTTTGGTGTACCCTTTTTTGGAGGCGTGGTTTTTTTTTATAAAACCAAGGTTTTCGGTGTAGAGGGAGAGGAAAGAGCCCCGCTTGATGCGAGCTCGTCTCGAGCTCTTCTCGAGCTCGGATATGCCGTGTCTCTTGTATTACGTGAGCTTTAAATATTGTAGTAAAGGTAATTATCGTACAGTTGACCGTCCTAAGCTATGTCCCTTAGATCAGCGAGACATCATCAACATCTTCATAATTATCGATCACGAATTTCAACTCATCCTCAACCCATCACCTCAGCAGAGGGAGTTTGCTCTGACGGGCTCGGCTCCGCAGCAACAAGATCTGGTAGGCCGGGCACTGAAATCAGCGTGGGCTCGCGGGCTTCCGGACTCAGGAGGCTGACCACTTCCACTTTTACTCCTTTCCTTTTGCGATTAATAAACGTTTATTACAACTTCTACACATTCCAGGCAGCAGAGGCAATATACGCTACACAAACTCTAAAAGATAACGCGCGCCCTGCGGTAGCGGTCTACATTGAACCTAGCGGGGTCATTCCGTTTCAAGAATCCCGCTAGTTCGTAAGCTAGGCTGAACGTAAATTAAACATGCCAGCGTCCCCAGAATACACCTTACGGACCGATGTTATAAAATTCACTTTTATTTACGAAAATATTCCGTAGAATCGAGCCAAGGAACCACGTTGTAATAATATCAAGAAACAGTAGTCTTATCACAAAATTTGGAATTGCTGGGGCTTCAATCGAGGCTGTTCACGTCTGAAGACGTGATTCCCTCCTTAGGTTACTTAAACCAAAAAGCGGCGTACTTTTTTAGGTTCTTGTAAGGAACAAAAAGAGCGTTTCAGGCTAACCGAGAGACGGCGTTCGGTGCATACCGCAAGTGGCGGGATTTCACCAATCTTGGGACGTAAGGTGTCGGCTTTGAACTCTTCGTTCTAATACCCCGTTCTGTTCATAAACCGCAGCTAAAGCACACTCTGTTTTCCGATGCAGCTGCCAGCAATCTTTGCATGGTGACTAATCTGGCCACTTTTGTTAATTGCGTAGTAGCGGCCGTTGCAGGGACGCGTATTGGGCAAACCTGGCCTTCTGGGTGTATCCGCATCTTTATCGCGTCGTACTAGAAAAGGTCGAATAAGTAATCACCATTTTCTACGTAGTTTAAACCAACCTGAAAGACACGGAACTATCTTTTTTTTTTGAAAAGAACGCGTACATTTGTGGCGTAAGACCAAAATGTTGAGGAGTAAAATTAATTTCTCTTTGAGAGAAAGCACAAGAGTAACTGGTCTGCTAGGGAACTCTACCACTAGGTCACTTTTTTCTTTACTGCAACTTGAAATTAAAGAATACCAAACTTATCAGTCAACCAAAGAGGTGCTAATCACGGCAGCCAAAATAAGGCGTTCGTCAAAACTCGGGCAAGCAGACAAACGCGTCCAACAGATGCAGCAGTTTCCCGCATCAAGGCAGCCTGTTCCAGAAAAATGGACTTAGTCGAACAAGGGCGTTCCGCATGCTGGTCAGCCAAGTGCCGCATGACTGGGACACTGAAGCCGAACAGCGAGAACTGTTTTGTGGTCGGTCGAAAAGATAGAGAAAATGTTCCAAGCGAGCCCGTAGATGTCGGTAGTGGGGTGCGTCTAGAAGGCCAGCTTTGTTGATCACGCGGTTGGCTATGATTTAGAGGGAACGCAACTATGCCAGAACGACACCCGCTATATCTAGCTACGAGCTTTCCTTTTTAGACTACACTATTTTGCATGCAGCCTCGCGGGGAACGGTTCATGCCCGACAGACGGGACTTTGTGAGGTGCGGCACGTTTCGCTCGTTCCAACAATCGAAACAAAGCAAAAATAACGGAAATTTATTACACGAGAGGATGTGTGAAGCAAGCTACGTATCTATTATGTTGCAGTTTCTTTATTTTTACTTGTATTTCTCTGATTTAATGAATGAAATCAGTAACACCACCAATTCAGGATTGGCTTTACGTAGTAAGCACGCTGTGCACTTTTGGTTCCTGCTTTCCTATGAAGGTACACTTTTGTAACGAAAATTAGCCTTCCTATGTTCGTTAATCTTTGGTACCGTTAGAAACTAGCGGGTCAATCCTCGAAGAGCAGTTTTGTTTCCTAGCAGAGACCCTTGACCGACATTTTCTTCAAAGCACTCTGAACAGTGTTTTAAAAGTACGTGAGCAAATAACAAGTGTACTATAGTGTTTATTATTTGGCGGTGGTCGCCTGCCCGTCACCTTACGTCGCGCTTTAATGCAATCAGGAACTCGATTGCCCTAGCAAACACCGGCAAGGAATCGCCTTTTCTTGATAATCTCACGTGACATGCTGCGAAGTTGAAGAAGAAAAGAGAAAAGATTTGAGTGGAGCAGCCAGTCACAACTGACTATTCAAGCTTTCGTACCCGTACCAACCGAGCGGGTCAAGTGAGATGAACGCGCATGCCGCCGACGCTTACTTCAACGGAAGCGACTATTCCGTGGTTGTACAGTCCTCATTGCTACATATGATGATGCCGCCACCGCGACTGCAATACAACCCTCCCCCGCCGGACAGAAAAAACGGGTGAGATGTAACGATGTATATAACATCCCTTAACTTGACGCATGACACTGACAATCCTAACTTTCCCACAAACATAGGTGTTAAGCGAATTATTGGAAAAATAACCCCAGTCTCCTAAGGAGTTCCTGTGTGTTATGTCAATAATTGAATCGCCTATATTGTCTGCGTTCTTAGGCACCCTTCGTACATGTTCTTTCGCCCTTCCCTTTTCTGACACCGTTGCGATCTGCCGGTTATCCTATTCAGGCGAAACCTCGTCATCTACATCATCTCGTTGTCGTTGATGTGCGTCTTCGTGGTGATCATGGTGTACGCGGCCATCGACATGAGGCAACGGCGGTACGATATGATCATGGACGGCGCAGATGCCAACCGAACGAGCGTTTCTGACCTGAGACGGCGCGCAGCCGACGGCATCACCCAGACCTCGCGGCCGCTGCTCCGAAGAGGAGACTTTGGACGTAGAGAGGCAGACTACTTATTCTTACCTCCCGATTACCCGTGAGTAGGGCACAAACAGTGTTGTCGAATCAAATAATAAACTCCAAAGCTTTATGATAGAGTAGAGACAATAAAAATATTACTAATTAGAATCTGCAATATAATGTGCTCGTCCAAGATGGTTCTGCATTTTCGGTTGCTCCTAAGGGCACATGCAACGGCTTTGTTCGCCGCCGCGTACAGGTAGCTTATGACGACATACATTTGCTTTGTACATAACGTGCCGGTTGCCACACCAGGTTGTCGGAGCCATGTAAAAATGATGTACCCCTCCGCCTCACGATGGCGATATTTCAACGCGAAGCTTTCTCTGGGGGGATTGTTTGGTTTTCGTCTGAGTTTGAACTCTGACTCACGACGGTTTGGATTTTTATTTGCCCTTCACCGTTTCATTTCTCAAAAGCAGGCGCCACGTTGAACCATCGGCGTCGTTATGCGGAGGAATTCATCCTTTCTCTTTCTAATTTTGCATGTTCATGTACCGCTCTTCAAATTCAGGCGGCTTCCATGTTGTCGGAATAGAGCAAATGAATACACGTCGCCTTCACAACACGAGGGACGTGGATTCAATTCAAACCACGCGAAGCGCTTTTACATTTTGTTGCCTCACCATCATCATCATCGACATAAAATGCTGGCTTTCCTGCTGTGTGTTTTCGACACGACGTACGACATCAGTGAGACATCGAATTCTCAGCTTTATATGCAGAAAGTCGCTTAACTAATGTGAATCCTCGTGATGGCGCTCCAGCTTAGGGCAGCGTTGCTTGGCTATTCTGAGTTTTCTTTTGTATTTAGTTCATTTTGCTACCACTTTGAGGACAGCGTAAATTGAGCTTGGCGTAGTCAATGTTGTTGGCTAGCTCTAGCAGCATCACGCCAAGCATCGATATGTATTCAAGCAGTTCTCCTGTCCATATTCTGAAACTTTTTCGAGACGACAAAGGTTATCCAGGCGATACACTGCAAACAGGAAGAGAGAAAGCCCCGCTCACTGGAACCAGCCTATATTGACGTAAACGTCCTGAGCATTAGTCATGCGGATGTTATTTGTAAACAGTAACAGTGTTAGAATTAAGACACGTGAGCAAATAGGGTAACTCTCTTACAGTCACGGAGTTTACAAAAGTAACTTGTTACAGTTACAGTTTCGACGGAAATGTGACGTGGTTAGGATACAGCTGCTTAAATATAAGCGTACGCAAGTATTCGGGTAGTTAAAACTTCTCGAGGTCAAACCGTAGACGAAGAGAATCATAAAGGGGGCTCACTCGAGCCCCACACCACAATCGTTGTCGACGCCTCATTTTGTTGCAGCAACTGTTTTGTTGATGCATGCATCGGGGAATTTCAACTCATTAAAACTTACGTTGAGCTGTTCCTGAATGTGAGCATTCTAGAGGTTCCCTTTTTTCGGGGATCTAATTTTCAGTTTCTTTTTTCTTCCTTGTTTACGCTCCACTGAAGATGAATGGAAAGTTTCAAGAAATACCTTTAGACCGACTTCCGACCTCGGTTTTCTGCAGGAAAGATAATCGTTTTACTGAACTCCTGCCCTAAGACGCGAGGGTAGCCGCGCTATGGAAAGATGAAAGGTAGTGAAGATATGGAGGGAAGAATCCGGAATAAGTGCAAAGTGCGAAGTGTACGTCAGCCTTTAACGAGTGTTGCTGTTAGAAGTTTTTTATGAAAGAAACGGACGTAACTTCATCAATATTTCTTGTTACAGCTGCCGCTTAAAAAATTATGTTTACCGCTACAAGTTCCTCTTTCTCAAAAGTACCTAGCCGCAGTTACAAATTCACGCAAAAAGTGACTGGTTACCGTAACGCTTTACTAGTTACTACTGTCCAAGACTCCTGTGCATAGACCGCAGTTACCACGCTTCCAATTGGCCGGCCACAAATTAGCAGCTTTTGGTAGCTACGTAGTGATTGCAGTAGTGGGAAGCACGAAAGGGTCACGTACGGTAGCAGACAACGCGCTTCGAAAGCTTTGCTTGCAACGCGACAAACCTTGGGTACCTGGTATTGTCCAGTAATACTTTTGTGTTTGCTGAGCACGAGGTCACGGGTTCGATTCCCGGCCGCGGCAGCCGCTTTTCTGATGGACGCGAAACGCAAAAACGCCGGTGTGTAGGAGATTTCGGAGCACGTTAAAGATCCCCAGGTGGTCCAAATTAATCCGGAGCCCTCCACTACGGCGCGCCTCATCACATGCTTTGCGTCGGCGCGTTACAGCCCACCATAAATCAATAGTTGTGTGTTCCCGTGCCGCATTATTTCCTGCGTCACATTTGTGGTGAGGGTTCGCCATTCGGCGGAACTACACTGCGCGCCATCGCTCTTCCGTATTTGCGTGGCATTATTTGACTGTATCTCCTTAGTAAACCTGCTTCACTCGCGAGAGATTAAATTTTACAAAGTATAGTGCCTATTGCTGTTGTAGTGGCATTGTTAGATCCTACGTCTTGCGTTTGCTTGAACATCAATTTTGGCACAACTGTCTGACTACGGGGTCTCTATATCTAGCTTTGAAATCATAAAGCCTTAGGCGAGACAGCACAGTGGCTTTACTCGATTAGGAGCGGAGCTCAACACTGCATACACACGACGATCAAACTATCCAACAAGGGAAGCACTGGCATTGTTTACCTTCACGCTCTTGCGGTCTTCGTAAAATATACACATTAGTATAAATATATGTTTCCGCAGCTTAAAGTTTTTTTCATCCGTCTATTGCGAACAAAACTCGCAATAGCCTGGATCACCAAAATTAAATTCCTCAAATTAAGATGTTCACTGGGTGCTGCATACCGGTGTCGTCTGAACGCAAACGTGCGGTCTGCAAAACAAAATGAACCGCAAACATAAAATGTCCTTGCGAAGTCCATAACAATTTCAAAGCGCTGCCGTTAAATGTTCAACGGCTTCCCGAAGCTCTTGCTTAATTTGGTTGCCAAGGTTCCTTCATTGCTTGCAAAGCACTGAGAGAATGTGCTCTTCTCAGGCCTTAAAAATAGGGCATGAATAATAAAGCCTATGCGTTCTCAACCTAAGTTCCTCAACCTAAAACAAAGGAGTAGGACACTTAGTGTCCAACAAATGTCAACTCTATATACTCAATCCTTTCTTTTTTTATCAGCCTGCAAGGAGACGTGCCCACGAGGAGGCGAATACAACCACCCAGAATGCACCACGACACCGTAATCGTACCTTTCGACGTATCAAAGGAAGCGACGCCACCCCACAGGCCCGAGCGGACTACCGGAAGGGAAACGAGAGCCATGCCCAGGGTCGCCGCAAATATTACTACCTCCGAATCAGCAAGAACGACGCGCAACTACACTAGGACTGTAAGAGTTCGTGCCACCGTTTCTTCGAATGAGCCATCGAAGCGGCTGCCTGACTCTTCAGTTCCACCGCGTCGTCGGCTTTCAACGAAACATTTACCAGAGCTTTCTACCCGAGGAAGGCCCGAGGGAAAAGCAGGCGGTGTCCACGGTAGTGTTCCCAGCGCTATCCACATCTACAGTAAGCGGCATACTATCATGCCTGACGGTGACAAAAAGTTCCATGCCGATATGAAATAACTGGGCTGCGAAGCCAAACGACGCAAAAAAGATAGCTTTTTTACGACGATGTAATGCTGTTGTTTGTAAGCAATAAACGGCAAGATTGTTAACTGTCGCTAACTTAATAAACGTACCAGTGCAAATAGTTTCGTTAAGAACAAAATGGCTTCGGCTTGGCTCAGCTAACCTTAGATATGCAAAGCAAAAGCCTGGCGTAGTCTGGTTGAGTCTTGGTTTCGTTTAGTTAAACAATTGATTTAGCTGTATTGGCGACCACGTGTGAAATCCGTATGGTTCCGTGCAACGCTCACAGAAGGAGGCCGGGAGAACGCGGCGTTCATTCATGGCGAACGCACCATTCCCTTCGCCCGGCGCTAGACGAGTTACGTTTTCTGAAACGACACAGCCCCGCATGCATAGGAGGCTGCCGAGGTGGTTGGCTGCCTGGGTCGCACGGCGGTGGCGACCACTGTGGGCGCGTGCAGGCGCCAACAGCGGGCCCGGCGAATCACGCGATGCGCTTCGAGGGGTGTGTCACCGGGGCTGTATCTCCGGTCAAAAGGTCATTTGCGAAACCTCCACGAAATCGCTGGACTAAAGTAGTAAAACTTTGCTTTGAAAGCGACTGGTTGAATTGTTGGCGCACCTTCAATATGCTCACTTGATCTAGACGAGTCGGCTGCACTCAGTTGCGGCGCGCCCTGCAACATGCCCTTCAACCTGAGAAACATCTTACTCCAGATCTGAGAAGCATTCACCTTAGTGCTGTTAGTTTGTAGCCGGGTTAGTTAAGATTACATACACTAACGTTAGTCGCAGAGTACAAACATGCGCACAAACAATGCAGTTCTAGTCAATTTGCATCAAGAAATAGTAGTTTTTATGCCTTACTGATGGCGCAAAAAGCGACAATGAACTGCAAGAAACTAGATTTACACAACAGGTTTTCCGAAACAGTGATTATAATGAGTAAGGACACATCAGGTGCCTCAAGAAAAGATTGGTCGCGTCCGTGAAAAGGTTGTGTAAAATGTCGAAAAGGTATCTTTTACCGCCCCTGCTGCTGATCTACGGTCAATCTCTCCTTCACGGACCTCTCACGCTCTTCCCTTCCATTTCAATAGTTCAGCGATAAACACGGAGAAGGTTTAAGCGCCCATTGGTCGGTGTTCCTCTGCTTGCGCCATAAACTGAAACCTTTTGTTCCTCTTTAATTTGAAACACGGCCACTAGATACGAGCTCGCTCGGACTGTTTCCGTATTTTCCGGTCAAACGATTGCTTTCAACGGGGATCTTTGATTTGCTATCGCGAATTTCAAGCTCATATTTATTTTCAATAAAAGAACACTGCAAGTCGCAATGGTGAATTTATTTGTTGCTTTTAATATGTCTGATGTTTTTTTTTACTCAACACTGTTCAACAGGATCAAATATGTTTTCACATTTAGTGTTTTGGAAAAGTTTCGGTTATATAGCTTCTTGTTTTATAAATGCTTACCCTTTCGGCAGGATGGTTAAATCGATCGATGAATAGGCAGGCACACAGACCAAACTTTGGGGTTTATGGAGCCCAAGACAGACTATCGCCTTTAAAACACATCTTCTGGCGATTACGGTACTCTCTAATGCGACATACTATGCGACATACTCTAATACTCTCTCCTCCGCTGTCTCCTCTCCTTCAGGTGCTGTGAATATAAAGCGGGTAGCGCGCTGCGGCGGTTCAGTCAGCGCTCGCTCTCGTTCGACTTCGCGTCACAACACGTTTCACCCGACTTAGAGAATCAACCCACCGGAAACACCAATTGAACCCCCCGTTGCGTCGCATGACACCAGGGTTCCCTCGCGGGAAGATGGGCGTAATTTTTCTTAAGTGCACTCATGACTGGTGCTCTTATTCACCTGGATTACACTCTATTGATACCCGCCGCGGTGGCTCAGTGGCTATGGCGTTGTGCAATTGAACCCTAGGACGCGGGTTCGATTCCAAACCGCAGCAACCACTTTTCTGATGGAGGCCGAAAACGAAAACTCCCGCGTGTTCCAGATTTCGGCGCTCGTTCAGGATCCCAGGGAGTTTAGAAGTAATCCAGAGCCATCACTACGGTGCGCCTTATCGCCTGTGCAGCGTCGGCGCGTTAAACCCTATAATCAATCTAATACACTCTATTGGCCCTTGTTCGAAATTTTATTTGTGATCTGTGTATTTCTGTGACCTCGTAGAAGAATACAAATGCCAGTGTGATCAATTTGCTCAGTTTAAATGAACCTATTTTTGCCCCCTTCATCCAAGCCATTTTGCGAATTGCTTTAAAAGAAGAACATCCAGTATTTGTTTTGCAAGGCTGTTGCGGAATCCAGTCCAGTGACAAAAAAATGAGATGGCTGTTCGTAAAAAACACAGAAGGTTTTTTTATAGGCATGCCCGATAAAGCAAAGTTTAGTGTCGCTGATCTTCCGCAACCCCAAGTTCTGGGGTCGTGTCCTTTGAGAAAGAAAGCTTCAGAATGAATGGCTCGTGGCCAGATTTGGGCTGCATGAGGGCGTTGTTAGAAACCACCAGTGCTTCTACCGCTTCGGCCACATTTCGGAACTCTATTAGTCCTGTTTTGCAGAGCTTTGACTTCGATTCTTCCATTTGAGTTATCGATGCCTTTGGGATTGCCTGCTCCTGTAGCATGCTCAGTAAGTCCTCTTGATTCAGTGTGCGGGGAACGTTGTAAAAATACAAGACCCGAGATGGCGCAAAATGCCAGTCTCGAGAGCGCCCTTCTCTGGAATTGTAGCGGTTCTTGTTGCTGCCAAGAAAATTCATGTACGAAGGAGAACCGTCAGCTAGCTTCCAAGGCTCCTTCACCTCCGGCACGTAAGGAATGGGCATCAAATTAACATTCACTTGGAATCCCAACAATATAATGCCGTTGAGACGCCCTGCGGCCCGTTCGGCACCAAGTGCATCTTCCATCTGTACGAGGGCGCAACACACCTGCTTCTTCATGAACTGTATACGGAGAACATTCCCGAACACGCATAGCAAGTTGAAAAGCTTTTGCGCGTTCATTTTGCCGCGCATTCCAGCAATCATAAGAACGGTGCCATTATGCGGAGCTGGCAAGAGTGCTTGTGGCTGGCCGCCCGAGGCGTTGCCCGCTCCAGACGGAGGCGAAGGGTATGCAGCGGTGAGTTCCCAACAGTCGTTGTTGTTTTTGTACAAATCAAGTATAGCTTGCTGATCTTCTGGATATTTTACCTGCAGCACGCAGCAACCGGGATAGATGTTGGCCCCGTGAAGGCGCTCCTTGGCACGCCCTGCCGAAGCGCCACTTTCGAACTCGATCGCACCGTGGACTTCGGCTCCTCTTCCAACGACGCGCAAAGCAACGCGTCGGACAGTGCCACTGTGAGCGAAGATGGAGCGTACCACTTCCGCCGTTATAGGGTAGAGAGGGTCCGTGATGGTAAAAAACAGGGTGCTGTTTGGGGTCACTCCTTCGTCCAATCGTTGTCGCTTCTTTGCAATGCCGTCGTTTCCGGGAGCAAGCATTTCAGTAGAGTTTTGTGCGCACAATCTTCGAGCAACGCAAGCGGGTGCAATCGGACCGCCACATGGGCCCTGCTGCAGCCGTTTCTTCCTCGTTGAAATGGTAGCGATAATGATTCATATTTCAGTGATGGTGATGGGGGTAATAATAAGGATGGTGGCCCACATTCAGAACGCGTCTTCCCTCCTGGTTATTCTTCTCTGAAGCTGAGTTCCTGCTGAAGTGACACTTTGTTTTGAAACAGGTCATGCTAAGGAACATTTTTTTAAGTCTTTCGGCTTCGAAAATTTCTAAGCCATTCCACTCTCTGAAAAAAAATGTATGCAGTGAAACCGTAGTTCGAATTGTACGCAGGGTCCTTACTACTAGGACAAATGAGAAGGGAAATACCGAATTGAGAGCGATAACTTGTCTTAACACGAGGGTACCACCACTCCGGGAAGCCTAGGCAAACTAAACACGTAAGCGCTTTGTGCGGCGTCAGATATAATGGGGCGAACGTATACGTGGCCAACGCGGGGCGCGACAGCAGCAAATCTTTGAAAGCTGTTGTAATTAAAGCAAAACTTTCTATTCAACACGGAAGGTGACGTTGCCTCGAAACGCACTGTAGGAAAGCCAACTTTCTCCGACGTTGATAATAATCGAGGGGGAAGGAAAAGCTGGCTGAAACGCGAAGCTTTCTCTCACCGAAAGCCAATGTCGTCAAAGTCCAAAGTCAAAGTACCGTTTCGGAATCATTGCGCCGAAAACGCGCAGCAGGAAAGCCAACTTATACAATAGGTTTTCGCAAAGGCACATCAAGCGCCTCGAAAGAAACAAGCCTTTTCCGCGGTAGAAATCAGATCTGGCTCCCTCGACTTTGAAACCTACGTCTGTGTGATGCGCCATTCCGAAATGGCCAACATAGTCTGGATTTTAGAGTTTGACTTTGACTTCGCTGCGCTAAAGAAGTTGCTTCTCATTTTAACCTTTGCTTTATTAAGAATGGGGTTTTAATGTTTTCTACCTGAGATTACGTTGATAATACAAATTACGAATATTTATAGGAATTCCCAGAACATGAATACGAAGCTACACAGGCGTATCAGTTTTTCGCACGGTCCCAAATTTTACACTAAATTCGGGAAGACAGTTTTTGCCTGAAAAAAAAAAAAAACAAAAATAAAGTTTCAAGCAGTAAACACAACCCACACGTCAACTTAATGAAATTAAGCTTGACGTCGGTAGCGTTGTTTTTTAGCTCTGCAAGCGCGCCGCTCATCATTAATGTCGGTTCACATACTTGGCCCGGTTATTTCTTCCTAATAATTTCCAGGAGGGCACAGGAAAGGGCACTTTGTCTCCCCTCCCCCGAGCCTTCTCCGAACATAGCAATATTGTGATTCTGTGGGCCGCAAGAGACATGCTCCTTGCCGTGAAAGAGGCAGCTCACGCTGCATCGTAACTTCCGGGCATTCCCATCCTTAAGGAGCCATGAAGAGAAAATACAACTTCATTTAATTTGAAAGAACTAGGATTCAGTATCTTACTCATCTTCATTACAGCCACAAGAAATCTTTTTTAACGAAAAAAAAGCACGAAGTATTTAAAAGCTTTAAAATTTTGCGCCACAGTGACGTGTTATGAGCAAGAAGGACGTCATACGGGCTAACAATAAAACATAATTTTCAGTGCGTTAACTGTACGTTAGCATTCAAGTGATGCGGTCAAATGGAACTAGAGGCCTCATTACAGACGTCCAGTCATGTGTCGTCGCGACAGGTCAGTTAGGCGGCCGCCAATCACACAAACAAGGTTCCGTGGCGTCATACAAAAGTTGCGGAAAAATGGCTAGGGGGTCACGACTGCTTCACACGTTTTCTTTTTTATCTCCGTTATTTGTTCGAAGATTGCGATGATATTGGCATCATTATTATCGGGACTAAGCAGTCTTTCTAATCCACTCAACTTGTATTTTGTCTTCATGCCTTTTTTAAGGCAAGATCCCACGACTATCTCGGGATCCACGATCTCCCCTCTATAACCACTGGAGCCTACATTCAAGCATTCCTGTCCCACTATTGGCACTGCAGAACGATCCATCCTCATCTTTACCCAGACACACAGGAGGCCTCAAAACCTCCTAGACCCAATCGCTGGCATCTTGAAGGTCAGGAGAAGTCAGTTCAACCACGTCCGCTTCACAAGATGGCTACGCTTCTACCATCGACTGAGCCGAGCCCGCCCTCCCCCCCCCCCCCCTTCCCCCCCCACCCCCGCCCGCATCCTTGTCTCTTACGCATCTCGAAATCCCACACCAGTCATCACACCCGACCATTTTATGGAAAACATGAAAGACCGAAGTAAGCCGCTACTTTGGTATCTCGCCGAAGGAATTTCTGCCAATCGCCAAGCATTGGAGCTCATGCACCCTCTCCTTAGTAACATTCTTTAAGATGACGAGCGCATAGAATTCCTCACCGATTCACCAAAAAATGGAAGTTTGAAGATCCGCTCAGGCCAGCAATCTTTTGGCCACGAAAAGACATCTATCACTAGTGTAGGTTGGCTGATGCATGCGTCGGAAACATTTAAGCTATGGATTGCCCTCACATCTGGCAACGCTTGTTATTGTTCTCGAAACATTTATTTGAGCTGATGAAAAAAAATAAAGAAATGTGACTCGTTGTATCTTCGTTCGTAATGCCGCGACCGATTGCTGCTGCTCTAGCCCGGTGAGATCAGGTGTTCCTGCGTCTTGATTCGACAGCTGGTCAGCCCGCACTCCGACTTCTCCGGGCTCGGGGAAGGGAAGGGGCTCGGGTGGTCGGCGAATGCCCACCCATACGAGGTAGTACGTCCAGTTGGAAGTACGTCTCCTTGGGCCGTGTTAAGGGAATGAGTGGGAAATATGTTATGAAGAATAGAGGTGTGCAAGTATGTTGGATCCGGAGTGCTCGCCATAGCCGTGAGTCGCGTGTGTTGTGGAAGGCTTGAGGGGTTGGGTGACGGAGGTGGTTCTGATGGTTAATGGTAATAGAGGAGAATATCGGTGTAATGACTGCTAAGAGGACGGGTCGCAACTTGTACCCGCTTACGCAAGCATGCAGAGGGCTGAATATATTAAAAAAATTCTGTGTTTTGATAGCGGCATTTATTACCAACAATGAAAGCAAGTTTTAAGGATATATGGTTGGAGTCATTGTGAGAGCTGTGCATGGCCAATTCCCTTCAGTTTCACCTGCGCGCTGAGTAAAAGAGCAAGAAGAAGAAAATGTCAACGCTGCGTTCAGTCCCAGGTATGTTGATCCTCAATCTTTCTTTTCCGTGACGAATGCTCCGTTACTCGTGGTGGAGAACAACATTCAGAATGCTCGAAATGGGGTATCACTTATCGTACCAACGACTACACAGCAGTGAGACACCATTTCATAACTGGTAGTACGTTACTATATTGAGTAGGGACCTGCTATATGTCGCGCTCATGCTCTCACATGACACGAAGTTCAGCTGAAGTTGTTACGCTTGCATATCTTGGACAAATACAACATACTGATATAGTCAACAAGATATATCGAACGTATGCGGTTCACAGCCGTCACTACTTTCCGGTTTCCTTGAGTTGGTTATTTCTATAATTGTGATTGCCAAAATACATTTTTTTCTTTAAAAATCTTCTCAAATTTGTTCAAAACTCAATGACTTAAGAAACAGTAGCAACATATTACTGACACGCAGACCGGTTGCGGTCAGTGGTAGCAAAGGCGTAAGCTACGCACTAAAGGCACACTACAAAAGTAACCACAAAGGCCCGTTTCATTGCTATTTCACTGAACGTTATTCGCGACCTCGTGAAGGCAACACCATCAAGTGGTATGTAACATTATGCTGATATATTTATGTAGAAAAACTTCCGCGAACGAGTGCTTTATTCTATCAGGCACACATCGGGCTGCCTGTTCAACAACGACTTCGTAATACGGCTCGTATGGCTTAGCAGTAGCGGGTTCATGTTATTTTTTAGGGCCAGGTACTTCTAGTCGTCCGTTATTTCTTTTGAGATTGGACTCACCATAGTATGTAGTCGCTAGGCAGTATACCGACGTTCAAGTGTTTTTGAATGTTCATACAAACTGGAGTATTGCTTGGGACTGGGCGAGTGGGTTCATGATATCTGGAAAACCTTCAGCTGGAACGTACGCAAACGAAGGACAGTCGGGAGAAACACGGACACAATGCTGGCTAACAATAGAAGTTTACCGAAGAAAAAACACACATATTTACACCGAAACATTGCACAGCGTTGTGAAAATTTGGCACAATCAGTCCTCTGTATACACCCGAAGCACGTCCTTTTCTTTGTCGGTTAGTGTGACGGAAGCGGTGATAACGCACGGGTCGCCCTTCTTGTCGATAGCAAGGGCGTCAATAATTTCTCGTGCCAGAGCATTGCGTTTCCTTCCGATAAATTCCGCTTCGTCAATGCGGGCGCTGCAAGTACAATCGCGGCAATGGAATGACTGTCCTTCGTGGAATGAAATGGACCGTCAATCGTTTCCGTACGTTCCAGCTGATGGTTTTCCAGTGTTCATAGAAACAACATGTTAGAGCAGCTTCTATGAACCATACATTTCCCGTGCAAGCCCAGGTATTTACACAGGATAATTCCCATTTTTTTACCTCTGCGCACATCTAATCACCACGAAAGAAACACGCTCCGCATATTCAGAGCCTATATTGAAAGACAATTGCGTTTTAATTTGTTGAATAAACATGGGATCAGGTTTTCATTACATTGAGAGGTAGAGAGCATTTGCGAGATCGTTAGTTTTTCTTCATATCGTCTTGTGCTGACGAATCAAGGATCGAAGAAATCACGCTGTGTGAGCCGTACAGAGCTTCAAAGTCATTTAAAACTCGGTGTATTTGCCGCAAGTACAGGAAACTCCGCATAGTTGATTGATTGATTGATTGATTGATTGATTGATTGATTGATTGATTGATTGATTGATTGATTGATTGATTGATTGATTGATTGATTGATTGATTGATTGATTGATTGATTGATTGATTGTAGGGTTTAACGCGCGGACGCAACGCAGGCGATGAGGAGCGCCGTTGTGGAGCACTGAGGAGTAATTTTGACCATCCGTGGATCTTTAACGTGCGCCGGAATCTCGTATACACGGGCGTTCTTGCTTTTCGCCTCCATCAGGAAAATTCCGTGTAATGGTAGAGTAATGTAGGCGCCAATTTATTATATGTTATTTGAAGGTATCCTCGTTACTGAGGTCTTCATGAGGTATCTGCACGCTGAACTATCTCCATTACCTCAGTTATCCCGAGAGGAGCAACACAGCACTCGCTAGAATGTCGCAAATGGTGTAGTGCCGATGGTCTAAAAGACAAATAAATCGCGATGAGTAGTGGACCGTCAACAGCTTCATCGTTGAAGTGTTTCTATTATAGTCACACCCTAAAATACACCAACTATAAAAAGACTTATCTAACTGCAGTAAAGGCTACTTCACGGACAGAGCTAGTGATGATGTGCGCGCACGTGCGCATTGGCGACTGCACGTCACAGAAAATGCAACGCCCTCTGTATTCCGGGGAGTTAGTGCGCTTGTCGTAGCTTACTCTAGTCAACACTCCCGGACGCAGCTGTAGCGACAAGTGGTACTTTGCAATCCGCGCTGATGGCGGCGCCAAGAGTTCTAATATAAGCTTCGCCAGAGTTACGCGTCTGATTTCTCCGAGGAACACCGCCGCCAGTCACACCGTGGCATCAAAAGGCTGCTTCCAGTGCTGCGCGCCAAACTTCTTCTCAAGTTGTGTGCGGGTGAGCCGCTTCGGTTGCGCCGTGCAGCGGCCTGCGCAGTCGGCCGCACAAGCGCGCTCCAGCTTACTCCCGATACGGCGACGGGCGCAGCGGCTCATGCAGGCGTAACAGGTTGCTTTTCCAAGGCACGCTGTAACTCAATATGGGGGATGGACACGCAACTCTGCTCCTGTAGGAGAGCTATACATAGGAATTTTAGCGTCACCCAGAACACAGTGCCACCTCGTATCCCGCAGAATTTGTAGTACCTTTTAACTTAAGCGTGTTCCAACGCGCACCGCGTAGAGCGTGTTGGAGTATAGTGGGGCCATTCTTCATTTTGCTTTGACGTGACGAACGTGGCTTTTCAATTCTGACGATGTTCCGCACATAGTTAACCTGCCTTGGAATCGTTTCTGAACGCAGAACAGTGCAGTGTTCAGTGTAATATATTAGGAGAAGCAGGTTTATTAGGCTATTTTTTGTGCGAAATTATTTTAAAGCAAAGCCTAATACCTCTTCTTTCGCGGCGAGCAGGACAATAAACTCCCGAAGTGGTGGAGGCAGCGGCGAGTGGGGGGAGGGGGGGGGTTGAGGGGGGGTGCGTTGGGTTTGTTTCACTCACCGAGCACACTGTACATGGCCCGGTGAATTTACCCAGCGTTCCCCGCGCGGAGCTGCCTGCTCGCCGGCGCGCGCATCGGCGGTACTGCATTGTCATCTGCGTGAGCGGCGGTTGTTTTGGCGCAGCTTCGTGTCCATTGCGCGCTTTCTTCCCACGGCTTGATTAACTTGTTCGACAGCTCCTCCTGGGTAACCCATACCCGACGTAATTAGGTGGTAGTAGGGCAAAGATACGTTAAAGAGTGGTTTGTAGGTTGGGAAAACCAATTGTAGATACCACCTAAAGTCATCTGGCCGCCAGAGAAACGCTACCTTTTGCCCACTGCTTGCCATGAATGGGACACGGTTTTCTAAATTGGTGAATAACAATACGGTTGGGTTTTACGAGGTATCACAAACGGCGAAAGGCGCAACTGGTTCTGATAAATACGATTATTAAGTTTCCTCAGCTTTCTCGCAATTCTCGAACTTACTAAACTACCTAGTTTTAATCGGCATAAATGGAAATCACTAAGCGGTCATGCCGAATTGTTTTGGTGTCTGCGCTTGCGTTGCGCGGGCGTGCAGTCGTGAGCTAGCACATCACGATGGCTAGGTTCCTCTTTCTCTTTTTTCGAAAGACGCTCCTCTCCGTTTTCTTTCTGCCGACGCAAGACTCGGCTACCGCGGCGGCGTCCGCCGCTCTAGCGCGGATGTGGCCGACGCTGCTGCATTCGTGATACCGCCCCTGCGGATTCCAGGTAATGGTTGGCAGAATGTCTGGTTTCACTCTTTGTAGAGCCACGTGTGTGAATTCAAGAGACGTCGCATGAGAAACTATTGTAGGTGTTGTTTAAATCTTAGCTTTCCAATCACCTTCGCAGCGTGGATTGGAGCCAATTTATATATCCTCCAAGAACTGTAAAATTTTGTTAGTAAAATACCTTACATACGCCTTCGACAGCAATCTTAAATAAAAAAACTGTTCTCTAGGAACACTTACAGGGAGCAGACAAAAACAAGGCGCTATCTTTGAAACCTCCTTACACGGACATTTTAAAGAATTGCCCGTTGAAAAGACAGGCTTTTAGATGCGACGCTGAGAGCCTCTCTTGTCGGCGGCACTGTCCTTCCTGCGTGCGTCCGTCGTCGTCGGCGTCCGCACTCTCCTCCGCTCACCCCCTCTCCTCTCCGATAGCGAACACTCTCTCGCGAGGGGCATTGGATTGGATTCGATTGGCTTGGCTTGGCTTGCATTGGATTGGATTTATATTGGATTGGATTAAAGTGGATTGTGTTGGATTGTGTTGCGTCATAGCCGCGGCAGACACTGGCGCCGGCGCGTGCCCAGGTGAGAGCGAACACTCTCTCTCAACATCTTCGGGTGTGCGGCCCAGCGCGCTCTCACTCCGCCGGTGGGCGGCATTGCACGCGGTGCTGCGCATGTGCAGTACTATCTCTCTCCGCTCCGCGGTCTCCGCGGTCTCCTCTCCTTCGGGCGCGCTACGCATATAACCGGTGTGCCGCTCTCCGGCGCCCTTTCGGTCGACGGTTGCTCTCTGCTTGCGCTTGAACCCCCCTCAGCGTCGCATCACACCAGGGTTCCCGCGAGGGGAGGTGGGCGTAATTTTTTTTAAATACTATTTCTTGGTGACCAGTTTACTCTATTGTGGCCACAAAAGCTCATTGTGTTAATCGGATGGCTGACTAGTGTTCACTACTTTGAAATCCTGAGACATTTCTAGCAGCAACTTTATGGGCAAAAATACGACCAACAAAACCTTTTGTGTAGTAACTTCAGACAGCATTGGCGTGCAAGGATCACACGAAACTATAATGATAGCACTAGAATCGCTTGGAGCAGCTCTTGTGAGCGACATCATAGTGGCGGGAAAGGCAAGCGACTCAATATTTAAGTGCGGCAACTCTTTCCTTATTACCTAGAAAAGCTTTTAACGACTGCGTCAAAGTTCTAGTGACAGTGGACGGGAGATAAAAAAATGGCTCCAATCCACGCTGTGACGGTGATTGGGAAGCAAAACTTTAAACAACACGCACAACAATTACCCATGCGACGTCACTTGAATTCGCCAACGTGTCTCTACAAAGAGGGAAATCAGGAATTCTGCCATCCGTTACCTGAAATTCGCGGAGGAGGTATCCCGAACGCAGGAGCAGCGTCGGCCATGGCAGGGCTCTATAGAGCGGTTGACACCGCCGCTGTAGCCCGGCCGTGCGTCGTCTAAAAGAGAACAGAGAGCAGCATCTTTCGAATTTCGAAGGGTGAGAGAGGAGAAACTAGCCTGATGTGCTAGCTCGGTGCTACACCCCCGCTCGACACAGGCGCAGACACCGAAATAATTCGGCATGTGAGCTTAGTGATTCACATTTATACCCATTTAACCTAGTTATTTTAGTAAGGTTGAGAATTGGAAGAAAGCTGAGAAAACTTCTATAATCGTTATTTATCAGAACCGGTTGCTCCTTTCGCATTTTTAATACCTCTTAAAACACAACCGAATTGGTATTTACCAACTTAGGAAAAGGACTCCCATTTGTGGCAAGCACTGGGCAAAAGGTAGCGTTTCTCTAGCGGCCAGATGTCTTTATGTGGTCTCTACATTTTGTTTTCCCGCCTTGCAAACCAATCCTTAACGTATCTTCGCCGTACGACCACTTAATTCCATCCGGTCCGGGTTATCCAGGA
Source organism: Haemaphysalis longicornis (assembly GCF_048455015.1). NCBI lineage: Eukaryota > Metazoa > Arthropoda > Arachnida > Ixodida > Ixodidae > Haemaphysalis > Haemaphysalis longicornis. Next base: position 81,998,761 of record NW_027526204.1, on the reverse strand, counting down.
GGTGTTGTCGAACAAGTTAAGCCATGCGACAGAAGCGCGCAATGGACGCGAATCTGCTCCAAAACAACCATCACTAAAGCAGACGACGAAGCCGTACGGCCAACGCGCCCACCGGCGAGCATGCACCTCCGCACAGGGAACGGTTGGTAAATTCCCCGCGCCATCTACAGTGTGCTCGGTGAGTGAAACCCTAGGCACGCCCCCCCCCCCCCCCCCCCCCCCCTTTTCACCGCCGCCGCCTCCGCCGCGTTGGGACTTTATTGTCCCGCACACCGCGAAAGAACCGTTGGGTGGTAGAGGTAGAAAGCTTTACTTTAAAACATTGAAAATAACCACTTTTGTATTTTTTCTTCGTGACCCCTTTGACCAAAGCACCCCTGGAGCTGCGATAATGCGATATGAAGCTTTCTATTCACTTATTCAGGCCTTGGCATCCCTCATGAAGTGCACGTCCATTGCAGCACAAATAGAAATGAGACAAGACGTGGGGCAGGACAGGTCCGCACCGCAGACAGGCGTCAGCGGCACAGCTGAACCTGCAGCGCCAGCCTGGAGCTTTGCACAACTGGTGCCTATCCCAGCACCAACCAAGAAAGATGATAGCTCTGGCACTGCCGCGAACACAAGCTGCCCGGGAGACGACCAAGTACAGAGTGGTGTAGGGCGACCCGCCCCACAACCCGAGTACACTTGCCGATTTTGCCTCCGCAGAGACAAGCAAATGAGCATGGTTCTACCTTGCAACTGCAAAGGTATGCTCTGCATGACTTACGCCTTGCATGAGGTGGCCTGCGGTGCAACGTGAAAGAGTGCGAAATTCCACTCTGGCAATAGCACATCTTTGAAATCATGGAACTGCAGCAGAATTTTAAAATATTAGGTGCTTGCAAAAACTTTTAACGCTGCTTGCACAGTGACTTAGCAGAAAAATAAGACTGCCTTTAAGCGTAGTTGGTTGCCACGCATTTCTTGATTAAAGAAAGGATAACTGTGCTAATGTACCGTGCTCGTTTGCCGTAAGCTTCATGGGGTCGCTTATACTGTTATGGTATTTCGGCCATTTTCAAACGACATATCGCTCTATATTGTGGTCAGCAATTTCTGTCAAAGCTGTGAAACAAAGTCAAGCAAAACACTGGTAATTCGGATATCACGGGATTGGGAAGAATGTCCGAATTAACCGACTGTCCAAATTAACGCGAGTACGGTCGCAACTACTGAAAAATGCATTCAACTGCATTAAACTATTATTGAAAACAAATAAGTATGATAGTTTGCTTTGCGCAGGTGATGTGCGGTTATATCATGATTTTGCGAACTTCCTGGAGCTGGTTCAGTCCACACACACTGTCACGCGAAACCGTGCAAATATCCTCTATATTTGCCTATGAGAGGTACGCAAGCTCGTTCGTATCCCGTTCCGATCTCGAAGAGTTTAGGTGCTCCTTTGATTACTGCTGTGAATCCGAATTAGCTGAAGCTGACCCGCTGCGGAAAGCGCTGCTATTTCTCACCTGAACACGTGGGGATTAAAAACTAACCAAATTTCGGATGAGGCTGGCCGAATTAATAAATATTTTCAGCCATGCAGCCAAGCAGGGTTTGGACGGCACCAGACGCCGTTTCCCATTTGCCTGAAGTTCCAAATTCACGGAGGCCGAATTAGCGCATTTTAGTGTATATGCTCTCAGTATCCCACAGAAGATGCAGTTTTTATTGGCACTGAATAACCCCCAGGAATGTCCCAGCCATTCCGCCATATATTTGTTGCGCTAACAAGTACCAAGCTTTCAGATTTAAATCACAAAGTCGAGTACATTCGTAACATAGTGGTAACAAATGGTAGCTCTTAGCCTACCACGTTTGAATGCAGCGGCCTTTTTATTTATTTATTTGTTTATTTATTTACTTATTTGGAATATTGCTAGCCCCAACATGCGGCTATAGCGGATTGCAGTACGACACGCTAAAACAACAAAAGCAACAGTACAATGCTGAAGTCATCGCACAGAACCATGGAATTGAAACAACATAGAAAAGGCCTGACGTGCAAACAAAAGCAAACATTGCTGGTCAGTTAGAGACCTATTTTTAGAGGTCATCGATACAAGTTTTTTCAATAACTTTACTGTAAAGGTCATTCCATTCATTGGAAGTGCGCGGAAAGAAAGAATACTTTTAGAAAGATTGTTTTTTACCGGAAAGGAACTACAGTGTGCTTGTGACGTTTTCTGGTAGAGTAACGGGGAGAGAACTGTAAGTATTCTCCTGTGATGCTGTTCATTCGACCATTAAATATTTTAACAAATAACAACAAACAATGAATTCTATTCCTGTCTGAAGTTTGGTTCAATGCAGCTTTGGCAACTAATTCAGACACCAAAGTTAAGCCGTACTTATTGAAAATAAATCGGGCGGCCTTGTTTTGAATTCTTTCTAGTTTTTGAGTATTGACATTGGTATAACGACTCTAGACCATGTTCCCATATTCAAAAACAGGTTAAATAACAGATTTACATGTCAAAAGGTTAGTGTCGCATGACGAATATTTAACAGGACGTCTCAAAAATTGTAATTTCACCATTGCCTTGTTAGCTATGTAGTTGGTATGTCGATCACAGTGGACGTTGCTACATGTATGTAAACACAGATTCTTGGACTTAGTTATTCGGTTGAGGATGTTACTCGATTTCTGTAATTTGTTACTCAATTAAGGATATGTGGTTATATGTCGCAAATATTCTTGTATAGCCGAAAAGCAGTCAACGAAATCACGTGCGCGGACTGGTATAGGCAAATTGAATGCCGAGGTGTTATCCTTGCGAGCATTTCATCCTTCTGCGTTAATTCTTCAAGAACCATCTTATCATATCTAGAACGTTGGCTATCCACGAAGAACATTCGGCACGTGATACACTCTTCCTATCAAATCAGATTGGCTGCGTGGCATACAAAATAAACAGATGGAAATGCGCGCTTCACTTTCACCTTGGATAAGACGATTCGGTGGGGCCAGACGCTGGAAACGACACATACAAACAAAAACCAAAGGATATAGCTCGCGGCAATACTTCAGCTCAATGAAGTCGCCAGTGCGTACACGCATCTTAAAGCTACACATGCACAAGTGCACGCGTGCGGCTGATACCATTTCTTAAATTTTGCTGCTTGCTTCTATTTTTTCTGAACCTAAGCATAATCATACAAAAGTTTTGTTGGCATTGCTGCGGAATTTATACAACAGGCTTGTCTTTGAGGCCAATCTTTGATGTGTTGATGTGTTTTTAAATACCTTTATATAGCTGTTTTCAATTTATTATTACGTATTTATTTGGTTATTTATTTTAATTTATTTGCGTATTTTACCCTCAGTGCCATGGACATCTAAGAGGTGCGTGTATTCAAATGCAAAAAAACTTGAAATACCTTATTGTAAAATGTTAGCGAGTGATTGAAGAAGCAAGTGATCATTACGAATGAAAACAATTTCCGCTGGAAGGCGCTTGCGTTTCTCAGTACCATTTGCGAACAAAAGACAAAGCACAGCCTGGCGTGGCGCACCATGTTTATGTAGCGTACCTGCCTTCCGCCGCATTTACGCTGGGCTGTGGCTCTCTCGGTCTTCTCGTTTTCACGCGGACGCTCCGACACTCGAAGCCATGCTGCCGGCCGCTGCGTATCCGCCCTCTTTGTTTGGAACCACAAGTACCCAGTTCTTGTCTGACTGTAAAACCGTAAAGCAGCGCTAAGACGTTAATCTTACTGGGCTACTTAACCCCAGAAATTTTGGTCTGTCTGTCTGTCTGTCTGTCTGTCTGTCTGTCTGTCTGTCTGTCTGTCTGTCTGTCTGTCTGTCTGTCTGTCTGTCTGTCTGTCTGTCTGTCTGTCTGTCTGTCTGTCTGTCTGTCTGTCTGTCTGTCTGTCTGTCTGTCTGTGACTCGATTTCGCCACCCCGCCAAAGGGATACAAGGTCTGCGCAATAGTCTTATATACTAACGACCAAATCTTAACATCTAAGTCCGGTTTATATGTTCATACTTGCCACGTCTAAGTCCGGCTTAATGTTCATACTTGTGAAGATGGTTGAACAAGAACAAGGCATTACGCAATTATAAGACAGAAAATAATTACACAGGGGATATTTACAGTGTTCTTTTATAAAAAATTCCATAGATGTTTGATTTTTGCGAAAAGAAACACTACGTCTACTGCAGAAAAAAAATCACACAATCGCCTTTTGTCGCCCGCTCCAATATAGCTTCTGGCAGCATTTTAAGCATTCAAGCGGCAACCGTTACGAAAGGTTCCACTAGATAGGTGCTATGGTCTGGTTGGAACGCACTTGGACTATAGGGCAACGCGGTTCTATGAACGTGGAAGTAGGGAACCTCGATTTACGCGCGTCTCCGCCCTACGGCAGCGCCGGCATCGAGGCACCCGGCCTGGAGCAGTGGAACGCTGTAAATTTAAATTAACTTCAGCAAATTCTTAGCGTGTTTACTTTGGGAGGAGCGCGAAGCCAGAGGAACAACATGAGAAATCAGCGGGAAAGCGAAGGGAGGCATTTACTTTGCAAATATAGACAAACAACTATCGTCTTCTGTCGACATTTGCGAATAAAGGTGCAGATACGCGGCCAATTTTTTCCCCTAACGGCTGTTCTGCGTCCTGACACAGAGTATTTCGTACTCCACAATTCAAAACCATAATTCATAATTCGATGCAGCGATGGCGTAGAGGTAGAACACCCGTCTCGCGTGCAGAAGGACCGTGGTTCGAATCCCGGTGCCGGACAATTCCCACCGGATTAAAAAAAAAAAAAAAATCCGCGTATTGATGGAATTGCACAAAGGGGCTTGGGGTGCGGCCTGACCCCGGCGACCATTGCCGGTAATGCACTCCCTCACCAGAGCAGGATTGGCCACCCTGGTGTAGTAATGACCACAACCTCCCATGAATACGCCAACTTAACCCTCGGCCCTCAGTCCCCAGCGGCTGCGAAGCAACTGACCACGCGGCGGTCAGACCTGTGACGCAGCAGAGGGTGCTAAGAATCCCTGGATCCGGACAGGCCGCCAATGGAATCTGAACCTGGCAACGCTTAACGCGCGAACCTTATCTAGCGAAGCAAGTCTCGAGGTGTTGTTCGAGGAATTAGAGGGCATTAAATGGGATGTAATAGGGCTTAGCGAGGTTAAGAGGGCAGGCGAAGCATTTACGGTGCTGAAAAATGGACACGTCCTTTGTTACCGTAGTCTAGAGGACAGAAGAAAACTGGGAGTGGGATTTCTAGTCAATAAAAGCATAGCTGGCAACATAGACGAATACTATAGCATTAATGAAAGGGCAGCAGGTCTTGTAATTAGGCTAAATAAGAGGTACAAGCTCAAGGTGGTGCAGGGCTACGCGCCCACATCCAGCCACGACGACCAAGTAGTGGAACGCTTCTATGAAGATGTGGAATCGGCAATGGCTAAAGTAAAAACACAGTATACCGTAGTTATGGGGGACTTCAATGCTAAAGTAGGCAAGAATCAGGCTGGAGACAAGGCAGTTGGGAACTATGGTCGGGGCTGTAGAAATAGCAGGGGGGACCTTCTAGTTGAGTTTGCAGAACGGAATAACCTACGCATAATGAATACGTTCTTCTGTAAACGGGAGAGTCGGAAGTGGACCTGGGGGAGCCCGAATGGGGAGCACAAAAATGAAATAAACCTTATATTATGCGATAACCCTGGCGTCGTGCAGTATGTGGAAGTGCTCGGAAGGGTAAGGTGTAGTGACCACCGTATGGTAAGATCCCGAATTAGGCTAGATTTTAGGAGGGACCGCAACAAGCTAGTACGAAAGAAGCCGATAAATGAGCTAACAGTAAGACTTAAAGTAGAAGAATTCAGGATCGCGCTGCACAACCGATATTCCGCTCTTAACGAGGAAGCCGAGATTACGACACAGGAAGCCAGCGACAACCTTACACGCATTATCACGGAGTGTGCAGTAGAAGTCGGGGACACTATGGCTAGACAGGATACCGGTAAACGTTCACAGGAGACGAAAGATCTAATCAGGAAACGGCAAACCATGAGAATCTCCACCGCAGCTGACAGGATAGAACTAGCGGAGCTCTCGAAGTTAATCAATAAGCGTAAGACAGCTGACATACTGAAGTATAATATGGAGAGGATCGAATACGCTGTAAAGAACGGAGGTAGCCTGAAAGCAGTGAAGAGACGTCTTGGCGTGGGGAAAAATCAAATGTATGCACGTAAGGATAAGCAAGGCAATGTCATCACAAATAGGGATAAAATAGTCACAGTGGCCGAGGAGCTCTATAGGGATCTGTACAGTAGCCAGGACATACAGGATAATGCGAACGAGACAATAGTTCACAGGAGATATACATCCCACCAGTAACGACCGAAGAAGTAAGGAAGGCCTTGAAAGAAATGAAAGGGGGCAAAGCACCTGGTGAGGATCAGATAACAGCAGACCTCTTGAAGGATGGCGGAGAAATTGTCCTTGAAAAACTGGCAAACCTGTATACGCAATGCCTAATGACCGCAATGGTACCGGAATCTTGGAAGAACGCGAACATCATCCTAATTCATAAGAAAGGCGACATGAAGGACTTGAAAAATTACAGGCCGATCAGCTTACTGTCAGTCGTCTACAAGGTATTTACCAAGGTAATCGCTAACCGAATTTCTGCAATCTTAGATTTCAGTCAACCTAAAGAACAAGCAGGGTTCAGTAAAGGTTATTCAACAATGGACCATATTCACACGATCAATCAGGTGATAAAGAAGTGCGCTGAGTATACTGAACCCCTATATATAGCCTTCATAGATTATGAGAAAGCATTTGACTCGGTCGAAACTCTAGCAGTCATTCAGGCATTACGGAACCAGGGGGTAGATGAGCATTATGTAAGAATACTAGAGGATATCTACAATGGGTCTACAGCTACGATCATCCTCCATAGGGAGAGCAGTAAAATACCTATAAGAAAGGGTGTCAGACAAGGAGACACAATCTCTCCAATGCTATTCACAGCATGTTTACAAGAAGTATTCAGAACGTTGGATTGGGAACAGGTGGGAGTAAGGGTTAATGGAGAATACCTCAGTAACCTCAGATTTGCTGATGACGTTGCCTTGCTAAGTAACTCGGGGGACGAATTGCAAAGCATGCTTTCCGCACTGGGCGAACAGAGTAGAACCGTGGGCCTGAAAATTAATATGCAGAAAACTAAAGTAATGATCAATAACCTCGGCACAGCACAGCGGTTTGAGATAGGTGGCGAAGCAGTGGAAGTGGTAAGCGAATATATCTACTTAGGCCAAGTTGTGACCCCAGATCCCAACCATGAGGCAGAGATAATTAGAAGGATCAGAATGGGGTGGGGTGCATATGGCAGACATTCTCAGATGATGAATAGCAGCCTACCATTGTCGCTGAAGAAGAAAGTGTATGACAGCTGCATCTTACCGGTACTCACCTACGGGGCAGAAACTTGGAGGCTCACTAAGAGGGTTCAGCTTAAATTGAGAACGACTCAGCGGGCAATGGAGCGGAAAATGATAGGTGTAACATTAAGGGACAAGAAGGGAGCGGAGTGGGTCAGGGAGCAAACTGGTGTTAAAGACATATTAGTAGAAATTAAGAAGAAATGGACGTGGGTAGGGCATGTAATGAGAAGGCAAGATAACCGCTGGTCATTAAGGGTAACAGAGTGGATCCCTAGAGAAGGCAAGCGTTGCAGGGGGCGGCAGAAAGTTAGATGGGCAGATGAGATCAAGAAGTTTGCGGGGATAAATTGGTCACAGTTGGCACAGGACTGAGTCAGTTGGAGAATAATGGGAGAGGCCTTTGCCCTGCAGTGGGCGTAAATAGGCTGGTGATGATGATGATGATGATGATGAATTCAAAACCAACTTTGTTGTTATGGCCAATGCAATGCGATATATACTGAGGCTATGAAAACACTTGATCATGGAGAGTTGCGTGGTAATACTATGGCTTATGAAAAAAAGTTCGGCAAGAAAGTGACGTCAGGGTGCTAAACATGGCAAGTTAACACTACTTTTCATTCTTGTTACACTTGCAGCCCCGTTGTAATTTGAAAGAACAAAGCAAGCTTAGTCATGTTAGCTTAGATGTTGTGATTACCTCCGCAGTATGAGGCTAGAGCCCCATGGACGTCACTGCCTTAACTATGTCATCGAATCCAGTGCCACGGCCGCTCAATGGTAACAAGATCTTGTTTCGATGGAGCAGCCGTGCCAGTGTAATGCGATTATTGCCTCTCGCTTCCGCAGATGACTCAAGCCGGGCCCACGCCAACTGCGTTGTACTGCAGGCAAGCCAGAACAAAGTGCCCCGTTGCCACATGTGCCGCTGCGAGTTCGCCATACGCATAGACTCGCGCAAGGTATGGTGGCGAATTTAGTTTCATTAATACCCCCAAACCCACCAAAATGACGTTGTCTTGAATTTTCCCAACATTATTTTTGTAGCTTTATATTGAAGTCTACGGCACCATTTCCATACTCCTCTCAAGTTTTCATCCCAAGTACAAACGAACTGATAAGACTGATAGGGCACAAAGCAGAACTGATAGGATAGAATAGGACACAACTGATAGAACTGATAGGACACAAAGCAGAAGGCGCCGCGCTAGGGCTAACAAATGAAGTTTTCGTTGAGGAGCGAAAAAATAAAAAAAAGAGTGCAACCGAAACTGCAGCCTGCCGCAGATAATGCGGACGGAATACCAAAGATACAAGTCGAAGTGTTGTCCAGGTAGGTTACGTTGTAGTATAAATAAAGACACAGGCAGCCAACTGACACACACGTCAAATTCAGTTTTATAAAACGATATTTCTGAAATATCACAGGGGTGCGCGTTATTGTGTGTATGCAAAAAGGTTGTGTGAATAAACGGAAAATAATAACAGCAATTGGAAAAATAAGCCGGCAAGTGGGATGTGGGCGTGGGAAGTTAAGGTTTTTCGGTGGGAAGGGAAGCGGAAATTGCTGAACTTGAAAACACAACGAACGTCGGAATTACTGTTTTTTATCCATTTTATGTTTTTGTCCTGGTTAAAATTGTAACCGCACACGAATCGCAGTTTAAATGAGCCAGAAGTCACGTACACGCGTACGTAGCAGATGGATTACAACTGTATCGTAAAAGTCGGCGACAGAAACGGGTCGAGCCGAACTGCACTTCTGCTAGTTAGTACGCGCATAAATTAGCTTTACGGATATCTTCTAATGATGCAAACTTTCCCAGAATGTCAAGGGAAAAGCCTACTTTAACAATATCTTCATCGGTTGTGAACGTTTTTATTGAACTTCGCGGCGACTCCCGTCACCCCCTGACCAGTCACTTGCACAACCCTCTCGCTCGTAAGGACGTTCAGCTCGCTTGTAATAGCTACGAGCCTCCTGTTTATTTATGTTCAACGTCATTTGTGGCCGTTCGTCGTACATCTTGGCCAGCCCCAGCACCCCGGACAACGCGCTCGGAACCTCTTTCCGCTAGCTAGCTAACACCATTTCCCGGCGCGTATTGCTACGCTCTTTTTCAAGGCCCTTCTCAGACCCAGCTCACGCACTGCCGTTTCACTTTCCTGGGGTGGCATGCCGAGCTCACGCTCTCCGAAACGCGCACCTATTTTTTGACCGATAAGACCACCTATTTTCTTAACCTCAGAACGCGAGTGTGTGAAACCTAGATATTTAAAACTATGGCAATTTAAGGTAAGATATTTAAGGCAATTCGGCCTTCTTTATAGCTGCCTACTGTTCCCGTTTGGTCACAAAGCAGACATACTCCGTTTAATACCGTGGTGACCTCTAGATGGGCGAATAGACTAACATCTTGAGGACACATTTCGTATGTCGCAGCGGAAGGTGGAGAATAATAGCAATGCTACAAAAACGTTGCAGATCCGCGCTTGCACATGATGGGCAGCTCTGCAGATGCGCATGAACAGCTTTAGGTCCGCAGAGGAAACCATCAAACACTCTACCCCAGAAGAGTCTTACAGTGTAAAGAACAGTGGAATCAACGGCGTTAGATGCAGCGTGTGCGAACGTAGGAGATAGAACAAGTGTATTCATTTGTATTAGCTAATTTGTATTTGCAATAGACATTCCCAGAAAGCAGAAATCACTTACCGGAACCTCTCAACCACCTCCTAGTACCAAGTCGTTCCAGCTGACACCAAAATCGTTGCATCTACACGTCCCATTATCCATCTATCAACAACAACGATGCCCACTTTCGGTGACGGCTAAAAACCAAGACGTACTATAACACGACTATCTTTCATAGCATATCATCAAAGGTGTGTCCCTACGAAGGCCGATTCATCAAAACCCCCAACAGCACATCAGACGTAGTGGGTGCTCGCCCCTGCCACACCTTATCCCTTCCCCCTACGAGCATAAGGTACGGAATCTGTCCGGATCCCTGCCAAACACGCAGCTTCACGCTGTGTCACTAGCAAGTCGCGGCTGCCACGGCCCGCTGACAAAGTTTGGTGCTCACTTTAAAGGCCAGTCGCCATGTTCGTTGCCAAGCAGAACCTATAAATTTCCGTTCTTGATTGGCTAAACCATTCTATGTAGAGCTGGGGTGCCCTTCTTCTAATTTCAATTATAACTACAAGGTGTAACCGAATCGTAATGAAACGAACTTCTTTCTGTGATACGCGCACATTTTGAAAACTGCGGTTGTGCCTGTGAAGTAGTTGGTCCGCTATGCACCCCATATTCAATTCCGTCTCTTAGGGTGAAAGCACCAATAGCGTGCCTCTGGAAGTTTCCCGAAACATCTAAACGCCTGTTAGGCATAAACACCACAAATTGCAATTATACGTGCTTGAAAAAACACCATAAAAGCCCTTCTTAACCTGCAATTCGTGCTCATATATCAAAATGGGTGGATAGGAGCACACGGTACAAAATAGGCAGTTGCCTGAAATTCGGTCTCTACTGATAACCTATACGACTTCACCTTAAATGTGGTCCTCACTACCTTATAACATTCGCGCGCATGCAGACCTTCGTCGACTGGCTCAAGGACAGGGAGCACCTGGCGGATCACGTGAAATTTGCGCTGAGCGTTTTCTTCACGTTCAACACCGTCCTGATGCTGACCTTCGCCTGGATGTATGCCGGCAAGACGATGCCGCGTGTTTCTCGGTTCCTCTCGGTGCCCGTCACTGTGGCACTGCTTTTTCAAAGCTTCACATGGTTGAGTTTAGCCTTTTTCATGCTCTGGTAAGTGCCTCGCTGCGAAACACTGCCCTGTTTTCGCTGTATTTTCCACCGCTAACCCGCCAAAGGGAAGTTGTGCTCAAGCATGAGACACACACACATCCGTAAAATTGGCGAACTCGCTGGGAGTCAGCGTTTATGATTGCAAATCATAAGCATACGTAGAACATCAAATGTACCGCAGATTTTATTATTGCACCAGTTTCTTCAGTAAAATACCTGTAACAGCCAGTAAAATACCTACAGCAACAACTCAATTCAATTTAGTTCATTTTATCTGTTATTTCTATCCCCACTTATATATATACGCAAAGCCCTGCTGTTTTATATCATCAGGAAATATGCCACTTTCAAAGCATAAAATATAAATGGGAGTGATCACTGGGGCAATGGTCTGGATGACACATTCCATGGGTTTAATTTGTGGGTTGCCAGTGTCTAAGGCTTTGCTGTTGGAAAGGTTCAGAAATATGGAATAAACTTCTGATTGATCAGTAGGCGCATGAAAAAAAGCTTCCGGGGGACTTTGGGGTCGGGTTATTTATGGGTATGACTTTATTACCAGGAGAAGCGATATTAAGGAAATATTCATTAAAATGCTAGGCCATTGTCTTCCTATTAGTCCCGGATTGTAGTACAATATGCTCTGTGGAAATGATCTTGTGTTTGTTTCACCAAACACGCTGTTCAGGAATTTCCTAGTAGCATGTGGTTGTTTGGGGCATATGTCAGCGAAAATCTGCAAATAGTAGTGTTTCTTTGCTCCCATAAGCTGCGAATTGAGTGCAATTCTTGTTTTCTTAAATTCCTCAAACACTGCCGGCAATCCTGTGGTAAGAAAGCATGGTACAGACAATTTGTTTTCCTTTATCATAGCAAGTGTGTTTTGGTAACCCATGGTTTTGTAATTTTTTAGCAGATTTTAGTGACTTGAAAGAAGAGTAGGAAGTGTATGTCTTTGCACACGATCGAAGGGATTATCGTTACGCAATGTTAACATTACTTATGTTTAAAACACTAGACCAGTCACGAAGGTTGATATCTCGTTCGCAAATTTATATGCTATCGTTAGTGACACAATGCATAAGAACTGCTTTATAACACGTGATGTATGTAGGTTCTCGGAGAAATATAATGCGAAAACCGGGCAATGATAACTGTTGTCAGATGTAATTGTCTCAGTTCAAAGAGCAGCTTTGTCGAGAATATTGATAGTCGAATGAAGTAGGAACGAGGAAAACGCTGTTACACCAGTTGGGGTTGTGATTGTGTTCACGAAACCATGTGAGTTTATGCCCGTTTGTAGTGTATTTGCAAGCGCTGAACGTTCAGATTAATAGGTATTAAGTAACGCTCGCTGAGAATTCGTCGATTATTCGGTTACATAATCGAGAAGAGTTTCGAAATTTGGAAAAATGGTGATACGTTACGACTGGGCGGCCTTTACCCGACAAATACAATAAATGGATTTAGCTTGACATAACATTTCATAATCTTTCACAATTTTAGAAAAATCTGAAACGAGCTCGAACTTACGAGTTAAATTACATATATAGCAGCTCCGCCTCCCCTTCGGTTCTTGCGATTACAAATTATGTTTTTTGCGATATTACCGTTATTATTGTGTAAACATGTTTTATTAATTTAGTCGTTTCGTCTCTACATGCTAAAACACTGCGGTTGTCTTGCATTGGGTGTAAGGGGTGGGCAAGCTGCAAGGAGCAGGCTTTTTTCTTCCGTCCAATCTCGTATTGTACTTTGTCCTGCAGAGAGAAATAATTAGATTGTCTATCTATAAGCACAAATGTGTTATACCCATCAAGCTAAATCATGTCCCCGTCATCATGGTACGATGTTTCTGTTATCCGTACGAGTTTGAACTTAAATTGAAATTCACTCGAGAAATGTGCAAATGTGTCGCCTTTGTTTGATGCGAAGCCAGCGTTTATATGCAACACCTACATAAATACATCTTTAAGCTAACATAAACATAAACGATTGGTGTTTGCTTGGTCGCATTTTTGGGGCTCTAAAGAGCGCGGGTCTGTTCATCTTTGCGGAAACTACCTGTTTAGATAAGAACTCCAGTGTGAGAAAAACGAAATATTCTTCAAAAAGCCCGGTTTATGTACGTTGCAAACATTGCAGCTTAAAGGGACACTGAAGTGAATTTGTCAAGCTCCCGTTTTTGCTTGCACTGCGTAGACTGGCTCGAATTAGCACACTTTTCATCGTTTATCCGGTTGACAAATCGGTAATTATTTTACAAAGCGCGAAAGAAGAAAAACTACCATGCGCGGTTTGCGGCGGCCGCACCAACTAAGGCTGTGACGTTGAGAGGAGGGGCGCCGTGATTGGACGATGCCCAAGGTTAGCAATCACACAAGTTTCGGTTTCGGTTTCGGTTCTGTAAAACATAACCAATGGCGTTGTTGGATGGGCATTCTCAATATCTCAGTAATCATCGTACCGCGCTTCTGCCATGTTGTCGGCTGTAAAATGCACAAGATAAGCCTCCCAGGACGGCTTGTAGTCGTAGCATTCACTAGCTGAGACCTACGCAGTGCATGAACGCCCTCCGCGTACCCGCAGACGCCCAAATGTCATGCGCTTTTCCCCCATATTTTGGAGCTTGCCTCCCTCATGCCTGTATCGTGAAAAGCGTGTTCGCACCAGGCCAAGGATCTGTTCATTCCGGCCTGTGCCCACTGCCTGCAAGCAGTCGGTGCTTATGGCAACAGCGCGCCAACGAGAACTCGCTAGCGCGCCAGTGCCAGCCTGCGCGCGTTTTGTGAACTAGTTCGTGTAGCCATGCACGTTGCGGCCCAAAAAAAGGTGAACTCAATATAAAAAACATTGGCGGAAAACAAAAAAGTTAACTTACAGAAAAAAAGCACGTACCTGCGGGGATTCGACCTCGTAGCTTGCAAAACATTCCCGGCGACATACCTACGCCTCAGACGACTGAGCCACGGAGAGGGACGCGGAGGCCTTGCTAATATAGGGTATAGGTATATAGGGTAGGGTACAACCAGTTTAGATTTTTATTTAGTTTTGGCATTTCAAGCAGCTTAGGTGACTATTTGTTGTACTGCGATCGTGCAGTAAGCGTCGCCCGAGTTTCCACAGTAGCTCACGTCTAGCAATTGCATTTCGTAGACGGAAAAGCGTTCGCAGATGCGTAGTCGTGCTGCTGACCGCTGTGCTTGTTCGCCCAGCGCAAAAAAGTGCTTCCCGCGCCCTAGTTTTACGCTGTACGGTAAAAATATCAGTTGATTTTATTTCCTTAGTACCTATATTGACTTCGCTGACTCTTCTCCCGCCTTCAAGAGGCCTTATATTTTCCTACTTGCGTACCAGTCAGCGAAGCGTCACATGTGCGCTTGTGCAGCACTTGTGTGAAGCGACGTTGACTTGGAGCTAGATACAGTGTACAAACAAACCAAGTAAAGAAAGGCACATTCTTCCATTCACAAACGTGTCCTGGCTTCGTTTCAACTAAGCGAACGAATTGCGACCAAGCAATTTTTTTTAACCTCCTTGATTGCGACGACCCGCCGGCGGCCGGCAGACGAAACGCTGGCCCGACTGACTCTGTCGGCCGGGGAGCCGTGCAGTAGCGCAGCCGTGGCGCAGCCAATTGCCAGCTCATCCCCTCCTGACGTCACACGAAAACGCCACAGAAAATGGGCGAGCGTAAAGAGAGGAGGACACCATTTTCGAATTAGTTTTTCTACTAAATAAAATCGCGTAAACGCGCCTAGAGTGGTCGAAACATGGCCTGGGGTCTCCGGACTACAATTTGCGCTAGTAATCCCGCAATGTTTACATATCACTTCAGTGTCCCTTTAAAGGATTGGTTTTGCTCAAATACGCGAAAAAAAATTCGAGGACCCTACGCCTCACCTTTACTGTCATACGTGACAATGTTATCTGTCCAGGCAATCAGAAATACTCTGTAGCGGACTCGCCACAGGCATTCGGCCGAGCATTCATCATACGGGTATGAAGAGTGCGCGCGTGCTACGATGTATTCTCCCCCAGTGTGACGTCATCGCACCTTTACAGATGCCCGTAAGCGGACAAGGGATTCCGCTCTTTCCAACACGCCATCTATTGAGGCAGAGGCACAGGACACCAGAAAATGCAGTGAGCGGTGCAAGCTATTTGGGGTTTTTCGTTCGCGGTCAACGCCAGCGACTATGCCACATGTTCTGCGCCCGAAAACTCGAATTTACCATCACAGTCTCACGACAAAAAAAAATCGGGGCCTTTTCGCACTAGTGGCGAGAAAACTGGGCGATGTGGTCCCACATAGCTTATTGTTGGCTCGGCTAAGTTTATGCAGTGGTTATCCTTGTATATGGGGCTGCTGGACCGAAGAACGCGAATTCAATCCGTGCCGCGGTGACTCTTTCTTTACGGAGGCGAAAAGCAAATACACAGCGCATCTTTTCCCCGCACGGCCGCCCACCAGCTCAACACCGCAATCTCTCTTGTTGCGCCAGTCGATCTTCTTTTATGATGCACGTTCCCCGAAAACAGTTGAGGCCGGCGGCTCGCATAGCTCTTTACGTTGCTGGAAGCTGGGCCAAGCTCACATTGGAGCCCTCCTGCTAGGGTAGGCCAGGTGGCCAGCGCTTGCCTGCAACTCACTGCTGACGCGCGCTGCTTTCGCGCTATCCCTCCTCGCCACGAGGCACGACGTGCGTCTCTTTACTTGGCATTTCTTCTCGTGCACTGCACCAGTCCGAGCCCAAGCTTTAACAGCTCCTCTGTTAAAACCGAGCTAACACGCGTCTCTTACACGGCACAGGTTGTACAGGATGGCGTACCTCCATTGGAAGAGTGCAACGTCAGCAGTTGAGCAGAGGGCCCTTGACATCCACGGCTCACATCTACGCTGAGAGACAACTTCGAGCGCTAGCCGGTGCACCACCGCAAGAAGTCAAGGCGCACCCCTCATGAATGTCTTCCTGGGGTAGGGAATCGTTGGCATGCGCAAACCAACTGATGTCCTCCGAAGAATTTCTTATATTCGTTCAGAAATAAACAACATCAATTCGCTTGTGTTGGTATAATAAATGGCAACGTACCGATCGCCAATATATTGGTGCGGTAGAACCTACGTCTCTCAATCACCGACGTATAAACGTGATAATGTTTAAAGCCACGCCCATAATGCTACTCAAAAAAAGTTATGGGCCCCTGTAAAGTCAGTGAACTCAATGAACTACAAAGAGCTCAGTGCGTGTTTCGCTCTAGAGGTGTACCGGCACGAATTTTCAAAGCGGTGGTAACTAATTTAAGAGCTTATTTTGCATATGGAGACAGTCCGCAAAACTTTTAAACCACAGCTCTTAAGGAGAATACATTTTTAGTCAATTTGGTTCTTGCGCTCGCGAGAAAGCGTAGATTGGTTACCCTTTCGACATCGGTATGAGCAGGGAGCGCGGAGCGCAGCGTCTTACAGTACCGATGTCAGGGTTCCCGTGACGTATTCGAGTCCACGGCTCCTGTTGGTGCGCGCTCCTCCGACTTGTCATCACTTCACAGCTCTTGAGACTGACGTCATGCTGCCCGAGCGCGTGCTACCATGGCCGGTATAACGCGCACGCGCGCGCGTCGAAACTGGCTCAAGAAGGTCCTCCTCAAGAGCGCTCTCCTGTCATACCGGTCGTTTGGGGTGTTCATAAACGAAGGTGTAAGCAAATATTTGCCCTGCAGTGGACCATCCAATGTCCCATTACACAATTACTTGGCTTTTAGGCACTCTTAGCAGCCCCCCCCCCCCCCCCCAACAAAAATAAACAATGTGGAGATTTTCGTGCCAGTAATCCTTGAGTTCACATCACAAATTGATTTTGTGTAGTATTGCAGGCGTCTCCACTTACGGAGTAAATTAGTCAGCCAATCAATGTTATGGTGCAAACGTGAAAATATTTTGACGCTAGTGAAATGAGGTAATACGAAGGTCGAGTGTACCTAAGCACTTATTTTGGGTAGTGCATAGGAAAGCACAGATATCTAGTTGAATCCCTGAGACGGCTTGTAGCCACTGCACAAAAACCAGCCCTCATTTTCAGCGGCGTCCATGCCCCACACGGCTCCAAGGGATACGCTCGCATCACCTGCAAAGGCGACCTACTCTTGCGGCTGATACAGAGACACGCCGTTTTTAATACTGTCGCGGGGACACTTGAGCATTTAACTGCAGCAAAGAAGATGTGTTGCCTCAAGGAGCTAGTTCGTGGGCAACCAGAGATATGACGACGAAGGTGTTAGGCTTCGGCGGTCTGGCAAGTACGTGCTGTAAGGTTGATGCTAGAATTAAACAGCACCTATCAATGAATAACTGTTTCCTATATAATTTGCTTAAAGTACGTTCTCCACGTCAGAAGATAATTTGACGAATATATTTAATGAAACGATAACACCTCGCCGTGTCATCTTTTATGTAGTGAGACGTGTCAATCGGCGTTAGAAAAAACACACCATTTATTGCAATCACATTGTAATATGAGTCGCACTTACCGTAAAAAGCTTTAATTTGCACCCTGCACGATTCAAACATCGTACAAATGTTAAACTAAAAAAACTGCGCAAACGACGGGGCGAAGAAAGGTAAGAATAAACCACAAGCGCTGTGGTTTAGTCTTACCTTTCTTCGTCCTGTCGTTTGCGCTATTTTTCTTAGTTTAACAATGTACCAACTGGCCCGTCAGCATACCCTTATCGAACCGATGACTTTTGCAACATTGCACGGACTTCTTTGTCGACATGTCGTGTCGTCTTTAAAATAACTACGTGAGTAGTCATACGACCATTTTATTATTTCTGAACAAAAGAATAAACTAAACCTCCATTACAAATGAAAGATTTGGCATGTCTTTGTTTTTGGTTTCTTCCACAAACATACTAACAAGCATACTTCCGGAACATACAAGAGGAATTTATTGGACGAGGCATTTTCTTGGTTGGCACCTAGAGTAATAAAGATTTACTTTAAAACACGCCAATTTGCGCAGATTTGGGGGTGGTGAAGAAAATGTCAACAAGAAGAAAGATAAATTCAAGAAAACAAGAAATAACGCATAAATCACATTACTCAACAACCTTAATTAGGCGAATAAACGCAGTAACTAGAAATTAGTGAACATCGCCATAAGGAAAAGAATTAGGTGGTTGAAAATGCGAGTGATCAATCCAACACGAGTCGCTCAAAAGGAATATTGATATCAAGAAAACGGTAAACAGATGTTCACGAATTCAAGAGCATGTCATCTCTTTCCCTCAAAAACTTGAGACTTGTATCGAGCGCAAGCCTTGGCGGCCGCAACGCGAAATTCTAACCCGTATTTTTTTATTTGACGCCTACGGTACCCTCTAAATACTGCGTATTAAAGAAAACGTTTAATTTCAATTATTGTACGGTCAGAATTAACTGTGAGCGTCTGAAAAACGCAGGGGAATATTATGCCACGTTAGGGCATAAACCAGTGTCCTTCAAGCCG
Organism: Haemaphysalis longicornis; assembly: GCF_048455015.1. Classification (NCBI taxonomy): domain Eukaryota; kingdom Metazoa; phylum Arthropoda; class Arachnida; order Ixodida; family Ixodidae; genus Haemaphysalis; species Haemaphysalis longicornis. The sequence continues at coordinate 81,979,958 of NW_027526204.1, read as the reverse complement.
TATTATTCTGCCGCTCACTGGAAAATTCTCTCCATCCCATCGCGGTGGCAAGGTGGAGAATTCTTTGTTATGACCCGAAGGGTGTGGGTACGATCCCGGCCGCTGCTACTGCAAAGCGGCAAGCTTTCATCGGGAAAGCAGTAGCCGCCAACCAACCAACCAACCAACCAACCAACCAATCCATCGGTCAATCAATAAATAAATCCATCAAACATTCAATCAATCAATCTAGAAAAATGTCCCTGAATAACTTGAAAGGTTCCATAGTATACGGGGCACAATCTCATCTAGTGCGTCGTAGTACTATGTTACTGTAAACTACGTATAGTCCATTGAAAAAAAAAAAGCATTTTTCCAGAACAACAGTTTTAACGGGACTACCTAGGTTAAATATTTCAAAGATCACAGCTTTTGTTGCTCTATTAGGTTTATCTTCAGAGGCAAACAATGATCTGTTTTGTGCCGAACGAACAATTGCCGCTAGCGTTTGTTCATGTCCTTTTATTTTATTGCGCGTTAAATGCACGCTAACAGAGGGAGAAGGTGGAGCGCAGACCATACGCCGACAACGCCGGGAGGTGCTGCCACCTATGAGGGGTTCCACAAAATATGGACGTCACTGAAGAAAGTATGCAATAGGAGGCGCTATCGTCACTACTTTTCCAGCCGTTCCGGCAATGTCAGCACGACTACGAAGCCTACCGCATTTCCCCTGTATTATTAGCTGCGGCTGACCTACTCCGGCGTTATTTCCATTGAAAAAGCGTGTATTAACTCCCGCCGTGACACGCGAACGCCGGCAATAACTGAAGACTGTTTGAAGTATTTTAGAAATACGCCGCAGTTGTTTTTTTCTGACACTGATTTGGTTGACAACCGTAGCTTCTTTGGCGGGGTGCAAAAAAATGTTCCGGGGTATTTTGTCGGATTTTCCTCCGTTGCTCCACAAAATGAAGAAACATTGGTCACAGAACTTGAAGGTAGCGAAGCTGTACACAACGTTCACGACAATCACGACCGTTTGAGTCCACGATTTCTGCCGACTTGCATCTTCGCTGCCACAGCGACCTTGATTCCACCATTGTTGCTACAAGTGTGAGCGTATCAGTGTCAAAACTACCCTATTGCTCACCCGACAGGAGGGTCCAAATTTGGCTGAGAGAAACTTAAGCGTAAACCAAGCGTGGGCCCCCGTAACAGACGGATGTTCCGCTGATGACGAGCGGTATCGGCTCCACGTTGCCGGTACCGTTCACGCACCTTGGCCCGCCTGCCTTGAACGGATTCGTTGTTCCGTGCGTGCCCACTATTTTGGGCAGCATTCTTTGAGGGCACGTGGTCCATCTGGGCTCTCTGTATTCGTTTCCGTTCTCGATTCCTGGCGCGACGAGCCTCGAATGGGGTGGCCTCCTTATCAGGCGTGCGGACGACGCGTGGTCGAACTATCGCTGCGACGGAACCGGCGCACTTCTAAGACGGAGAATTATACAACCTCCGAGCGCATACAAATGACGAATACGCAGCCCTATATTGCCGTCGGAGCCTTAAGTAGCGAGTGACGTGAGCAGTGTGATTGCTATAGATAAAGTGTTACCACGATTGGGGCGAAGACTGGAGTTTTTTTGCCAATCTTAGCCACTCTAACAAAGGTGGTTCTCTTGGCTTAATAAACGTGCGCATGGGACACTGGGCGGTCGTCGCGAGGCAGACACGCACGTGTGATCGTTATTTCCTTGGTATTATTAACGGCTGTCGGGAGAAATTACGGTTTCCTAAACAGATTTACATTTAACAATGAGGCCACTTTGGCCATATTTATGTAATACCGCATCGGATTCTCTCCTCGTTGACCTTTAATCCTCCCCCGGGTTTTCTTTTCCCCATGACAATAATAAAGATTGCAGCCGCTTTGGTAGCCTCACCTCTTGATCCCGTACTTAGTTATTTTTGCCGATGCTCTCAGCACAGGTATTCTGCATGCAGTACGCTGACCGTGAGAACAGATAGTAGAGAGGACGCCGTGTTTTATAGTGCCCCCAGCGCTTGTCCGGATACAAACGGTGCTTTATTCACTGAGAAATTAAACAATTTAGGTTAAAATTTTGATTTTCCCGCTCAATCGTGCGTTTTCGTGGTCCCAAGTGACATCACGGGAACCGACCGCTCCGCAGCCTAGAGTACCTTCATTCACGCATCCACCGTACAGGGTAGAGACACGTAACGCTGGCGCCGCCATGTTCGGTTGCTCGCTCGCCGCCGAAGCAAGTCATTGTGTCAAAACCGCGCTAAAATTATCGCCGCAATGCGGTTTACTGAAGACGTTTGAATCATATTGTCTGTTTTGCGTTGCTAGGTCTCGTGGGAAACTAAAAGAATAACGCGTTGAGCCCGTTGGCCAAATTGCGGCGGCACGGGACCGTTCAAAGATTGTCTCCACCCTGTACAGCGGTGTTGGTTTGTTCCCGCGTTTCTTTACGTTCCGTAACCTAGATGGCGCCACCATACCGTGGCAAGCGTTTGGTTTGTTTTTGCCCGCATTTAAACCTGGCTTGTTTTTGTTCTGGGAGAAAATATTCGTTCCCTGAAACAGTGCTCGCTCGACAAATGGGGTCACGTAAGACACCGTTGCTTGCGTCAATCGGCCAGTGTCGTCTGAGACAACCCCAAGCCCCATAGTGCTGTGCAGCTAAACCAAAGCATGCTGTGCGCAGTACGAACAGCAGAACGCATCAGTACTTCTATGTTTACATGTGCTTTCGTAACTTCCACTATTTGTCCCATCATTCCTATTGCTTTGTAAAGAATGTGCCCTAAATTTAAGCGCAAATCGCTCGTTCGTCTAGTTTGTAAGCTCTACCTAATTTGCGTCTGCTTCTGCCAGCCTCCGCCAATCGCAGAGCTTAGCCCATGTGACATCACAGGTTCTGTTGCGGGAAATGAGCTGGTGGGTCGCATGGCCATTCCCGTTTTTCCTAATTATGTAGCTTATTTGAGCGAAGTTTACGTTAAAAGTGGTGTCAGTATGATTCTAACGAGACAATCTTTTGAATGAACCAAAATTGTGTTTTCTCTTCATGGCTCCTTTAAGCATGGTTCCTCAATACTGTTGACTTTGTTTTGTTTTCCTCATGATCCTCTTAAACTTACTGTCCCCCATATTTGCACTAACCAGTGTGTTAAATATTTTACCGTACTGCAATGTTATTTTTACAATACTTTGAAAAGTGATCTTCAGTTATAATAATAAGCCGTGAGGAGTGACTGCCGGTATTACTCAGGACCACCCCTCACAAATCGCGAGTGGTGAGGGGGGCTCACTGCGAGGAGCGTTCACACGCACCCGCATTCGCAAGTACGAAACGATTGCGAGGCTCACTCACAACAAACTTGATGCAGGTGTTTTCAAATCTATTTCAAACATAACACATCGGATGAAGTTTTTTCGCGGACTTTACCGTCCCTTAAATGTTTCAAATTTAATTAAAACTACAAACATATGCTATTACGTAATGTAGGTAAACAAGAGGAGGTCTCAAGTTAAAAACCGCCGGCGGGGCCTGCGTTTAAGCACGAGTTATAATTGAGTTATAACTGAGTTATAAGCATGGCTCGCGACTCCCAGTATCACGGTGAACACGTCAACAAGGCAATGTGCCTAGAGAGTAGTGACGTCAGCAGGCCGAGTGTCCCATTATACTGCCGATACAATTTTGATAAGTTTAGCTGGGGCGCAATTATTTACAGAGAGTTGATTTGTCGTAAAATTTATATGCCTTCGAGCGGCTTTTTCGATTCCCTCAACATTTGGCGATGGGGTTATAATGTAGCATACATAGGGGATGTAAGGAACAGGAGCCCGTTCTTGAAGCAACTGTCACAGCTGTTTAAAAGCTGCCTCGGTCTGTGTGGCGGATGCCATGTCGCCTTATTTCATTTTCACTACCTCCCTCACTCATTCGCTTGCTTGCTGGCACGCTCGTGCATTCAATGACTCATTCACTCATTTCCTAACCCACCCAGTTCATCACTCACACCCCCACTCACTCACTCACTCATTCGTTTACTCTCCAACTCACTCACTCACTCACTCACTCACTCACTCACTCACTCACTCACTCACTCACTCACTCACTCACTCACTCACTCACTCACTCACTCACTCATTCACTCACTGATGAGCGCACCTAATTATTTGGGTCTGAATACTTTACCCATGATATCACATAGTTGGTCGTGGAAACAACATCCGTCATACGTTCCTCTACACTCAGGCTGCAAAGATACAACCCTGCAAGTATTCGGCACTACTAAGAGAAATATTTCCAGGCAAAATTTACTGCTGGTTTAGGTACACTGCCGGGCATATCAGACTACTAGAAGCCAGACGTAATACTTGTTGCTCATCGCCTTCTTTGAGAAGAAAGGCCCCCAGTACACAGTTTATTCTGCATTCCTCTCAAGCTCACGGGGTCGGTCAAGACGTTTAGTTTACGTTAAACTTATTTAGGCACAATCCTCTGATATCAGGTGCGGAATTCTCCGTTTATTCTGTTTCATGACCGCTTCAAGGTACTTCTTTGAAGCTAGATCTGATTGGGTAAAAGTAGGCAGTATGGAAGTGGCGCCGAACAGTCAAGGCAGAGCGTAGATGTCTGCGCATTTCATTGGTTAGGGGCCCCGGAAGTTCACCTACGTCAGGATTGAAAGGTACTTAAAATGAACATTTTCGAAGTGGACCCGACGCAGACTTGCGCTACAGCTGGCGTCATTATCTAAGGCTTCTATTCGTCACTATGCCGTAATGTTTATAATTAGAGCACCATTTATTGCAAGCACGATAAATATGAGTCGCTGTTATTGTCCGAAAGTTTTCATTCGTGCCCTCAAAGTTTTAAACATCCAATAAACCACTCCTAGCCAAATTGCGCCGACGTATTTGCCAACATGTCGGCGTATAAAATATGTGAGTAGTCATAAGACTGCTTTAGTGTTCATGGTTAAAACAATTAGAAACGAAAGCTTTTTGTCTCTTGGGTTATTTCCACAACAATACCTTATTGTAACGAAACAAGTACGAAACAAATCGAAATGAACTACTTGGGCTTTTCTTAAATCCTTTTTAAGTGCAGCGTAAGAGAGAGGCGGAAACGGAACATTCCCATGGTTCAACGCGGTCAGATCATGGTTCTCGAGCGACAGATCTGTTTTTATTCCCAGAGCGTGCATTGAACGTGCACCCAATTCCACGGGAAGACATAAAAATACAGTACTTTGCACATTCGCCTATTAAACCGATAACGCACCCTGGAAATGGACCATCTAACGTCTTTTATGCCATTTTATGATAGTCCGCGATATTACGTGCTCCTCTATCCCCCTCTCCGCACACCCGTAACTATCGAACGAGCGAATGAACGCTTCTCATGTCGGCATCACCGGCAATGAGGTGGCTAATACCCTGGCCAGAGGTGCTGCTCGACTGGAGGGGGTCCCTGCCTCCCGCGACCTGAGGCCCTTTCACCCCGCAAAACCCATCCTGGCGCGGGAACTGAAGACGGTGCACCCGGGCCCCGGAGTCATCAGAAGCCAAGCTCCGCAGGTCCTGCCTGGCTGCATCAGCAGGGACGCCAGCTCCATACTCCTCCGCATGTGGCTCGAATGCTGCAATGTGACAGCCCGCTTGCACCGAGAAGGCAGCCGGTTGCAGTACACGTGTGCTGACTGCCCAGATGCTGAGACCCTGGTGCACCGGCTCTGCTCCTGCCGCCAGCACTACGCTTCGAGAGCAGAGCTTCGGGCCGCACTCCAGCGTCTAGGTTTGCCCAGCAACACCCTGATTTACCTGCTTTTACCAACGGGCCCCAGCTCCACCTGGCGAAAAACCTTCCGACTTGCCCTGGCCCCCGGAGTGCCCTGGCCTTCCTCGAGGCGACCGACCTCATCAAACTGCTGTAGCCCATTGCCTGCTGGCCAGCTTTACGCCCTCATTACCTATTTTTCTTTTCTCCCTCTTTCTATATCCCCATTTGTTCTCACCTATCCCCTTTCATTACCCTCTCCCTTTTCACCGGAATAAATTGCGTGCCGGTGAACTCCCAAAGGAGTGCAAAATATCTCCAGTTCACGTGTTTTCCACTTTCTATTTAAATAAATCATTTACCGTACCTTATACGCTTTTACTCCTTGAAAGCGTGCGAGGCCCTGGCTTCACTTTTGCTGACCTTGGAGGCCCGACTGACGCTACGAGGAATCCCCGGAACGAGGCGTTTTCTCAATTACCACCGAAAGTAATAAAGCTTTCACTCTGAAAGGAGTCACCTTGCACATACCGGTGAGTTATGAGAAAAATAAAAACAAGGAGTACGATAAATTCAATAAAGCAAGAAACAGCGCCTCAACCAGATCACTTAACAAACGTACGTAAGCGAAAAAGCTACGCAATTACACGAAGAAGTGAAAATTGCCCGGAGGAAAAGGATATGGTGGCTGAAAATGAGAGTGACAAACCCAACAAGGGTCGCTCAAAAAGAATACTCACATCCGCAAAACGGAGAAATTTCTTGCGGGACACAGGCGAGACAGAGAAAACACTTATTGGTAAGGAGGACTCTGAGCCTCTTGTTGGAAGAGGGTAAATGTGGGAGTAAAAGGAAGCGGTCTCTAGAAGATGACATAGTGTTTAGGATGGCGCGGGCTCTTAGATGAACTGGGCGGTAGTCATTTGAGTGTTGCCGTAAGAAGGGATGAGCAGAGCCGTCAATCTATGCTGCTCGAAGAAGGCCGCTTGATAAGGTGAATGGTGCGATTAGGAGAAGCGTCCAAGGAACGAGCATTTATGGGTGTCGTAGGATTGCTGCTGGGAGGAGACAAACTTTTACAGTGAACTAATTTGGCACAGCACCAAATTAGGTGGCGCAGGTGAGCTTTGGACGGGGCATAGCATTGCCAAAGAAGTTGTACTTGAACTTACTCCAAGAGCTACACAATTAGCGGGTGTTGAAAACTCAGAAGCGTATCATACCACACTCAGACGAACTATTGTTCCGGCACTCTATTGTGGTAGGGGTGTTAGTACGCTGAAGAAAAAAATAACAAAACATTATTTTCGTTTTGCAGTCTAGGCTATATGTGCTGGAGACATTGTATATGTAAGTGGGGTGCTGAATTTAAAAAAAAAAGTGTTTTCTGGAAAACCTTGCAGTGAGCAAGTCATAAAGGTCAATGCAAAATAACGAGTAGTCTTTTGTAGAAGTAACCGCATTCCGCTTCGTACTAAACAAATTTTTTTTCAATGTTTCCCAAGACAATAATTATACAGTGCTGTCTTGACTATATTTTAAATAATGCATACACAGTACTATTGCCCATGTATGCATGGAAATTGCCCAAGTAGAGATAAATGTTGCATTCAAAGTAATAATGGCGAACAAAATACACTTACAGGTCAGCGGCCGTCGCAAGTAGATATTGGAACTACTGAACATACGATCGACCGGTAAAGACTTCTGTTCGTAGACTGTAGAAGCGATTGTTTGATTTTACCTAAGTATTTCTCCAACGTTTCACCAAAGACCACCGGTCCAAAAAGATTCTTTCGATCCCCATAATTCCGGTTAGTACCGAATACCCATCTGTATAACATGACCATAGAAAATGAACATCTACAGCATAGTTTATGTATGTTGTATCAATTTAAACTCTTAGAAAGCCTAAACGGCACAATGCGGATAAGAGGTTCTAAAATGCAACCTCGTTATAAACCCAGGATGAAATGTTTGAGTTTATTCGATTGATTGATTGTAAGGTTTAACGCGTCAACGATACAAAGGAGATGAGGCGCGCGGTAGAGGAGGCCTCGGGATGAAATTAGGCCACCTGGGGATCTTTAACTTGCGGTGAAATCTCTGACATGAGTTAGAATTTAGAACAAATGTTATGTAAATAAATGAACAAATTTTTGTAATTTATTACGGCACTCGCTATAAAGTTCTGTGTCAAAAGTAAACACAATAAAGTTTTCAAGCAATAACTTAAAACATCTAAAGCAAGCGGATTGAAAGAGTCGATGAATATTCCAAGTGTATTGTACTTATCCAGGATATTTCTTTGGATTAACTTTTTTCGTGTAAGAAGAGATGTGTTCACATTCACTTTCAAAAGCATCTTTTCAATTTGACAACATTGTGTACTCAAGAAAGTAAAAAAGTGAATAAAATTTGAAAGACACTTTATGAACTGAAAGACATTAAATTGCCCGTAGAAGTTTAATGACGTCCTATCTGCATTTTTACTTAACGCAAGAACTTTGGCCACATGCTTACTAAAGAAAGGTTCCAGATCACAGCCTTAATAACGGTGCAATACCGGCAATAATAAACGCGTTGTCTTGTTTAGGTTTCCAATCAACCCAACCAAAGGTGCGGCTATTGCGAATCTGGCAAGATATCAATCACCTCTTATTTTGTGGTAGCACAAGCAAAACCTCTATCGACAGTCTTTGCCGTCATCAAACGCTTAACTTTATAACGCAATGAAGAAGTCCTGTCGTGGCAAATAGCCTTTATATAATGCGAGATGTTCATTGCTTTTTGACTTCAACTCCGGCCTTACAAATTTGTACTAGAGCCGAAAATTGCACCTAGGATTTATAATAAGGGTTATTCCACGTGTATTATAATACATGCAAGATCGATATGAGAATTGTTTGGAATTTGTTCTGACTTGACGTAGTTTTGTCCCAATTTGCTACAAAAAGATTGGAGCAATTGAGAACAAAATACTAGGACATTTACTGTCATCAATTAGTTATAGCATGTTCACAATCATTTATTTAATTGATTGATTTGAGTTCATGGCTTGTGTATTTTGCAGAGGCATGCTTAAGGATTAAACAATAAACGCGGTTCCCATAAGCTGTTGTAAACCTTTGGGGCAATGGCACGTATACCAAGTTAGCGCCACGAATGCCGTTAACCTCGCTGGGGTAGCATATCATAACTAAATATGGAAACCTATGAATACAGTTTTTTGTTGCAGATGTTCGTGGCGATCTGCATGCACTTGTTTTGTTGAGCTTTCCTTTTAACTCCAAATAACAGGCTCATATCTAGAATAAAATGCTTTGGTCCTTTAGGCTTACAAACCTATAATAAAACCTTAGTGCGAAAAAACAACGAGTACACAAGAAAAGCTCGATTCTTGTGGTATGAATGTAAAAAACTCAATAAGTATGGGTACGAATGGTTCTAAGTGGGGAGAAAATAACTGGTTTAAGGGAGATTGTGTTTATCTTAGCAGAAAGATTATTGGCCGATGCGACAGTAATGATGTCAACCATCTGCTTTGCCCCATGAGGCAGGGCATATATCAGCTGTTGATTTATATTGAGCTGGGACATACGCAGTGAGTTAGGCTACTGAAAGTACTACAGTTGTTGTTACTCTTTGCTTTTTTTTCAACGCACCGACGCAACGCAGGCGATGAAGCTCGCCTAGTGGAGGGCTAAGGATTAAATTTGACCACATGGGGATCTTTATCGGGCGTCAAAAACTGCACGCATGATGGGCAGTTTGTTTCCAACGAGGCTATGTGATGCGCGTGCGAAGTTACCCGGAACGCCGACAGGCGGCTCCCACGCACGGAATGACACGCGCTCCCGTGTTCACCCTAACTGTGATCATGATAGTACACAGGAGCGATCGGCATTCCCTCGGTGTTTTCAGCAGCGGAAAGGAAAGATTTAGAATTTTCCAAATAGATATTCAAGAATGCGCGAGCATGTCATCTCTCTCCCTCGAAAGCTTGAGACTTGTATCGAGCCCACACCCCTTGAGTGCCTCAACGCGACATGTTTACCATATTTCATAATTTGATACCGACAGTACCCCTTAAAAACTCGGTATTAAGCAGAGAACGTTTAATCGCAGTTATGATACGGGCAGGATGATTTCGAGAGGATATAAAAGGAATGGAATATTATGCAACGTAAGAGAATAAAACCAAATCTTTCAAGGCGCATTCTTCTGCCGCTTACTGGAAAAGTCCCTCCTACCCACTTCGGTGTCTCTGTGAATATTTCTTTGTGCTCCTCAACCCACGGACGCGGGTAAGGTCACTGCCTCCCCGTTTGCTTTCGAGATGAAAGCGGGGAGAGAAAACACCATATGTATTAATTTTGATGCACGTTAGCTATCACTTGGTGGTCAAAATTATTCCTGTACCGACCACAACTTCACGCCTCACGTCGCAGGTGTAGCTTTGGTGCATCAAACCGCCAAACCAATCAATCAATCAATCAATCAATCAATCAATCAATCAATCAATCAATCAATCAATCAATCAATCAATCAATCAATCAATCAATCAATCAATCAATCAATCAATCAATCAATCAATCAATCAATGAATTATTTAATAAAAACAGTTGATGAATCTATTGATCGATCCAATACCTATTCAATCAAGCAATCAATCGATCGATCAGTTATTTATTCAATCAATCAACCAATCGATAGATCTATCAATCGATAGATCAATCAAACAGTAAATAAAAAAGGCTCTACATCATAAGGATGGTATCTTAGTATACGTGGCACGATCTCATATAGTGCGACATAGCACTTTGTTACTGGAAACTTCGTAGAGTTCACTGAACAAAACGCATTTCTCCAGAAGAGCAGTTTTAATGGGACTGCAATGGCCTAATATTTCAAAGATAACCGGTGTTGTTGCTGTATTAAGCTTTTCGTCAGCGGCAAACAATGACCTGTACCGTACGGAACGATAGTGAACTCGAATGTTTTTTTATCTCCATTTACAATATTGCGTGTTAATTAGCCGCTAACAGAGGGAGAAGGTGCCGCGCTCACCATACGGCGACGAGGCCGAGAGGTGCTGCCACCTGTGAGAAGGCCTGCAAAATAAGGACTTCACAGAAGGAAGGACACAATGAGAGGCGCTATCGTCCCTTCATCTAAAGCCATTCCGGCAGTGTCAGTATGACCACGGTGCCTACCACATTTCCTTATGAATATTATCTGCGCCTCCACTTTTCCGCCACTATTTCTGTTTAAAAAGCGACTATTAACGCACGCGGGAGCACGCGAACGCCGAAAATATCTGCGGATACTTCGAGATATGCTGAAAATAAGCCGCCAATGTTTTTTCTGTCGCAGATTTGGTTCACAACCATAACTTCGTTGGCAGGCTGCGAAAAATCTTCCGGCGCCTTTTGTGGGAGTTTTTTCCCTATTGCTCCAAAAAATCAAGCAACATTGGTTACAGAACTTTATAAACGAATGCCGAAAGCTCACACAAAGGCGTAACACTTGTAGGTAGCGAAGCTGTACACAATCTTCACGACCATCACCAAGGTATAACTCCACGATTTTTCCTGTTTTGCTTCTTCTTAGGTGCTGCAATGACCTTTATTGCATCATTCTTGCTATAAAAGTGAGCGTATTAGAGTCAAACCACACCCTATTCCAAACTCGACAGGGGTGTCCAAATTGAATGATGAGAACCTCACGGCTAAAACTAAAGTCGGCTCCCGTAACCAACGAATGTTCCGCTGACGACGAGCTGTATCGACTCGACATTTCCGGTGCCGTTCGCCACCTTATAGCGTTTGCGTTGAACGGAGTCCTTGTTCTTGGACCACAGACGTATCTGGGCAGCATTCTCTGTGGCCACCTGGTCCGTGTGGGCTCTCTGTACTCGTTTCGTTCTTTATCCCTGGCGTGAGAAGCGTAAAAGCGAGCGGCCTCCTCATCAGGCGTACTGACGACCTGTGGCAAACTCATCAATCGATTGAACCGGCGCACTTCTAAGATGGACGATTATACGACTTCTTTGCGCATACGAAAGACGAAGAAAGAGCCCTATATGCTGGCGGTGCCATAACTAGCGAGTGATGTTAGCAGCGGGATTGCGGCTGCAAAAGTATTTACACTATTGCGGCGAACGCTAGAGTTTTTTTTTACTGATATTAGCCACTCTCCCCGTGTTTGTACGCTTGATATGACAAACGGACGCCGGAGACGCTTGGCGGTCGCCGCGTCACACGTAAACACGAGGGATAGGCATTCCCTCGGTGTTTTTAGCAGTGGACAAGACAAATTTAAAATGTTCCTAAGAGATGTTCAAGAATGCGCTACATGTCATCTCTCTCCCTCGAAGGCTTGAGACTTGTATCAAGCACCCGCTCATTGAAGGCCGCAACGGGACATCTCATCATATTTTGTAATTTCCTACCTACAGTACCGTCTAAAACTGGGTATTACCCAGAGAACGTTTACACACAGGTATTGCACGGTCAGAAAGATTTTGAGAGGACTAAAACAGAAGTTATTATTATACCACCACAGGGAATAAAACGATGTCTTTCAATGCGCATTATTCTGCCCCTTACTGGAAAAGTCCCTCCTACCCACTTCGGTGTCTCTGTGGATATTTCTCTGTGCTCCTCAACCCACGCATGCGGGTAGGATCACTGCCGCGCCGATTACATTTCAGATAAAAGTGGGGTGAGAAAACGCCCGTATGTATTAATTTTCATGCACGTTAGCTATCCCTTGGTAGTCCAAATTAATCCTGTACCGACCACTACTGCACGCCTCATGTCGCAGGTGTAGCTTTCGTGCATAAAACAACTAAATCAATCAATCAATCAATCAATCAATCAATCAATCAATCAATCCAAAACCCCTACATCATTTAGATGGTTTCTTATTACACGTGGCAGGATTTCATTTAGTGCGACAAAGCACCTTGTTGCTAGGAAATTCCTACAGTTCACAGAATAGAAACCGTTTCCCCAGAAGTGCAATTTCAACGGGACTGCAACGGCTAAATGATTTAAAGATCACAGCTTTTGTTTCGCTATTAAGCTTTTATTCAGTGGCAAACAATGATCGGTTCTATGCAGAACAAGCAATGAACCCGAGCGCTTCTTTATCTCCCTTTACGTTATTGCTCGTGAAGTGCCCCCTAACAGAGGGAGAAGGTGCCGCGCTCACCATACGCCAACCAGTCCGAGAGGTGCTGCCACCTGTGAGAATACCCGCAAAATATGGACGTCGCGCAAGAAAGGATACAATGAGAGGCGCTATCGTTCCTACTTTTTAAACCATTCCGGCAATGTCAGCATGACCACGAAGCCTACCACATTTCCATATTATTATTACCTGAGCCTCGACTTCTCCGCCACTATTTCTATTTACAAAGCACCTATTAACGCACGCCGGGACACACGAATGCCAAAAATAACTGCGGATAGCTTGAAATATGCTGGAAACACACCACAGTCGTTTCTTATGTCGCTGATATGTTTCAAAATTATACCTTCATTGGTGGGCTGCAAAAAATTGTACCAGCATTTTGCCGGATTTTTATCTAGTCTCTCAAAAAAAATCAAGAAATATTGATTACGGCACTTTATAAACCAATGCAGGAAGCTCACAAAGCCGTAACACTTGAAGGTAGAGAAGCTGTACAAAATGTTCACGACCATCACTACGGTTTAAGTTCACAATTTTTGCCGTGTTTCTTCTTCTTCGTGCTCCAACGACGACATTTGTTCGATCATTTTTGCTATAAATGTGAGCGTATTAGACTCAACCCAAATATTATCACAACCTCGATAGGGCTGTCTAAATTGAAGTAAGAGAAACCTACGAATAAAAGGAAAGTCGTCCTCCGTAACCAACGGATGTTCCGGTGTTGACGAGCTGTATCGGCTCGACGTTTCCGGTACCGTTCGCGACCTTATACCGTTTGCATTGAACGCAGTCTTTGTTCTTTTCCCAGCGACGTTTCTGGGCAGCATTCTCTGTGGCCACGTGTTCCGTGTCGGCTTTCTGTACTCGTTTCCTTCTCGATCTCTGGCGCGAGAAGCCTAAAAGGAAGTGATCTCCTCATCAGGCGTGCGGACGACCTGGGGCAAACCCATCAATGCCACTAAGCCGGTGAACTTCTAAGACAGACGATTATACAACTTCCTCGCGCATACGAATAACAAACACACAGCCATATTTGGTGGCGGTGCCATAACTAGCGAATGATGTGAGCAGCGTTATTGCGACAGCGAAGTGTTATCACAATTGCAACGAACCTTGGAGTTTTTTTCCCGATCTTAGCCACTGCCACTATGTTGGTACTCTTGGCATGACGAACGTACGCCAGGGACGCTGGGCGGTCACCGCGATGCACGTACACACGGGCGATCGGCATTTCCTTTGTGTTTATAACAGCGGACAGGATAAATTTCGAATATGCAAAAAGAGATGTTCAAGAATGCGCCAGCCTGTCATCTCTCTCCCTCGAAAACTTGAGACTTGTATCGATCGTACGGTGCTTGAGGGTGGCAACGCGTGATGTTAACCATATTTTGTAGTGTTACCGACAGTACCGTCTAAAAGCCGGCTATTAACCATAGAACGTTTATTTTCATTTCATTTCATTTCATTTATTGAAGCCTTAAGGGCCCCGAGGCATTACATAAGGCGGGGGCAAACAATATGTGAGGGACTCTTCATCACACAAGTGGCCGAAAAAAGGAAGAAAAGACGAAGAAAGGGAACAAAAAACATCGCTCAGAAAGGAAACAAGCAAGCAGAAAAATATTCAAAATCATAGACTACAAATAAAAGAGCAATATACATAAGTAATAAGCATCAGAATGCATGGGTCACTAAAAGTTTCTTACAAACATGGTTCAACTAGCAAGTCATTTTAACAAAAACCATTTAGGTGAAATGCACTGCTAGTTTCTCGCGAAAAGTCGTGCGGTCAGCGGACGAAACAATACTGTCGGGCAGGGTATTCCACAGGGTTATTGCATGAGGGAAAAAATAATCTTTCATCGGTGATGTGCGGCACTGAATGTGTGCGATTGGTTTGCTATGGTTGAGGCGCGGCGAGATACTGGGCGGGGGTTGAATTCGAGGGTGCCTGGCTATTGGGATATAGTAGAACGAGTGAAGCAAGCAGAGACGCGAGATGATTCGACGTGATTGGAGACATGGAAGGTCAAGTGTGCGTTTGAGTTCAGTGATGCTAGATTTACGCGAGTAGTTTGACATGATGAAGCGAGCCGCGCGATTCTGGATGGATTCTAGTTCGTAGGTGAGATATGCTTGTGAGGGGTGCCAGATAGATGAAGCGTATTCCAATTTAGGCCGAACGTATGTCTGGTATGCAAATTTTTAACAGCTGGTGATGCAGATCTGAGATTGCGGCGCAAAAAGCCAAGTGTGCGTGAGGCGTGTGCGCATATTGTTTCAATGTGAGTGACCCATGATAATGACGATGTCAAGTGAACGCCTAGATACTTATAACAGTCTGTTCGAGTTATTTCATTTGAACTGATATGGTATGCGTGATTTGTGATGCTGCGTTTACGAGAAAAGTACATGGATTGGCATTTATTAAGGTTAAGAGGCATGAGCCAGTTTGCACACCATGCAACTATAGTGTCAATGTCTTCCTGAAGATCAGTGGAATCGCTAGGGTTACGAATGGCATTGTAGATGACGCAGTCATCCGCAAAAAGACGGAGTCTGGTTTTTGTGTTAGATGGCAGGTCGTTGACGTAGATTAAAAATAATAGGGGTCAGAATGATTTTAAGAGGAGAAAAACGGAAGGGAATAATATGCCAAGTTAGGGATAAAGCCATGTCTTACAAGGCGCATTTTTCTGCTGCTTACTGGAAAAGCCCCTCCTACCCACTTAGGTGTCTCTGTGGAAAATTTTTTGCTCCTGAACCAAAGGATGCGGGTTAGATTACTGCCACGGCGACAGCTTTCCAGATGAAAGCGGGAACAGAAAACGCCCGCATGTATTAATTTTGATGCACGTGTTCAAACTTTTGTTTGCCACAATTATTCACGTACCGGCTACTAGTGCACGGCTAATGTCGCTGGTGTATTTTTGGTGCATTAAAGCACACAATCTATCAAAGATCAATACATCAATAAACAAATCAATCAAGGAATATATCAATAAATAAATAAACCTATCTACCAATCAATATTCAACCAATCAATAAATCAATCCACTCATCGATTGATCAAATATTCAATCAACCAATCGATCTATCTGTTATTCAATAAATCAATCAATCAATCAATCACTCCATTGGTCGATCGGTCAATATATGAATAAAAAATTCCACACATCATTAAGATGATTTCTTCGTATACGTGGCATGATCTTATTTAGTGCAACGTAGCACTTTTTTGCTAGGAACTTCGTAGAGTTCACTGAATAAAAAGCATTTCCCCAAGAAGAGCAACTTTAGTGGGACTGCAACGGCTAAATTATTCAAAGAACACAGCTTTTCTTCGCTATTAAGCTATTATTCAGCGGCAAACTTTGATCTGTTTCGTGCGCAACGAGCAATGAACTCGAGCGTTTCTTGATCTCCCTTTACGTGTTTGCGCATTAAGCGCCGGGTAACAGAGGGAGAAGACGCGGCGCTCACCATACGCCGACCAGGCGCAGAGGTGCTGCCACCTGTCAGAAGGCCCACAAAATATGAGCGTCACAGAAGAAAGGATACAACGAGAGGCACTATCGTCCCTTCTTCTTAAGCGTTTCAGTAAATGTCAGCATGATCACGAAGCCTACCACATTTCCTTATTATTATTACCTGAGTCTACTTCGCCGCCGCAATTTCTATTTAAAAAGAACCTATTAAAAGACGCCGACACACGCGAACGCTCAAAATACCTGCGGGTTTACGGGTTCTTTGAAATATGCTGTAAACATGCCGCAGTCGTTCTTTCTGTCGCTGATCTATTTTAAAACATTGCTTTGGCGGGCTGCAAAAAATCTTCAGGAGCATTTTGTCGGATTTTTCTCCTGTTCCTCCACAAAATCAAGGAACATTGGTAACGAAATTTTATAAACCAATGCAGAAAGCTCACACAAAGGCGTAATACTTGCAAGTAGCGAAGCAGTACACAATCTTCACGACCACCATGACGGTTTAAGTCCACTGTTTTGGCCGATTTCCTGCTTTGCTGCTGCTACGACTTTTATTACATCATTGTTGCTCTGAATGTGAGCGTATTATAGTCAAGCCACACCCTATCACATACTGGACAGGGGTGTAAAAATTTGGCTAAGAGAAACTGACCGCTAAAACGAAAGACAGCTCTCGTAATCAACGAATCTTCCGCTGCTACACGAGCTGTATCGGCTCCATGTTGCCGGTACCGTTCACGACCTTGGACCGTTTGCGTTGAACCGGGTCGTTGTTCCGGGCCCACCGAAGTTTTTGGGCAGCATTACCTGCGGCCATGTGGTCCGTGTGGTTTCTCTGTACTCGTTTCATTTGCGAAGCCTAGCGCGAGAAGCCTAAAAAGGAGCGGCCTTCTCATCAGGTGTGCGGACGACCCTTGGCCAACCCATCCCTGCGTCTGAACTGGCGCGCTTCTAAGACGGAGGATTACACAACTTCCTTGCGCATACCAAGCACAAACACACAGCCCTATATGCTATTGGCGCCATAAGGAGCGAGTGATGTGAGCAGCGTGATTGCGACTGTGAAAGCGTTATCACTATTGCGACGAATGCTGGAGTTTTTTAGAAGATCTTAGTCACTCTCCCCATGTTGTTACGCTTGGGATGACAAACGTACACCGGAGACGCTGCGCAGTCGCCGCAACGCAAGTAGACATGAGCGATCGGCATCCTTCGGGGTTTTTATAAGGGCGCAGGACAAATTTAGAATTTGCCGCAGAGATGTTCACGAATGCGCGAACATGTCATGTCTCTTCCTAGAAAGCTTGAGACTTGTATCGAGCACACGCCCCTTGAGGGCCGCAATGCAACATGTTAACCCTATTTTTATTTTGATTCCGGCAGTACCGTATAAAAACTAAGTATTAACCGGAGAATGTTTAATTGTAGTTTTTGTACAGTAAGAATGATTTAGAGAAGAGAAAAACGGAAGGGAATAGTATGCCACGCTAGGGAATAAAACAATGTCTTTGAAGGCGCATTATTCTGCCACCTACTGGAAAAGTC